>NC_047108.1:1308537-1919476 GCF_902500255.1 Thalassophryne amazonica
TGATGTCTGGACAACAAGTAAATAAACTCTACATGGTGGATGTCTGATGTCTGGACATACAGTAATTAAACTCTGCATGGTGGATCCTTGATGTCTGGACATACAGTAATTAAACTCTGCATGGTGGATCCTTGATGTCTGTACATACAGTAATTAAACTCTGCATGGTGGATCCTTGATGTCTGGACATACAGTAATTAAACTCTACATGGTGGATCCTTGATGTCTGGACAACAAGTAAATGAACTCTACATGGTGGATCCTTGATCTCTGGACATACAGTGATTAAATTCTACATGGTGGATCCTTGATGTCTGGACATACAGTAATTAAACTCTGCATGGTAGATCCTTGATCTCTGGAAATACAGTAATTAAACTCTGCATGGTGGATCCTTGATCTCTGGACATAAATAAACTCTGCATGGTGAATCCTTGATCTCTGGACAACAAGTAAATAAACTCTGCATGGTGGATCCTTGATGTCTGGACATACAGTAATTATACTCTGCATGGTGGATCCTTGATCTCTGGACAACAAGTAAATAAACTCTACATGGTGGATCCTTGATCTCTGGACATGCAGTAATTAAATTCTACATGGTGGATCCTTGATGTCTGGACAACAAGTAAATAAACTCTACATGGTGGATCCTTGTTCTCTGGACATACAGTGATTAAATTATACATGGTGGATCCTTGATCTCTGGACATACAGTAATTAAACTCTGCATGGTAGATCCTTGATCTCTGGACATACAGTAATTAAACTCTGCATGGTGGATCCTTGATCTCTGGACATAAATAAACTCTGCATGGTGGATCCTTGATCTCTGGACATACAGTAATTAAACTCTACATGGTGGATCCTTGATGTATGGACAAGAAGTAAATAAACTCTACATGGTGGATGTTTGATGTCTGGACATACAGTAATTAAACTCTGCATGGTGGATCCTTGATCTCTGGACAACAAGTAATTAAACTCTGCATGGTGGATCCTTCATCTCTGGACAACAAGTAATTAAACTCTGCATGGTGGATCCTTGATGTCTGGACAACAAGTAATTAAACTCTGCATGGTGGATCCTTGATGTCTGGACAACAAGTAATTAAACTCTGCATGGTGGATCCTTGATGTCTGGACAACAAGTAATTAAACTCTGCATGGTGGATCCTTGATCTCTGGACATAAGTAAACTCTACATGGTGGATCCTTGGTCTCTGGACAACAAGTAATTAAACTCTACATGGTGGATGTTTGATGTCTGGACAACAAGTAAATAAACTCTACATGGTGGATGTTTGATGTCTGGACATACAGTAATTAAATTCTACATGGTGGATCCTTGATGTCTGGACAACAAGTAAATAAACTCTACATGGTGGATCCTTGATCTCTGGACAACAAGTAATTAAACTCTGCATGGTGGATCCTTGATCTCTGGACAACAAGTAATTAAACTCTGCATGGTGGATCCTTGATGTCTGGACAACAAGTAATTAAACTCTGCATGGTGGATCCTTGATCTCTGGACATAAATAAACTCTACATGGTGGATCCTTGGTCTCTGGACAACAAGTAATTAAACTCTACATGGTGGATGTTTGATGTCTGGACAACAAGTAAATAAACTCTACATGGTGGATGTTTGACGTCTGGACATACAGTAATTCAACTCTGCATGGTGGATCCTTGATCTCTGGACAACAAGTAATTAAACTCTACATGGTGGATCCTTGATCTCTGGACAACAAGTAATTAAACTCTACATGGTGGATCCTTGATCTCTGGACATACAGTAATTAAACTCTGCATGGTGGATCCTTGATCTCTGGACAACAAGTAATTAAACTCTACATGGTGGATCCTTGATCTCTTGACATACAGTAATTAAACTCTACATGGTGGATCCTTGATCTCTGGACATACAGTAATTAAACTCTGCATGGTGGATCCTTGATCTCTGGACATACAGTAATTAAACTCTGCATGGTGGATCCTTGATCTCTGGACAACAAGTAATTAAACTCTACATGGTGGATCCTTGATCTCTGGACATACAGTAATTAAACTCTACATGGTGGATCCCTGATCTCTGGACAAGTAAATAAACTCTACATGGTGGATGTCTGATGTCTGGACATACAGTAATTAAACTCTACATGGTGGATCCTTGATCTCTGGACATACAGTAATTAAATTCTACATGGTGGATCCTTGATCTCTGGACATACAGTAATTATACGCTGCATGGTGGATCCTTGATCTCTGGACAACAAGTAAATAAACTCTACATGGTGGATCCTTGATCTCTGGACATACAGTAATTAAATTCTACATGGTGGATCCTTGATGTCTGGACATACAGTAATTAAACTCTACATGGTGGATCCTTGATGTCTGGACAACAAGTAAATAAACTCTACATGGTGGATCCTTGATCTCTGGACAACAAGTAAATAAACTCTACATGGTGGATGTCTGATGTCTGGACATACAGTAATTAAACTCTGCATGGTGGATCCCTGATCTCTGGACAACAAGTAATTAAACTCTGCATGGTGGATCCTTCATCTCTGGACAACAAGTAATTAAACTCTGCATGGTGGATCCTTGATGTCTGGACAACAAGTAATTAAACTCTGCATGGTGGATCCTTGATCTCTGGACATAAATAAACTCTACATGGTGGATCCTTGGTCTCTGGACAACAAGTAAATAAACTCTACATGGTGGATGTTTGATGTCTGGACATACAGTAATTAAACTCTGCATGGTGGATACTTGATCTCTGGACAACAAGTAATTAAACTCTACATGGTGGATCCTTGATCTCTGGACAACAAGTAATTAAACTCTACATGGTGGATCCTTGATCTCTGGACATACAGTAATTAAACTCTGCATGGTGGATCCTTGATCTCTGGACAACAAGTAATTAAACTCTACATGGTGGATCCTTGATCTCTTGACATACAGTAATTAAACTCTACATGGTGGATCCTTGATCTCTGGACATACAGTAATTAAACTCTGCATGGTGGATCCTTGATCTCTGGACATACAGTAATTAAACTCTGCATGGTGGATCCTTGATCTCTGGACAACAAGTAATTAAACTCTACATGGTGGATCCTTGATCTCTGGACATACAGTAATTAAACTCTACATGGTGGATCCCTGATCTCTGGACAAGTAAATAAACTCTACATGGTGGATGTCTGATGTCTGGACATACAGTAATTAAACTCTACATGGTGGATCCTTGATCTCTGGACATACAGTAATTAAATTCTACATGGTGGATCCTTGATCTCTGGACATACAGTAATTATACTCTGCATGGTGGATCCTTGATCTCTGGACAACAAGTAAATAAACTCTACATGGTGGATCCTTGATCTCTGGACATACAGTAATTAAATTCTACATGGTGGATCCTTGATGTCTGGACATACAGTAATTCAACTCTACATGGTGGATCCTTGATGTCTGGACATACAGTAATTAAACTCTACATGGTGGATCCTTGATGTCTGGACAACAAGTAAATAAACTCTACATGGTGGATCCTTGATCTCTGGACAACAAGTAAATAAACTCTACATGGTGGATGTCTGATGTCTGGACATACAGTAATTAAACTCTGCATGGTGGATTCTTGATGTCTGGACATACAGTAATTAAACTCTGCATGGTGGATGTCTGATCTCTGGACAACAAGTAAATAAACTCTACATGGTGGATGTCTGATGTCTGGACATACAGTAATTAAACTCTACATGGTGGATACTTGATCTCTGGACATACAGTAATTAAATTCTACATGGTGGATCCTTGATCTCTGGACAACAAGTAAATAAACTCTACATGGTGGATCCTTGATCTCTGGACATGCAGTAATTAAATTCTACATGGTGGATCCTTGATGTCTGGACAACAAGTAAATAAACTCTACATGGTGGATCCTTGATGTCTGGACAACAAGTAAATAAACTCTACATGGTGGATCCTTGATCTCTGGACATACAGTGATTAAATTCTACATGGTGGATCCTTGATCTCTGGACATACAGTCATTAAACTCTGCATGGTAGATCCTTGATCTCTGGACATACAGTAATTAAACTCTGCATGGTGGATCCTTGATCTCTGGACATAAATAAACTCTGCATGGTGGATCCTTGATCTCTGGACATACAGTAATTATACTCTACATGGTGGATCCTTGATGTATGGACAAAAAGTAAATAAACTCTACATGGTGGATGTTTGATGTCTGGACATACAGTAATTAAACTCTGCATGGTGGATGTTTGATGTCTGGACATACAGTAATTAAACTCTGCATGGTGGATCCTTGATCTCTGGACAACAAGTAATTAAACTCTGCATGGTGGATCCTTGATCTCTGGACAACAAGTAATTAAACTCTGCATGGTGGATCCTTCATCTCTGGACAACAAGTAATTAAACTCTGCATGGTGGATCCTTGATGTCTGGACAACAAGTAATTAAACTCTGCATGGTGGATCCTTGATCTCTGGACATAAATAAACTCTACATGGTGGATGTTTGATGTCTGGACAACAAGTAAATAAACTCTACATGGTGGACGTTTGATGTCTGGACATACAGTAATTAAACTCTGCATGGTGGATCCTTGATCTCTGGACAACAAGTAATTAAACTCTACATGGTGGATCCTTGATCTCTGGACAACAAGTAATTAAACTCTACATGGTGGATCCTTGATCTCTGGACATACAGTAATTAAACGCTGCATGGTGGATCCTTGATCTCTGGACAACAAGTAATTAAACTCTACATGGTGGATCCTTGATCTCTTGACATACAGTAATTAAACTCTACATGGTGGATCCTTGATCTCTGGACATACAGTAATTAAACTCTGCATGGTGGATCCTTGATCTCTGGACATACAGTAATTAAACTCTACATGGTGGATGTTTGATGTCTGGACATACAGTAATTAAACTCTACATGGTGGATCCTTGATCTCTGGACATACAGTAATTAAATTCTACATGGTGGATCCTTGATCTCTGGACATACAGTAATTATACTCTGCATGGTGGATCCTTGATCTCTGGACAACAAGTAAATAAACTCTACATGGTGGATCCTTGATCTCTGGACATGCAGTAATTAAATTCTACATGGTGGATCCTTGATGTCTGGACAACAAGTAAATAAACGCTACATGGTGGATCCTTGATCTCTGGACATACAGTGATTACATTCTACATGGTGGATCCTTGATCTCTGGACATAAATAAACTCTGCATGGTGGATCCTTGATCTCTGGACATACAGTAATTAAACTCTACATGGTGGATCCTTGATGTATGGACAAAAAGTAAATAAACTCTACATGGTGGATGTTTGATGTCTGGACATACAGTAATTAAACTCTGCATGGTGGATGTTTGATGTCTGGACATACAGTAATTAAACTCTGCATGGTGGATCCTTGATCTCTGGACAACAAGTAATTAAACTCTACATGGTGGATCCTTGATCTCTTGACATACAGTAATTAAACTCTACATGGTGGATCCTTGATCTCTGGACATACAGTAATTAAACTCTGCATGGTGGATCCTTGATCTCTGGACATACAGTAATTAAACTCTGCATGGTGGATCCTTGATCTCTGGACAACAAGTAATTAAACTCTACATGGTGGATCCTTGATCTCTGGACATACAGTAATTAAACTCTACATGGTGGATCCCTGATCTCTGGACAAGTAAATAAACTCTACATGGTGGATGTCTGATGTCTGGACATACAGTAATTAAACTCTACATGGTGGATCCTTGATCTCTGGACATACAGCAATTAAATTCTACATGGTGGATCCTTGATCTCTGGACATACAGTAATTATACTCTGCATGGTGGATCCTTGATCTCTGGACAACAAGTAAATAAACTCTACATGGTGGATCCTTGATCTCTGGACATACAGTAATTAAATTCTACATGGTGGATCCTTGATGTCTGGACATACAGTAATTAAACTCTACATGGTGGATCCTTGATGTCTGGACAACAAGCAAATAAACTCTACATGGTGGATCCTTGATCTCTGGACATACAGTGATTAAATTCTACATGGTGGATCCTTGATCTCTGGACATACAGTAATTAAACTCTGCATGGTAGATCCTTGATCTCTGGACATACAGTAATTAAACTCTGCATGGTGGATCCTTGATCTCTGGACATAAATAAACTCTGCATGGTGGATCCTTGATCTCTGGACATACAGTAATTAAACTCTACATGGTGGATCCTTGATGTCTGGACATACAGTAAATAAACTCTACATGGTGGATGTTTGATGTCTGGACATACAGTAATTAAACTCTACATGGTGGATGTTTGATGTCTGGACATACAGTAATTAAACTCTGCATGGTGGATGTTTGATCTCTGGACAACAAGTAATTAAACTCTGCATGGTGGATCCTTCATCTCTGGACAACAAGTAATTAAACTCTGCATCGTGGATCCTTGATGTCTGGACAACAAGTAATTAAACTCTGCATGGTGGATCCTTGATCTCTGGACATAAATAAACTCTACATGGTGGATGTTTGATGTCTGGACAACAAGTAAATAAACTCTACATGGTGGATGTTTGATGTCTGGACATACAGTAATTAAACTCTACATGGTGGATCCTTGATGTCTGGACATACAGTAAATAAACTCTACATGGTGGATGTTTGATGTCTGGACATACAGTAATTAAACTCTGCATGGTGGATCTTTGATCTCTGGACAACAAGTAATTAAACTCTACATGGTGGATCCTTGATCTCTGGACAACAAGTAATTAAACTCTACATGGTGGATCCTTGATCTCTGGACATACAGTAATTCAACTCTGCATGGTGGATCCTTGATCTCTGGACATACAGTAATTAAACGCTGCATGGTGGATCCTTGATCTCTGGACAACAAGTAATTAAACTCTACATGGTGGATCCTTGATCTCTTGACATACAGTAATTAAACTCTACATGGTGGATCCTTGATCTCTGGACATACAGTAATTAAACTCTGCATGGTGGATCCTTGATCTCTGGACATACAGTAATTAAACTCTGCATGGTGGATCCTTGATCTCTGGACAACAAGTAATTAAACTCTACATGGTGGATCCTTGATCTCTGGACATACAGTAATTAAACTCTACATGGTGGATGTCTGATGTCTGGACATACAGTAATTAAACTCTACATGGTGGATCCTTGATCTCTGGACATACAGCAATTAAATTCTACATGGTGGATCCTTGATCTCTGGACATACAGTAATTATACTCTGCATGGTGGATCCTTGATCTCTGGACAACAAGTAAATAAACTCTACATGGTGGATCCTTGATCTCTGGACATACAGTAATTAAATTCTACATGGTGGATCCTTGATGTCTGGACATACAGTAATTAAACTCTACATGGTGGATCCTTGATGTCTGGACAACAAGTAAATAAACTCTACATGGTGGATCCTTGATCTCTGGACATACAGTGATTAAATTCTACATGGTGGATCCTTGATCTCTGGACATACAGTAATTAAACTCTGCATGGTAGATCCTTGATCTCTGGACATACAGTAATTAAACTCTGCATGGTGGATCCTTGATCTCTGGACATAAATAAACTCTGCATGGTGGATCCTTGATCTCTGGACATACAGTAATTAAACTCTACATGGTGGATCCTTGATGTCTGGACATACAGTAAATAAACTCTACATGGTGGATGTTTGATGTCTGGACATACAGTAATTAAACTCTACATGGTGGATGTTTGATGTCTGGACATACAGTAATTAAACTCTGCATGGTGGATTCTTGATCTCTGGACAACAAGTAATTAAACTCTGCATGGTGGATCCTTCATCTCTGGACAACAAGTAATTAAACTCTGCATCGTGGATCCTTGATGTCTGGACAACAAGTAATTAAACTCTGCATGGTGGATCCTTGATCTCTGGACATAAATAAACTCTACATGGTGGATGTTTGATGTCTGGACAACAAGTAAATAAACTCTACATGGTGGATGTTTGATGTCTGGACATACAGTAATTAAATTCTACATGGTGGATCCTTGATGTCTGGACAACAAGTAAATAAACTCTACATGGTGGATGTTTGATGTCTGGACATACAGTAATTAAACTCTGCATGGTGGATCTTTGATCTCTGGACAACAAGTAATTAAACTCTACATGGTGGATCCTTGATCTCTGGACAACAAGTAATTAAACTCTACATGGTGGATCCTTGATCTCTGGACATACAGTAATTCAACTCTGCATGGTGGATGTTTGATGTCTGGACATACAGTAATTCAACTCTGCATGGTGGATCCTTGATCTCTGGACAACAAGTAATTAAACTCTACATGGTGGATCCTTGATCTCTGGACATACAGTAATTAAACTCTACATGGTGGATCCCTGATCTCTGGACAACAAGTAAATAAACTCTACATGGTGGATCCTTGATCTCTGGACATACAGTAATTAAACTCTGCATGGTGGATCATTGATCTCTGGACATACAGTAATTAAACTCTACATGGTGGATCCTTGATCTCTGGACATACAGTAATTAAACTCTACATGGTGGATCCTTGATCTCTGGACATACAGTAAATAAACTCTGCATGGTGGATCCTTGATCTCTGGACATAAATAAACTCTACATGGTGGATCCTTGATCTCTGGACATAAATAAATTCTACATGGTGGATCCTTGATCTCTGGACAACAAGTCAATAAACTCTACATGGTGGATCCTTGATCTCTGGACATACAGTAATTAAACTCTACATGGTGGATCCTTGATCTCTGGACATACAGTAATTAAACTCTGCATGGTGGATCCTTGATCTCTGGATATACAGTAATTAAACTCTACCTGGTGGATCCTTGATCTCTGGACATACAGTAATTAAACTCTACATGGTGGATCCTTGATCTCTGGACATACAGTAATTAAACTCTACATGGTGGATCCTTGATCTCTGGACATACAGTAATTAAACTCTGCATGGTGGATCCTTGATCTCTGGACATACAGTAATTAAACTCTACATGGTGGATCCTTGATCTCTGGACATACAGTAATTAAACTCTGCATGGTGGATCCTTGATCTCTGGACATACAGTAATTAAACTCTACATGGTGGATCCTTGATCTCTGGACATACATGTAGAAAAATCTGTAGTTTTTGTCAAAAGCATTTCCTTTCAGACATTAACAGCATGGATGTCTCTCCTTATATCTGAGCTGAGCTCGGCCGGCTGCTGGAATCTGCAGGTCTGCAGCCATACAGTCTTGGGCTGCTGCATGTCAGCCAGGGCGTCTCATTTTGGGAGGAAAAAAAAACATTTTGATTGACTGCAGTTTATTGTTTGTATTACAACGTTTGGAAGGAGGTGAAATTTGATTTTAACAGCGATTCACTTTGAAGTTATTAATTCAGAGCAGACTGTCTTTCTTACTTGACTCGGCGGTGCAGAGTTTGGAGCAACGGAACGGAGGACGATTCTCTTTGGTTCAAAGCAAATGACTCGTTGACTACTAAATTAGTTAACAGTTTCAACAGTCGACTAGTCGTGGAAGCCCTACTGCCTAGATTGTTGAAATAAATAAAAACCTGATTTTTTTTATAATCTTACATTTTAAATAAACAAACATAATAATCCAACTGCAGTGCCTCTCACTGCATTTGTCTCTCTTTTCCCACTGAGTCATTGAGGTACGAGGGTGTTGCCATATGAGGGTGGAGTTGGGGTGGTATAAGTAAGGTGTGTTAGGCCACCAGTTGATCTGATAAATGATAAAATTAAACAAAAAACAGAAAAATAATGATCTACATTCATAGTAAGTTCTTCACTAAAACAAACTTGCACAAGGAACAATCTAGAACAATGTAGTTAAACTCAAGTTAAACTCAACACTGTAGGGCAATATGCACTGTGATGTACTGTGTATGCGTATTCATGTAAGTGTATATGTGTCTTAATGTGTGCACACTTTTGTGAGCATACTTTATTATGGAAAGTTTTTCACTACAAATACCAGCATGTGAACTTTGCTTAGTTCAAAATATGTTAAAAAAATATGATACGTACTTGGGTGATTCTTAGACTACGGGCACTTATTATGTCCTTTGATCATATTGTATGAAAAACAGAAAAAAGGGGAAATTTCACACTTTTATACTTATCTTTACAATGAAAGTGTGTTAAGAAATTTGTTCTAGTAGTCTATGATGACTTTTTCACCTTTTTTCAGCATCATTATATGCAAATATTGCCGTTTTGTTCTTGTCCCACACCCAGACTTTTGATCTTCAATGATAAAAATGAATGGTAAAGAAACGTTTTTTTCTAATGTTTTAAAATATCTCTGAATAAAATATCAGTAAAATAATCAAAACATAATTGGGGTATTCAATGTCATACAACTGTTGTGATTTTTTTTAAACAAAATGTAGTTGTCCCACACTATTGCCGTAATTTCCACCACAACACTGTAATGTCCCTTTAAACAGTTTGTATGAAAGATTGTTTGGGTAGTTTATATGGAGATAAACAGTGACATCAGAGCACATGTATATCGCGCCAAATCACAACAAACAGTTGCCCCAAGGCACTTTATATTGTAGGGCAATGGTGTGGTGGAAATTACATTTACAAGGCCAATAGTGCCCGTAGTTTAAGAATCACCCACTTACATGAATACTTGCAGAAGACATACACATTATACACGTAATTTACATAATTTGACTTTTTTTGGATGGATAGCATACAGGCCGACTATTTTTGGATGTTATTGTCATTTAGTGTTGACTTTTTACAGTTCTTCCTCATATGATGTGTAGTTTTTTGATTTAGGATAATTCAATGTTTCTACTACAGTGATATACTATTTTGCATTTTATGGTCTATTACTGTTGCCATTTCAGTTTTACCCTGTAATTTTTACAAACATCTTATACATTGCAATGGGTATTATCCACTTTAGCCTCTCCTCTCATATTCCTTATCCTCTCCTCTAACAACAGAAACAGATTCATGTAAGATTAGGTGACAAAATTTGCATTTTTTCCTTCTACCACGTCAACATTACCTCATTATCTTCTATCATGAGAACAAATAGTGCAATGTATTACAAAACAGTAAATCTACAATATAGACTCTTGTTACAATGAAAAGCCGACCACTTTATTCCATATGGCATTTAGACACTAAGGGCCTCTTCACTGTGGTGGAATTGCATGTGAAATGCGCATGAAGCAGGAATCGTATGCAAAACATGTAAAATCGTAGTTGCTTCCAGCGCCTGTTGCTACAACTATCTGCGCACACCAGCGACTGAAAGAGTGTGAGCTGTGAGAGCCCATCAAACCCTCTCGCGACAGGTGTCGGCCAAATTCCAGCTGACACACATGAACATCAAAACCGTTCATTTGGCACTTACAAAATGTGTGGCCATTTGTACTATCATCACAAAAACAGTCAGCAGACAATCACTGTCAAGCTGGAGGTGAAATTTGTCTAAGTGCCCCACGACTGTGGAGTTGCACAAAGCCACACACGTAAAAGCATGCGCCTCACACGTGTGTTGGGGGGAGGGGGGGCACACTTGCATAAAATGCTTATATGTATGTACAGATCTGATCACACAGAGGTCAGACAGCGAGGTCTGCTCGCACACAGCACAGGGAGGGGCCTGTCAGCTGATCACAGCACACAGACTGCTGGATGAAGGGTCAGTGCACACATTACAAACACAGAAACCACTGCAAGGACAGTTATATAAATAATTATGACAATACCTACATACGCAATTACATAACAAATAACAAAAATGAATGGCCACATAACACAGAGTGACACGTTGGTCTGGGCGCTGAACGGACAGGGGAGTGTGTCTGCTCACAGCCGCTGCTGTAAAGATCTTTGCTGCTGGACGTCCCAGCTTGAGAACACGTTCCATGTTTGGAAGGACATGAACTTACAACATTCCTCCATGAGGCACATGTCTCTGTCTGCTGTCCTCACGTGGAAATATATAAAACATCTTTCGCCTTTCGCCTTTGTGCCGGGCTGCAGCGGCTGGACACAGCACCTCCTCCATGTCTTTCTTGATTTCAGGCATTTTTCTGCACTGATTACAGGCAAGCGATGGTAGCACAGTGGTAAAGTTTCCGTCTGGTAATAAGAGCTTTGAGGTTTTCTGCAAAACTCTGACGAATGGATGCCTGCTGGACTGTTTTGCTGCTACTTGACTTAATGTCAGTAGTTTTGCTAGGGCCAATGCTAGCTTCTTGGAGCACTTTGTAACATCTTTGTGGTTGTGTTATAGGTGGCTACGGAGATTAGTTGTGTTTCCTCTGCTGGTTGCTACAGCTGTTCGACATGACTTACAAAGGACCTGTGTTTGTAGAGCATCATCTCTCTTGTAACCAAAGTACTGCCAAATAACAGCTACTTCTTCAACCCACAAGTTCTTCACCCACTTTTTCCTCGCTTGTCTCTGTCACTTCCGTCATCGTGTCACTCACTCTTGCTCCATTCCATGCACTTTGCAACTTCATCCACTCGATACAATGGGGAGGGCAGCTAAAGCAGAGGGGCTCCATCTGGACGGCCAGATATTTTTGCATGCAGAGAATGAACTTATAGTGCATGGAAACACACACTTTATCACAGTTCAGTCAGTCTTTTGCAATACGTATATCGTGCATGGATATACTGCAATGATGGCAAATTTGGGATATATTGTGAAGCCCCACAAGGTTCAAATCTGGTTCAATACAGTAATTGTGGGACTCATGTCTTACCTGTTGTTTTGCTGGAAAATTCTCATAATTGATGCAACTATCAAATGCTGCAAGTTTGGCTGCACACTGAAACCTGCCTCTTTAAAAGAGAGCCATGATTTACCACATGGTCAATCACTGTGGCCCTAATGTCAGAGACAACAGCTCTTCCTCTCCTTCCTCCTCTCCCTCTCTTGGCCACTCTTCTGTCGCTATCAACCTCAACCGGTGTTCCCTGATCCATATTTCCAAAGGAAAAACAATCAGAAAACACTCCATTTATAAAGTTTCTAATCATGCCAAACACAGATCACCTGAATCAGTTTTCAGCTGACAACTACACACAGCTGTGTTTGGAATATCATCATCGTTTAATTTATTTTTATTGTCAGGATGATTTTCTATAGATTTCAATATGGCTGTAGCATAAATTCCCCATGTTTTTTTTTCACCATCATGCTGTTTTGATTGTGTTTTAAACTTTTGAACAAAGCGTGATAGCATTTGAAAAACATGCTGAAAAGGTATTTTTGCAGGTGGTGAACTAGTAACTGAGAAAGTAGTTCATGAATTTTGGTGACTGTGGTCACTGAATACATTTTGTGTGAAAGCAATAAGAAGTGATTGACAGTTTGGTCCACACGGACGTCTGTTTTGCAGACTGTGCAGACTCAGTTTTGAACATGTGACTTCAGTTTCGACCAATGCTTGTTAGCAATCAAAAAAAAAAGGAATAAGTGATCACCAGAACAAAGTCCAAGCTTTTTTGTGTGTGTGCTTATGCCATGTCATGTTTAGGCCATGTGGCTAACCAGGTCAAACTTTAAAGACGTGAAAAGAAGGGCCTTGTGTTAGCGGAACCACTGCCTGCTGTTTACGTCTTTTCACATGATGACAAGATAATGAAAGGTGCTTAGCTTTTACAAGATGTACTTTTGGTGCGGACAAAAGTACCGAAACTTACTGTGCAGATATTAAGAACATACTGACCCAGTGCAAACTTGCAGACAGTCATCGCTCTTAACCTCAAATGACCCCAGCAGAAATGCAACAATGTATTAACATGGGTTTAGAGAGTCTGAAATCAATAATATTATATGACATATGTATTTCTAAGCAACTTATTAACAATTGCAGCATTCATCTTTCCATCTATCGTGACTATTCTCCCAGTTCCTGA
The DNA here is from genome assembly GCF_902500255.1 of Thalassophryne amazonica. Classification (NCBI taxonomy): domain Eukaryota; kingdom Metazoa; phylum Chordata; class Actinopteri; order Batrachoidiformes; family Batrachoididae; genus Thalassophryne; species Thalassophryne amazonica. The sequence continues at coordinate 1,322,607 of NC_047108.1, forward strand.
TGCTGAAAAACATCCCCACGGCACGATGATGCCACCACCATTTTTAATGTCAATTTATTCAATTTACAGCGCGCCAACTCACAACAATGTTGTCTCAAGGCGCCTCACACAAAAACAATTTACAACCCCAATTCGAATGAAGTTGGAACGTTGTGTGAAATGTAAATATAAACAGAATACAATAATTTTCAAATCCTCTTCAACCTATAGTCAATTGACACCACAAAGACAAGATATTTAATGTTCAAACTGATAAACCTTTTTCTTTTTATGCTAATATTTGCTCATTTTTAAATGGATGCCTGCAACACATTTCACAAAAGCTGGGACAGTGGCAACAACAGACTGGGAAAGTTGATGAATGGTCAAAGAACACCAGTTTGGAACATTCCACAGGTGAACAGGTTAATTGGAAACAGGTGAGTGTCATGATTGGGTACAAAAGGAGCAGCCCCAAAAGGCTCAGCCATTCACAAGCAAAGATGGGGCGTGGATCACCAATTTTAACAACTGCATGAAAAAAATAGTCCAACAGTTTAAGAACAATGTTTCTCAATGTTCAATTGCAAGAATTTAGGGATTCCATCAGCTACAGTCCATAATATAATCAGAAGATTCAGAGAATCTGGAGAACTTTCTACACATAAGCAGCAAGGCCGAAAACCAACAATGAATGCCCGTGACCTTTGATCCCTCAGGCAGCACTGCATTAAAAACAGACATCATTGTGTAAAGGATCTTACTGCGTGGGCTCAGGAACACTTCAGAAGCCACTGTCAGTTATCACAGTTTGTCGCAACATCTACAAGTGCAAGTTAAAACTCTACCATGCAAAGCGAAAGCCAAACATCAACAACATCCAGAAACACCGCCGCCTTCTCTGGACCCGAGATCATTTGAAATGGACAGACACAAAGTGGAAAAGTGTGCTGTGGTCTGATGAGTCCACATTTCAAACTGTTTTTATAAATCATGACGTCGTGTCCTTCAGACAAAAGAGGAAAAAGACCATCCAGATTGTTACCAGGGCAAAGTTCAAAAGCCAGCATCTGTGATGGTATGGGGGTGTGTTAGTGCCCATGGCATGGACAACTTACACATCTGTGATGTCACCATCAATGCTGAAAGGTACATCCAGGTTTTGGAGCAACACATGCTGCCATCCAAGCAATGTCTTTTTCAGGGACGTCCCTGCTTATTTCAGCAAGACAATGCCAAGCCACGTTCTGCACGTGTTACAACAGCATGGCTTCATAGTAAAAGAGTCCAGGTACTAGACTGGCCTGCCTGCAGTCCAGACCTGTCACCCACTGAAAATGTGTGGCGCATTATGAAGTGTAAAATACAACAACGGAGACCCCGGACTGTTGAACAACTGAAGTCGTACATCAAGCAAGAACGGGAAAGAATTCCACCTACAAAGCTTCAACAATTAGTGTCCTCAGTTCCCAAACGTTTATTGACTGTTGTTAGAAGGAAAGATGATGTAACACAGTAGTAAACATACCACTGTTCCAGCTTTTTTGAAACATGTTGCAGGCATCCATTTCAAAATGAGCAAATATTTGCACAAAAACAATAAAACTTTATCAGTTTGAACATTAAATATCTTGTCTTTGTGGTGTATTCAAATGAATATAGGTTGAAGAGGATTTGAAAATCATTGTATTATGTTTTTATTTACATTTTACACAACGTCCCAACTTCATTGGAATTGGGGTTGTAAAAACAGATTAAAAAGAATTAAAACATTGAAAAGCACAATTTAAAAGACACGATTAACCCTCTGGAGTCGAATGACACACCAGCGCATCAAAAGTCACATGACATAATTAAGCAGATGTAGCACACAATTAGCTCCAATCTGAGTGTCTGTTTGAATGTGGAGACTTCAACCCCCACAACACTTTTTAAATTTTGTTAAAAGGCCAAGTATAACTTGAATTATGATTAATAATTTACGCAAGTTTTTTGGGGGATGATATTCTCAAATTTGCTGTGCGTTTTGCAGACAGCTGCAGCAAAATGACTCATTTCCTCTTTTCAGTTGAAAGAGCAAGAGGGCTCGGAAAAAACAGGACTCCCTCAACTGGAGCAAAAGAAAGGGGTGTTACCACTGGTGGAAAAATCAGAAACTAACAAATCACATTCACCAACTTCACGTGGGTTTGATGACATTGCACAGACACCGTGTGTGTGTGTGTGTGTGTGTGTGTGTGCGCGCGCGCAAGCGCACATTCTGCAAACGGGACTTTTCTTCCGTGTCTCTGTCTGCCACAGCAAACAAATAATAATAACCCTCTCCAGGGGCAGAGAACACAGGAGTTCAGGTAGAGGACCCCCCCCCCCCCAAAGTCAAAACACCTTTTTCTATTTTTTTTTTTTTGGGGGGGGGGGGGGGGGCAATAACACAGAACAGTCTGTACCAATACCAATAAAAATGCTACAAAAACAAGGAATAAGGGAAAAATACACATGGATATTGAGGTGGAATATCTGTACAAATTTTTGGAGCCTCTGATGTGCAGTGTACAAGAACTGCCTTTCTGAGTGGCACAAATATAATTTGTGCATCATCTTATTGCATGTAAATAGCCACAAAAAACACCTGATGCTACATTTTTTAACATGTATTTTTGAAGTTTACAATTTATATTTACATTCTAAGTTATGAAAATGGCTTGTTAAATGTATTTCAGGTTTTCACAGTAAAAAAAATAACTTTTTTCTAATTCAAATTTTATGTTTTGGGTGAATATTGGGTCACTGCAATGCAGTATGTCACAATGAAAGAAAAACTGTAAAGTCACACAGGCGAGGTTGTGCTGAAAAAAATGACACCAAACAAGGCCAGGTAAACAGTTTAAGGTAAATTATGAAGGTAAAACCAAAAGTAATCAAAAATGCCCAAAAATAGCCAAGACTCCAGAGGGTTAAATAAAAGAAATAAAAGGCAAATAGCACAATAAAAATTATAATGACATAAACTGCTATTTATAAGCATGAGAGAACAAGTGATTTTTGAGCCTAGACATAAAAGTGTCCACAGAATCAGACTGCTTCACTGACACAGGGAGACTGATCAGTGAGTGTGTGACTGTGTCAGTGTGTCGGACCAAGGTCAACTACGTGGGCCTCCTTGACGGGCCAGATGGAGTGCAACCACAAGTTGGACAAGTCCAAGGCATCACCGACATCAAAATGCCTACGAACCTAACAGAACTGCGCAGCTTTCTGGGAGTGTGCAACTACTCCCGACAATTCATTGAAAACTATGCAGATTTGGCAAAACCACTGACAGACGTGCTCAAAAATAAACCCTCAAGAACAGGCCATGCAGGCTATAAAAGACAGACTCTGCTCAGCACCATGCCTGGCATATCCCGATTGTAGCAAAGAATTCCACCTAGAAGTGGGATTCTCCAATCAATGCCTAAGTGTGGGACTGTACCAGATGTATGACAAAGATAGGTGAGTGGTCTCGTACGTGAGCAAAACGCTACAACCGCCAGAACTTAAATTCAGTGACTGCGAAAAAGCCCTACTAGCAACAGTTTGGGCCGTTACACATTTCGGCAACTATCTCGGTGGACAAAAAGTCATTGTAGAAACCAATCATCAACCAATGACATTCCTTAACAGTCAGAGACTGCGAGAAAGTGTAATAACAAAATCATGACTTGCCTCTTGGTTGATGGCATTACGTTTTGACATGGAGGTGCGGTACGCACAAGACCGCAAAACTCCCCTAGGCACAGAGTTAGCTGCTTGCCAGTGCTGCACAGAAGACGTGTCACCACCCGACTCCCCTAATCACCATTACTTTGACCACAATGCCTGCCGAGGCATGATCACTGCATACATGGACGGCTGTTCATTTCACCATGAAACAGTCGCCTGGGCAGGAGTGGGGGACGCGTGGATTGACAACGCACCATATGAGCCACAACAGTTTCAACTGGGACCACAGTCCTTTCAGTATGCAGAAATTGCTGGCATACTCATATCATGCCAGTTAGCTGTGGTGCAAAATGTCAGAACATTTGTGGTGTGCACAGATTCTAACTATGCACGCCTTAGGTTTTTGTGCCATCTACCTGGCTGGAAACGCAATGGTTTTGTGACCTCCAACAGGAAATCGGTCAAACACAAAGAACTGTTTGCGGCTTGTGATCACCTCATAACGACGCACGACCTCCAGATATACTGGAAAAAGGTCAGAGGTCACTCCTGCACACCAGGCCAAGACAAAGAATTTAATGACTTGGTTGACACACTAGCCAAGCAAGGCACTCTGGATGGCACATGGTGGGCATTCGATGAGGCACTTTTGCACCGCCCACCCACCCATGCTGTGTCCGTGGTGACCCGTGCCAGACCCTGCCACAGCCCCCGTCCCCACAACAGCCTCGGTCACTCCAGCTTTCTCTGACCTGGCTTCACTCCAGGCTCTGGATCTGGCCATTAACAAAATTGTGCTAAACCTCACTGATCCTCAAGTTCACCCACTCACTGAGAATGATTTTGCTTCCGTCCCTGACTTAAAACAGCTGTACCACGCCCGAGATAACAACAACTGCTCCATGGCATCTTATTCTATGCTACCGAGGATCTCCCTTCACCTGCGTTAGTGGTTCCTCGTAACCACCGGGGGGTGATGTTGATGCACAGGCACGACTCAGCATGTGCCGGTCACAGAGGAACGAAAGCAACATATAATGTGATACGACAGGTGGCATATTGGCCAAAAATGCAGAAGGATGTAAGCGATTACATCAAAGGCTGCTTGGTCTGTTGCCAATTTCAACTTGTGAACCCGATTCACAGAGCTCCCTTACAGAAAAGGGGTATTTCCTTCCCTCGGTCAGACTATCCACAAGTGATAATTTCAAATATCCTAAAACACATAGTATATTCTTCCCGCTACAGACGACCTGATCGATCAGGTGTGGTCACGCCTGGTTAATGCGCTGTTTAACCCTATGGAGTCCAGGGTATAATTGGCTATTTTTGAGTACTTTTGGTTTTACCGTTATAATTTACCTTTAAGAAGTGTTTACCTGGCCTTGTTTGGTGTCATTTTTTTCAGCACAACCCCACCTGTGTGACTTTACACTTTCTCATTCATTCTGACCTACTGTATTAACACAGTGAACCTAAAATCACGCAAAAACATCAAATTCAAGTAGAAAAAAAGCCACAAACTTGTTTAACGAACCATTTTCCTAACTTAAAATGCAACTATAACTTGTAAGTTTCCAAAACATATGGACAAATGTAGCAAAAAACAAAGTTAAATGCAACTATTTACATATGTAAATGCAGGAAATGCTTCAGGCATTTTTTATACAATTATTTACAAAACAGTCAGATTTCACAATAAGATTTAGAATGTTAATATAAATTGTACATTTAAAAAACATCTAGTGCATAAAATGCTAATGCTAAACTATTTGTAAAACAATCAGATGCCAAAATAAGATGCAACAATTTTTTGTGCCACTCAAAAAAATAATTCCTGTCCAACACAACACAGAGGGCACATGGCAGACCTGACACTTCCACGGTGTGTCATTCCTGTTGTTGTCCACCTGAAGGCGCCGTTGGCACCTCAGTCTGCCTTTTGTGGCCTTTTGGCGAGGATCTGTGCCTGTTACAACTGGCACAGGAACGTGGTTCTGGCTCCTGTTCTGTGGGACACCTGTTTTGTCTGTGCCATACAGTTGACACACCAGCTCCACCATCAAGTCCTTGTGTGTCTGGGCTGCATTTGCTTGACACTGCTGATCTCATGATGCAAGATTGATGCATTTGCGGTTGCAATGTCAAGGAAGTGCAGCAACACTGTCCTGTACCAGCGTGCAGTTTTACAATGGGTGGACTAGTACTGGATGAGCTGGTCAGATAGGTCGACTCCACCCATGTTTTTATTATAAGCCAACACTGGGGTAGGACAGGGAATGTCTTCCACCATCCAGCGTCCATCCTTCAACCTTCTCCGCACTGTCTCCCACAAAAATGCATGATGGATGGTGGAGCACACAGACACCTCCTGAGTGTCCATCCACTTTACAAACACCAGAGGTCCCTCTCTTATTCATCTTATAGATCCTCTTTCAGATATCGTTGTGAGAGGATTTGCCCTCCCTCTGGGGCATCCTCATCTTTTCTCCCTGTATGTGTTGCACATGCCCCAAACTTCATGTTAGCCAGGTCCATGAACAGTTTGGGACTCGTGTAAAAACTGTCCATGTAAATGTGGTACCCAGTACCAAGCGAGGATGGCTGGATCAGGTTCATGACCAGATCATGACAGCCTGTGCTCACTTGTGGTCACAGTCTTGCCAGTGTAAATGGTAAACTTGAGTGCATAGCCATTACTTGAAACAGCCAACACAAAAAGTTTCATGTCCCATTTTGTTGGCTTGTCATTCCAGTTTTTGCCTTCGTCGCCACCGTGCTTTCGCTGGAAAGGACACAGACAAAATATGACTTTGTTTCCAGTAGTCCTGGAGACTTGGCAGTGACACCAAAGACAGGTATATCAGAAGTCCAAAGAATTTGTACAGATCTTCCATTTCAATGTCTGTCCAGTTGTATTTTTTCACTAATGCCTTGTTTTTTGCAGCAATTTTATTGATGTTGGTGCAAATTGTTCTCATTGTGACAGTTGCAAAAAACTAAAGAAAAAGGTGTTTTGGACTTTGGGTGAAGAGTGTATCAACCTGGACTCCTGGTCTTCTCCGAGGCTGAAATCTGATTACTGCTGGACCAGTGTCTGCATCCTCCTCAGTGTTCCAGCAGTCAGCGCTGGGGCGTGTCTCTGCTGCGTGTCTGAGCAGAGATCTGGATCTGGAAACAGAAGCGCACACTCCAACCCTCTGTTCAGAGCTCCATGCGCACGTTGGTTGATCCACCTGCTTTGGTTGCTCCTCCAGAACAAAAGAGGGATCATCTCTTTCAGCACCAGAATCCTCACCGTCTGTTTCAGACTCTGACAATGCGCTGCGCACTCCGTCTTCCTTCAGTTCAAAAAATAACTTAAATCACTTGAAAACGCCTCATTTTTACAAATAAATAAATAAATAAAAAAAAACAAACAACAAAACATGAACCACACACGCTTTCCACCAGTAATAAAGAGAAAGCGACCACACAATCAGACCCATGAGGCGTGGAACACGTGGGGTTCGCGACTTCTGATTGGTGGAAAATTCACGAGCCAGCCAACCAATGAGGAAGGAGGAGTCATATTTCTTCCCACCGCTATCGCTGTTGCAGTAGAGAAGGAAATGATCCTTTTGGCTGTGCATGTGTACAGAAACACGCAGTGAAAAATGACAATATTCATGAAAACGCATGGTGTAAAAAATAATCAGAAGTCAAGTTATACTAGGCCTATTAACAAAATTTAAAAAGTGCTATAAAGGTCTCCATGTTCAACACGCATTTAAAGGGACCATCAGAGTGCAGCAGATTGAATGTTGCATCCGCTTAATTAGGTCATGTGACCTTTTAAGTGAGGGCGCATCATTCGACTCCAGAGGGTTAAACATTTAAAGCGCTGTCACTGTCAATAATCATCACACCTGATCATGGTCGAGTGGCACTTTAAAAGTTTAAATCATCACAGCGTTTCATTATTTGGGTCTGCTATGCCCTGATCGGGTCTGATCAGCGGACCTGAAAGCAACCGCTCGGCGCTTTAAAAGTTTAAAGAGTCTCAGCACGCCATTCATTCACGGCAGTGTTTACCACAGCCAGTCAACTCATCAGCATTCTGTGCACAGTGAAAATTTTTCACAAAAAAAAAAAAAAAAAAAATTGAAATAATGTTAAATTACTCTGTTTCTGACCCGCACCACACTGTGCAGTACAGAGCCAAATCACTGGGTGGAAACGCAGCTGTCAGCATATGCTGGCTAATCGTCAAGGTGTGATAGGGACTTAAGTTTAAAAAAGGCCCCAACTACAGCGATATTTTCATGAAGTGACAGCCAAAACATCAACTTACTTACAGCAGAGTCGGATGTTGTTCACTTAAAATATTCAGTCTTCGTTTGTTCACAAATTATTCCTGAATGCCATCAGAACTACACACAACTACAACATCAACTGTCACCAATTAAACTAGCACAATGTCAGGGATAATGTCAGGGCAACAGCATTATGTGCTATCAGCTAAAAAAGAGACCCACCACTGTGAAATGTGCCAAAACTCACCTGCAACTGTCTGAAAAGCTTGGTTGGCACTATTTCTCAAAAAAATTTGGCAATGTTCATCCTTTTGGCTGGACCGAATAAACTGGGACTGGGTTGCAGGCACTAGTGGCATTGTAAACTGAAAAAAAGGAGAGATAAATTTAGCTAGATACACATAAATAAGACATCCTGAGAAACTGTCTTCAAACTGTCTTCCAAAACATGTTTAAGTTATTCACTTCAAATGGCATTTTTGGCCCCATTCATGAATTAAAAAAAAAAAAAAAAAACACTAAACAGTGCATACAATAATTATCATGAGCTAAAGAGACCACTCAAGCATTACGTACAAACACAACTGGGAATCATCATACAGAAGTGGCTATTCACAAGACAGCTTTGTGGATAATTTCTTATCAGCTATTCACAAAGCAATGCCTTGGTGGGGAAAATGGGAACTACAGTTGTAAACAAACCAAACAGTCGATGATCTGTAAAAACAGAATTCTAAACTGTAGCCACAGTTTCTGTAGGCCATCTGTAGCTGTCACAGACTTGAACATTCATTCATTCAAACCTTTATTTAACCAGGAAAAGCTCATTGAGATTAAAAATCTCTTTTCCTAGAGAGTCCTGGCCAAGACAGGCAGCAAAAAAGACAAAGTTAACACAAACAAAAGAGACAAACAGGATAAAAACAAACATTGATACTCATGAAACATGTTGTTAAAAATAAGCATCATATGATCATCTGTCCAAGCATCTACAGACTGATGTTTCAGCCTCCAAGTCATGTAGTAGTGCTTTGAAATTGTTTAAAGAGACCAGCTCCTGAAGTTTTAGATCATTTTGTAAGTTGTTCCAGGTGAAGGGCACAGCGAATTTTAAAGCCGCCTTTCCTCATTCTGTTCTGACATTAGGAACAGACAGCAGATCCTGGGAACGCAGACTATTAACTACCTGCAGCTTTTGTGCTGATAAAAACCTGGAGATACGAGGGAAGCAAACCTAAAATATATTTGTAAATTAAAAGATGCCAGTGGCTTTTTCTTCGAGAAGACAGATCTGACCAACCAACAATGATGAGTTAGAGATTTTAAGTTGGTGACAAACCTTAAGGCACCACGATAAACGGAATCTAAAACACGCAGGCTTTGAACAGAAGCATTCATGTAGATTACGTCACCATAATCCAACACAGACATAAAAGTAGATGCAACCAATCTCTTTTTGACCTCAAACAACAGACAAGACTTGATTCTAAAGTAAAAACCTAATTTCAATTTCAGTCTCTTTGTCAGCTGCTGGATGTGAGGCGTAAAAGAGAGACTGTCGTCAACTAAAATCCCAAGATATCTGTACTGAGACACTTGTTTAAGTTGTACTCCGTGAAAAGAGGTGATTACTGGCAAATTCTGTGATTTAGATTTGGAGTTTGAAAACAACATGCATTTGGTTTTCGCTGCATTTAAAACAAGTTTTAAGTCATTAAAATTTGACTGGACAATATTAAAAGCAGTCTGCAGATGGGATAGGGCCAATTCTGATGTGGACACTAAGATGTATAACACAGTATCATCTGCATAAAAATGAAAGTTAGCACCAGAAACATTGTCTGTAACATTGTTTATATATAGAATGAAGAGGAGTGGTCCGAGGACCGACCCCTGTGGAATGCCCTTAGTAATTTCTAGCCAACTGGAAGTGAGCCCTTTTGATTGTACAAACTGAGACCTATGTGAAAGATAGTTAGCAAACCAGTTGACAGATTGTGGAGAAAGTCCAACTCTGAGAAGTCTTTGTAATAGCAGTGTGTGATCAACTGAGTTGAAGGCTTTGGCTAAATCGATGAAAAGCGCTGCACAGTGGCGCTTACTGTCAAGAGAGTCAATTAAGTCGTTAAGTACTTTTAAAGCTGCAGTAGTTGTACTATGTGATTTCCTAAAACCTGATGATGGTCAGATATTATTGTTGAATATTATTGTTATTAAGAAATTCTCTGAGTTGATTACTAATGAGTTGTTCTTGCACCTTAGACAGTTTAGAAATGGGACGATAGTTATTCAATATTAAGAGGTCACCCCCTTTGAACACGGGGAGAACATAAGCAGATTTCCATACACATTGGGTGCAAGAGACAGATTAAAAATATATGTTAAAGGAGCAGCAACAAAATCAGCTGCTAGGTTGAGAAAGTAAGGCTCTAATTTGTCAGGACCAGCTGATTTAGAGATGTTTAAGAGCGTCAGGGCTTTATGCACATCGGAAACAGTGAAAGGAGTGAAACTAAAAAACTGGACAGACAAGGAATGATCATAGGACCAGCAGGTGGCAGGACAATTACAAGTATTATTAACAGATTCAAATAAGGAACCAGAGGCTATGAAGTGCTCATTAAAACAATTCAACATTTCAGCCTTATCAGTAATTTGGATTGAATCCTTCACAATGCAAGATGGCAACTCAGCAGCAGTTCATATTGTTCATATCCAAAGATTTGATAGTTTTCCAAAATTTAGGATTGTTTAGATTTTTAGAGGATTGGGTGAGGAAATGATCAGCTTTGGCTTTCCTGATAGCTACAGTACAGGAGTTTCAAAGCTGCCTGAACCGCAGCCAATCAGTATTGCTATGACTTTTTCTGGCTTTTGCCCAGGCAAGGTTTCGCTCATGAAGCAGATGTGTTAGGTGAGAGGTGAACCAGGGATTGTTCCGTTCTTTGACTCGAAACCGTCTGAGGGGAGCATGCTTATTAACAAGGTCAGTAAATCCATCATAAATGAAATGCCAGGCATTTTCCACACCAGCAATAAGACAGATTTTGTCCCAGTCAAAATGAAACAGATCGTGAAGGAACCCTTGTTCTGAGAAGGGCTTCATATCACGCTTGATATTGATGAAAGATTTGGTTGTTGAAATTTTGTATGTCTAACAGATGCAATGACACAGTGGTCACTGATGTCATTAGCAAACAGAGAAGGTGTAGAATATTTATGTAGGACGTTTGTCATTATAAGATCAACTAGGACTGCAAGCAGTCATATACGGGCCCTCTTTCCACGCGACCGCCTACCCAGGCCAGTGCATCCCCTTGTGACCTGATGTGGGCATGTGGGTACAGGGGCAACCACTCATCACACAGTTCAAATTTCAAGCAAATCACACAATGCATGAAGAAGTTATGACATGTTGATGGTTCATCCACTAGGGGGTGCTCAGTGTACAAACAGAGGGGCCAGGTGTGTTCAGGGGCCAACCGTCATCACACGTGAAATTTCAATTCAATCAGGTAATGCATGAAGGAGTTATGACATGTTGGTGGGTCATACAGTAGGGGGCGCACAGAGCACAACTAGAGGGGTCAGGTGTGTACAGGGCAGACAATAATCACACAGTTCAAGTTTCAAGCAAATGAGTCAATGCACAAAGGAGATATGACAAGTTGATGGTTCATCCAGTAGGGGGCACTCAGTGCACAAACATAGGTGTCAGGTGTGTTAAGGGGTTGACCCTCATTACACATGTGAAGTTTCAAGTCAATCAGGTAATGCATGAAGCAGTTATGACAAGTTGATGGTTCATCCACTAGGGGGCGCTTAGTGCAAAAAAACAGAGGAGCCAGGTGTATTCAAAGCCGTCAAAGGGAAGAACGTAATTTCATGGCGAAGGGGCGATGTTCGGCACGCCGCCACACAGATGCCGTTAGTCGTAACTTCACGGTGATCATCACCTACGTTCACCAACTTGTTCTTCATGTTTTAGAAGTGGAAGGAACTTGATGGTGTTAACTATGTGACATCAGTACCTGTTTAAGTATAATGTTCCATGGCGAAGGGTCAAAATGGCGGCGCCATAGAGGCCACACCCTTTGACATAGAGAAAAGCTTTCTGTTACGTAGTGAATGCTTCTACAATCATGACGGAGGCGCGGATGTCTTTTGTGAGCCTTAACTGTTCAGAATGTATTTACACAAAAAAAGAAAAGGGAGCAACTCCAACTTGCCGCTTCACATCATAGTCAAGATGGCCACTTAAACTCGGAACAGTTCCTATTAATCGCCTTCAGTATAATACTTCCGGGTTTTCAAAATAAATGAATACAGGATCCTTTCAATACATATTTTGGCACATTTAAATCAATGCACACGCATGTTAATTAAACTGTTAAAATAAATCATGTTACATTAATTTCATATCAAATAACAATGAATAATTCACAACAGCCTCCCGCCCGATGAACATCTGTTCATCTGTTTTAGATTGACCTTCTTTAACAAACCTCTAAGGGATACAATAACTGAACAGGCCGTCTTATTAAACTACCTGTAGAAGTACGAACATGACATGAACGTATGAGGCCATCCCTGCCTGGAAAGATCTCGACAACTCTACCCAGGTGTGTTGTCCTCCTCAATGAGAACAACATCATCAGCTTTAAGTGTTGTCGGCGTAGGTGTGTCAACCTTGTGGGCTGATTTCAAGTCCATTAAATAGTCTCTGCACCAGCTGTTCCAAAAGCTGGTCAAAAGTCTCTGCTGGTATTTCCACCTTCTGCATAACTGTTCACGGTTAGCTGTAAGTACCTGATTTTTCTGTGTAGGCTCTCAGTTGTCCAGGTGGTTTTCATAGTAGAGAAGCTTGAATCTTCGACTGGACTGGGTTGCTTGACGTGAGGACGTTTCACTTCAAATCGCAGAAACTTCCTCAGCTAAAATTCTTGCTCTGGTGGTCTGACTTCTGTCTTGACTCTGGTAGAGAAGAATAATCAAGAAGTCACAAAAGCTGGAGTTTTAAACCTAACCAGACCCCTCCTACCGAGAGGCAGACTGCTATAGGCTAGTGACTAAACAATAGCTCTAATTAGCACCTATTGTGCTCTAGTTGGCACCCTCCTAATGACAGGGCAGCTGTCCCTCCTAATGATGAGATGGACCCTCTCCTAATGGCTCCCTTGACGACTCTGCTGATGACGTGAATGAAGCAACCTTTACAGAAAAGGCTATACCAGCACCACAGAGAGGGCGCCAGTGGACCTCAGTCTGCAGTTCATCTCCACCTTAAAGACACTAACCACACGTTTGAGGACAAGGAAGTTAAAATATTAGCCAGAGAGAAGAAATGGTTTGAGAGAGGGGTCAAGGAGGCATTCTTTGTGAAATGTTTGAAACCCAGCCTTAACCGGGGAGGGGGTCTGAGACACGCTTTATCCCCTGTTTACAATGGGGTACTCAGGTCAAAGCAGTTTCAGTCTTTTGTTCATGGTAATGAGTCATTCACGTCATATAGCAGTCTGCCTCTCAGTAGGAGGGGTCTGGTTAGGTTTAAAACTCCAGCTTTTGTGACTTCTTGATTATTCTTCTCTACAAGAGTCAAGACCGAAGTCAGACCACCAGAGCAAGAATTTTAGCTGAGGAAGCTTCTGCGATTTGAAGCGAAATGTCCTCGCGTCAAAGAACCCAGTCCAGCCGAAGATTCAAGCTTCTCTACTATGTAAGTACCTGAGTTTGAATAGAAACAGTTTTTGGTGGCAAGGAAGTTAGGCGTTTACCAACCAGGAAGTGGGAAGGAGTAAGTGGCTGGGGTTCTAAGGCATCACTATGTACATAAGACAGAGGCCTAGGATTCAATACTGCCTCAACCTCAGTAAGTACAGTCATAAGTTCCTCAAAGTTTAAAGAGGCTTTCCCCAGTACCTTCTTTAGGGATGTTTTTACAGATCTCACAAGTCTTTCCCAGAAGCCCCCCCACCAAGCTGCACGCTCCGCTATGAACTTCCAGGTAATTCCCTTGTCTGAAAAATACTCTGTGAGCTGTGACCCTGTTAAGGATTTTATATATATATATATGTTATCACTGTTAAACATTTGTACCTTCGTCTTCTTTCTTATGAAAACGGTGTTGTGCTGTTTGCACTTCACCCTGAGAATGTATGTGTTATTCAACCTTGTTTTAGCTTTGTCTTCTTTCTCATGAGAACGGTGTTGTGCTGTTTTGCACCTGTCTTAACCAAGCCTGAGAATTCAATTTTGTTTTAGCACTCTGGGGTCAATCTGAGCTGGGAATGAAGGGCTGGATGTACTTATTATTATAATATAACTTTGTTTTCGCAGCCTCTAACGACTGGGAGTAAGAGAACGTTTTGACTGTTGTGATGTGGTGCTTAGTGTGAAGGAGTGTGAAGGACAGGACACTTCAGGCAGATGCAGAACAGCTGATAACTGCAACAGACGAACGAGATGTGCTGACCTGTGTAAAAGAAAGTGTCCTTCCTTACAGCTGCACTTATTGACGTATGCATTTATGTTACGGGAAGAAACTTGTCTTGCGTCATCACCCCCACCCTTAGGACAAGTTTTTGTTTATGTGATGAGGGCGTCTCTTAATAAAAAGAGCGGAAAAGCAGGCCAGACTTTAGTGTAGCCTTGGTGTACAGCCTGGCCGCACTCCGCGCGTAAAATTTGACTTTCTGTCTCACTGGTGTTTCTTGACTCTGTTTGTCTTGTTAAAGGTTTTAAAAATGTTTGGAGGAGAAAATACCCAACATTGACTGGGGGCTCGTCCGGGATCTCAACAATACCGGAGGTGTCCAGCGGAGGTCGTCAAGTCCAGACGTAAATCCTTGGCCAAGGTCCGATCGATTGATCGTGTCTGCAATTGTCGACCACCGTTGGCATCGTCTGGTTGACGAGATTTTCCCGAAGAAGACAGACAGGAAGTCGAGTCAGTGAGTAGAATTTCTTTGTAAACAGTACTGAGTGAGTGGTGATCAGATCACATAAACAGTTAAATTCCGCAAGCGATGATACAGAATCGTCTGTTAATGCAAAGCAGTTAAACTCTGTAAGGAGGGTGCGGACTCCTCTGTTTATATACGCGTACCGGTAGGGGATAAAAGTGATCACATAAAACAGTTAAACTCCGTAAGCGATGATACAGAATCGTCTGTTAATGAAACACAGTTAAACTCTGTAAGGAGGACGGACTCCTCTACGGTTGCGAGGGACGCACGTAGTTAAATTCCGGAAGGAGGATACGGACTCCTCTGTTTTAATACGTAAAGGAAATCCCGGGTAGAAATACGTGCACTGTAAAAAAGCAGTTAAATCTGGCAGGGACGGCGGAGTCCCCTAATGCAGGACATTAGTTAAATTTCACGGGAGGGCGAGCTCCCCTGACATAAGAATACGCGTACGATTATTAAAAGTGTTTCTATGTGTAAATAGTGTTTTGTGTAAGTGTAAATAACTGTGTGAAAGTGTAATACTTTGGACAACGTTAGTGACAACCGTGCGTGTGGAAGCAGAGGCAAGTGATTCCGCTTCCTACGGGGAGGTGAAAGGAATCAACCACACGACGGCAAATTAATTGTCACGTCCAAAGAAAGTGTGAAAACTTCAGATTTAGAACACCCCAGGTGTGCCCCCGTCTGAAGTCCAAATTATAACAAGGGATAATAAAAATGGGGGGTAAGACGTCTATAAATAAGGAAAATTTATCAACTGACAACTGGAAATTTATGGAAGCAAAAAAAAAAATCCAAGACCAACAAAAAAATTGGAGACCTGGATAAATAAACATGACTTTGACGGACGACTGAACCTGATCAGCATACAGAAGCTAAAGAAGGAGTTAGAACAGCAACATAAAGGTGATGAGAAAAAGATGCAGAAAGTAGGGGCAGATTTAGTGGCATTTTGGGAGGAAGAAGCAGAGAACAGACAGAAAGGAGCAGAGAAGCGACGATTAGAGAAAGCAAGGAAAAAGAAAGCTGTAGGTAAGGCAGAAGAAGATGTGATAATTCAGCACAGAGAACCGGAACAGCCTCAACAACCACCGCCGGCTGGATCGTCGGTGACAACAACACCCTTATCTCCTCTACCAGAGGATGACGATGTACCGCCACCACAGTATGATTTGGCAGTAAAACCTAAGGTAAAAAGTGAAAAACCAGAAAAACCAGAAAAACCACAAACACGCAGTCAAGCGAAAGTGCCCACAGCCCCTCCCATGGTGGAACACAGTGACCAGGGAGGTGCCTATCCTATGATAGAAGTACCAAATCCTCGTGCAGGAACAGCAGGACAGCGATCAACCATGCTCGTATATCGAACATGGAATGCTGATAATATCAAAGCAGCAGTCGACATGATACCATCGCCACATGTCGATATCGAGGGATTTATGCAGGATATAGAAAACATTAGAAGTTCTTACCACCTTAGTGGACCTGAAGTCCAACAGGTGTGGATGAAAGCATGTGGCCCTAAAATGGAGTCAGATACGCGGAGACTGGAATCCTGCAGACCAGGATGGCGTACCGTTGCCACATGATGATCCAGTCTTGAAAACAAGAGTGGAAGCTATGATTACACGTGCAAAAGGTGTGTTAGGACCAAAGATAAATTATACTGAAATTACCAGGACAACTCAGAAAGAAGGAGAGCCATGGATAGAGTTTAGATGCAGATTTGAGAGTGTATTTAGAGTCCATAGTGGCATATTGCCAGGAACACCAGTGTATGAAAACAAATTGAAAAATGTTTCACCTGTGAAGCTGACAATGACCGATTTGATTCATGATGGCAACTCAACAGCTGTCATAACAGTAACAGGTGCCACTGAAGATGTTTTAAAATTGAGATTCACAGGTATGCCATTACATATGTCACTTTGTAAACCATATTTGACAGAATGGCAAGAATTGGGACTGACAGTCATAACAGCTTTGTCAACCTCTGATTGGAGTAGAGTTGGACCACGAACGGAGTTCAGTCCATCAACTAAATTGTATAAAGTGCCAGTTAATGTCTCATTGGTGCTGACAGCTGGAACACACATTAATGTGTCCACTTCACAATCCTGAGTGTTTCAGTTGAGTCCTGAAGAGGATGATCTTCTCTCTTCTGTACCATCAGGATTGTGGACAACAGGTCCTTCAGACGTAGGACTGATAAAAAATGCACAACCTGTAGTTATAAGACCAAAAACAGAATACAGACCATGTGTAAGACAGTATCCATTGAAACCTGATGCAATTGAAGGAATCAGGCCAGTAGTAGAGAATTTATTAACAGCAGGAGTAATAGTGCCATGTCCAAAACTGTGGGAGGAGCGTGGAATGGTGACATCATCTGGAAAGCCAGTGACTCATGCCACTCTCCTAACTGCCCTACTGCAAGCTGTGAAGTTGCCTCAACAAATTGCTATATGCAAATGTGCGGCTCACACCAAAGGCTCTGACAGTGTTTCAAAAGGAAATGACGTTGCTGACAAAACCGCAAAGGCGGCAACAGCTCTTTCTATTTTTCTCCTATATGACACCCCTCCGGATATGACCACAAAAGAAACCCATATTGCCAAAAAATATGTTTAAATGGGCAGCTATTATGAGCCATGGCGTGACGCATGTCTCATCAGGGGGTATGATATCGCAATTGCAATCTATTTTTTGTCTTTATGGGTTCGATGCATATGCAAAACAGCATTGTAGAGCATGCATGATATGTGCAAAACACAACTCACAAGGCAATTTGAGACCCCAAAGAGGCAAATTTCCAACACCACAATATCCCTTTCAAGTGATTCATATGGATTATATACAGCTGAGTAAACATGAAGGGAAGGAATTTTGTTTAGTCATAATTGATGCCTTCTCAAAATGGGTAGAATTGTTCCCTACAAAACATGCAGATTCACTTACAGTGGCTAAGGCATTGTGCAAAGACATCATTCCATGATTTGGAATACCAGAAACAGTCTATTCAGATAATGGAGCGCATTTTGTTAATACAATAGTGCAATACGTAGGAGAAGCGCTACAGGTCAATCTCAAAAATCATTGTGCTTATCAACCACACAGTGCCGGATTAGTGGAAAGGACAAAGGGCACATAAAAGGGCGCAATAAAAATAAGATTAAGGAAATGTATAGAAGAGACAAAACAAACCTGGATTGAATGTTGGACCTAGTAAAATTGTATATGAGAATAACACCAACACCATCAGGGTTAACACCATTTGAGATACTTTATGGACGACCATATCGTCTACCAATTTTGACATGGATACTAAAACAGCAGATGAGGAACAAACATTAGCAAATTTTATGAAAAAGACATTAACACAGAAAGAGATAACTTAAACACATTTACTGCCGAATAATTTTGATCTTCCACAGGACGGCCTTCCAGTAGTCTAGCCAGGAGACTGGGTGTTCATCAGAGTCCAGTCCTCGTTGGGAAGGTCTATACCAAGTGCTGTTAACAACACCAACTGCAGTAAAGATAGCGGAGAGATCAACGTGGATACATCACTGTAAGATACAGCGTGTGTTGGCTGCCTCCACAGTGGAAGGGGAAGTCTGGCTACAAAGGGAGTCTATTTAATTAGCAATAGATTGTCTTAATGCCAGTGAAGATCCTTGCACTATTAGGTGAGGTGGTTAACAACACTGTATCCTAGCAATCATGACTGAACTACAGCAGACCCCGGAGCGGCGTGCTCAGCGCCGCCGCTGCCGGACTGTTGGTAGGGCAGCCGGTTGCGTTGTGATCTTAGTGTGTTTCGTGCTCCTCGGATTCCTGGCCTGGTGGAATGGAATTACGTTACTAATTGTTATGTTTGTTCACAGATACCTATATCCTCAACACACCCAGCTCTGACGGCTAAACCGTACCCTGCTAGGGTGACAGAATGTCTTATCATACGGATGCATAATCAAACTGTATTTCGGGGGCAGCAGTTCTCAGCAAATCTGATAAGATGTAACACCACTTGCCTCAGTGCAACCACTTATATGATAGGGATTTCAACAGAGGACGTACAAGCGTGCCCAAGTGCTGCTCCATTGACTAGACTGAAGGGAAATGCAAAAATATCATCACGTTAAATTGTCATCACAACGGCCATTCCCAATTTGCTTTTACGGGACAGGGAATAAAAATGTAGGTAAAATTAAGAAACGTCTGTGTACCCAAACGTATGTTTTATCAAATAATTTAAGCCTAACCAAAACATAATATGTGGATGGTACTTATCTTCATCACATTGGACGGGGATGTAATTATACAGGCTCCTGTCCATGGGGAACGGATGAATCATGTGCTTATGTTAGTAAGTTTTTGCTACCACCTGTAAATGGTACTCCGGTGTATGATGACATCTATTGGCTTTATGGTTCCAGACTGTACATGAGTCTCCCACCAAATTGGGGTGGTGTGTGTGCACCTACCCAGGTGACTGACCATACATATGTGGTAGGACCTCCACAGAGAAGAATGGCAGCACCAGACGGAGGAGATTGATATACCCAGATGTGTTACCACATGATCACATGTGGGGCTCGGATGTACCAAAGGACCAAAAAATTGTGGTCTGTAGGAGATAAAATAGCACATTCATTGTTCCCCTGGATAGGAGTGGGAAAAAATTCATTAATGATTGAAACTCTGAATTATCGATTGGGTCTGTTCATGAATGTAACTAAAAAATAGTAGCAGCTCAAAACACTGAAATAGATGCTTTACGTACCATGGTGATGCAAAATCGCATGGTTTTAGACTTGCTTACTGGTTCACAGGGAGGAGTTTGTGTTCTGCTGAACACAACATGCTGTACTTTCATCCCAGACTCCATTCATTCAGTGGATATGCAGGACACATTGGAAGAGCTGAATAAACTTCGTGATGCAATGCATAAAGACACCCTAGCCGTGAACCGGTGGAATCCCTGGTCCTGGTTGACTTCAGGACCATGTTGGCAGTTACTATTGAAAATGGTGACACCAGTTATTATAGTCCTAATTCTGATTGGACTTTGCATGTGTTGTGTGATCCCTTATATCAAAACAATGGTTGGCAAAATGGTGTCAAATACATTTGTACAGTGTAATCTGGCCTTCCAACAAACTATGCCAAAATATCAAGCATTGAAACAGTCAGACCTTAGTGGAGAAAACTGTAATGACTGTACTGAGAATTATGATGATATTGAAAAGCTCACAACTCCAGTTCAAGCTTGAACTGTTGACGTGATGAGTTAACACACTCTTAGCCTATGAAGCTTTAGCTGAAAAAGTAATAAGACAAGTGGTGTAGTCGAATAATACAGAAAAAACAGTTCATTTATACCAGTCGGTAGGAGTGATGTATGGTGGTGGTGTGGTGATAACAGAATCTTTGACAGACTGCCACGAAATGTGTCAGGTTATTGTGCATTAATATCATTATTGTTACCCATGACCCCTGAAGACGTTACGACATATGCAGCCTCTCTTATTCCTGAGGATTGGCAGAAAGGCATAGCCAGACATAGAGTAAAAAGAGATTGGAAAGGAGTAGGAAATCCAACATATATTGACGCAATAGGAGTCCCCAGAGGAGTGCCTGACGAGTATAAACTGGTTGATCAAATAGCAGCTGGATTCAAATCTTCCATCTGTTGGTGGTGTTCAATTAATAAAAACGTGGACAGAATAGATTAAGTTAATAAACTAACTAACTAAGCTGGGTGATGCCTACTGTATGTTTAACAGGTGATAAACAGGTGGGAAATGTTAAGGATTTTATATATATATATATGTTATCACTGTTAAACATTTGTACCTTCGTCTTCTTTCTTATGAAAACGGTGTTGTGCTGTTTGCACTTCACCCTGAGAATGTATGTGTTATTCAACCTTGTTTTAGCTTTGTCTTCTTTCTCATGAGAACGGTGTTGTGCTGTTTTGCACCTGTCTTAACCAAGCCTGAGAATTCAATTTTGTTTTAGCACTCTGGGGTCAATCTGAGCTGGGAATGAAGGGCTGGATGTACTTATTATTATAATATAACTTTGTTTTCGCAGCCTCTAACGACTGGGAGTAAGAGAACGTTTTGACTGTTGTGATGTGGTGCTTAGTGTGAAGGAGTGTGAAGGACAGGACACTTCAGGCAGATGCAGAACAGCTGATAACTGCAACAGACGAACGAGATGTGCTGACCTGTGTAAAAGAAAGTGTCCTTCCTTACAGCTGCACTTATTGACGTATGCGTTTATGTTACGGGAAGAAACTTGTCTTGCGTCATCACCCCCACCCTTAGGACAAGTTTTTGTTTATGTGATGAGGGCGTCTCTTAATAAAAAGAGCGGAAAAGCAGGCCAGACTTTAGTGTAGCCTTGGTGTACAGCCTGGCCGCACTCCGCGCGTAAAATTTGACTTTCTGTCTCACTGGTGTTTCTTGACTCTGTTTGTCTTGTTAAAGGTTTTAAAAATGTTTGGAGGAGAAAATACCCAACAGACCCTTTAATAGTTTGCCATAACTCCTTTAAATCTGTCTGCTCTTTTGAATGTTCTAGCATTATCAGAGTAAATGGTCCTACATAGCCCTCATCTTGCAATGAATCTCTTCAAGGCTAATAGGAAGTTCTCTGCTGTCTGATCTTAAACCAGCTCTAAATGTACTGCCCTTGTTACTGCTGGTTACTGTATGCTTTCACTGACTGCCCTTTAGATTTTATATACAAGGGTCCTGCAAAATCAATGCCAGTAACTTCAAAGGGAGGTGATTCAGTTACTCTGTAACCTGCTTGGCTGCTTTAACCTTTAGTTTTTTACAAATGTAACAACCTGAAACTGCGTTTTACAAGCTGTCTCCCTCTCAAAATCCAGTATTCTTCTCTCACTTGAATCAAAGTGTCTCTTACACCAGAGTACATCACCTTTTCATGACATGACTGAACCAATAGCTCAGAGAACTTGTGATTTGTTGCTAGTATCCAAGGATGCTGTTCTCTGAAATTAAATCAGACTTCTGTAGTCTTCCACCAACATTTCACAGACCATTTTCATCTAAGAATGGTTTTAAGTCTTTGATTTTAGAATCTCTTCTCACGTTTTGCTTTGACCTTAGCTGTGATATTTCTGAGCTAAAACAACTCTCCTGTGTCAATTTTACCCAATACATTTCAGGAGCAGTGAGCTCCTCGGTGGTTAACTCTCCTTGGACCTTTTGACTAGACCTTGAGTTAGTGATAAACCGTTTTACCCATGCTGTGACTCTTAACACAGTTTTGAGTCGGCTGTACCTTTCTAAGTTCGAGATTCAGTTTGTTCAGTACCAGTTAGTTGTACAAAAGCTGGACACTTAGATTTCAGCTCAGCATTTACCTCATGAACCACATAGTCATCGTCAATGTCCAGTTTATCTTCAGCTGTGGATAGTGAACTAGGTCCATTCCACCACAGCTGGTTCTCAATAAGGTTCCGTACATGCTGACCTCGAGTGGGAAGGTCTGCACGGTTCATTTTGCCAGCACAGTGGGACCACAACTCTGGGTTTGTGAGACATTGTGTTTCAGCTACTCTGTTAGCCACAAATGGCTTCCACCGCTGGACTGAGCTGCAGATCCAGTGAAGAGTGATCATTGAGTCTGTCCACATGTTAAGCTGGTTCCTCTCCATGTTCAATGGTTTAAGAAGAATGTGTCCTAATCTTGCTCCAATAAGTGCTCCCATAAGCTCCAAGCGAGGCAATGTCATTTTCTTTAGTGGAGCAACTTGCAACTTAGAAGCCACAAAACTGGTAAGTCTGTCCTTGGTTGTTTTGTCCTTGTATATATGCCACAGCACTGTAAGCCTTTTCACTTGCATCGCAGTAGACATGCAACTTCACAGTGTGCAACTCCTGGTGAATTGCTATGTGGTACCACCTGGGAATGGCCACCAGGTGGAGCAGTGGCAGCTCCAAACACCACTGATCCCATTTCTCAGTCAAATCGTCAGGTAATAGTTCGTCCCAACTGAGACCTCTCTCCCACATTTCTTGGAAAAGGCACTTTACTCGAACAGTGAAGGGAGTGAGAAAGCCAATAGGGTCGAATATTTGAGCTGATGTCTGTAACACACTTCTTTTTGGATTTTTCTTGTCCTTTTAAATGTCCATTAAGCCCTTTTCATCCCTCTCTGGTCGCCAAATGAGTCCTAGCACCTTGAGAACATTCCCACAGGACTCATTATCTCCAGTGAAATCGCCAGTGTCTTTCCACAAAGCTCTCAGGTATGGTGAGTTAGTGGTCCATTTACAGAGGTTCATGCCTGCCTGAGAGAGAATGTCCTTTGCTGCAGATGTCACCTGTAGAGCTTCCAGCACAGAAGGTGAGCTGGAAATAAAATCATCTACATACAGAGAGTCTCTGAGAGTCTGTACTGCCTTCGGCTGCTCTGTTTCAAATTGCTTGAGATGTTTTCTAACAGTAGCAGCAAGCAAGAATGGGCTGGGAGAGACTCCAAAAACAACTCTGTTCATTCTGAGGACACGTACCTTGTTTTTGCAGTCCTTAACTGGAGGTCCATGCATCCACAGAAACCTAACAGCATCTTTGTCCCTCTCTGCCAGGGAAATCTGAAGAAAAGCCTTCGTTATATCAGCAGTAAAGGCTATCTCGTGCAGTCTGAATTTAATAAGAACATCTAGCAGGTTTGGGTTCAGGTTAGGCCCAGTATGTAAACAGTCATTGAGGGATGGGCTGTTTTCATCATCTGAGGATGCATCAAATACCAGTTTTGTTGTGGCCTTGTCCTCTCTCACTACGGCATGATGTGGCATGTAGTATTTCCCAGTCTCGAGTCCCTGCCACTGTTTGGCCCTCCTGACAAATCCCTTGCTGCAGGTAGTCCTGTATTACATTGTTGTACCTGTCTAACAAGGTTGCATCAGCTTTAAGTTCTCTTTTAAGGCTCTCAAATCGTTTCCTAGCTACCCTAAAGTTGTCTGGAAGCTGGTCTTTGTCAACTCACCATGGTAACTCGACTTGGTAACGTCCATTTTCAAAGGTTGTAGTTTGTTCAAAGTGTTGTAAAACGTCCGAGTCCTCTGAGCTCTCTGCTGGTTGGTTTACAATGCCTAAGGACTCTACCTCCCAAAATGCATGTAACTGCTTAGAGATTTGGGTGTCTTCAGTCAAACTAATGTGCATGCATGTGGTGTCTGTTATACTAGAAGTACTCACTGGTCCCTGTAAAGCCCATCCAAAAATGCTTTCAACTGCCACTAAGGAATTTGTGACTTTTTGGACCTTTCCAGTAACTGCTTGCCAATAATAGTCAGCTCCTATTAACACCTGCAACTCTTGGTCATTAGCACCCTCTAGTGGAACGTCTGCAAGTTGTAACCCTCTTTTGTTTATCTCTGCTTGAATAGGGTCACTTGGTACCCTTATCACTGCAGTACACACCTGAGGAGTCTCTACAGCTTCAATCTCAAGTCTGTGTTCAGTGTTCCACATATTTTCAAGCTTAACTCTCACAACATTGCGTTTTTCTGTTACAGGAGTGGTAGAACCAAAAACATGGAGATTTAGTGTCTCTTGCCTTACAACAGGCAGTCCTAAAGCTCTGACCACACTTCGATGAATGAAACTACGCTGGCTCCCTCCATCGAGCAGGCAGCGAGTTATCTTTCTCTCTTTTGGCCCTACAGTCCATGTCTTGACTGTTTGCAACAGTACCGTTTTCTGAGTATTTGTCTTTACCTCTACAGGGCTTGTCATTGAAGACAATACAGCATCTGTCTTTTCACTATTATTGGCAGTGTTAATTTCTGACTTAGCTTCAATCTGCTCACAAACCGACAGGTGGTGTCTACCGTTGCATAAGTTGCACAAAACCTTCACTCTGCAATATTCTGCGATATGCTTTGGGCCTAAGCAGACATAACACCGTCCAAGTTTTCTCAGCTTATCCTTGTGTGCACTTACTGCATGTTCAGGACAATTCTCTGGTTTATGGTCACTACTGTCACAATACACGCAGGTCTGAGGCACGGCACTAGCAGTGTGCAATGCAGTCGCTGAAGGGACGCTCCACTTTCGGGGTTTATCGCAGGCGTAGGATGACTTAACCACAGGCTTGTGTTATGGGTTAAGGTCCTTCGATGTGTGGCCTGGTCTGGTAAGTTGAAGCGGTCGTTCTCTGCTTTGCACCTCATTTTGCAGAAAGTGAATCAACTCTGGCACCTTCCATTCGTTGGTTGAGTTTGGTTGTCGAGTGTAGGCAAGCGTGATGTCCTCTGGGATGAGCTGTAGAAGCACTGGACATAGCAGGCAGCCGTAAGTATCACTTTGCACTCCAAGGGACTCCAAGCTGCGTATCTGGATCTCACATTCATCATATAAGTGTCTCAAGGCTGCAACATCAGAAGATCTTTTGACAGGTGTTAAGTTCAGTAGTTTGGACATATGGACACTTATCACAATGTCCTTTCTCCCAAAACGGCTCTGGAGTAACTCTATTGCATCATCGTAGTTGGCATCTGTCATTGTAAGCCCCGCAATAGTTCTAGCCGCTGCTCCAGTCAGATAGGATCTGAGGTAAGTAAACTTGTCCGTCTTGCATAGTGCATTATTTGTGTGGATAGCTGTTTCATACTGTGACCAGAATTCCTGCCACTGGCTTATTTCACCATCATACTTTGTTATCATTAGCTTGGGAAGCTTAACAGTTTGTCTGGACTGTGATGTAAATGAACCGCTGCTTACGTCACTCACGCGCACTCTCGGGGTGTCTCTGGCTGCCGTTTGTGACTCGATAACAGTTGTGGCGTGAACTTTCCAAGTAAGAAGGCGGTCCATGTAATCCTGAGTGTGGCTTAGTTCCGTGTCCAGATCATATGTGGGCGTCTCCTCTTCTATGCCCTTATCCAAGTCCAATAAACTTTCTTCCTTCACTGACAAAAGTGCCAGGAACTCACGCATTTTGTCGATATTTGGTCTCTCCTTACCCACCTCCTCCTCTAGGCGGGTTAACAGCCTGGTAGTAGCAGCGTGAACGCTTGCCCGTTTTTCTTCATCTGCTCCAGTTGCTCCATCATGGCGGCTGCTAACTAGCCGTTAGCTGTTCACTCCGTTCCCAAAAAATTCATAGTCTTCATCCCGGGTTTCGGCACCAAAATGTTACGTAGTGAAAGCTTCTACAATCATGACGGAGGCGCGGATGTCTTTTGTGTGCCTTAACTGTTCAGAATGTATTTACACAAAAAAAAGAAAAGGGAGCAACTCCAACTTGCCGTTTCACATAATAGTCAAGATGGCCACTTAAACTCGGAACAGTTCCTGTTAATCGCCTTAGTATAATACTTCTGGGTTTTAAAAATAAATGAATACAGGATACTTTCAATACATATGTTGGCACATTTAAATCAATGCACAAGCATGTTAATTAAACTGTTCAAATAAATCATGTTACAATAATTTCATATCAAATAACAATGAATAATTCACAACACTTTCGATAACTTTGATCAGTATTGTCTCTAGATGATGTGGAAGAAATTTGAAGTGCATTGGACAAAATCCCTAGGAGGATTTCGTTCAAATACAACGTGTGGAAATCACGCCAAAATGACAAGAAAATCCAAAATGGCCGATTTCCTGTTTGGAGTAGACCCATGGTGTAAGAGACTTTTTTGTACGTCTATGCAAGTCACACATGTGTACCAATTTTCATCTCCCTATTCCAAAAAAAAAAAAAAAAAAAAAAAAACCTATGGAGAGGGTTTTTTGAAAGATTCAAGGGGGCACTATTGAGGAATTTTGCCGAGCCCATGGGCGACGCCCCTATGAATTGTAAGAGGTTGTCGTGCTTGACCTGTGTATCAATTATCATGATTATATGACAAAATTAAAGCCCTCAAAAGGAAGAATGTAATTTTCATGGCGAAGGGGCGATATTCGGCACGCCGCCACACAGACGACGTTACTTATAATAAACATTTGTATTTATTTACAGTCTGTTTTTCTGGTTGAAATGAGATATAAATAATCTACCAGACTTACAAAATGTACAAATTTCCATGTTATTTGTATTTATTTGTCTAAAAATAAATGTCCGAAGTTCCTTATGTTAAACAAGAAATTATCTAATCTGAAATAACAGGTGGCTTTAATTTACAGATGAACCATTTATTGATTTATTTAGCTATTTTAATTGCAAGTGTTCTAAACAGTTTTTAAGTCATCAGAAATTTTGAGGTAACAAACGACAACAACAAAAACCATTTCCAAGGATTTTTCTTCAGAAAACTACTCTATAAATGAGCAGTCCTGTGACACTTCTCTGTTTTGTAGCGATCAGTGGTTTCTGCCACTAGTCTTACGTGTTTTGGCCCGGCGCGTCGTTCCTATTGTACAGCGCGAAGGTACGTCACAGCTCAGAGCGTTGAAAGTTGGATTGGGTTGAACTTTGACCCCGTAAGCCTGCCAACAAGCAGCAATGCGTGCTCCCGTCAGAAGCGTCGCTTTAGCTCGGCTTTTGACGCGACGCTTCTGACGCCTCTAAAATGCAATGTGTCTCATTGAAAATAATGCTTTTTAGAACAATTCCTGACACCTTTGAGGCTTCCAACGTGTTCAGTGTGAAAGGCCCATTACTCTTGAACTTATGTGGATTTTTTTTACTTCAGAGATAAAGTCATGGAAAACATTTGGACCAACATTAAAGTTATCTTGAAGACACATGACACAGGTCAGACTGAACAGATCCAAAGAAGCAGTAAAGAACAGGGGAGTGATGCCAGTTCTAACACTCTGTATTGAGTCCGTACTACCGGGTACGATCGTCCCCCTGAAAACTGCATCCAGTTCAGGAAGCACCGGATGGGATTTTTCATTCCCGTGGGAGCCGGCGCCAGAACTGCATAAAGTCAAACAGAGTGCGAAGAGAAGCGAGAACAGCAGCAGACGATTCATCTTCATCTCCATTTCGAATGGGAATAAATCTGTATCACGCCAAGAAAGGAGGCAGCAAAAACAAGCAAGAACTGAATCCAGGTCAGCTCCAAAGTAATCCAGTCCAGGAATTTTCAAGTGAGTCAGGTGACAATGATGAGTGACGTTTCACGTAAACAGGAAGAGAGGCCGGTGCAGAGCAGTGTTGTGGATTAATTGGTTTAAATCAGGATTAACCTGAACTAAAACAACATGAGAAGTTTAAGAGACCATTAAAAGATAAAAGAAAGCACTTCCCTTTACATTGAGGAGATCATGTTGTGTGGGCCGCCCGAAGAGGAGGTACTGCTGGCCAACACCAGAGGGCCCTGCCTGAAGGCGGGCTTCAGGCACCAGAGGACGCAGTCGCCGCCTGGAGCATCCAGAACTCAGATTGACAGCTGTCACTCATCCATTCATCATCCACTCATCATGACGCACCCATAAAAGCCTGGAGAAGACACCACACCCACGCCGAAAAATCGTCGACCCGTACAGGTAGACTCTCAGCCGTCTTCGCAGCTAAGCTTTTGTTGTAACGTTCATTACTTCTGAGCTGGTAGCTGATAATCAGTGACTTTTTGAGTTTGCAGTTTATTCCACTTGTGTCTGAGTCTGAGGGAGTTGGTTGGAGCCGGCGTTTCCGCTCTGCACTCCAGCACTCAACAAGTGTATACTTGGTCTGCACGGTAACTCACAGGACTTGTGAAAGCAGGACGTGGAGGCGTTCTTCTCCTCCCAAAAAGGAGTCAATTGCTGACTGTTTGCTGGGTGTGTTCACTCACACTCACTCTTAACTGTTTCTGTTTCCTGCCAGCAGTACCCGATCTGACAGCTGGAGACGGTGGCTACCTGGGGACTCAGGATTGGCGGCTCCGGGGTGTTCCAGATCCGTTGGCGGTGGAAATCGTGTGGGTTCCGACTCCTCTCTGACTCATTATATGTGCAACATTCTCTGTATAACTTGTAAACTATGTGGTCATTTCACAGTGACACACGTGACTCATCCCACATCTCTGTCTGTCTGTCTTGTCTGTCTGTGTGTGAGGGAACGAGAGACTCTTCACTCTCATACCGTATTTGAGCAAACTTTGGAAACATGAAGACTTTCAACTGTAAAATAAAGCCTATAAATTCATTTCTGGAGCTATACAAGCAGAAGCAGCTCGTTTTATGTGAAGACTTTGACGGAGTTTTTTTCTGCAGCAGCGCTGCTCGGCTCTCTGTCTGCGGGGGAGCGGCCAGTTCTACACAGCCTGGCTGGATTTTAGAAAAACTACCTGATAGCACTACCAAACTACCTGTGACGGCGCTGTCAGAACACTGTGGCGTGGCGTCGTTGTTCCATTGTCTGGGGAGAACCCTGTGTTATCATGTTGTCCGATTGTCCGCTGCGTGGTGTGGCAGGAAAAACCGAAGACTTAGACAGAATTTGAATGTTTTAAACCAAAAAAATAAAAAATAAAAATAAAAAATGCCACTTGTTCGGTTGGACAACGATTTAGAGCTATTACTTGTCCGATTTTACACTTGTCCCGGACAATCGGACAAGCGTTAATGTCGATGGTAGGACTTTGACAACATTAATAAAAAAAACTGTCGGTGCTGTTACTGTTCTTTTTCTTTTTCTCTCACTCTCTGCCCCTCACCTCACTGCTCTGGGAGACGCGCAGACAGCCTGAGCCTGACTAGATCCAACTGTCAGGCTTCATATCACTGCCTGACTTGTCATACTGAGACGTTACGACTGCTTACACAAAAATAAACAAACATTTGTTAACTTGCCCAGACACTGAGCTCTCCCCTTCCTCATTGATGACTCCAATATGCTTTCGTTTGAGATGCTGCATCATTACCGTCGTACTTCCATGCCATGCGAGGTCTGACTTGCAAATGTTGCAGTTAACAAGCGTCTTTGTGTTGTTTAACGTAAAGTGCTCCCACACTTTTGAAGTCTTAACTTTCTTTTGTCTACTTGCATCTGCCATATTCTAACTGTGTAGTTCTACGAAACAGCATCTGATCTACAAAACAACGTCTGATCTGTTGTCATCGAATATTATCGATTTTATCAATTTGTTGTTGCAGCCCTAGTTAACAGTTTAGAAATATAAACTGTGACTTCCAATAAGCCATCTCAGAGTTACGAGTGCGAATGCTTGGGAGAGCCTATAGCACTTCTGGGTCAACGGTCACAGGACCCAAGCCCCAGTTTGCTGCAGGCTTAAACAATACGGCTGGAGTTTGCACGTCTGCTTTCTTCTTCACTACTGTCACAGTTACCCATGTTTTTGCTCAATCTCGTGTAGCCGAGTGCCACTTGTCCCTCTAAAGCAGTAGTTTTCAAACTGTGAGACATGCCCCCCCCCCCAGGGGCGCCAGAGTTCTTCAGGGAGGTGCAAAAAAATAACTAAGCACTGTTAACCAACAAAAGAAGAAGGGGAAAAAGAAAACATTGTTAGCCAATATGCCAGGAGCAAAATGGATACATTTTTGTGTGTAAATCTACCAGTGAGAAGTTTGGGGCAACCAAAAAAAAAAGAAGTAGAGGAGGATCTTCATTTGCTCCTCTCCACAGTGCATCCCCACATCAGCCGCCTATGTGCATCAAAGACCCAGACTCATTGCTCACACTAAACAAGAGGTGAGACTAGATGATTAAAAAAAAACACAAAGATGTTGAAATCGTGTGTATGTGTGTTGGTGGTGGGGGGCCACAGCTCACTCTCCTACACTTTGAAAGCCCCTGCTCTAAAAAGTTGACATCGGCCGCACGGGGCTGCGTAACTAGTTAGCACGTCGGAGTCTTGTTTGTCTGGAATAAACCAGACAAATCGCTCCACCAAAAAAGATGATAATGCATCTTGCCATAGAGCAAAAACTGTGAAAACATTCCTTTCAAAAAGACACATAGGGTCAATGTCATGGCCTGCAAATAGTCCAGATCTTAATCCAATTGAAAATCTTTGGTGGAAGTTGAAGAAAATGGTCCATGACAAGGCTCCAACCTGCAAAGCTGATCTGGCAACAGCAATCAGAGAAAGCTGGAGCCAGATTGATGAAGAGTACTGTTTGTCACTCATTAAGTCCATGCCTCAGAGACTGCAAGCTGTTAGAAAAGCCAGAGGTGGTGCAACTAAATACTAGTGATGTGTTGGAGCGTTCTTTTGTTTTTCATGATTCCATAATTTATTCCTCAGAATTGAGTGATTCCATATTTTTTTTCCCTCTGCTTGGTCTAAAAAAGTAACCGTTACTGACTGACACAATTTTTTTTCTTGATTTCTTATAGTGTTTCTTAAAGCCAGAAAGTTGCCATTTGAAATGACTTTAGTTTTGTGTCATGTCTGTGATCTGCTTTTTTTCTACAAAATTAAACAACTGAATGAACATCCTCCGAGGCTGGTGATTCCATCATTTTTGCCAGGGGTTGTATATATTTTTCATGCATTTGCTTATTTTTTATGATCCTGGTTTGTATGACTTGAACTCTGAACTTGCCCAGCAGCCCCTGTGACACTTAAAACTCAAAATTGGCTTATGGTTAATGTTTTTAAACTTGGACTTGAACGTATTGATGGCTACATACCTGCCTTGCCTCAATATTCTTCCTAAATTAATTTAATTCTGTGTGCACCGTAGGGCGTAAAAAGCAAGAAAAGAAGTCAATTAAAGAATCGCAGAGCCATGAAACAATTTTTAAGACATGCGGAGGTTTCTGTTCACCTGACTTTTTTTTTTTTTTACCCACAATCCTTTGTCCATCTGATCTTGACTGCTAAAATGTGGAAGTCTGGTGTCAGGAGCTCAGCACGCCCCCTGACTTCACTACGCATGCGTCATTTCGATGCGTCAACAGCGATTCACCGATCTTGTTTCTACTTAAAACTGCACTCCAGTCAGCATCTATCTGAGCGACAGATATCTGAAGCTTCTGTACAAAAATCATTTGCACATAAAGGACGGAGGACGATCACAGCAGCAGGTCTGAGACTCTCTACAACCAAAGCAACCATCAGGTGATGACGTCAAACATCTTAAATCATCCTAAAGTCCGTTTAAGCAGAAACGGGACAGTTTTAAGGAGAAACGAGGCGATAATCTGTTAGTCGGTGGTCGCGCTGAGCCCCAACACGCTCAGGTAAAAGGTCCGTCCTCGGAGCCACTTACACACCGTAACCTGTCATTTAAATTAGGTCAAACAACAACCATTAAGAACTGCACAAATAAATAAAAACAACTACCTCCTGTTCAAGGTCAACTTCTTTTTCTTCGTCTTCTTCTGGCTGGTCTCCGCCTCCTCTACGCACGCGGAAAAGGAAACACGTAACCAGCGACTTCCTTCATTTTCATTGGCTGGAGAGCGCTGATCTGTAGATACTACTGGATCGCTCATTGCCCCCCCCCCCCCCCCCCCCCCCCACACACACACACACACACACACACACACACACACACCCCGTACAATCCGCTGAAGCAAACTAGCGGCCATCTTACCACTCCCAACTTATGCAGACTGCACAGAGACAATTAGAATGTCAATACTCAATTCTAAAAATTATCATTCTTTAATCAAAGTTTATACAAGTTTTGTGGAATCATCAGCAACAAGCGTATCTGTGTGTGTCTAAAGAAAACCCTTTGTATTAGAATTTCTGCATATTGAGTACTTCCAAATTTGTGTTGTTTGGGGAAGAAATAAATCAAATACTGTCCAGTGACTTAGTCAAAACATTGATTTGATTGATTTTTAATTTAAATGTAAAATAATCCGTTTTCATGTGAAGTTAATCATTGTGGAAGCTGTTTGTCTTGTGATTTTTATGTACCCCCATGGTGTGCCGGGGAAAATCAAGTAGTTTTAGTTTTTCCTTGATGGTGTTCCAAGGAAATGTGTTGATTTGTGAACCCTGAAGGGCATTTGAGGGAAATTTGATTTGTGTAAAACCCTGTCAGACACCTTGAACAACAGCAGATGCTGCAGGATCATTCATGGGCTGACAGAGTGACCCGTTACAGTCCTGTGGGGAAGCTGGGACTAGGCAAAGGTGGTCAGCAGGTTTTTTTAGGGGGCCTTTAGGACAGTTAAAAAGTGTGACAATTAAAGAATAGAATCTTTGTTGTCATCGTAACATGTATAATGAAATTAAAAATGCTAGACCAGTCACTGCAACATGCAACAACATTCAGATCATATAAAACTACAAGACTCTAAAACTATAAAAGCATAAAAATATATACAAATATATCAAAATAAATAGTTATAATACAAACCAGCAAACACTCAACCAAACATTTAACATTAATTGCAAAATCCCTTAGTCGTACTAGCAGCAGTACTACATTTTGGCTTTATTGAGTGTGGTTATCGGTGTGGGGCAAAAGCTGTCGCTGAATCTGTTTGTCCTTGTTTTGTTTGATCTGTTACCGTCTGCCTGACAGTAACAGATCAGACAGGGAGTGACCGGGTTGTGAGGTGTCCTTTATAATGTTCTTGTCTTTTCTGAGGCAGTGGGAACGGTGCAGTTCTTCCAGAGTGAGGAGAGGGCAGCTGGTGATCTTCTTGGCCGTGTTGATGACCCTCACGAGAGCTTTCCTCTGATCCACTGTGCAGCTGGTGTACCACACACACATACACAGTATGTCAGTGTGCTCTCTATGGAGCACTGGTAAAAGGACACCAGCAGTCTCTGTGTGATGTTGTTCTTCCTGAGCACCCTCAGGAAGTGTAGTCTCTGCTGGGCCTTTTTCAGCAGCTCTTTCTCAGGTCGATGACCCTCCTGACCTCATGCTCCTCCACTATGAGGGTAGGGCTGCTATGGACCTATCCACCTTATTTCTGAGGGCACTGCTGTAGAAGTGATTATGGGTGCAGCTTCCTGTTAGACACCAGAAGTAGCAGTGAGCCATTGTTTACTAGCAGTTTTCGTTTTGTGGACTGATTTATTTGAAGGTTTATTGTTTTGTTTTTTTTTAAACGATGATCAGCTCCTGTAGCATTTAAAAATGTCCTTGCACAACTCGGGAACATGTTGCACTGTCTGCAGTTGTACTAACAACCAGACAAACTTCCATCTGTGGCTACAACAGCGATCTTTTTAATGTGCAGCTGGACTGAGAGAGTTTCCACCGCTGACCGAGAACCCAGAAGGATGTGGCTGACAAAACTTAACTTGAAAAGACCACCTTAACGTTATACATGTGCTCTTTTCACTTTATTGACAAAAAGCCCACAGAGAAATGACTTAGTTTGTGGTTGGGAAATAACAGACCACCGGAGAAACTAAAGAGGATTAACAGCAGCATCACCAAATTAACAGGTGTGATTTCATGTGTTTGGATGACAAATCACTGCAATATTAATCATGAGCAACAGCACTGTATGACCCTTTTCTGAACAGTTAAAATGTAACATGCGTTTGGACTGCTGGTCAATCAATCAATTTTATTTATATAGCACCAAATCACAACAAACAGTTGCCCCAAGGCACTTTATATTGTAAGGCAAGGCCATACAATAATTATGTAAAACCCCAACGGTCAAAACGACCCCCTGTGAGCAAGCACTTGGCGACAGTGGGAAGGAAAAACTCCCTTTTAACAGGAAGAAACTTCCAGCAGAACCAGGCTCAGGGAGGGGCAGTCTTCTGCTGGGACTGGTTGGGGCTGAGGGAGAGAACCAGGAAAAAGACATGCTGTGGAGGGGAGCAGAGATCGATCACTAATGATTAAATGCAGAGTGGTGCATACAGAGCAAAAAGTGAAAGAAACACTCAATGCATCATGGGAACCCCCCAGCAGTCTAAGTCTATAGCAGCATAACTAAGGGATGGTTCAGGGTCACCTGATCCAGCCCTAACTATAAGCTTTAGCAAAAAGGAAAGTTTTAAGCTTAATCTTAAAAGTAGAGAGGGTGTCTGTCTCCCTGATCTGAATTGGGAGCTGGTTCCACAGGAGAGGAGCCTGAAAGCTGAAGGCTCTGCCTCCCATTCTACTCTTACAAACCCTAGGAACTACAAGTAAGCCTGCAGTCTGAGAGCAAAGCGCTCTATTGGGGTGATATGGTACTATGAGGTCCCTAAGATAAGATGGGACCTGATTATTCAAAACCTTATAAGTAAGAAGAAGAATTTTAAATTCTATTCTAGAATTAACAGGAAGCCAATGAAGAGAGGCCAATATGAGTGAGATATGCTCTCTCCTTCTAGTCCCCGTCAGTACTCTAGCTGCAGCATTTTGAATTAACTGAAGGCTTTTCAGGGAACTTTTAGGACAACCTGATAATAATGAATTACAATAGTTCAGCCTAGAGGAAATAAATGCATGAATTAGTTTTTCAGCATCACTCTGAGACAAGACCTTTCTAATTTTAGAGATATTGCGTAAATGCAAAAAAGCAGTCCTACATATTTGTTTAATATGCGCTTTGAATGACATATCCTGATCAAAAATGACTCCAAGATTTCTCACAGTATTACTAGAGGTCAGGGTAATGCCATCCAGAGTAAGGATCTGGTTAGACACCATGTTTCTAAGATTTGTGGGGCCAAGTACAATAACTTCAGTTTTATCTGAGTTTAAAAGCAGGAAATTAGAGGTCATCCATGTCTTTATGTCTGTAAGACAATCCTGCAGTTTAGCTAATTGGTGTGTGTCCTCTGGCTTCATGGATAGATAAAGCTGGGTATCATCTGCGTAACAATGAAAATTTAAGCAATGCCATCTAATAATACTGCCTAAGGGAAGCATGTATAAAGTGAATAAAATTGGTCCTAGCACAGAACCTTGTGGAACTCCATAATTAACCTTAGTCTGTGAAGAAGATTCCCCATTTACATGAACAAATTGTAATCTATTAGATAAATATGATTCAAACCACCGCAGTGCAGTGCCTTTAATACCTATGGCATGCTCTAATCTCTGTAATAAAATTTTATGGTCAACAGTATCAAAAGCAGCACTGAGGTCTAACAGAACAAGCACAGAGATGAGTCCACTGTCTGAGGCCATAAGAAGATCATTTGTAACCTTCACTAATGCTGTTTCTGTACTATGATGAATTCTAAAACCTGACTGAAACTCTTCAAATAGACCATTCCTCTGCAGATGATCAGTTAGCTGTTTTACAACTACCCTTTCAAGAATTTTTGAGAGAAAAGGAAGGTTGGAGATTGGCCTATAATTAGCTAAGATAGCTGGGTCAAGTGATGGCTTTTTAAGTAATGGTTTAATTACTGCCACCTTAAAAGCCTGTGGTACATAGCCAACTAATAAAGATAGATTGATCATATTTAAGATCGAAGCATTAAATAATGGTAGGGCTTCCTTGAGCAGCCTGGTAGGAATGGGGTCTAATAGACATGTTGATGGTTTGGATGAAGTAACTAATGAAAATAACTCAGACAGAACAATCGGAGAGAAAGAGTCTAACCAAATACCGGCATCACTGAAAGCAGCCAAAGATAACGATACGTCTTTGGGATGGTTATGAGTAATTTTTTCTCTAATAGTTAAAATTTTATTAGCAAAGAAAGTCATGAAGTCATTACTAGTTAAAGTTAAAGGAATACTCCGCTCAATAGAGGTCTGACTCTTTGTCAGCCTGGCTACAGTGCTGAAAAGAAACCTGGGGTTGTTCTTATTTTCTTCAATTAGTGATGAGTAGTAAGATGTCCTAGCTTTACAGAGGGCTTTTTTATAGAGCAACAGACTCTTTTTCCAGGCTAAGTGAAGATCTTCTAAATTAGTGAGATGCCATTTCCTCTCCAACTTACGGGTTATCTGCTTTAAGCTGCGAGTTTGTGAGTTATACCACGGAGTCAGACACTTCTGATTTAAAGCTCTCTTTTTCAGAGGAGCTACAGCATCCAAAGTTGTCTTCAATGAGGATCTAAAACTATTGACGAGATACTCTATCTCACTTACAGAGTTTAGGTAGCTACTCTGCACTGTGTTGGTATATGGCATTAGAGAACATATAGAAGGAATCATATCCTTAAACCTAGTTACAGCGCTTTCTGAAAGACTTCTAGTGTAATGAAACTTATTCCCCACTGCTGGGTAGTCCATCAGAGTAAATGTAAATGTTATTAAGAAATGATCAGACAGAAGTGAGTTTTCAGGGAATACTGTTAAGTCCTCTATTTCCATACCATAAGTCAGAACAAGATCTAAGATATGATTAAAGTGGTGGGTGGACTCATTTACATTTTGAGCGAAGCCAATTGAGTCTAATAATAGATTAAATGCAGTGTTGAGGCTGTCATTCTCAGCATCTGTGTGGATGTTAAAATCGCCCACTATAATTATCTTATCATTTAGAAGGGGAATGGCAGGTGGCCTTAAGCAAGATCTCGTACCCTCACATCTGGTTAAATATTCCAGACAGGCAACGCTTCATGTTTCACTGGATGAAAAATGCACCCCTGGTTCATGGAGACTATGTCAAGTCGGGATATTATGGTGACCTTGACGTGATCACGTGTCAAATGAATTCTCGCTTGAAGAATATCAAGCTCAGTCTAAAATATAACGACATTAAAAAAATTTCCAGTGGGCCGGGGATGGGAACTATTACTTACATTTTCAGCCACCGATGGCCTATATGCTGGCTTTAAATTTGAATGAATGGTTCAGGTGCAACCGGGAGTCGTGAACTCCCCCCACCACCCAGATATAAAAGCAGACATGTATCACCTCTTTTGCTACACATACACACATACATCATGCAACACAGAGCGGTCAGTAACGCCTTTGCTCCTCTCCTCCGCGCATTTGAAATTAAAGGTCATTTTGGGAAAATAATTACAAAGAAATTCAATCCTGCTTATTACATACCGATCTCTAAAAGACATATTGAAAAAATACACATTGAAATCAATAGCGATCAAGACCAGCCGGTTAATTTCATATATGGTAAAGTGGTTGTGACGTTACATTTTAAACCGGCGGGTTAAAAAATGTCTGGAGCAATGCACAAAATCTGACATTTATACTTACTGTGAAAACCAAGTCGGGAATGGTCTATAGGGGGTCCATGGTGCTCCTTTTACAACCCCTGGCAAAAAATATGGAATCACCGGCCTCGGAGGATGTTCATTCAGTTGTTTAATTTTGTAGAAAAAAAAGCAGATCACAGACATGACACAAAACTAAAGTCATTTCAAATAGCAACTTTCTGGCTTTAAGAAACACTATAAGAAATCAAGAAAAAAAATTGTGGCAGTCAGTAACAGTTACTTTTTTAGACCAAGCAGAGGGAAAAAAAAATATGGAATCACTCAATTCTGAGGAATAAATTATGGAATCATGAAAAACAAAAGAACGCTCCAACACATCACTAGTATTTTGTTGCACCACCTCTGGCTTTTATAACAGCTTGCAGTCTCTGAGGCATGGACTTAATGACTGACAAACAGTACTCTTCATCAATCTGGCTCCAACTTTCTCTGATTGCTGTTGCCAGATCAGCTTTGCAGGTTGGAGCCTTGTCATGGACCATTTTCTTCAACTTCCACCAAAGATTTTCAATTGGATTAAGATCTGGACTATTTGCAGGCCATGACATTGACCCTATGTGTCTTTTTGAAAGGAATGTTTTCACAGTTTTTGCTCTATGGCAAGATGCATTATCATCTTGAAAAATGATTTCATCATCCCTAAACATCCTTTCAATTGATGGGATAAGAAAAGTGTCCAAAATATCAACATAAACTTGTGCATTTATTGATGATGTAATGACAGCCATCTCCCCAGTGCCTTTACCTGACATGCAGCCCCATATCATCAATGACTGTGGAAATTTACATGTTCTCTTCAGGCAGTCATCTTTATAAATCTTATTGGAACGGCACCAAACGAAAGTTCCAGCATCATCACCTTGCCCAATGCAGATTCGAGATTCATCACTGAATATGACTTTCATCCAGTCATCCACAGTCCACGATTGCTTTTCCTTAGCCCATTGTAACCTTGTTTTTTTCTGTTTAGGTGTTAATGATGGCTTTTGTTTAGCTTTTCTGTATGTAAATCCCATTTCCTTTAGGCGGTTTCTTACAGTTCTGTCACAGACGTTGACTCCAGTTTCCTCCCATTCGTGCCTCATTTGTTTTGTTGTGCATTTTTGATTTTTGAGACATATTGCTTTAAATTATCTGTCTTGACTCTCTGATGTCTTCCTTGGTCTACCAGTATGTTTGCCTTTAACAACCTTCCCATGTTGTTTGTATTTGGTCCAGAGTTTAGACACAGCTGACTGTGAACAACCAACATCTTTTGCAACATTGCGTGATGATTTACTCTCTTTTAAGAGTTTGATAATCCTCTCCTTTGTTTCAATTGACATCTTTTGTGTTGGAGCCATGATTCATGTCAGTCCACTTGGTGCAACAGCTCTCCAAGGTGTGATCACTCCTTTTTAGATGCAGACTAACGAGCAGATCTGATTTGATGCAGGTGTTAGTTTTGGGGATGAAAATTTACAGGGTGATTCCATAATTTATTCCTCAGAATTGAGTGAGTCCATATTTTTTTCCTCTGCTTGGTCTAAAAAAGTAACCGTTACTGACTGCCACAATTTCTTTCTTGATTTCTTATAGTGTTTCTTAAAGCCAGAAAGTTGCCATTTGAAATGACTTTAGTTTTGTGTCATGTCTGTGATCTGCTTTTTTTCTACAAAATTAAACAACTGAATGAACATCCTCTGAGGCCGGTGATTCCATAATTATTGCCAGGGGTTGTATGTACAGATCCAGCCTTGGGAACATGTGATGCCATTGTTTAAACAAGGATAAATGATCGCCAAATTTCACCTGAAAAACGTGGCTCAAAGCATCTCTTCTGACGTAGTGAGCTGCGTTGTTGAGAGGGTTGGATGGGATCAGGAACCCAAACAGCAACTGCCATGAGGCAGCCAGAGTCCATGGACATTTTTAAGTCAAGACTTAAAGCCTATTTTTATTCTCTTTCTTGTGAATAGTTTTTATTTTTTATCTGCTTTATTCTTTTACTTCTGTTTTTAATTATGTATTTTTAAAATTTATTTATTTAAATTTTTTTATGTTGAACTGTTCTATGTGAGGCGCCTTGAGATGGCTTTTGTTGTGATTTGGCACTTTATAAGCCGATTAAATAGAAATTGGATTGAAATTGAAAACATTTTATTGAGTGTTAAAGTAAATAAATATGAAATTGGTCACTGGATCCTTAAACTTTGGACATAATAAACTCTACATGGTGGATCCTTGATCTCTGGACATAAATAGGAATAAACAAAATCTGTAGTTATTGTCAAAGCATTTCCTTTCAGACATTATTGGCATGGATGTCATTCTTGCAGCTGGCTGTGCTGCATTTCAGGATGTAATTTATACAGAATGCAGCACATCTAATTTTGGGAGGAAAAAAACGTTTTAGTCTATTGTAGTTTCTTGTCTGTATTACAACGTTTGTAAGCGGTGTCATTTTATTCAAAGCGGTAATTTGTTTGAAGTTTTGCACAAAATTTAATTTCTCTCTCCGCACTTTACACTGGGTGGACTCATATTTAACACATAGAAAACAATTTGTTAGGATACAAAACTACACTTCACCTACATGTACCAATCAGATGGGACTACCACAAGGCTCAGCCCTATCTCCACTATTATTTTCTCTTTATATAAATGATTATACGAGGTCTGTCCATAAAGTATAGGTCCTTTTTATTTTTTTCAAAAACTATATGGATTTCATTCATATGTTTTTACGTCAGACATGCTTGAACCCTCGTGCGCATGCGTGAGTTTTTCCACGCCTGTCGGTGACGTCATTCGCCTGTGAGCACTCGTTGTGGGAGGAGTCATCCAGCCCCTCGTCGGAATTCCTTTGACTGAGAAGTTGCTGAGAGACTGGCGCTTTGTTTGATCAAAATGTTTTCTAAACCTGTGAGACACATCGAAGTGGACACGGTTCGAAAAATTAAGCTGGTTTTCAGTGACAATTTTAACGGCTGATGAGAGATTTTGAGGTGATACTGTCGCTTTAAGGACTTCCCACGGTGCGAGACGTCGCACAGCGCTCTCAGGTGCCGTCGTCAGCCTGTTTCAAGCTGAAAACCTCCACATTTCAGGCTCTATTGATCCAGGACGTCGTGAGAGAACAGAGAAGTTTCAGAAGAAGTCGGTTTCAGGTTTTTTAATGAAAGACGTGCGGACGGGTCCGCGCGTTGGCTCGCAGCCGCCGCGACGCTCCGCCACAGGAAAAACACCTCTGTTGGAAGCCTTAAGGACAAGTTGGAACATGTCCAGCTGTTAAACAATTTCTCATATACTCACTCCACTGAAAGCCATCAAAAGCCACCTGGATTTTACAAATGGTTATCAACACGGAGGTGTTTTTCCTGTGCCGCCGCACCGCGCCAGCTGCATCCCGACGTGTGGACCCGTCCGCACGTCTTTCATTAAAAAAATCTCTTTTAACAGTGGAATATCCGGATAAAATGCTGAAACCGACTTCTTCTGAAACTTCTCTGTTCTCTCACGACGTCCTGGATCAATAGAGCCTGAAATGTGGAGGTTTTCAGTTTGAAACAGGCTGATGACGCCGCCTGAGAGCGCTGAGCGACGTCTCACACCGTGGGAAGTCCTTAAAGCGACAGTATCACCTCAAAATCTCTCATCAGCCGTTAAAATTTTCACTGAAAACCAGCTTAATTTTTCGAACCGTGTCCACTTCGATGTGTCTCACAGGTTTAGAAAAAATTTTGATCAAACAAAGCGCCAGTCTCTCAGCAACTTCTCAGACAAAGGAATTCCGACGAGGGGCTGGACGACTCCTCCCACAAGGAGTGCTCACAGGCGAATGATGTCACCGACAGGCGTGGAAAAACTCACGCATGCGCATGAGGGTTCAAGCATGTCTGACGTAAAAACATATGAATGAAATCCATATAGTTTTTGAAAAAAATAAAAAGGACCTATACTTTATGGACAGCCCTCGTATAAATGATTTTCTAGTTTGTTGTCCACCAAATGTACTGTGCCAACTATACACAGACGATGCAATAATTTATGTCCACTCAAAAACTAAACAGCAAGCAGCCCAAGAATTAACATCCGCCATGCACGCAGTTCTGGAATGGCTGCAGAGATCCCAACTTATTCTAAATGTCTCAAAAACAGTCAGTATGTTTTTTTTCAAAAAATCGCCACATTGAAGCAAATCCTTCTATAAGAGTGAAAGGAACGCAAATTGAAACAGTCAACGAATTCAAATACCTAGGAGTTATTATGGACTCAAAACTTAATTTTAAACGACAGGTGAAAAAGTTTGTGAATAAAATTAAATTTAATTTGTCTAACTTCAAACATATAAGAAACAATCTAACTCTGGAGGCAGCCAAGCTCTATCTCAATGCAATGATTACATCTCACATGAAATACTGTTTGACAAGCTGGGCTTCAGCCTGTAAAACTACCTTAAAACCCATTGAAGTAGCATATAAACAAGCCCTTAAAACCCTAGATCGAAAACCGAAGACTCACCATCGTATTATCTTAAAAAAACACAACATATTAAGCTGGGAGAGCATGGTTAAATACGCAGACTCTGTTCTTGTATACAAAATTCTAAACGGACTGGCCCCTTACCCATTACATGATTTTATTAAAAAGACTCAAAACACACGTACAAGAGCAAGCTCCAGAGGTGATTGTGTGATTCCATCTAGAAAAAGTGCCTTTGGACAGGCCACTTTCTCTTACCGCGCCTCTCAAACCTGGAACACCATCCCAGTGACTGTACGCAAACTGCCATCACTCAGCTCCTTCTCTGAGCAATTGAAATCATGGCTATTGGACAATCAAGTCTGCACTCACAACTGAACTTATATGAACAAAACTG
The DNA here is from genome assembly GCF_902500255.1 of Thalassophryne amazonica. Classification (NCBI taxonomy): domain Eukaryota; kingdom Metazoa; phylum Chordata; class Actinopteri; order Batrachoidiformes; family Batrachoididae; genus Thalassophryne; species Thalassophryne amazonica. Next base: position 1,365,427 of record NC_047108.1, read on the forward strand.
AGCATTTTTGCACACAAGCTGGGTATCTGTAATCATATTTATTTTAGATCTAAATGAACTGAACTGAGCCTTTTTGCACACAGGCCGGGCATTTTGCAATTATATCAAGGTTAACTCTAAACAAAGCTTTTTGCACATAAGCCGGGGACCTACAATTGTATTTATACCTGCACCTTGTAAATAGTGTGTAAATACTGTGGTTTTGAATGAATGGCAGAGAGGATGTGTTTAACCAATTTGAATAAAATGAGAGTGAGGACTTGCCCAAACCTTTTAAATACTATTTGTCTATTTGTTCATCTGTGTGTGTGGGTTTGGAGTGTGTTGCTGGGTGTGTGTGCCTGGAGTGTAAGAGAGAGAGATGGGGTGACTATGGATGTCTTATCCCATGTTTTATGTCGGGCCATGTGCCCATATGGGGACTAAGGATGGAAATTAGCTTAGGCTATAATCCTGTGTGTTATGGATGTGTCTCTGTACATTGTCTTTTTTAACATGTGCTGTACCTTGATAAATAAATGGAAAGAAAAAAAAAAGTTATTAATTCCGACCGGAATTTCCGCGCAGCATTTGGAGCTAAAAAAAAATGTTATAATGTATTAAAAATGATGATCCCGTCTGTTTTTTATATGATGCACGCTGCCGTAATTGACGTCCTCCTTTTATGGTGAGAAACCTTCCCAATGCTGGAAGTCTTTTTTTTTCTTAAGTTTCTTCCTGGCTGGTGACTTGATTGAAACATGGTTTTCATCCTGCGAGCTGCGCCATCCTTTTTTAAGCTTCTGAAACTGCTTGCCGGTTTGCAGCTTTGAAACGCACGTCACTGGAATGTTTTGCTCCTGTAAAGTATTGAGAAACTTTTTCCTGTCTGTAGGGGGGTTAGATTTCTTGAACAAAGATCTGAGATGTTTCATAAGATCTACGGCGTGAGACCTCCTCACAGCTTTCCCTTTGTAAATAAATTCCCCTGACGGACTCCAGCGCGTATCACCCTTTGACAATTTTCTCATAATATATTCAGCATTTCTACAGTCTCCAGATGAAATGTTCTTCAGGACTTCCCTCACAGTCTTCTCTTCCTCCTCCTCCTCCTCCTCAGGTTGTTTAGCGGGGTGTGCCTCTTGCAGGGCTGAAATATGTGACTCGTGGCCTCCCCCCGTTTGATCAGTCTTAAATAATGCTGCAGCAAACCCTCATACTTTTTAGTTTTTTTCATAAGGAGAGTGAGTGCGTTCATCCAGCACATCCCACATTTGCGAGTCTAGATTGTTTTCAGCCGTCTGTCTGATGTTATTCCCGCTTGATGGCTGCAGGACGGAATGGCCGAGTTGGTGGAGCACTGAGGAGTCAGTAAAAACATCTTTTGCGAGACTTTGAATACCATTATCCTCTGGGCAATATTAGACTTGTTATAGCGGGCAGGGCTGTCAGACTGAAACCGCTTTTATGACATTTAATTTCCTGCTGGGGCGTTTTGATAGATGCTGTTAGGATGGGGTCTTTTATATAGCCCTGGATGAGATCTTTGACGCTGTCAAAGTTTATTTTCTGACAGCTCTTGAGTGTATGAGTGATCCCCTTCACCCGCATGATCATTTTACCTCCTATGGTTTTATGAGCGTTACTTTTGGGTCCTGCGGCGGCGAATTCAGCGATGGTGTCTCCGTCCAACTCATCGGTGAGCTGATCCAAATAACTACCGGTAGGCAGTGGGGTTTCATTCTGCCTACAAACATAGATCAGAATATCGGTATCATAATATAGAATCCTGTCAGGGTTTGCCACAGCCTCCATAAAACCATACAAGGTCAAATGTGTATACACAGTTGTAAAGACCGCGATAAAAATATTGTCGGCTTTACCCGGTCAGGTGACATACTGAGGGCCGTAGCGCCACTGAATCATCGCCACCCGACTGTTGAGGAATGTTAGATAAGTGACATTATACTGATCAGAAAACAAATCTGAACAGCTCATCCACATTTTTGATGAGTTTGGTCTGCGTTAGATTCATCCTCTACCTCCCCAGAAGGAGTTGAGACAAATCTTTGCCATCTGTCGTTTTGCAGGATTGTGAGTGATTTTTTTTTCCAGGTCTAAACGAATGTTCTGATTCACCCAGTAGTCTGCAATATATTTTTATCTGCTCTTGGTGTCTTTATCAAATTCGGGAGGGAAACCGGAGGCTTCCTGCTTAGGTTTTAAGAAGGTGTTTATGTAACCGCCAAAGATTTTATCGCTTTTTTCCTCAAAATGCCAGACTTCAAAAATCTTAGCTACAATGTAGCCTGGATCCAAAGCTTTGTGGAATTCTTGGGTTGTCCATGTTCCACACAGAGCTCTGTGCTGATAGGTGTGTGTGCATGGCCCCACCTGGTTGTTTTCAACAGCGCATGTGCGACACAGAGCAAACACCAGTTTACTGCGAGGAGTTCTGTGCGGTAGGATGGGAAATTTTAATCCCGGGGCGGATACATGACAGCTTTGATGAGTCCAAAATAAGCCCTGGGGTCTTGGAAATTTCTGTCAATAACTTTCGGATGCCCCGTGGGATATGTGAAATTTAGGTTGACGTAAGGATACAGCGAGGTTACATCAACGTAATAGACCCGCTCGCCTTGCTTAGCCATGCACCTCAGCCGTGAGGCACAAGTTCGCCCTCTATATAAAGCTTCGCGAGGTTCCTGCGGGCGAGGAAATGCTGAATGCTCTCATCCCTCTGTTTCATATCAGGCCATTCATGCTCCCAGATTGCAGTGAGGCTGATGCCCAGCATATCACGCAGAGCAGCTATTTTTTCCTGACGCGCGTCATGCAGCTCTTCAAATGAGGTGTTTGTCAGAGGATTTATCTCATGTTGTGTAAAACATGAAGGACAGCCGTGGTAAAAACATCCGAGAAACTCCCAGACTTTTATGCTTCCTTCGATCTTAGCATAGCCATCCACATAATAACCCCCGATTTTTTCTCTCCCCTGTTTAGAGTGTGATTGATTGCTATATTTTGCGTCTCAGCAACCCATTCTAACCACTCCACCACTACATTTGAATATTTTTATGCATCATTCTATAATTGTCACCGGATGGGATCACCAGCATTTTTGGGGTGAAGAAGTTGGTTTTAAAGACTTTCATGCAGGCCGAAGCAATTGTAACACATGTGAAAGGATAAACGTGTGTTTCAGAGTTGAATTCTGACATAAACGTGGAGCACGCTGCAGCCAGGATCTTTGTATCATTGTTTCAGGTTTTTTTATCCTGTAATGGTGGTTTCTGAAGAGAAATAGAAATACTGTTTTCTGTTGTGGCTGCATCAGCTTTCCTATCTGGAATTTTGCCAGCTTTCTTTTCCCTTCAGGTCTGAAAAACACGACAATTTTGCATCCCAGAGCGCTTTCAAATTTCCCCACCTGATTGACAGATACCGATGTATCAGCCATTAACCACGTGCAATTTTGTAACATGTGTCTGCTCCTCAGCTTCCAGTGTGGTGAGATAAGGGTTCAATAATTGGATGAGGTTTATCATGAAACATAAAGTGTTGCCAGGGTTGTACAAGATATTAAGGCATCAGGATTTTTCCTGTATAACTTCCTGATGCAGGCGGTCATCTGTTTTACGCTTACCTCCCCCATTTTGATTACGAATGACCTGGATGACTAATTCCAGAGAGCTGTCAGGTAAAGTGTTAGAGTTTGATTGCACTAAACTTTCTAAAAGATTTTGAAAGGCAGTTACATCGGTTTCATTGTTGTATGCTGTGATTAGCGCTGCCTGATTGTGAACAGAATCCCGATGAATTTCCATTTGGATAAAGTCCCCGCCCCGAGCATGAGATAAAGTGCTTTCCATGGAGGTTTGGAGAGCAGCCATGACATTCTGATAAAATTCATCGTAGTCAGGGATTACCCTGGCGTGCAGGAAATTTAGAGGCTGTCTGATTTCGATATTATTCAAAAGCGGGCCTCCTGATGACATTAGTCGCTCCAACACCCGTCATCAGGGGATCACTGCTGCACCCTGGTCTCCCTTCATCATTATCATCACTGTTTTCCATCAGAGCAGACAACGCAGCATTTATCAACGTTAAACGCGCCCTGTTTAAAATATCTTCTCCCCTGCCGCCTCACACGGGGAAGGACTTCTTAAAGCTGATAAGACGCGATCACCGTCAGGAAATTGGTTTAAAGGGGAGTTTAATATCACAGACTACTGCTTGTACGTACAGTATGGGTTAATTTCGCCTGTGAGCAGCCTTACAGCATCATTTAAGAGAGTCAGCAACACTGTTAAAAATCTCCTCTCTAGACTGCACCTCACCTCCAGGCAGGCTGTGCGCTAAAACAGGGAAATATTCACTCACAGAGTCGAGCAGGGTATTTAAGGTGTAATCACACAGATGATTTCGGGGTTAATTTCGGCGGAGATAATTTCATTGGCCAAATGGATAAGAGCATCATTTAAAGGAGTTAAACGAATTTGGTTTAAAATCCTATCCTATGCAGTGAATTTAACACCTCAGCTAATGGACATTTGCTCCACCACCATCTCCCGCTGGGTAGATTATTGGGCCATTTAAATACTCTAATAAACCTCTGGGGCTAATTTGTCGGCTGAATTCTTCTGCTCCATCGTTAAACCAGAATAACCAATTTATGCATCGAATTTATTCTTTCTCAAAAACAATTATTAATACCAGTCCAAAATATTTTCAAGCATCCAGACACCTTGCAACAATTGCAGAATCGAGGGTCTTACCTCACCAGAAACTGAAAGAAAGATGCAACTTATTAAATATTTACACTTTAAAAAAATTCATGATCTGACTTTTTTTTTTTTCTTACTCTAACGGCAAGTCCCTACCCACAGCTCTCTGATGACGGTTCGAAAGATCTCCGCCGGCTATAACACCTTAACTTCAGATTATTAACCTGTTGTTTTTATGTAAATTAATTTTCAGAGGGTTTACTTACATCTCTGTGGTGAAGCTGGGTGTTGCGGGGCTTCCTTGCGTGTTCTCCCTTCATTAACGTCTTCTGGCTCCGTCTTGATTTCTACAACTAAAAAGCATAATAAGTAAACATTAAAAAGCACCGGCGCCCAAAAAAAATATTTTGTAATAATTAGGGTGCAGTCTGCCTTGTCTGTGTGGCTTTGTTATACAAAAACATAATTTAAAAAAGGTTCACCACCGAGCATCTTTTTTAAAAAACAGAAGCATTTTATAAAAAGATTACTTAAATCACTTACCGTGAAAGACAATGTGACTTTCACTCTCTGCTTGAGGACAAGAAAATTGTTGTGTGGGCCGCCTGAAGAGGAGGTACTGCTGGCTCACCACCAGAGGGCGCCCTGCCTGTTGTCGGGTTTCAGGCACCAGAGGGCGCAGTTGTCGGAGGAGTCCACCAGGTGCACGGAGCTGACAGCTGTCACACATCATCATCATCTTCATCACCATCTATAAAAGCCTGGGAGAGACATCACACTCTGCTGAGTTATCAGCTTACCCTATAGGTAAACCTACTCAGCCGCTTTGTGCCGTTCGCACATTTATTGCTACTGATCTTTGCAGTCGTAACCTCTGGTATACTTGCAGCTTGGAGCTAGGTTTGTGGAAGTTTGGAGGAGCTGGCGTTTCCACTCCTCACTTTCCTTATCTCAGAGTATTACTGTTGGTACTGCACGTTTTCAGTGTTCCTGTTTTCTGGGAGTGGTGGATTTTTCCCTCAGGAAGGAACTGTATTATTGCTGACTGTTTGCTGGGTGTACACACACCCACCTTAACCTGTGTCTGTTCCTGCCAGCAGTACCGGATCTGACAGCTGGAAGCGGTGGCCACCTGGGGACTCAGGACTTGGCGGCTTCGGCGTATTGCAGGTCTCCGTTGGCGGTGGAACATCGTGGGTCCCGGCTCTTGGTTAGGCGTCTCTGGTTAGGCATCTCCTACCCTCGGGCCTGCCCACGCGTCACTGTGTTTTTGGATTGACAGACTAAAAGCATATTTGGTTGTTTGTGCACATTTGCAGAATAAATTGTTATTTATTCGGACTTCCTATTGGCCGTTCATTCACGCCCCCTGGCGTGGGTCCGTGTACTTCACTTTCCCAACAGGATAACTCGGCCACGTCATGGACTCCGAGGGGCGTTTTCCACCAGTTGAACCACCAATGGAAATGCAAGGTGCGCAGGCACCTTTCATTTCCATCCAGGAGGTGAGTTGGATGAGCTGCAGCACATACTCACCAACCTTATTGCTCGGTTGGATCTATTAACCGAGCAGGATATTCACCTCACCCGTAGGATGGAGGCCCTCACCGCTCAGGTGGAGACGCGCATGTCACGCGTGGCTGCAGCCACTCCTCCTGCGGACCTGTCACTAAATATTGAAAATCCAGTGGTAGTTCAAAGGTCTCCCCCCCGTCGCCTGAAGCTTACATCAGCCCCCTGGAACCATATGGGGTTGTGTTGAAATGTGCGCGGACTTCTTGATGCAGTGCGAGCTCATTTTTTCACAACGCCCCGTGATGTACGCGTCAGACCACAGCCGGGTGGCTTATGTGATTAATTTGCTTCGGACCAAGGCACGCGCCTGGGCTATGGCGCTCTGGGACCAGAACTCATGGCTCCTGTCGACGTACACTGGGTTTATCAGGGAGTTTCAACAGGTGTTTGATCATCCTAACAGAGGCGAATCTGCTTCAAATGTGCTACTGTCAATCCAACAGGGGCGCCGTAGCACAGCCAAATATGCAGTCGCCTTCCGCGTTGCGGCAGCGAGGGCCGGCTGAAATTCGGTGGCGCTCCGCATCGCCTTTGTAAAGGGGCTGTCTCTGGCCCTAAAGGAGCACCTGGTGGGTAAAGATCAACCGCGGGATTTCGATGGGCTGATGGATCTGGTTATATGATTAGACAATCGGTTAGGTGAACATTGACGGGAGCGAGACGAAGGACGTGGCCGGGTGCGCGTCGTCCCTCCCCCTTCTGGGTCCAAAGCAGCCCCGCCCTCTCCCCACTCCAACGCCAGGGCTCTCCACGTGACACCAGCTCCCCCTGCTGACGTTGCTATGGAAACGAGCAGGGCCAAAATGACAAAGGAGAAACAAAGGAGTCTGGCACGTGGAGAGTGTGTTTACTGCAGCTCGAATGAGCATGCGCAGAATAAGGGGCCCCAGGCGGTCAAACAACAAGACTCAATCTTAGAGACTGGGTTAAGAGTGAGTCATACATACCACACGGGTGTGCCACGCAAATGCGCACGACTCCCAGTTACAATCCTCTGTGGGGATTTAACCCTTAATGCCCCGGCACTTATTGACACGGGGTCAGAAGGGAATCTACTGGACAGTAGATGGGCTAAGGAGGTAGGGCTCCCTCTGGTGGCCATTCCTTTACCATTGGAGGTGCGGGCACTAGATGGCACTCTCCTCCCAGTAATCACACACCAGACACAGCCTTTAACCTTGGTTGTCTCTGGTAATCACAGGGACGAGATTGTGTTTTATGTGACACCTTCTACCTCCAGGATTATTTTGGGTTTTCCATGGATGGTTAAGCACAATCCCCGGATCGATTGGCCATCTGGGGTTGTGGCTCAATGGAGCGAAACCTGCCACCGGGAGTGTTTAAGATCCTCGGTACCACCCGGAGAGGCTGCTAAAGAGGAGGTCTGAGTCCCCCCCAATCTTACAACGGTGCCGGCTGAGTATCATGATCTTGCTGACGTCTTCAGCAAAGATCTGGCACTCACGCTTCCCCATGCACCAACCGTATGATTGTGCCATTGATTTGGTTCCAGGCACTGAGTATCCGTCCAGTAGGCTGTACAATCTCTCACGTCCTGAGCGCGAATCAATGGAGACCTACATCCGGGACTCTTTAGCTGCCGGGCTAATCCGGAATTCTTCCTCCCCGTTGGGTGCAGGTTTCTTTTTTGTGGGCAAGAAGGACGGCAGACTCTGTCCATGCATTGATTATAGAGGGCTGAACGAGATCACGGTTCACAACTGATACCTGTTGCCTCTATTGGATTCAGTGTTCACGCCCCTGCATGGAGTCAAAATATTCACCAAATTGGACCTTCGTAACGCTTATCACCTGGTTTGAATCCGGAAGGGAGATGAATGGAAGACGGCATTTAACACCCCTTTAGGTCACTTTGAGTACCTGGTCATGCCGTTCGGCCTCACTAACGCCCCCGCGATGTTCCAAGCCTTGGTTAATGACGTCTTGCGGGATTTCCTCCACCGATTCGTCTTTGTATATCTAGACGATATCCTCATCTTCTCTCCGGACCCTGAGACCCATGTTAAGAATGTACGTCAGGTCCTGCAGCGGAAATTGGAGAACCGGCTGTTTGTGAAGGGCGAGAAGTGCGAGTTCCACCATACTTCTTTGTCCTTCCTGGGGTTCATCATCTCCTCAACTCCGTCGCACCCGATCCGGCTAAGGTAGCAGCGGTGAGAGATTGGCCCCAACCGGCAAGCCGTAGGAAGCTGCAACAGTTCCTCGGCTTCGCAAAATTCTACAGGAGGTTTATTAAGGGCTATAGCCAGGTTGTGGTCCCCTTAATGCCCTGACCTCCACAAAAGTCCCCTTCACCTGGTCGGATCGGTGCAAAGCCACATTTAGGGAGTTGAAAAACCGGTTTTCGACTGCACCAGTTCTGGTGCAGCCCGATCCTAACCGCCAGTTCATAGTTGAAGTGGATGCCTCTGACTCAGGGATAGGAGCCGTGCTGTCCCAGAGCAGGGAGTCTGACAAGGTTCTCCACCCATGTGCCTACTTCTCCCGCAGGTTAACCCCCGCAGAACGGAACTATGACGTTGGCAATCGGGAACTCCTGGCGGTGAAAGAGGCCCTTGAGGAGTGGAGACACCTGCTGGAGGGAGCTGTGGTCCCATTTACTGTTCTCACTGACCATCAGAATCTGGAATACATCCAGACCGCCAAGCGTCTGAACCCCAGGCAAGCCAATTGGTCACTGTTTTTCGGTCGGTTCAACTTCAAGATCACCTACCGCCCCGGGACTAAGAACCAGAGGTCTGACGCACTGTCCCGGGTGCACGAAGATGAAGTTGGACCTAAGCTGTCGGATCCACCTGATACCATCTTGCCGGAGTCCACTATCATCGCCACCCTCACGTGGGATGTTGAGGAAGTGGTCAGGGAGGCCCTGACCCAACATCCGGATCCCGGCGGTGGACCACCAAACTGGCTGTACATCCCACCAGATGCATGGACTGCAGTTTTGGACTTCTGTCACGGTTCCAAGCTCTCCTGCCATCCAGGGGTGCGCGGAACCGTGGCAGTGGTCCGGCAGCGGTTCTGGTGGGCGTCAGTTGAAGCTGACACCCGGGATTACGTCCGGGCCTGTACAACTTGTGCCAGGGGCAAGGCTGATCACCAACCCGAAAAAGGACTCCTCCAGCCGCTTCCAGTCCCTCATCACCCCTGGTCCCACATTGGCCTGGACTTCGTCAAGGGCCTCCCTGCGTCCCAAGGGATGACCACCATCCTCATGATAGTGGACCGGTTTTCCAAAGTGGCCCACTTCGTAGCCCTCCTGAAGCTCCCGACGGCCCAGGAGACAGCAGACCTCCTGGTCCACCACGTTGTGCGTCTGCATGGTATCCCAACTGATATCATCTCGGATCGTGGTCCCCAGTTCTCTTCGCAAGTCTGGAGGAGTTTCTGTAGGGAACTGGGGGCCACCGTGAGCCTGTCGTCTGGGTACCACCCCCAGACCAACGGCCAAGCAGAGCGGGCAAATCAAGATCTGGAACAGGCCCTGAGGTGTGTTACCTCCGCGCACCCGACGGCCTGGAGTCAACATCTGGCCTGGATCGAGTATGCCCATAATAGTCAGATCTCGTCAGCGACTGGCCTCTCCCCCTTTGAAGTCTGCCTGGGGTACCAGCCCCATTGTTTCCAGCCGTGGAGGGAGAGGTCGAGGTCCCCTCAGTCCAGGCCCATCTCAGGAGATGCTGTCGGGTGTGGAAGACAGCCCGCTCTGCTCTCCTGAAGGCCCGCACGCGGGTGAAGAGCCATGCAGATCGCTGGCTAGCCCCGGCCCCAGCTTACCAGCTCGGGCAGGAGGTGTGGCTTTCATCCAAAAACATCCCTCTGCAGACGGACTCACCCAAACTCACAGACCGGTTCATTGGACCATTTCCCATCATCAAGATCATCAGTCCCACCGCAGTGAAGCTTAGACTCTCAGCTTCACTGTGGATCCATCCGGTTTTCCATGTGTCAAAGATCAAACCACACCACACCTCGGTGCCAGCGCCGCCTCCTGACCGCATCATTGACGGAGAGCTGGCCTAGACAGTACGGAAACTTCTGGACGTCTGTCGGAAGGGTCGGGGTTTCCAGTATCTGGTGGACTGGGAGGGTTACGGACCAGAAGAGCGCTCCTGGGTGAAGAGGAGCTTCATCTCGGATCCCGCCCTCCTGGCTGACTTCTACCAGCGTCACCCCGACAAGCCGGGTTGGGTGCCAGGAGGCACCCGTTGAGGAGGTCGCCCTGTTGTGTGGGCCGCCCGAAGAGGAGGTACTGCTGGCTCACCACCAGAGGGCGCCCTGCCTGTTGTCGAGTTTCAGGCACCAGAGGGCGCAGTTGTTGGAGGAGTCCACTAGGTGCACGGAGCTGACAGCTGTCACACATCATCATCATCATCTTCATCACCATCTATAAAAGCCTGGGAGAGACATCACACTCTGTCGAGTTATCAGCTTACCCTATAGGTAAACCTACTCAGCCGCTTTGTGCCGTTCGCACATTTATTGCTACTGATCTTTGCAGTCGTAACCTCTGGTATACTTGCAGCTTGGAGCTGGGTTTGTGGAAGTTTGGAGGAGCTGGCGTTTCCACTCCTCGCTTTCCTTATCTCAGAGTATTACTGTTGGTACTGCACGTTTTCAGCGTTCCTGTTTTCTGGGAGTGGTGGATTTTTCCCTCAGGAAGGAACTGTATTATTGCTGACTGTTTTCTGGGTGTACACACACCCACCTTAACCTGTGTCTGTTCCTGCCAACAGTACTGGATCTGACAGCTGGAAGCGGTGGCCACCTGGGGACACAGGACTTGGCGGCTTCGGCGTATTGCAGGTCTCTGTTGGTGGTGGAACATCGTGGGTCCCGGCTCTTCTCTGGTTAGGCGTCTCCTACCCTCGGGCCTGCCCACGCATCACTGTGTTTTGGGATTGACAGACTAAAAGCATATTTGGTTGTTTGTGCACATTTGCAGAATAAATTGTTATTTATTCGACATCCTATTGGCCGTTCATTCACGCCCCCTGGCGTGGGTCCGTGTACTTCACTTTCCCAACAAAAACTTCATTAAACATCGTTTTACTATATACCGATCAGGAAATTTACCAAGAGTTAATGAAATGTACCCATCGTGGACTCCTTAAATGAACGTCCACTCCCGTCAGCGGTCGGCGAGTGAAATGCTCGAAAAACTGCAGCAGGGACGGTGCCGGACAGGAAAGCTTGTCGAGTCTTTGAAGAAGCTCATTTCCCAGTGGTATCTGATGATTAGGAAATTTAGCGTGACACCCCTGTGCACCTGATGCTGGCCACCAAGAACGGGTCCGAGGGGTCAGCTGGACACGTATATTTTCTCAAGGAAATTGCCGCTTATACAAAGATTCACATTGACTAAATTTGGTTAGGCAGCTTGCGGTAAAAGAGTCAACATCCACCCCCCCATGCTGTGAAATTCAGCATGACAAACCCACACGCAAACACACACATCCACCTAAAACAAATTATAAAAACACCAGCAGGCGAAACATCACCCCCCCCATACACACACTTTTAAGATCCACGCAGGCTCTTGTATAACAGATGCTGTTAACATGCTGGAACTCTTAACTTTATTAATGCAGCTTAAACGCTTGACTTTTGTCATGGAACTGCAACTCCTGACTTTAGTAATGATGCTGGAACTGTTAACATTTGAAATGAAGCTGGAAATCTTGACTTTAGTAATGAAGCTGGAAATCTTAACATATGGAGATATAATAATAATAATAATTATAATAATCTCCATATGTTAAGATGAGGAATGAAGCTGAAACTCTAGACTTTAGTCATGGAACTGGAACTCCTGACTTTAGTAATGAAGATGAAACTTCTGACTTTAGTAATGACGCTGGAACTCTTCACTTTAATAAAGAAGCTGGAACTCGACTTCAGTAATGCAGCTGAAACTCTTAACTTTATTAATCGAACTAGAACTCCTGAAATTATTAATGAAGCAGGAACTCTTAACTTTAGTAATGGAGCTGGAATTCTTGACTTTCCTTATTGCTGCTGAAACTCTTGAATTTAATAATGGAGCTGGAACTCCTGTCTTTTCCATTGCAACTGAATGTCTTGACTTTAGTAATGGAAATGGAACTCCTGACTTTGGTCATGAAGCTGGAACTCTTAACTTTAGAAATGGAGCTGGAACACTTAGCTTTCCAATTGCAGCTGAAACTCTTGAATTTAAGAATGAAAATGGAACTCCTGACTTGAGTAATGAAGGAGGAACTCTGAACATTCGTAATGGAACTGGAACTCCTGCTTTTAGTGATGAAGCTGGAACTCTGACCTTTAGTAAGAAGCTGGAACTCCTGACTTTAGTAATGGAGCTGAAACTCTTTACTTTGTGGTTGCAGCTGAACCTCTTGAATTTAGTAATAGAACTGGAACTCTTGGCTCTCCTATTGCAACTGAATCTCTTGACTTTAGTAATAGAACTTTATTAATCGAACTGGAACTGCTGAAATTATTAATGAAGAGGGAACTCTTAACTTTCGTTATGAAGCTTAAACTCTTGAATTTTGTATTGGAGCTGGAACACTTGACTTTAATAATGAAGCCGGAACTCTTAACTATAGTAATGGAACTGGAACTCCAGACTTTAGTAATGAAGATGGAAGTCTGAACTTTAGTAATGAAGCTGGAACTCCTGCTTTTAGTCTGAAACTATTAACTTTAAGAGGGGAGCTGGAATGCTTGACATTATTAATGCAGCTGAAACTCTTGACTTTCGTAATGGAAATGGAACTCCTGACTTTAGTAATAGAGCAAGAACTCTTGACTTTAGTAATGAAGCTGGAACACTTAAGAGCTAGAACTCTTGACATTAGTAATGGAGCTGGAACTCTTTCACTTTAGTCATGGAACAAGAACTCCTGACATAAATAATGAAGGTGGAACTCTGAACTTTAGTAATGTAACTGGAACTCTTGACTTTATTAATGCAGCTGAATCTCTTGACTTTTGTAATGGAACTGGAAATCTTGACTTTCCGATTACAGCTGAAACTCCTGACTTCAGTAATGGAATTGGAACTCTTTACTTTAGTTAAAAAGCTGAAACTCATGACTTTTGTCATGGAGCTGGAACTCTTTACTTTAGTAATGAAGCTAGAACTCTTAACTTTAGACATGGAACTGGAACTCCTGACTTTAGTAATGAAGCTGGAACACTTGACTTTATTAATGCAGCTCAAACTCTTGACTTTCGTAATGGAACTAGAACTCCTGACTTTACTAATGGAGCTAGAACTCTTGACTTTAGTAATGGAGCTGGAACTCTTAACTGGGGTAATGGAGTTGGAACTCTTAACTTTAGTAATTGAGGTGGAAATGTTGACTTTAGTATTGAAGCTGGAACACTTGACTTTTGCAGTTGCAGCTGAAACTTAATTTTAGCAATGGAACTTGAACTCTTAACTTTAGTAATGGAGCTTGAACTCTTGACTTTGGAAATGCACCTGGAACACTTGGCTTTAGTTATGAAGCTGAAACTCATGACTTTTGTCATGGAGCTGTAACACTTTACTTTAGTAATGAAGCCAGAACTCTTAACTTTAGACATGGAACTGGAACCCTGACTTAATAATGAAGCTGGAACTCTGAAATTTAGTAATACAGCTGGAACTCTTGACTTTATTATTGCAGCTCAAACTCTTGACTTTCGTAATAGAACTGGAACTCCTGACTTTACTAATGGACCTAGAACTTTTAACGTTAGTAATTAAGCTGGAACTTTTATCTTTAGTAATGGAACAAGAACTCCTGACATTAGTAGTGAAGGTAGAACTCTGAACTTTAGTAATGTAACTGGAAATCCTGACTTTCCTATTGCAGCTGAAACTCGTGACTTTAGTAATGAAACTGCACTCTAAGAAATGAAACACAGGTGTTTCCGACCTTTTTATTTTTTTCAAAAACCTGATGGATTTGAATCACGTGTGCTTGCATGAGCCAACCTTGAACCTTCGTGCGCATGCGTGATTTTTTTTCACGCCTGTTGGTTGCGTCATTTGCTTGTAAGCAGCCTTTGTGTGAGGATGGGTGGAGTCTCTCATCGTTTTTTCTTTGCAAGGAAATGATGGAATGACTGGAGCAGCGCGACTGCATCAAATTTAGCTAGAAACTGGGCAACAGCCAGGTGGAAACCATTCGGATTATTCAGATGGCTTTCGGTGACGATCCTCTGGGCATCACACAGATTAAGGAGCGGTACAACCGGTTTAAAGACGTCCGCACAATGGTGGAGAGCGAGCCACGCTCCGGTCGGCATCAACACGCTGAAACGACCGGATCATTTCCAAAGTGAACCCTGTGGTGATGTGGGACCGTCGTGTGATTATCCGAGATAATCACATGATGGTCCCACATCATCACAGCGTTCACTTTGGAAATGATCCGCTCGTTTCAGCATGTTGATGCCAATTGGAGCGTGGCGCGCTCTCCACCATTGTGCGGACGTCTTTAAACCGGTTGTACCGCTCCTTAATCTGTGTGATGCCCAGAGGATTGTCACCGAAAACCATCTGAATAATCCGAATGGTTTCCACCTGGCTGTGGCCCAGTTTGTGGCAAAATTTGATGACGTCGCGCTGCTCCAGTCGTTCCGTCATTTCTGTTGTGTGGGCCGCTGAAGAGGAGGTACTGCTGGCCCACCACCACCAGAGGGCGCCCTGCCTGGAGTGCGGGCTCCAGGCACCGGAGGGCGCTGCCGCCTCACAGAAGCAGCCAGGGTGACAGCTGTCACCCATCACCTGAGACAGCTGATTCCAATCAACAGGGAGGTATATCAGCAGGACGGCATCTCCACCTCATTGCCGAGATATCGCCCTATCAAAGAGGTAACAATCTCCGCCCAAACGTGCTATTAATTACAGTTGTAATTCTTGTTGATTGTTTGTAGGATAGCTGACTACTGGACAACTCTTGGATAAGTACTCACCTTCCTACATTCCTTTATTGTTGTTGACGAGAGGTGGAGGTGGAATCTCCACCCTCCGTGTTGCTGGGTGCAGCCGCACCCACACCTGACTGTTTCTGTTCCTTGCCAGCAGTACCGGATCCGACGAGCGGAGGCAGTGGCCACCTGGGAGTTCGGGACTTGGCGGCTCCAGTATTCCCGGGGTTCGGTGGCAGAGGAAATCGGGTTGGTTCCGGTTCGACTTGGACAGATGTCTCCTATCGTCGAGCCTGCCCACACGACACCGTTGTAATTGGACTCAATTTCAATATTGTAATCGGCTGTGTTTGTTGTGCCTGTTTCACAACAGTAAAAACAGTGTTATTTGACTCCTCCATTGTCCGTTCATTTGCGCCCCCTGTTGTGGGTCCGTGTTCCAACACTTTCACAACAATTTCCTTGCAAAGAAAAAATGATGAGGGACTCCACCCATCCTCACACAAAGGCTGCTTACAAGCAAATGACGCAACCGACAGGCGTGAAAAAAATCACGCATGCGTACGAAGGTTCAAGGTTGGCTCATGCAAGCACACGTGGTTCAAATCCATCAGGTTTTTGAAAAAATAAAAAGGTTGGATACTTTTCTAACAGACCTCGTAATTAAAGCTATCATTTTCAGTTTACTTGCAATTGTTAATTTTAGGGATTTAAGTAATAATGTTTCATTTGATTTAGTTAAATTCCACTGCAATATTGTTTTACACTTAATTGACAATGTTATGTGGAAAAAGTTAACTTAACTTTATCAATTAAATTCAGCGTTTTATTTCTTAGAGTGTGGAACCCCTGACTTTAGTAATGAAGGCGGAACTCTAAACTTTAGAAGTAGAACTGGAGCTCTTGACTTTAGTTATGAAGCTGAAACTCTTGACTTTTTAAGGGAACACTTGACTTTAGTAATGAATCCGGAACTCTTAACTATAGTAATGGGACAGAAACTCCTGACTTTAGAAATGAAGCTGGAGCTCTGAACTTTAGTAATGAAACTGGAACGCTTGACTTTCGTAATGGAACTGGAAGTCCTGGTTTTAGTAATGAAGCTGGAACTCTTAACTTTTGGAGTGGAGCTGAAACTCTTAACTTTAGTAATGGAGCTGGAACTCTTGACTTTCCTATTGCAGCTGAAACTCCTGACTTTTGTCAAGGAAACTGGAATTCCTAACTTTAGTAATGGAGCTAGAACTCCTGACTTTACTGAAGAAGCTGGAACTCTTAAATTTAGTAATGGAACTGGAACTCCTGACATTAATAATGAAGCTGAAACTCTTGACTTTAGTCATGGGGCTGGAACTCTTGACTTTCCGTTGCAGGTGAACCTCTTGACTTTCCTAATAGAACTAGAACTCTTGACTTTCCTATTGCAACTGAATCTTTTGACTTAAGTAATGGAACTGGAACATGTGACTTTCCTATTACAGCTGAAACTCCTGACTTTAGAATAGAACTGGACCTCTTGACTTTCATTATGAAGTTGAAACTCAACTTTTGTATTGCAGCTGAAACACTTACTTTAGCAATGAAGCCGGAACTCTTAACTTTAGTAATGTAACTGGAACTCCTGACTTTAGTAATGAAGCTGGAACTCTGAACTTTAGTAATGAATCTGGAACGCTTGAATTTCGTAATGAAACTGGAACTCCTGACTTTAGTAATGGAACTTTAACTCCCAACTGTCCAGTTGCAGCTGGAACTCTTAACTTTTGTAATGGAGCTGAAACTCTTGAGTTTAGTAATAGAGCTGGACCTCTTGACTTTCATTATGAAGTTGAAACTCGACTTTTGTCTTGCAGCTGAAACACTTACTTTAGCAATGAAGCCGGACCTCTTGACTTTAGTAATAGAACTGGAACTCTGACTTTAGTAATGAAGCTGGAACTCTGAACTTTAGTTATGAATCTGGAACTCTTGAATTTTGTAATGGAACTGGAATTCCTGACTTTAGTAATGGAACTGGAACTCCTGGCGTTAATAATGGTGGAACTCTGAACTTTAATAATGAAACTTTAACTCCTGACTGTCCAATTGCAGCTGGAACTCTTACCTTTAGTAATGGAGCTGTAAAGCTAACTTTCGTAATGGAGCTGAAACTCTTGAGTTTAGTAATAGAGCTGGAACGCTTGACTTTAGTAATCAAGCTGGAAATCTTGACTTCATTAATGAAGTTGGAGCTGTTACGGTTTGGGCGTGAGTGAATGGCAAACCCAGAAGCAGGGAGCAAGAGGAAGATGTTAGAACATTGATTTATTTACAGAGTGGATTTACAGAGGAGTAATGTGCAAAAGTGCAAGTCTGTCTATCTGTGTGGAGAGCGGCCCGCTCAGAGGTGGAACCCGGGGAACCGCAGCCCAGATGACTTTGGTTTTGATGGGATGGATCCAGAGCCAGGTGGCTGCCTGCAAGCTGTCGACAGCGTCTAGAGAAGAGACACAGGTGAGTGAATGCTTAGCTTGGTTCATTCTTTCAGAATATAATCACAGGCAATGTGCAACAGCTTGTCTTAGCTGAGTCCTGAGTGCTGGAGAATGACGAAGCTGTAGAAACAAATTGCAGTTAAGAAAAATGCTGCGACAAAAACTGAGCTAGGATAAAACCTCAGATAAGCTGTAGGACAAAAAATGTTGAAAGCTAATCAAGATCATGGGACCTCAGACGTGACGAGAATAGTACTACGTAGGAACGCACAAAGAGAGGCCAATCACCTTGGAAGGTTAGCTGAGTTTTTGGCGAAGATGGAATGAAGATCCGGGGTTCATATACACGTGCTGATGAGATGTGGAACAGGTGTGTCGATAAGCTTGAGGCACGCCATCTGTGCAGAGAAAAGGGAGAGAGCAGCAGCAGCCAGACCAAAGCTGGCAGACCACAAAAGGAACACTTGACTTTCCAATTGCAGCTGAAACTTGATTTTAGCAATGGAGCCAGAACTCTTAGCTTTAGTAATGGAGCTTGAACTTTAATGTTGGAGCTGTAATTGTTGACTTTCCTGTTGCAGCTGAACCACTTTTGACTTTCATAATGGAAATGGAACTCCTGACTTTAGTAATGGAGCGAGAACTCTTAAAGTTAGAAATGAGGGTGGAACTCTGAACTTTAGTAATGGAACTGGAACTCCTGACTTTCCTATTACAGCTGAAACTCTTGACTTATTAATGGAGCTGGAACTTTTAACGTTAGTCATGAAACTGGAACTCCCGACTTTAGAAATGAAGCTGGAACACTTGACTTTCCAAATGCAGCTGAAACTCTTGAATTTAGTAATTGAGCTGGAAATCTTGACTTTCGTAATGAAGCTGAAACACTTGACTTTCCTATTGCATCTGAAATTTGATTTGCGCAATCGAGCTAGAACTCTTAACATTAGTAATGGAGCTGGGACTCTTGACTTTAGTAATTGTTCTGGAACTGGAACTCCTGACTTTGGTGATGAGGGTGGAAGGCTTAACATTTGGACAGGAACTGGAACTCCTGACTTTAAAATTGAAGTTGGAACTCTCAACATTGGTCATGGTACTGGAACTCCTCACTTTATTAATGAAGCTGGAATGCTTGACTTTCCTATTGCAGCTGAAACTTGATTTTAGCAATGGAGCCAGAACTCTTAGCTTTAGTAATGGAGCTTGAACTTTAATGTTGGAGCTGTAACTGTTGACTTTCCTGTTGCAGCTGAACCACTTTTGACTTTCATAATGGAACTGGAACTCCTGACTTTAGTAATGGAGCGAGAACTCTTGAAGTTAGAAATGAGGGTGGAACTCACTTTATTAATGAAGCTGGAATGCTTGATTTTCCTATTGCAGCTGAAACTCTTGTATTTAGTAATGGAACTGAAACTCTTGACTTTAGGAAAAAGAGCTGGAACTCTTAACATTAGTAATGAAGCTGGGACTCTTGACTTTACTAATGGAGCTGAAGCTCTCGACTTTCCTATTGCAGCTGAAACTCTTGACTTTAGTAACGGAACTGGAACTAATAATAGAGCTGGAACTCTTAAAACATTAATAATGGAGCTGGAACTCTTGACTTTCCTAATGCAGCTGAAATGCTTGACTTCTATATAATGGAGCTGGAACTCGTGACTTTATAGGAATAGAGCTGGAACTCTTTACTCTAGTCATGAAGCTGGAACACTTAACTTTATTCTTGGAACTGAAAGTCTTTACTTTAGTAAAGAATCTTGAAGTATTAACTTGAGCACTGGAACTGGAACTCCTGACTTTAATGATGAAGGTGGAACGTTTAACTTTAGGAATGGAACTGGATCTCCTGACTTAAGAATTGAAGTTGGAACTCTCAACACTGGTCATTTAACTGGAACTCCTGACTTTAGTAATGAGGGTGGAAGCTGGAACTCTTAACTTTAGTAATGCAGCTCAAACTCTTGACTTTAGTTATGGAACTGGAAGTCCTGACTTTAGTAATTGAGCTGGAACTCCTAACATTAATAATTGAGATGGGACTCTTGACTTTAGTAATGAACCTGAAGCACTTGACTTTCATATTGCAGCTGAAACTCTTGACTTTAGTAACAGACCTGGAACTCCTGACTTTAGTAATAGAGCTGGAACTCTTAACATTTGTAATGGAGCTGGAACTCTTAACTTTAGTCATGGAGCTGGAACTCTTAACTTTAGTCATGGAGCTGGAACTCTTAACTTTATTATTGGAACTTAAACTCCTGACTTTAGTTATGAAGCTGCAACTCTTAACTTTAATAATAGAAGTGGAGCTCTTATTTTTCGTGATATAGCTGTAACTCTTAACATTAGTAATGGAGCTGGAATTCTTGACTTTCCTATTGCAGCTAAAACACTTGACTTTCATAATGGAGCTGGAATTCCTGATAGTAGCAATGAAACTGGACCTCTTAAAGTTAGTAATGGGGCTGGAACTGTTGAATTTCCTATTGCAGCTGAAACTCTAGACTTTAGTCATGCAACTTAAACTCCTGACTTTAGTAATGGAGCAAGAACTCTTGACCTCAGTAATTAAGATGGAACTTTTAACTTTAGGAGTGGAGCTGGAACTTTTGACATTATTAATGGGGTTACAACTCGACTTTAGAAATGAAGCTGGGACTGTTAACTTCAGTAATGAAACTAAAACTCCTGACATTAGTAATGAAGGTGGAACTCTGAACTTTAGTCATGGAACTGGGACACCTGACTTTATTCTTGCAGCTGAAACTCTTGACATTAGTACTGAAGCTGGAACACTTGACCTTCCTATTGTAGCTGAAAGTCTTGACTTTAGTAAGGAAGCTGGAACACTTACATTTGTAATGGATTTGGAACTCTTGACTTTCCGATTGTAGCTGAAACTCTTGACTTCAGTAATGGAGCTGGAACTCTTGACTTGAGTCATGAAGCTGGAATTCTTAACTTTATTAATGCACCTTAAACTCTTGACTTTTGTCATGGAACTGCAACTCCTGACTTTAGTAATGATGCTGGAACTGTTAACGTTATAAGTCATGACTTATATAAGTCATGGAGCTTGGACACTTGACTTTAGTTATGGAGCTGGAACTCATGACATTAGTAATAGAGCTGGAACTCTGTACTCTAGTCATGAAGCTGGAACGCTTAACTTTATTATTAAAACTGAAACTCTTGAGTTTAGTAATGAAGCTGGAACTATTTACTTGAACAATGGAACTGAAACTACTGAAAAGTCAGGCGTTTCAGTTCTTAACATTAGCAATGGAGCTGGAACTCGTAACATTAGTAATGGAGCTGGGACTCTTGACTTTAGTAATAGAGCTGAAGCTCTTGACTTTCCTATTGCAGCTGAAATTCTTGAATTTGGTAACGGAACTGGCACTCCTGACTTTAGTAATAGAGCTAGAACTCTTAACATTAGTAATGGAGCTGGAACTCTTGACTTTAATCATGGAACTGCAACTCCTGAGTTTAGTAATTACGCTGGAACTGTTAACATTTGTAATGCAGCTGGAACTCCTGACTTTAGTCATGAATCTGGAACTATTGACTTTCCAATTGCAGCTGATACTCTTGACTTTAGTAATGGGACTTGAACTCCTGACTTCAGTGATGAAGCTGGAACTTCTGAGTTTAGTAATAGAGCTGAAACTCTTGGCTTTAGTAATGTAACTGGAACTACTGACCTTGGTCATGAAGCTGGAACTCTTGACTTTACTGATGAAGCAGAATCTGTTCACTTTCACCATGGAAAAGGAATTCCTGAGTTTATTCATGAAGTTGGAACTCCTGACTTTAGTAATGAAGCTGGGACACTTCACTTTCATCCAGAAGCTTCAACTCTTTGTAGTGGAGCTGGAACTCTTGACTTTAGCAATGGAACTGGAACTCCTAACTTTAGTAATGAAGCTGGAACTATTAACTTTAGGAATGGAACTGGAACTCCTGACTTTAGTAATGGAGCTGGAACTATTAACTTTAGGAATGGAACTGGAACTCCTGACTTTAGTGATGACGGAGGAATGCTTACCTTTGAGAATGGAACTGGAACTCCTGATTTTAGAAATGAAGCTGAAACTCTCAACAGTGGTCATAAAACTGGAACTCCTGATTTTTGTAATGAAGCTGGAACTCTTAAACTTAGGGCCCTGTCCCACTGGCGTTTTGGAGGATTTGCATATGGATTGCGCACAGAATTGGCCCATATTCGCCAAACAGCCGCAATATCCGTGTAACATGCCTGTATGAGTCGGCCATCATCCGAACACGCCCGTGATTATCCGCAGAGGCACGCATGTCCGCAGCCAGGATTTTTGAGTAGCTCAAAAATCTGGATGCGGATGACATCCGCCTTACATACTCCATACATACTCAATTCATACACAATACATACTCACTCTATGCGCTGTATATCTGCCGTTAACCGCTGATATCCACAACTGATGGGGATTTGTGGCTTGGCAGCGGACTGGGACAGTGTGTAAAACAGATATATATCGTGCCCATCATGTCCACATCACAAACTAAAAAAAGTTGTGGCGAATGCATACAAATTGGCCACGAATAAAGCATTTTTATTACATCTGCTTTGCAGCTGTTTTCCGGACAATCTGTGAATGCATAACAAACACGTCACGTAAACCCAAAGTATTATGTGTGGCAGAAAGCGACATACCTGCCAGTCAGTGCCGGTCCGGCTGAGTAGGTCCACAAGATGTAATAGCTGCTGCAATCCAGGACTTTTATTTAACACTAACAAAAGGAAGAGTTGCTGTTTAGCCACAACTCACACTGAAGTCTGTTTTCTGTGACACTCTCTCTCTCTCAAAAAAAAAAAAACACCGTCTCACACCCCGAGCAGCTTCTCCCCTCCCGCTCCCCAAACTCATGAACAGTTAACCCTTGCATGACAAAATGAACATTAACTCTGTGATCAACTTGCCCAAGTCCAGCAAATGCTCCAGAGGCTGTATTGTTGATGTGAATAGTGATGCAGATGGCCCGAGTGTGCTTCTTTTATGACCGCAATGCAGATGCCATGCACGCGCAACACGTGCGCGATGCATTCATAATACACCTGTAATACTGCCGTGATAATCTCAATGTGTCGGATCAGTTTCCTCACTACATGCATTTTATAACCGTTATTGTACATCATATATTTGCTATATATTATTAATATATCCAGAATTCATACTGGAACATTTGTCATTTTTGGCCATTTTTGTTGCGGACGACAACGAATGCCCATAATTTGTGTACTCAATTCATGCACAATTAATCCTCTTCCCAGTGGGACAGGGACCTTAGTAGTGCAGCTGACTTTAGTAGTAGTAGTGCACTCTTGACTTTATTAATGGAACAAGAACTCCTGACTTTAGTAATAGAGCTGGAACTCTTAATATAAGTCACAGAGCTTGGACTCTTGACTTTAGTCATCGAGCTGGCGCTCTGAACATTAGTAATGGACCTGGAACTTATGACTTTAGTAATGGAGCTGGAACTCTGTACTCTAGTCATGAAGCTGGAATGCTTAACTTTTTATTAAAACTGAAACTCTTGAGTTTAGTAATGAAGCTGGAACTATTTACTTGAACAATGGAACTGAAATTCCTGAAAAGTCATGAGTTTCAGTTCTTAACATTAGTAATGGAGCTGGAACTCGTAACATTAGTAATGCAGCTGGAACTCTTGACTTTAATCATGGAGCTGGAACTCTTGACTTTCCTATTGCAGCTGAAACTCTTGAATTTCATAATGGAGCTAGAACTCATGACTTTAGTCATCAAGCTGGAACGCTTAACTTTATTATTGGAACTTAATTTCCTGACTTTAGTCATGAAGATGGAACTCTTGACTTTCCTATTGCTGCTGATACTCTTGACTTTAGTAGTGGGACTTGAACTCCTGACTTTAGTGATGAAGCTGGAACTCCTGAATTTAGTAATAGAGCTGAAACTCTTGACTTTAGTAATGGAACTAGAACTCCTGACTTTGATCATGAAGCTGGAACTCTTGACTTTAGTGATGAAGCTGGAACTATTAACTTGAGCACTGGAACTGGAACTCCTGACTTTCGTGATGAAGGTGGAAAGCTTAACTTTAGGAATGGAAGTAGAACTCCTGACTTTAGTATTGAAGTTGGAACTCTTACCCTTTGTAATGCAACTCAAACTCTTGACGTTAGTAACGGATCTGTAACTCATGACTTTAGTAATAAACCTGGAACTCTTAACATTAGTAATGGAGCTGGAACTCTTCACTTTCGTCATGGTCCTGGAACTCTTGACTGTCCTATTGCAGCTGAAACTCTTGACTTTCATAATGGAGCTGGAACTAATGACTTTAGTCATGAGGATGGAACGCTTGACAGAGAGAAAAGAAGGACACAAGTTGTCACATCAAAGGGTTAGGGGCATATACTTTATGACCTCGGGTCACCAAAAGTAAAAAATCAATAAATATGTCTTCCCCTTCCTACCCCCAAGTGCCACCTCCAAACCCCGCCCCACCTCCCCTGCCCCTCCCACATGCCTCTAATATTTTAATATCCTTTAATATTTTTTTAATTCCTGAAATAATATACATGAACATATGCTTTTTTTCTTCATGTTTTTTCTCTATGTAAGTGGAAGAAATTGTTGTATGGCTGGGGGGGCCTGGCTGCCTTTTTGTTTCTGTCTTTTGTTTTTCCTTCCAGGTGGCTTGCATTTGGGACTGAGTGGCTGTGTAGCTGAGTTTATCAGGACCTCACCCTGATCACCTCAGGCTGATCACCTGCGGCTCGTCAGGACTCACAGCTGTGGTGCATCTACATGGATTGGAACATGGTGGCATTTAAGACTGGAGTACACAGTGTGTATTTGCCAGAGACTCGACCTTGTGACCAGACGGGTGAGATCGTCGTCTCGGGAGCCATCTCATCATCAGTGGATGCAGAGAACGTCCAGGTTTGATGCATGGTCTGTGAAAGAGGGGGTGAGGTCTCACGCTCGTCAGCACACTTCCTGAGGTACGTTAGATTTTGTGACTAACATTTATACAGTCAGTAAATGTGGTGTCCCTCACACCTTATTATATTGAGCTGTATGTTGGTCGTTTAAATCAGCTTCCACTGCAGTGGAGTTTTGTGAACAGGGTGTTCTATGCCTGCAGGGTGGGAAGCTGATTTGCAATTAAGCCAGGAAGTGTTTGCTGTTTGTACACCTTTGAGTGGTCTCTCTGTGTGTTGAGTGTGGACTCACATAATGATTCCTTCTTTCACAGACTCGGTTTGTCGCTGCCACCTGGGGGGTGTCGGCGGGGTCCTTGGGTCCGAACTGGTTCTGGCTCCGGACCATTAGCGCTGCTGGGAGCGCACCGCAATCCACCACGCCAGACCGCGCACTTTTATATTTTTCACATCACTGTTATGTTCATTAAACTCTGTTAGCCTTTGTACCGTGCTCTGTTTATTTCATACTGGGTCCTTCAAACGCTGGTCGGTTCTCCGGGCTGCGTCCGACACATAACAGAAATGCCTTTTTTCTTCATGTTTTCTTCTCTGTGTAAGTGTGACTTTAATGAATGTAATAAACCATGTATTCTAAAACTTACACACCTTGTGTTCTTTCCTATAATATTGCTGAAGAGGGTAAATTTAAATAAAGTTTTTTGTGAAAAAATGTCATATCTTCGAAGTTTGTCCACTTTAAAACATTATTAAAGGAATGCTCTGATCTGTGAGCGCTGTCCGCAGTTCTGAATCGGAGTTCAATTTAAAAGTAATGTGTTTTCAAGAGAGTGGCAATTTAAAATGGAATAAAGATCATTATTTAATTTCTCAAGGGTTCACATTAAAAAAGTAAACATATAAAAACTCAAAAGGGTTGCCGGTTTCATCATTCTGAAAACATCTCTGTCAAAGGATGGATAATGAAAATTTAATGAGGAATTTGTATTATAACCCGTCAAATCCGAGAAGTTTTGGAAGTGTTTAAGCATTTACACAGGGCTCTGCGTGATCAACTCGGATCTAAAATTCATATGAAACATATCAGAGATTTCCTGTCGGGCGAAGATGCGTACACGTTACACAAACCGGCCAGGACACATTTCCCAAGAAACAGAGTGTTTGTAATGCACCAGCTTAACCAGTTCCAGTCGGATTTATTGCCACATGCAAGCCTCATCAGATTTTAACGATGGGTACAAGAACCTGCTGACCGTCATTGAGCTCTTCTCAAAAAAAGCGTATGCCATGATCCTGAAGTCAAAACAAGGCTGCGAGGTGTCACAGGCCTTTGCCTCAGTCTTAAATCACAGCGGGGTGCCTCTGAACCTGCAGACTGATGCAGGAAAGGATTTTTTGAAACAAAGCATTCAAAGATCTATTGAAAAAATGGGATTATACATTTTGCCACGGCTAGTGATCTGAAAGCCTCAGTTGTTGAGAGTTTTAATTGCACACTGAAGACAAGGATGTGCATATATTTTACGGCTAAAAACACACAAAGATACATTGACGTCTTACAATCTTTATTTACAGCTTATAACAACAGTTACCATGAAAGCATTAAGATTACTCTGAATCAGGATACAAAGCAGAAAGTCTGAGAAGTTTTCAATAACCTTTATGGCACCATGCCAAACCGACCCCCGTCTGTGAAGATGAAATATAATACGGGTCATGTTGTAATGGTATCTAAACTCAGGGGCGTGTTTGACAAAAAATATTAACAGAGTTACACCGACGAAGTGTTCATGGTTTCAGAATGTATATAAGGTGTACCGCTCATTTATAAATTGAAAGATTATGACAGTGAGCTTATTAGCGGTTCATTTAATGAACCGCTAATAAGCTAATAATAAAGGTTAAAATAAGCAAAGACAAACCCTATCAGGTGCAAGACATTCTGGACGAGCGGATGAAGAGGGGAAGAAATATTTCCTGGTCAGGAGGAAGAATGGGCCGGAAAAGTTCAACTCCTGGGTGCCTGCAAATCAGCTGATTTCAGTATAAGTACACACAGAGGAGATTCGCTCCCACACTTCAAAATGGGCCAGGAACTGAGACATGGGTTTTATGTGACCCTCCCGTCAAATTCCAGCCTGGATGTGTTTAAAGACAACACAATTTCATGCAGGTGGCCTTATGCGGGAGCATAAGGCCACCTGCCATCTCGTACTCTCACACCTGGTTAAATATTCCAGACTGGCAGATCTCCGTGTTTCACTGGATGAAAAATGCTCCCCCGGTTCATGAAGACTATGTCGAGTTGGGATATTATGACGTGATACTTGACATGATCACATATCAATAAATTCTTGTTTGAAGAATATCAAGCTCGGTCTAAAACAGTGGTGTCCAGGTGATTTCAGTGATGAACTCATCCCACCTGCTCAAAATGATGTTAATCAGTGAAATCACCTGCTGGACTCAATGGCTGCAAAGAAAACCTGCACCCTCTCGGCCCTTTCTGGAATAGTTTGGACACCACTGGTGTAAATGGTTCAGGTGTGGGCCAGGAGCCATGAACTCCCCCCACCACCCAGATTTAAAAGCAGGCATGTATCACCTCTTCTGCTACACAGAAATCGTGCAACACAGAGCGGTCGGTAACGCCTTTGCCCCTCTCCTCTGCGCTTTTGAAATTGAACGTCGTTTTGGGAAAATAATTACAAACAAATTCAATCCCACTTATTACATCCTGGACATATTGAAAAAATATGCACTGAAATCAAAAGCGATCAAGACCAGCCGGTTAATTTCATATACTGTAAAGTGGTTGTGACGTTACATTTTAAACGGGCAGGTTAAAAAAAAATGTCTGGAGCAACGCACAAAGCCGACATTTAGATTTATAGATAGATATACAACCCCTGGCAAAAATTATGGAATCACCGGCCTCTGAGGATGTTCATTCAGTTGTTTAATTTTGTAGAAAAAAAGCAGATCACAGACATGACACAAAACTAAAGTCATTTCAAATGGCAACTTTCTGGCTTTAAGAAACACTATAAGAAATCAAGAAAAAAAGATTGTGGCTGTTATGTGTCGACGCGGGTTGAGGAGCGGACCTGCGTCAGACAGAACCCAGCGCTAAAAATAACCAGAAAGCTGTTCCAACAACAGAAACAATTTATTTTTCACCTGTGCATAATAATGTGTACAAGACTAAAAGAACGTCCTTCTGGTGGAGTGACTGTTGGCACGCTCTTAAGCGCCCAAAAGGATAGAAGCCCGGCGTTCCTGGACCCACTACCACCAGACAAACACGACAAACTGACTCTCTGTGAAACAAAGAAGAGGTGAGGTAAGTCAGCAGTTACAACAATATCTTTCAAAAGACACACGCTATCAGCAACACATTCAGGTCTGTATTTTTTAACTTTATGCAAATGAGCAGCTTCTCACAACAAGTGGAGGATCACTTATCTGCACGCCACAGCAGTGAGAAGCAAACTGCACAATTCTCATCACAATTCCAGTATACTGCGTAACAAAACACCAAGTTACTATCAACAATTAGTCAAACACTTAATCACCTTTGATGTGTGCTGACAGCATGTGTCCCTCACCCTTCCTTGCTTCACGGGCTCGATGTGTCAAACCCAGGCGCGGTCCTCAGCGTCTCACAAACGGACATCACAAGGTCGAGTTCCCGGCAGTTCTGCTTGAATCACACATGCCTTAAATGCAGAACGCCATCCAATTATCTGCTTCAGCTGAAAGTCTTTAAGGTTGCATGTGAGCACCATTCACAGGTGCTACACATGATGTTGATGAGGGTGAGGACTCTTCAGCCAGCACCTTCTCCACAGACAAATCAGTTCTCATGCCACCTGAAGAGCAAAGAAAAGAAAAGAAAACACCAAAACATCCAGCCACACCCCCCAACACACAACAGTACCCCCCCATCAACGGGAAGCCTCCCGGCGACCGAACAGACCAGGCCCGAGAACAGCACCTCCCTCCGGGGTCCACGTCAGGAAGCAGACAGCACCACGCTCCTAAGGTCCACCACAGACAGCAGGACAGGCACCGCAGCTGGAAGGCCGGCTGGCATCAACAAAAGCCCCAAAACATTCCCCAGTACAATTCAACACACAGAAAAAAACATAAAACCCACCCAAAACCTCCCCAGGGGACCGTCCCATCAAACCCCGGGAAGAAAAGAAAAACTCCCAAACGCAAAAACCCAACACAGCCCCACAAACACAATACAAACGTAAATGCATAAAAGAAAAACAACAAACAACACCCCCAGAATGACCTGCAGAGCCCAACCCCCCCCCAGAAGGCCTTCATCGCCAGTTCCAGGAGGAACAGCCAGAATCATAATCCCACAAAGGTCCCCAGGTGTACATGGAGCAAAATGGTGCCCCCCAGGGGACCGTACCTTCAACCCCAGGAGGTACCCTCCCCACAACCCCGGAACCCCAGACCCGGTCACACTTGGCTAGTTGGCCCCAAGCCAATTCCCCCCCAGAGGACCGTCCCATCAACCCTGGAGGTGGAACCCGGAAGGAAACAGAACAAAATCAAAAATCAACCCCACGGAGGACTACCAAAAACAACCCCGGGGGGATATAAAACGACCGTAAACCCTGTTACCCTCCCCGGCACCCCGAAAGACCCCAGGTCCCTCCCAGAGCCCCTCGGCGGCTCAACTTTGGCGAACGGCTCAAAACATTAAGCTGGAGAAGGGAACAGGAAAAAACTAACCCAGCTCCAACCCCAAGGCGCAGCAGAGAACCGCAAATACGTCCGGTGCCCCAACTCGACCATACCCCAGCCTCTCGGGAGGGGTGGAACTACCGAAATGGCGAACGGCAACAGATCGGCCCACCCCTCCGACTGATCTAAGTCTCCGCTGCACCACACCCCGGCAACACCAATGACGAACGGTACAAAGGCTCACCGAGGCTGGAGTGGAACCGGGCCCTAACCAAACCAAGAAAAACGCCTCTAACACCCCCCCCTAGGTGCAGAGGTCTTCTGAGAATGCTCAGCGTGACCAACCTGCACCACCCCACAACCCACAAGACAAACGGTCTTGGGGCAAGTGAGGTTGGGGTTAGGGATGTAGAGAAATAAAAAAAACAACAAAATAAAACGACCCAACAACCCAAACAGAAAATACCTAAAAACACATAAAAATTAACAATTAAGTGAGCCCAGGCGGACTTCTAACCGCCTAACAATTACTCCACCAGATACGCCTCTGACTCCCCATACAATTATAACCCCTATTTAAAGAAAACAAAACATTTACTCGTGCTAGATTTTTTTTTTTTTTATGTGTGTTATTTTGCCTGTCCCAGAACACCTGGAGATACGTCACCATTATTTCTCTTGACGCTTACATGTCGGGGCAATACAGTAATCTCTGCTGGTCTGAGCCGCATGGGCTCGTCAACAGGAGGAGCCAGAGGTCCCGTCGGAGGAGCTTCAGTGGGGCGAAGAAGAGGCGGCCCAGATCTGTGTCGGGGAAAGCCCCGAGACGAAAAAACCCGCTCTAATGGGCGTCCTCTCTCGCGTCCACGCTCCTTCATCCGATCATCTAGACGGATCACCAACGATATTAGCTCATCTAAATCGTTTGGCTCGTCACGGACTGCCGGCTCGTCTTTTAACGACTCATTTAACCCATCTACAAACATTCCTCGTAAAGCTGCGGCGCTCCAACCTGACTGAGCAGAAACCAGAGAACATTGCATCACCACACAAGGCTCCGGACGACAAACAATCGGTTCGGACGCCGAATCTCTGGGTGACGGAGTTATTTGCACTAGTATCGATGATGCCGCAGCTGGAGCAGCAGGAAGCGGAACGGCTTGCGCTGCAAGCTCCGTAACACGGGCGTCTGTTTGTTTAATTTGGTTTGCGAGATGCTGTAATTGCTCCCATATTTTCTCCAAGTGTTCTTGAACTTTTTCGGCAAAAGGAACCGCTTCTGCCGCTGGGTCCATTATGGAATGGCCGGGAACTGCTGTTATGTGTTGACGCGGGTTGAGGAACGGACCTGCGTCAGACAGAACCCAGCGCTACAAATAACCAGAAAGCGGTTCCAACAACAGAAACAATTTATTTTTCACCTGTGCATAATAATGTGTACAAGACTAAAAGAACGTCCTTCTGGTGGAGTGACTGTTGGCACGCTCTTTAGCGCCCAAAAGGATAGAAGCCCGGCGTTCCTGGACCCACTACCACCAGACAAACACCCCCCAGGTGGACACGAGAAACTGACTCTCTGTGAAGCAAAGAAGAGGTGAGGTAAGTCAGCAGTTACAACAATATCTTTCAAAAGACACACGCTATCAGCAACACATTCAGGTCTGTATTTTTTAACTTTATGCAAATGAGCAGCTTCTCACAACAAGTGGAGGATCACTTATCCGCACGCCACAGCAGTGAGAAGCAAACTGCACAATTCTCATCACAATTCAAGTATACTGCGTGACAAAACACCAAGTTACTATCAACAATTAGTCGAACACTTAATCACCTTTAATGTGTGCTGACAGCATGTGTCCTCACCCTTCCTTGCTTCACGGGCTCGATGTGTCAAACCCAGGCGCGGTCCTCAGCGTCTCACAAACGGACATCACAAGGTCGAGTTCCCGGCAGTTCTGCTTGAATCACACATGCCTTAAATGCAGAACGCCATCCAATTATCTGCTTCAGCTGAAAGTCTTTAAGGTTGCATGTGAGCACCAGTCACAGGTGCTACACATGATGTTGATGAGGGTGAGGATTCTTCAGCCAGCACCTTCTCCACAGACAAATCAGTTCTCATGCCACCTGAAGAGCAAAGAAAAGAAAAGAACACCAAAACATCCAGCCACACCCCCCAACACACAACAGTGACAGTCAGTAACGGTTACTTTTTTAGACCAAGCAGAGGAAAAATATATGGAATCACTCAATTCTGAGGAAAAAATTATGGAATCACCCTGTAAATTTTCATCCCCCAAATTAACACCTGCATCAAATCAGATCTACTCGTTGACATTGACCCTATGTGTCTTTTTACAAGGAATGTTTTCACAGTTTTTGCTCTATGGCAAGATGCATTATCATCTTGAAACATCCCCAAACATCCTTTCAATTGTCCAAAATATCAACGTAAACTTGTGCATTTATTGATGATGTAATGACAGCCATCTCCCCAGTGCCTTTACCTGACATGCAGCCCCATATCATCAATGACTGTGGAAATTTACATGTTCTCTTCAGGCAGTCATCTTTATAAATCTCATTGGAACGGCACCAAACAAAAGTTCCAGCATCATCACCTTGCCCAATGCAGATTCGCGATTCATCACTGAATATGACTTTCATCCAGTCATCCACAGTCCACGAATGCTTTTCCTTAGCCCATTGTAACCTTGTTTTTTTTCTGTTTAGGTGTTAATGATGGCTTTCGTTTAGCTTTTCTGTATGTAAATCCCATTTCCTTTAGGCGGTTTCTTACAGTTCGGTCACAGACGTTGACTCCAGTTTCCTCCCATTCGTTCCTCATTTGTTTTGTTGTGCATTTTTCGATTTTTGAGACATATTGTTTTAAGTTTTCTGTCTTGACACTTTGATGTCTTCCTTGGTCTACCAGTATGTTTGCCTTTAACAACCTTCCCATGTTGTTTGTATTTGGTCCAGAGTTTAGACACAGCTGACTGTGAACAACCAACATCTTTTGCAACATTGCATGATGATTTACTCTCTTTTAAGAGTTTGATAATCCTGTCCTTTGTTTCAATTGACATCTCTCGTGTTGGAGCCATGATTCATGTCAGTCCACTTGGTGCAACAGCTCTCCAAGGTGTGTTCACTCCTTTTTAGATGCAGACTAACGAGCAGATCTGATATGATGCAGGTGTTAGTTTTGGGGATGAAAATTTACAGGGTGATTCGATAATTTTTTCCTCAGAATTGAGTGATTCCATATTTTTTTTCCTCTGCTTGGTCTAAAAAAGTAACCGTTACTGACTGCCACAATCTTTTTTTCTTGATTTCTTATAGTGTTTCTTAAAGCCAGAAAGTTGCCATTTGAAATGACTTTAGTTTTGTGTCATGTATGTGATCTGCTTTTTTTCTACAAAATTAAACAACTGAATGAACATCCTCCGAGGCCGGTGATTCCATAATTGTTGCCAGGGGTTGTAAATAATAAATGGAAAAATCTTACTATGAAAAATCGAGAAAATATGCTCCCTTGGCTGCATCTGTCATGTACAGATGCGGCCTTGGGAAGATATTTTGAAAGTATTCAAATTTTTAATGCCCTTGTTTAAACAAGGATACACGATCGCCAAACGTCACCTGAAAAACGCGGCTTGAAGCATCGCTTCCGACATAGTGAGCCGTGTTGTTGAGAGGGTCAGACGGGATCTGGAACCTGAACAGCAGCGGGGGTCTGGGATCATGGTGCTCTCAAGAAGGCCACAGAAACGCCCCCCCCCCCCCCCCACCCCCAGGGAAACGTGTGAAAACAGTTAAAAAATGTAAGATCCCCAGAAAAAGCAAAACAGTTCAAAGAAACCGTGAGAACAGGATCCAGAGATACAGAGATATTTTCTCTTAAATGATGTCTCTTTTGCGATATAATTCCCCCAAATGCACCATGAGCGAATTGGATTTATTCACCGTCCCCGGGAACCCCATCAGCAAAGCCAATACGTCGAGGTCAGCCTGTTATCCGCACAGATGGACACGGGCCCTATCAAATTTTTTAGCCCTGGAGACGGTGAGAGGTATTTAGACCTCAATAATATGCTACTTTATCTGCCTTTGAAAATTACAAACGCTGATGGGACTAACCTGGCTAATGATGCCCGCGTGAGGTTAATTACCGTCTCAACATGATTTTTTCGTAAGTTGACGTGACTCTGGGAGACAGGTTAATTTCCCAGTCCAGCGCAACCCACCCCTACAGACCTATAATCAAGACGCTGCTGAACTTTTCACCTGATTCATTGAA
Source organism: Thalassophryne amazonica (assembly GCF_902500255.1). Lineage (NCBI taxonomy): Eukaryota > Metazoa > Chordata > Actinopteri > Batrachoidiformes > Batrachoididae > Thalassophryne > Thalassophryne amazonica. The sequence continues at coordinate 1,399,099 of NC_047108.1, forward strand.
ATCGCAGTTCACATCAGGACTGTTTTACAAGGAAACAGCATGTCATCACAATTCAACCATCGTGGCTGAAGCGGATCCAAATAAAGGCCTCGTGGCCAGAGTGCGCTTTAGCACTGGATCGAGAGAATTTCATGTTCAGGTGTCGTTGCACGTAGACATATTTTTTGTGAGAGACTTCTTCTGAACAACATGGATCTTAGAGTTAAATTAATTCGGGCCAGTGACACTTTCTGCCTGATGGGATTGGATACCAGCATTTTCAAGTTGAAGATTCTGGGTGTGTCCCTGTTTGTCAAGAAAGCGTCTGTATCCCCTGCAGTGAGATTGGGTCACTCTGCAGCTCTCATGAAAGGGAATGCTCTGTACCTGTTATCACGAATCAACGTCAAGACTCACGTGATCCCCCCCCCTTCACGGCATGTCTTTTTCCTGGTTTTTTCCCTCAGCCCCAACCAGTCTCAGCAGAAGACTGCCCCTCCCTGAGCCTGGTTCTGCTGGAGGTTTCTTCCTGTTAAAAGGGAGTTTTTCCTTCCCACTGTTGCCAAGTGCTTGCTCATAGGGGGTCGTTTTGACCGTTGGGGTTTTTTAGAATTATTGTATGGCCTTGCCTTACAATATGGAGCGCCTTGGGGCAACTGTTTGTTGTGATTTGGCGCTATATAAGAAAAAAGTTGATTGATTGATTGACCATTCCAGGATATGCAATCAGGAGAACCTGTTTTTAGGAACCATGCCCAAATATGTGGTTCTGGGTATGGTGAATCACAATGCATTCAGGGACAGAAGAGATCTGTCGCCATTTGAATTTGGACACTATGACGTGGAGTACCTCGCACTCAATCAAAATGAGAGACAGGTGCCAGCTAAAGCTTTCCAGCCTGAATTTAACAACGGACTCTCTGTGAGGGAGTTTTATAATCTGTACACGGCCACAGGGAGACACCTCAAGGACCTACCTCTTTGCATCGATCGGGAGGATTTTGCACAGGATCTTCAATTTAAACCCGGAGGAGGACAGCGATGCTCTGAGCCCTGTCTCCACAGGGACCCTGCGACTTGAAATGAAATTCAGTCGCAACTCCTCACACCATCACACTGTTCATGTACGTGTGTTACGACTGTCTCCTGCAAATTAAATCCAAGCGGCAGGTCCTCGTGGCTTTTTACTGATGAACACCCTGGAATTGGAGGCTGTTATGAGGGGATTAATAGGAGGCCTGTTCGGTGGTGTTTTGGCATCTGAAGAGTTAATCGGGGTCAAACTGAATCCTCCCGTCTATTTTATTGTAAATACCCACCCGAGACATTTACCCGGGGAACACTGGTTGGCGATCACCGTTGAAAAAGGTGGTCGAGCCACATTTTTTTACTCGTTCAGACTTAACCCTGACTTTGAATACTATCCTAAAATCATCCTGCAATATCTGGATAATCAGCCCAGGATTAAAAACATTTTGTATCACAACAAACAGCTTCAATACGAATTATTGGACATATACGGGCAGCACTGTGTGTATTATCTGTATAACAGATCTGCTGGGATGTCGTACCAAGATGTGTTGTCTTTATACAGTGAAAATGTCATTATGAATGATGATATGGTTTCTGATTTTGTGACAAGATATCGCAATTTCCACGCATTTAAAAATTGTTATGGTTTGTGCTAGTCTTTGATCCTGAATTTTTTTTATGTTTTTGTGAAAAAATGTTTTGGGTGGCTTGAGAGAGGCCTCCTCATGATACCTTTAAAGTTTTATCACATTCACACGCTTTAAAACATTGTTATTGATTAAAGAAAACGTGTTGACCTTTGACCCCTAACAGTGTCGCTGAATTTTTTTTTTTTTTTTGTGAAAAATGTAATGGATGTGTCGGGATGCTCTCCTCATGATACCTTTAAAGTTGTATCGCATTCACACACTTTGAAACATTGTTATTAATTAAAGAAAAAAGTGTTGACTTTTGACCCCTAACAGTGATGCTGAATTTTTTTTTTTTTTGGTGAAAAAAAATGTTTTGGTTGAATTTAGAACAGCCTCCTGATCATATCTTTAAAGTTTTATCGTGTTTGCACACTTTAAAACATTGTTAGTTGTAAAGTTGACCTTTGACGCTGAAAGCCAGATTTTTTGAACCACCTGCTGATTAAAACTGCTGAAGACCGTTGATTAGTTTCACTTGATGTTTTATTAGCAATGAGGTGAAAAAAAACATGTTTAACAGTAATTCTATATTAAAAATGATGAACACAATATCCCGTCTGTTTTTTATATGATGCACGCTGCCGTATTGACGTCCTCCTTTTATGGTGAGAAACCTTCCCAATGCTGGAAGTCTTTTTTTTTCTTAAGTTTCTTCCTGGCTGGTGACTTGGTTGAAACATGGTTTTCATCTGGTGAGCAGCTCCGCCCTTTTTTTAAGCTTCTGAAACTGCTCGCGGGCTTGCGGGTTTGACACCCACGTCACTGGAATGTTTTGCTCCTGTAAAGTATTGAGAAACTTTTTCCTGTCTGTAGGGGGGTTAGATTTCTTGAACAAAGATCTGAGATGTTTCATAAGATCTACGGCGTGAGACCTCCTCACAGCTTTCCCTTTGTAAATAAATTCCCCTGACGGACTCCAGCGCGTATCACCCTTTGACAATTTTCTCATAATATATTCAGCAGTTCTAAGGTCTCTGGACGGCATATTCTTCAGGACTTCCCTGACAGTCTCCTCTTCTTCCTCCCCCTCCTCGTCTTCATCAGGTTGTTTAGCGGGGCGTGTCTCTTGTGGGGCTGAAATACCTGACTTGTCCTCCCCCTGTTTGATCAGTCTTAAATAACGCTGAAGCAAAGCCTCATCATTTTTAATTTTTTGCATAAGGGGAGTGAGTGCGTTCATCCAGCACGGCCTGCATTTGCGGGTCTTGATCATTTTCAGACATCTGCCTGATCAAGCCACTGCTTGATGGCTGCAGGACGGAATGGCCGAGTTGCTGCAGCTGCTGGGGACTTACTAAAAACATCTTTTGTGTGGCTTTGAACGCCATTATTCTTTGGGCAGTATTAGACTCGTTATTGCGGGCAGGACCATGGCGAGCAGAGGCAGGCGAAAGCCGCCTGTCTGAATCAGTGCTCCGCGCTTCCTTTTGTAGCTGATTTTTCTGTCTGCGAGAAGAAGTAAAACTCTTTCATTTTTTGAAGGTGCAGAATTGAGACTTGCTCAAAGCGATATTCCCCTTTAACATATTCAAAGCAATCTCGGATAATGTTCTCAGGAGCTCTGACCCGCACCTGCCTGTTCAAGATGTGCTGATGCTGCTTCGCCCCAGCTTTGATTAGCGTTTTGAGAGCGGGGGCGTTCCTTTTTAAAAGAGAGCTCATATCCGTTTATCTTTCTGTAAATAAACCACAAACCACTCGTGCGGAAGTAAACCCGACCTCAATCTGAACTGATCTGGACAGCCCTGCGTGCATTCCAAAAATAAATACCCATAAGGTACTGTTAAAGATTTTATATATATGTTTATCACTGTTAAACATTTGTACCTTTGTCTTTGTTCTGTTATTGTGCTGTTATGCACCTGTCTTAAAAGTAACCCTGAGAATGTACTTGTTATTCAACTTTGTTTTAGCATGCTGGGGTCAGTCTGAACTGGGAGTGAAGAACTGGAGGTTGTTTTGACAGTTGTGAATTTACGACCTTGTGCTGTGCGAGTACAGGAACATTCCAAGCAGATGCAGAACAGATGATAAGTGCAACAGATGAGCCTGCAAGAACGGGATGTGCTGACCTTCGATGATAAGATTAAAGGAAAGAAACTGTTTTTCCACGCAGCTGCACTTATTGACGTATGTGTTTGTTTTACTTGAAGAAACTTGTCATGCGCTGTTCTCCCCCCACCCTTAGGACAAGTTTCACAATGTGGGTAGAGCGTCTCCTAATAAAAAGAGTGAGCATGCGCAGCAGTCCTCAGTGCTCTCAGTGGTACTACGTGTACGGACTGTCTGCACTCCTCGCGAGCTAAATTTGACTTTCTGTCTCACTGGTGTTTCTTGACTCTGTTTGTCTTGTTAAAGGTTTTAAGAATGTTTGGAGGAGAAAATACCCAACATTGACTGGGGGCTCGTCCGGGATCTCAACAACACCGGAGGTGTCCGGCGGAGGTCGTCAAGTCCAGACGAAAATCCTTGGCCAAGGTCCGATCGATTGATCGTGTCTGCAATTGTCGACCGCCGTTGGCATCGTCTGGTTGACGAGATTTTCCCGAAGAAGACAGACAGGAGGTCGAGTCAGTGAGTAGAATTTCTTTGTAACAGTACTGAGTGAGTGGTGATCAGATCACATAAACAGTTAAATTCCGCAAGCGATGGCGTAGAATCGTCTGTTAATGAAACACAGTTAAATTCTGCGAGGAGGTCGGACTCCTCTACGATGGCGAGGAACGCACGTAGTTAAATTCCGAAGGAGGGTGCGGACTCCTCTGTTTATATACGTGTACTGGTAGAGAGTGGTGATCAGATCACATAAACAGTTAAACTCTGTAAGCGATGGCGTGGAATCGTCTGTTAATGTAAAGCAGTTAAACTCCGCGAGGAGGGCGGACTCCTCTACGGTTGCGAGGAACGCACGTAGTTAAATTCCGGAAGGAGGGTACGGACTCCTCTGTTTTAAAACGTAAAGGTAATACCGGTTAGAGAATAAAAGTATGAAAGTGTAATACTTTGGACAACGTAAGTGACAACCGTGTGTGGAAGCAGAGGCAAGTGATTCCGCTTCCTACGGGGAGGTGAAAGGAATCAACCACACGATGGACTGTTAATTGTCACGTCCAAAGAAAGTGAAAACTTCAGATTTAGAACACCCTAGGTGTGCCCCCGTCTGAAGTCCAAATTATAACAAGAATAATAAAAATGGGGGGAAAGACGTCTGAAAAGAAAGAAAATTTATCAACTGACGACTGGAAATTTATGGAAGCAAAAAATCCAAAAGCAACAAAGAAATTGGAGACCTGGATAAATAAACATGACTTTGACGGACGACTGAACCTGACCAGTATTCAGAAACTGAAGGAGGAATTAGAACAGGAACATAAAGGTGATGAGAAAAAGAAGCAGAAAATAGGGGCAGATTTAGTGGCATTTTGGGAGGAAGAAGCAGAGAACAGACAGAAAGGAGCAGAAAAACGAAGATTAGAGAAAGCAAGGAAAAAGAAAGGGGTAGGTAAGGCAGAGGAAGATGTAATAATTCAGCATAAAGAACCTGAACAACCTCAGAAACCACCGACGGCTGGACCATCGGCAACAACACATCTGTACCCTCCTCTACCGGAGGATGAGGATGTGCCGCCGCCACAATATGATATGGCAGTGCGACCTAAAGTAAAGAGTGAAAAACAAGAAAAGCCACAAACACGCAGTCAAACAAAAGTGCCTACAGCTCCTCCCATGGAGCAACACAGTGACCAGGAAGGTGCCTATCCTTTGATAGAAGTACCAAATCCTCGTGATTATGGACAACAGGTCCTTCAGATGTAGGACTGATTAAAAATGCACAACCAGTAGTTATAAGACCAAAAACAGAATACAGACCATGTGTAAGACAGTATCCGTTGAAACCTGATGCAATTGACGGAATCAGACCAGTAATAGAGGATTTGTTGGCAGCAGGAGTAATAGTGCCATGCCCAGAGTCACCATGTAACACACCCATATTTCCTGTAAAAAAGGCTCCGCCCTCAGTGGGATGGAGGATGATTCAAGATCTGCAGGCAGTAAATGCTGCTGTGATTAAAAGAGCACCATGTGTTCCAGACCCACACACCTTGTTAAATTCGCTGAGACCAAATTCTAATAGTTTCTCAGTAATTGACATAAGTAATGCATTTTTCTCTGTGCCAGTACATCCAGATAGTCAATTTTGGTTTGCCTTTACCTTTGAAGGGCAACGCTATACGTTTACCAGATTACCGCAGGGCTATGCAGAAAGTCCAACGATTTATTCTCAAGTCATGTCGGCATGTTTAGCCAACTTCGTTCCACCAGCAGATAGCCAACTATTAGTGTATGTTGATGACATTTTGATTGCCTCTGACACGCGAGAAAACTGCATAACTGACACAGTAGCATTATTGTGTTTCTTATTTAATAATGGCCACAAAGTGAGTAAAAACAAAGTTCAGTTGTGTAGGGATAAAGTAAAATATTTAGGACATGAACTGTCAGCCACAGGGCGCACGATCCTGTCTGACAGGAAGGAAACGATTTTGCACGCTCCAAAACCACAAACCAAAACACAGATGATGTCATTTCTTGGACTGACTAATTACTGCAGGGCATGGATTCCCTGCTATGCAGAGTTGACTAGTCCACTTTCTGATTTGATGTACAAAGATGATATTTCAATGTCAACCGTGCTGGAATGGAACAAAGATGCTGAGGAAGCCTTTGTGAAAGTCAAACAAACATTAGTGTCATCCACAGTTTTGGCACTACCAGATTATAGTAAACCATTCATTCAAACAGTTGATTGTAAGAATAAGTTCATGACTAGTGTTTTGGTACAAGTATATGGCTCAAAATTAAGGCCAGTTGCCTACTACTCATCTAAATTGGATGCAGTGGCAAGTGCTCTACCACCATGCGTACAAGCTGTTGTTGCAGCCTCTATGGCTGTTCAAAGTAGCAGTAATGTTGTTCTATTCCATCAGCTGACATTGAAAGTTCCACATGCAGTCTCAGCACTCTTGTTACAGACAAACATGACATTCCTGTCCCCAGCCAGACATCTTTCGTGCATGTCTTTATTGTTGTCACAACCACATTTAACGGTAGAGCGCTGCTCGACTTTAAATCCATCAACCTTGTTACCATTACCTGAGGATGGTGAGCCGCACAATTGTCTTGATGTAGCAACTGTCTGTATGAAGGCCCGTGTTGATCTTTTGGATATGCCCATCCCACACAGTACAATTGTGTATGTGGATGGATCCTCCACTAAAAATGCTTATGGACAAACACAATCTGGATATGCTGTTGTCACAAATTCAGAAGTATTGGATTCTACTTCGTTGCCGTCATCATTCTCAGCGCAAGCAGCTGAATTAGTAGCTCTAACTGCAGCTTGTCATTTATTTAAAGGAAAGGCTGTAACAATCTATACAGACAGCCAGTACGCTTTCAGCACAGTGCATGTGTTTGCAAAACTGTGGGAAGAGCGTGGAATGGTGACATCATCTGGAAAGCCGGCGACTCATGCCACTCTCCTAACTGCACTACTGAAAGCTGTGAAATTGCCTAAACAAATTGCTATATGCAAATGTGCGGCTCACACCAAAGGCTCTGACAGTGTTTCAAAAGGAAATGATTTCGCTGACAAAACCGCAAAGGCAGCAGCAGCTTTTTCTATTTTTCTCCTACACGAAACCTCTCCGGATTTGCATTTAGGTCACACACTGCTTGCTGACATGCAACAGCAGGCAACTGAAAAAGAAAAACAAATGTGGTTAAACAAAGGAGCTACATATGCAAACGACTTGTACTTATGACCACAAAAAAAACCCATATTGCCAAAAAATATGTTTAAATGGGCAGCTATCATGAGCCATGGCGTGACGCATGTCTCATCAGGGGGTATGTTATCGCAATTACAATCTATTTTTTGTCTTTATGGGTTTGATGCATATGCAAAACAGCATTGTAGAGCATGCATGACATGTGCAAAACACAATTCACAAGGCAATTTGAGACCCCAAAGAGGCAAATTTCCAACACCACAATATCCCTTTCAAGTGATTCATATGGATTATATACAGTTGAGTAAACATGAAGGGAAGGAATTTTGTTTAGTCGTAATTGATGCCTTCTCAAAATGGGTAGAATTGTTCCCCACAAAACATGCAGATGCACTTACAGTGGCTAAAGCACTGTGCAAAGACATCATTCCACGATTTGGAATACCAGAAACAGTCTATTCAGACAATGGAGCGCACTTTGTTAATACAATAGTGCAATATGTAGGAGAAGCACTACAGATTAATCTTAAAAATCATTGTGCTTATCATCCACAAAGTGCCGGATTAGTGGAAAGGATGAATGGGACAGTAAAAAACAGACTTAGGAAGACAATGGAGGAAACAGGCAGACCATGGACACATTGTATAGATTTAGTGAAGATGTACATAAACATAACTTGTACCACGGGTTTGACACCTTATGAAACATTGTTTGGAAGAAAATATCGACTACCATATTATGGGCAAATTTGGGATGTACCTGAGGAAGCCAATTTGGCAGATTACATGAGGAAGATGTTAGAAAGACAACGAGGGAGAGTTTCAAACACTGATGATCCCATTTCTCCACAGGATGACCCTAAAGTGGTACCTGGAGACTGGGTACTAATAAGAAGTATCAAGAGAAAACACTGGCATTCACCTAAGTGGGAAGGGCCCCATCAAGTACTACTCACAACACCCACAGCTTTGAAAATTGGGGAAAGAAGTACATGGATTCATTTAACTCACTGTAAGAAAGTCATTTCTGCAGACACAGACAAACAGTAAGAGCAGTAGGATAAGACTAGTAATAGTGTGTGAGCTTGGTGTTAAGATCCAGGTTAGACACGAAAGCTAGCAGAAGACTTTAGAAACCACTGTTCCGAACATAGGTGTGCTGTAGTGTGTAGAAATGACGAAAGTAAAAAAAACAAAAAGAACGAGGGTCCCTGGACCCCATGGACAGTCCTTATTATGCTACTTTTCTTTTTTGGATTAGGCTTATTAGTGAAAGCCATAAGTGTCGGACACGACAATACAGGACACATCAACAAACTAAATAGGCCAAAAAGAGAGGACAAAGACCCCAATCCACTTATACCTGTAGGGCATCGATGTAATAAACAAAGAGCATATCAATTTGGTGTACAGGCCTGCTTTCCCCGAAATGCTTCAGTAGTAATCAAAGTCCCTTTTACATCCTTGACACGGACACAGGATGATCAACAGGGATCATGGTATAGTGGCTATGATTGGTATATGACAAATGATCAACAGGATAAGAGATGGGAGACCTTGGTGGCAGATAGGTATGACAGATGGACGCCTAGATGGGCACAAACCGGGTGGGCTAAGTACCAAAGCCAATTTCTTAAAATGTATCAAACAGAGGATAGCTTGCTGATTGTAGTGGATACAAAAAACAAATCCATAATCCCACCAGGAACACCGGATTCAGAATGTTGGTTGTTTTTGTTGTGGGTCCACAAAACAGGGTCTGACCCCTACTTCTCCCTGATATTGTGTGAAGATAATATCATGGCTACAGCTAACAAGACATTAAAGCAACCAGTTATGACTGATCTCAGCAGGACAAAGGGTGCATCCATAAGAACTACAAAGGACATGAAAACAGATGACTGGTTCCTAGTAACTACAGGAATTAGTGGACAAAATAACAATTGGCTTTTAATGGCAGAACAAGCAGGACTAGCTACAAAGAAGGACTGTGTTGTATGTATGGGACCCAGACCTATATTACAGGTAATACCGGCAACATTAACCACAGACTGTCTGTTGACTATAATGACACAGACATACATTGCAGCAAACAACAATTGTTCTAAGTGGGACAAGATCTATCCATTGACCAAATTGACTAAGATTAAACCTTTATTTTCAAGCAAAGTTGGGCATGCTAACCATACATGTGTAAACTTGACAGGGACAAGTAAGACTTTGGGTAGCTTAAACCACACTGCCTGGTGTAAGAATGTGGTCCATAGTAATTCCACATTCAAACCTGTCAGTAGGAGTGATGTATGGTGGTGGTGTGGTGATAACAGAATCTTTGACAGACTGCCAAGAAATGTGTCAGGTTATTGTGCATTAATATCATTATTGTTACCGGTTAAAGCTATACCCATGACACCTGAAGAAGTCATGACATATACAGCCTCTCTCATTCCTGAAGACTGGCAGAAAGGCATAACCAGACATAGAGTAAAAAGAGATTGGAAAGGAGTGGGAGATCCAACATATATTGATGCGATAGGAGTCCCCAGAGGAGTGCCTGACGAGTATAAACTGGCTGATCAAATAGCAGCTGGATTCGAATCCTCCATCTGTTGGTGGTGTTCAATTAATAAGAACGTAGACAGAATAAACTACATCCACTACAATGTGCAGAAATTAGGAAATTGGACTGAGGAAGGATTTAAGGCTGTCCATTCACAGTTAGAAGCCACGTCCCTTATGGCCTTCCAGAACCGTATTGCTCTGGATATGTTGTTGGCAGAGAAAGGAGGTGTTTGTGCCATGTTCGGAGAACAATGCTGCACATTCATTCCCAACAACACAGCTGCAGATGGCAGCCTCACTCAAGCCATCGACGGTCTGAGGACATTGAACAGGAAGATGAAAGAGCACAGTGGAGTAAACACCGAAGGCTGGGATTGGTGGCTGGAAGGGATGGGAAAATGGAGGTCTTTGATTTCTTCACTATTAGTGTCTATAGCAGTGTTTGCTGCGATTCTGACATTGTGTGGATGTTGTTGTATTCCGTGTATACGTGGACTTATTAATCGAATGATCACAACAGCAATAGGGCCAGGAATGCCCACTTCAGCTACATACCCTCTCCTTGGATCTGAAGCCGAGGACAATGACGAGGATGAAGATGACCACAATGATGACTGGGAGCAAGGAGTTCATGAACTTTTCCCTGACCAAACCAAGTATAACGACCCAGACACCGATGATGATGACAATGATGACATGACCTCTGGGGTGTAAGCCTGTAGAACATACCATGATGAACCTCTTAGTGAAAATCTCGCAAAAGAAGTGCTAAGCTAGGTGATAACTGCTATATATATGTTTAACAGGCGATAAACAGGAGGGAAATGTTAAAGATTTTATATATATGTTTATCACTGTTAAACATTTGTACCTTTGTCTTTGTTCTGTTATTGTGCTGTTATGCACCTGTCTTAAAAGTAACCCTGAGAATGTACTTGTTATTCAACTTTGTTTTAGCATGCTGGGGTCAGTCTGAACTGGGAGTGAAGAACTGGAGGTTGTTTTGACAGTTGTGAATTTACGACCTTGTGCTGTGCGAGTACAGGAACATTCCAAGCAGATGCAGAACAGATGATAAGTGCAACAGACGAGCCTGCAAGAACGGGATGTGCTGACCTTCGATGATAAGATTAAAGGAAAGAAACTGTTTTTCCACGCAGCTGCACTTATTGACGTATGTGTTTGTTTTACTTGAAGAAACTTGTCATGCGCTGTTCTCCCCCCACCCTTAGGACAAGTTTCACAATGTGGGTAGAGCGTCTCCTAATAAAAAGAGTGAGCATGCGCAGCAGTCCTCAGTGCTCTCAGTGGTACTACGTGTACGGACTGTCTGCACTCCTCGCGAGCTAAATTTGACTTTCTGTCTCACTGGTGTTTCTTGACTCTGTTTGTCTTGTTAAAGGTTTTAAGAATGTTTGGAGGAGAAAATACCCAACAGGTACGCTCGTAGCATCATCAAGAGCCTCCCAAAAATATTGTTTTCTGCCGGGAAACATTTGCTGAGCCAGAATGTTCATCTGTAACTTCATCTTTTATATAACCCCCAACCAGATCTTTGACGCTGTCAAAGTTTATTTTCTGGCAGCTCTCGAGCATTTGAGTGATCCCCTTCCCCCACATGACAATGTTACCTCCTATGGTTTTATAAGCATAACTTTTGGGTCCTGCTGCTGCGAAGTCAGCGATGGTGTCTCGGTCCAATTCATCGGTGAGCTGACCCAAATAATTACGGGAAGGCAGCGGGGTTTCATCCTGCCTCAAACGTAGATCAGACTATCAGTATCATAATACAGAATCCTGTCAGGGTTCGTCACAGCCTCTATAAAACCGTACAAGGTCAAACGTGCGTATGCGGTTGTAAAGGCCGCAATAAAAATATTGTCGGTCGGGTGACATACCGAGGGCCATAGCACCACTGAATCATCGCCACCCGACTGTTGAGGAATGTTAGATAAGTGACGTCATACTGATCAGAAAACAGAAATCAGAACAGCTCATCCACATTTCTGATGAGTTTGGTCTGCGTTAGATTCATCCTCTGGGCAAATTTACCCCAGAAGGAGTTGAGGCAAACCTTTGCCATCTGTCATTTAAACGCTCCATCTGTCATGAGTAATAGTTTACTCCTGGTCATAATCACAGCAGGGGTTATGCCTTGCTCGACTAAATACCTTAGAAGCAGATACCCACAAAACCTTTGGAGTTGTGAGTGATGAATATGTATTCTTTGAACTTTCTCGTTCTAAAATGTTTAAAGAACCTGGCTACGCAGTCAGTCCCCCATGCATTCCAAAAATCCCCAGTCTTTTTACATGTTCCTCGTTTTTAGAAAATGCTATGTAATACTCGCGTTTACATCGAGGGCATATTTTCCTGTTATCTCACACGCTAACATATTTAGCAGCGAGAGGACGGTACTTTGGCTGTTTGTGCAGGCTGTAACACACCCTTGAACGACATGTCTTGTTACAGCCTATGCAAAATACAGAGTTATTTTTGGGGGTATAACAGTCTGAGGTTTCACAAATCTTACAATAAGACGGACAATTATGAGAAGTAGGGCTGTTATAACCTCCGTAGCAAAAATTGCATACATATTTCACCCGCAAAAACTTTCAGGTTTTTTTTTATCCTGTAACAGTGGTTTCTGAAGAGAAATAGAAATACTGTTTTCTGCTGCATCTGCAGTCTTGTCTGGAATTTTGACAGCTTCCTTCAGGTCTGAAAAACATGACCGTTTTGCACCCCAGAGTGCTTTCAAATTTTCTCACCTGATCAAGAGATACTGGTGTATCAGCCATTAACCCCACGCTAATTTGTAACATGTGCCCCCGCTCCTCTGCTTCCCGCGTGGTGAGATCAGGGTTCAATGGGATTTTTCTGTATAAGCTCCTGATGCAGGTGGTCATCTGTTTTAGGTTTACCTCCCCCATTTTGATTACAAATGACCTGGACAACTAATTCCAGAGAGCTGTCGGATAAAGCGTTAGAGTTTGATTGCTCTAAACGTTCTAAAAGATTTTGAAAGGCAGTTACATTGGTTTCATCGTTGTATGCTGTGATTAGGGCCATCTGATTGTGAATAGAATCCCCATGAATTTCCATTTGGATAAAGTCCCCGCCCCTGGCATGTGATAAAGCTTTTTCCACGGAGGTTTGGAGAGCGGCCATGACATTACGATAAAATTCAGCGTAGTCAGGGATTTCCACAGTGTGTGGGAAATTTAGAGACCGTCTGATTTCGATATTGTTAAAAGCTGGTCTCTTGATGACATTAGCCGCCCCGCTGCCCCTCTTCAGGGGATCATTGCTACAGTCTCGTCGCACTTCATCATCATCATTGTTTTCCACCAGAGCAGACAGCATTTATCGGAGTTAAATGCGCCCTGTTTAAAATATCTTCTCCCCTGCCCTGCCCCCTTGCACGGGGAAGTACTTCTTAAAGGCGTTAAGACGTGATCACCATCAGGAAATTGGTTTAAAGGGGAGTTTAATTCGCAGACTGCACTCACTCAATTCTGAGGAATAAATTATGGAATCACCCTGTAAATTTTCATCCCCAAAACTAACACCTGCATCAAATCAGATCTGCTCGTTAGTCTGCATCTAAAAAGGAGTGATCACACCTTGGAGAGCTGTTGCACCAAGTGGACTGACATGAATCATGGCTCCAACACAAGAGATGTCAATTGAAACAAAGGAGAGGATTATCAAACTCTTAAAAGAGGGTAAATCATCATGCAATGTTGCAAAAGATGTTGGTTGTTCACAGTCAGCTGTGTCTAAACTCTGGACCAAATACAAACAACATGGGAAGGTTGTTAAAGGCAAACATACTGGTAGACCAAGGAAGACATCAAAGTGTCAAGACAAAAAACTTAAAACAATATGTCTCAAAAATCGAAAATGCACAACAAAACAAATAAGGAACGAATGGGAGGAAACTGGAGTCAACGTCTGTGACCGAACTGTAAGAAACCACCTAAAGGAAATGGGATTTACATACAGAAAAGCTAAACAAAAGCCATCATTAACACCTAAACAGAAAAAAAACAAGGTTACAATGGGCTAAGGAAAAGCAGTCGTGGACTGTGGATGACTGGATGAAAGTCATATTCAGTGATGAATCTCGAATCTGCATTGGGCAAGGTGATGATGCTGGAACTTTTGTTTGGTGCCGTTCCAATGAGATTTATAAAGATGACTGCCTGAAGAGAACATGTAAATTTCCACAGTCATTGATGATATGGGGCTGCATGTCAGGTAAAGGCACTGGGGAGATGGCTGTCATTACATCATCAATAAATGCACAGGTTTACGTTGATATTTTGGACACTTTCTTATCCCATCAATTGAAAGGATGTTTGGGGAATGATGAAATCATTTTTCAAGATGATAATTCATCTTGCCATAGAGCAAAAACTGTGAAAACATTCCTTGCAAAAAGACACATAGGGTCAATGTCATGGCTTGCAAATAGTCCGGATCTTAATCCAATTGAAAATCTTTGGTGGAAGTTGAAGAAAATGGTCCATGACAAGGCTCCAACCTGCAAAGCTGATCTGGCAACAGCAATCAGAGAAAGCTGGAGCCAGATTGATGAAGAGTACTGTTTGTCACTCATTAAGTCCATGCCTCAGAGACTGCAAGCTGTTATAAAAGCCAGAGGTGGTGCAACAAAATACTAGTGATGTGTTGGAGCGTTCTTTTGTTTTTCATGATTCCATATTTTTTTCCTCAGAATTGAGTGATTCCATATTTTTTTTTCCCTCTGCTTGGTCTAAAAAAGTAACCGTTACTGACTGCCACAATTTTTTTCCTGATTTCTTATAGTGTTTCTTAAAGCCAGAAAGTTGCCATTTGAAATTACTTTAGTTTTGTGTCATGTCTGTGATCTGCTTTTTTTCTACAAAATTAAACAACTGAATGAACATCCTCCGAGGCTGGTGATTCCGTAATTTTTGCCAGGGGTTGTATGGGTTGATTTTGCCCCGCGAGCCGTGTTACAGCATTATTTAAGGGAGTCAGCCACACTCTGTTAAAAACCTCCTCTCTGGACTGCATCTCATCACGGGGCTGGCTGTGCACTAAAAACAGGAAACTCTTCACTCTCAGAGTCGAGCAGGGCATTTAACGCGTTAATCGCGCGGATGATATCTGAACTAATTTCATCCGGGCTTATTTCAGCGGAAATAATTTCATTGGCCAAATTGATAAGAGCGTCATTTAAAGGAGTTAAATGAACTCGGTTTAAGATTCTATCTCTGGAATGTGGTTCTTCTGGAGGTGGTGAATTTAACACCTCGGCTAATGGCCCATCTGTTCCACCGCCGTCTCCCGCTGGGTAGATAATTGGGCCATTTAAATCCTCTAATAAACCTCTGGGGGTAATTTGTCGGGGTGAATTCTCCTGCTCCATCGTTAAACCACAATATCAAGATGATTCTTCAATCAATCAATCAATCAATCAATCAATTTTCTTTTTATATAGCGCCAAATCACAACAAACAGTTGCCCCAAGGCGCTTTATATTGTAAGGCAAGGCCATACAATATAAAGCGCTTCCTCAAAAACAATTAATACCAGTCAAAAATATCATTGAACCTCACATCTTGATGCAATATAGAGGGTCTGGCATCACCAGAAACTGAAAGAAAGACACGACTTATTAAATATTTACACTTTAAAAAAACATCATTAAATGATTTGTTTTTTCCTTACCATGTAATGGCGAGTCCCTCCCCTCGGCATTCTGATTACTGGTCGAAAGATCTCCGCCAGCTGTAACACATCAACTTCGCATTATTAACCCGTATTTTTTAACAAAAATGAATTTTCGGAGCGTTTACTTACATCTCTGCGGTGAACCCGGGTGTTGCGGGACCTCCTCATGCGTTCTCCCTTCAATAACATCTTCTGGCTCCATCTTGATTTCTAAAGCACCCAGCGTCCTGGTCTTCCCAGTTGGTATGGATTGAACTCGCCCACAACTGTCTGCCATCTGCATCCACTGGCTACTCTCCGTTCTATGTGTCGCATGGTTTTCAGCCTTCTCTATTCTTTTCCACAGACGTAACTTCACGTGTGCCCTCAGCCCTGTCCCTCATCCTCCACTGCTGGCAGACCTGGGAGTGGGCCCGTCAGACTTTGCAGTGATCATCGGCGGCTTACAAGGCTGACAAGAAGAGGTCACAAGAGCCTGTCTACTCCCCTGGACAATGAGTGTGGGTCTCCACCTGCCATCTGCCCATCCATGGTCTGGCAAGGAAGCTCGCTCCCAGGTTCATAGGTCTGTTTCCCAACTCGAAGATTATTAACCCAGTTTCTGTCCGCCTTCAGATGCCCAGGTCTATGAGGATACACCCCACCTTCCACATCAGCCATGTGATGCCTGCCCGCACCCGTTCTTTGTGCCCTCCGTCCATTTCCCTGCCGACCGCACGGTTTTTGGACAGTGGGCCGGCCTTTTTGGGGTCTCGATGGCGTGGGAGGGGGGTGAGCTACCTGGTGTACTGGGAGGGGTACGGGCTGGAAGAGCGCTCATGGGTCCCCTCCCATCTCATCTTTGACCTGATCATGGACTTCCATGCTTGACATCCCGATTCCCCTGGGCCGCCAGGTGCTGACCGTTAAGGGGGGTCTTGTCATGTATTGTGTTTTGTCCAGTTATCTGCCATGTTTAGCTTAGGTCTTCATTTCATTGTGTTCTGATTTTGTGCTGTTTGAGTTTTGTTTTTATTGTTTGCTTAGTTTAGATTTTGGATTGTGTTGTCTATGTGACTTCTCTGGCTGGGTGTTTCCTGCTTGGGCTTTATCTCTCCTTATTTCTGTTATCTGTCTCTCTTGGAGCTTAGAGGGGGCATGTTTCCAAGCTCATCACTAGGTGTATTTAAGCTGCATTGGTTGCACTGGTTTTTCGCCTGATCATTGCACCTTGTGCCTTCGCTTCTAGTTCTTTTTCATTGTGATTTCAAGTCCTGCTGCCATGTTGTGATTTGACAACCTGCCTGTTTATATTGACAACGCCCTTTGCCTGATGATTCTGATCTATTTGCTTCTTTTGGACTGCCTCTCTGTGTACTGGACCCCACTGATTTTTTTCAGTAAACACCTAATTGAACCAGAGCTACTGTGTCACATCCCAAATTTGTCTCCAGTCAAAATCACAGCTAGAAAACAGGTCGAGCAAAAATGATGAGCAGCCAATTAGGAAAGCACTAGAATAAGGGTGTGCCCAACAGTGTGCCTTGCCCACCAGGAAGCGAGACAGACAAGAGAGAGAGGGACAGAAAAAAGCCAAGCAGGAAAAACCCAGCAAGAGAAATCACATATGATACCTTTCTAAACTTAGCAAACATAATACAACATAGTCCAAAACCTGACAAAGAGTTCTAGATTATGACTAAAGCCAGGCATTCCAGCTTTATTACTAAAGTCAAGAGTTCCAGCTTCATTACTAAAGTCGGGAGTTCCAGTTCAATTACTAAAGAGTTTCAGATGCAATGGGAAAGTAAAGAGTTCCAGCTCCATGACTAAAGTCAGGAGTTTCAATTCAAATACTAAATTCATTAGTTCCAGCTCCATTATGAAAGTCAAGAGTTTCAGCTGCAAGAGGAAAGTCAAGAGTTCCAGCTCCATAACTAAAGTCAAGAGTTCCAGCTCTGTTACTCATGTTAAGTGTACCAGTTCTATTATGAAAGTCAGGAGTTCCAGTTCTGTTACGAAAGTGTTCTGTTCCAGCTTCATAACTAAAGTCAGGAGTTTCAGTTCCAGTCAAGAGAGCGAAAAGAAGGACACAAGTTGTCACATCAAAGGGTTTGGGGCAAACCTCTGCTAGATCGTGATACACGGAGGAACCCCAGTAAGATCGGGATTATGTGAACTGGTGATTTTTGCGGACGTGACTACACAGCGCCCCGCACAAGTGAGGTGCTGTGTAGTCTGATCCGGTGTAAGTCCGCTGTAAGAACTGATTTGTCCCTTGGACCAGTTCATCTGTGGACAATGTTTCTTTAACCAGGGATGCCCCAAAATGGTGGAGTGAGTCATTTTATTGAATACGTGAAAACTTGTAGTTTCAGAATGAGTATCGGCTATGATCAGTTGAACCGACTGAGTGCGGTGAGTGATGTGATCAAGCTCATGGCCTATATAACCAGTGGACATGAGATGCGGTACAGCTTAAGGTGTAGGGACCTGGCGAGAGAGGATTGCAGTAAATTAGCATCAGAAACAGAATCAATAAATACTGGTACGGAACAGGCTGAATGATTGGAGATAAAGCTGGCCATGATCACATTTTGGGGAGAAACTGAAGTAATGGAATTTTGACTCACCCATCGTACCAGTTGTGACCACGCGGGGGCACCCCTGGCTTGGTATTCAGTGACCACATGTCCAGCTTATCCACAGTAGAAGCACAGGCCCTGGTCTCTTCAGTGCTGCCGCTCCTCGGTGGTCAGCCCGTTTTGACCCAGCTACATGGGTTCCTCTGCAGACAGACTAGAAGAGCCAGAGCTGCAGGAGGAGGACCCACCACGATGAGCAGGAGTCATCTCCGAGTGCTGGTCTGGGAGACCCACATCTCATTGAGGCCGGTCTGCCAGCCAGCTGTCGTTGCGGATAGATAGAGCTTATGAGCTCATCCAGCTGTTCCGGGAACTCAGTAACAATTATTTAATTTTGAATCTGCATCGAAAGGCCTTGGAAGAACCCATTGTGGAGCGCTGTCGAGTTCCACTCGCTCTTAGCTACCAGGATGTGTAAGTCGATGGTGTAATCGGTGACACGTCTGCATCCTTACCAAAGCTAATGTATGCTAGAAAACCTGGAGGAGTGTGGTCTTGAATGCCTGGAGAGTGTCACATGCTGGAGACTGCCTGCTCCACTCTGCCAAAGCCCACGCCGCTGCTCGGCCGGTCAGATGAGTTGCTATCTTCATTCTGTCGGATGGAAACATTGCTGACATTAGCTCAAAGTGAAGATCACACTGTATGAGGAAAGGCTTCTCCAGATTGGAAAGAAATGCTGTGGTCGAAACAGCTGGATGCAGACAATAGGGGCAGTTGTAGGTGCCAGCGGGGCAACCCTCAGTCCCGGAAGTGGCTGGTTGGCAGAGGCCGAGGCAAACGAGACCTGATGAGCTAAGGTGGCTACCAGCTGGTCAATCTGTGTGCTCACAGAGGTAATGAAGGCGTCCTGCGTCTTGGCGAGGTTGATGATACCGGCACTTAATGCCATGAGGCGAGCCTCCTCTTCCGCTAGCTGGCGGCTATGGTGATGAACCGCCGACTGGAATGGGTTTGAGTCCGCTGACTCCATCGTTGGTCCGATCATTCTATCAGGTTTATCAAACAGAGAAGGCTGAAGACAAATGCAGGGCTCGACACAGTAGCTCTGGTTCAAAGAAGCGTTTACTGAATAAATTAGTGGGGTCCGATACACAGAGAGGCAGTCCAAAAGAAGCAAACAGATCAGAATCATCAGGCAAAGGGCATGGTTGGAATAAACAGGCAGGTGGTCAAAACACGACGTGGCAGCAGGACTCGAAAACATATTGAAACAGAGCTAGAAGCAAAGGCACAAGGCGCAAAGATCAGGCGAAAGACAAGTACAACCAATGGAGCTTAAATACATCTACTGATGAGCTGCAGATTGGAAACACGTGTGGAAAGATCTGGAACAGGGTGTGACCCAAACAAAGTGTAACACCCCAAGCTCCAAGAGAGACAAACAACAGAAATAAGGACAGATAAAGCCCAAACAGGAAACACCCAGCCAGAGAAGTCACATAGACAACACAATCCAAAATCTAAACTAAGCAAACATCCATACATCAATCCATCCATCCATCCATTTTCTTCTGCTTCATCTGGGGTCAGGTCACGGGCGCAGCAGCTCAAGCAAAGCCGCCCAGACCCCCGATCCACACACACCTCCCCCAGCTCCTCCGGGGAAACCCCGAGGCGTTCCCATGCCAGCTGAGAGACATAGTCCCTCCAGCGTGTCCTGGGTCTTCCCCGGGGCATCTTCCCGATGGGACATGCCCGAAACACTTCTCCAGCGAGGCATACAGGGGGCATCCGGAAAAGATGCCCAAGCCACCTCAACTGGCTCCTTTTGATGTGGAGGAGCAGCGGCTTGACTCCGAGCTCCTCCTGAGTAACCGAGAACCTCAGCCTATCTCTAAGGGAGCGCCCAGCCACCCTGCGGAGGAAACTTATCTTGGCCGCTTGTACTCGCAATCTTGTTCTTTTGGTCATGAGCCAAATCTCATGAACATAGGTGAGGGTCAGAACGTAGATTGATCAGTAAATTGAGAGCTTTGCTCCAATGCTCAGCTCTCCTCTTCACCATGACGGTCCGATACAGCGACCGCATCACTGCAGACGCTGCACCGATCCGTCTGTCAATCCCACGCTCCATCCATCCCTCACTCGTGAACAAGACCCCGAGATACTTAAACTCCTCCTCTTGAGGCAAGGACACTCCACCAACCTGAAGAGGGCAAGGCACCTTTTTCCGGTCGAGGATGGCCTCGGATTTGGAGGTGCTGATTTTCATCCTTGATGGTTCACACTCGGCTGCAAACCGCTCCAGTGCATGCTGAACGCCCTGATTTGACGAAGCCAACAGAACCACATCCTCCACAAACAGCAGAGATGAGATTCTGTGGTTCCCAAACCGGACCCCCTCTACACCCTGGCTGCGCTGAGAAATTCTGTCCATAGAGATAATGAACAGAACCAGTGACAAAGGGTAGCCCTGGAGGAGTCCAACGTGCACTGGAAACAGACTTACTACCGACAATGCGAACTAATCTCCTGCTGCAGTCGTACAGGGACCGGATAGCCTTTAGCAAAGAACCCTGGACCCCGTACTCCCGGAGCACCCACTACAGGGTGCCTCAAGGCACACGGTCGAACGCTTTCTCCAGATCCACAAAGCACATGTGGACTGGTTGGGCAAACTCCCATGAACCCCCGAGCACCCGATGGAGGGTGTAGAGCTGGTCCAGTGTGCCGTGACCAGGACGAAAACCACACTGCTCCTCCTGAATCTGAGGTTCGAATATCAGTCAAATGCTCCTCTCCAGTACTCTGGAAGAGACCTTACTAGGGAGGCTGAGGAGTGTGATCCCCCTGTAGTTGGAACACACCCTTTGGTCCCGCTTCTTAAACAGAGGGACCACCACCCCGGTCTGCCAATCCAGAGGCATTGGCCTCGACCGCCACGCAATGTTGCAGAGGCGTGTCAACCAAGACAGTCCCACAACATCCAGAGACTTAAAGTACTCAGGACAGATTTCATCCACCCCAGGAGGCCGACTGATAGTCCTCCTCCATGGCCTCCCAGAACTCCTCCCAGACCCGAGTTTTTGCCTCTGCGACCACAAAGGCTGCAGCACGCTTGGCCTACCAGTATCTGTCAGCTGCCTCTGGGGTCCCACTTACCAACAAAGACAAGTAGGACTCCTTCTTCAGCTTGACAGCATCCCTTACTTCCGGCGTCCACCACCAGGTTCGGGGATTGCTGCCGTGACAGGCACCAGAGACCTTGCGACCACAGGTATGAGTGGCCGCATCAACAATGGGGGTGGAGAACATGGTCCACTCAGAATCACAGCTCCATGTCTTCAACCTCCCCTGGGATCTAGGAGAAGCTCTCCCGGAGGTGGGAGTTGAAGACCTCGCCGACAGAGGGTTCCGCCAGTCGTTCCCAGCAGACCCTCATGATACATTTGGGCCTGCCAGGTCTGACCGGCTTCCTCCCCTCCCAGCGGATCCAACTCACCACCAGGTGGTGATCGGTCGACAGCTCAGCCCCTCTCTTCACCCAAGTGTCCGAAACACGTGGCCGAAGGTCAGATGATATGACTACAAAGTCAATCATCGTCTACCGGCTCAGGGTGTCCTGACGCCACAAGCAGTTATGGACACCCTTGTGCTTGAACATGGTGTTTGTGATGGACAAACTGTGTCTAGCACAGAAGTCCAACAACTGAACACCACTCGGTTTCATATCGGGGAGGCTGTGCTTCCCGATCACACCCTTCCAGGTCTCACAGTCACCACCCACGTGGGCATTGAAGGCCCCCAGGAGAACAATGGAGTCCCCAGTCGGAGCACTATCTAGTACCCCTCCCAGGGACTCCAAGAAGGTCAGGTACTCTGCACTGCCGCTCGGCCTGTAGGCCGAGACAACAGTGAGAGACCTTTCCCCTACCCGAAGGCATAGGGACACGACCCTCTCGTTCACCGGAGTGAACTCCAACACATGGCGACTGAGCTGGGTAGCAATGAGCAATGCTACCCCAGCTCCCCGCCTCTCCCCGCAGGCAACACCAGAGAAGTGGAGCACCCAGCCCCTCTCCAGGATTTGGGTACCAGAGCCCAAGCTGTGCGTGGAGTTGAGCCTGACTATCTCTATTCGGTACCTCTCAACCTCCCGCACAAGCTCAGGTTCCTTCTCCGCCCGTGATCATCTGCAGAGGCACGCATGTTCGCAGCCAGGATTTTTGAGCTGTTCAAAAATCTGAATGCGGATGACATCCGCCTTACATACTCCATATATACTCAATTCATACACAATACATACTCACTCCATGCGCTGTATATTTGCCATTAACCGCTGATATCCACAACTGATGGGGATTTGCGGCTTGGCAGCGGACTGGGACAGTGTGTAAAACAGATATATTGCGTGGCTATCATGTCCACATCACAAACTAAAATATGTTGTGGCGAATGCATACAGATTGGCCATGAATAAAGCGTTTTTATTACATCTGCTTTGCAGCTGATTTGCGGACAATCTGTGAATGCATAACAAACACGTCACATAAACCCAAAGTACTATATGTGGCAGAAAGCGACATACCTGCCAGTCAGTGCCGGTCCGGCTGTGTAGCTCCACAAGATGTAATAGCTGCTGCAATCCAGGACTTTTATTTAACACTAACAAAAGGAAGAGTTGCTGTTTAGCCACAACTCATGCTGAAGTCTGTTTTCTGTGACACTCTCAAAAAAAAAAAAAACACAGTGTCACACCCCGAGCGGCTTCCCCCCTCCCGCTCCCCAAATTCATGAACAGTTATCCCTCGCGTGACAACACACTGTGATCAACTTGTCCAAGTCCAGCAAATGCTCCAGAGGCTGTATTCTTTAGAGTGTGCTTATTTTATGACCACAATGCAGATGCCGTGCACGCGCAACACATGCGCGATGCATTCATAATACACCTGTAATACTGCCGTGATAATCTCAATCTGCCGGATCAGATTCGTCACTACATGCATTTTATATAACCGTGATTGTTCATCATATATTTGCTATATATTCTTAAAATATGCGTAATTCATACTGGGACATTTGTCATTTTTGGCCATTTTTGTTGTGGACAACAATGAATGCCCTTGTTGGAGTTATTCTGTAGATACACTGTTTTATTTTATCATGCATGTTTTGTGTTCTCTGCTCTGGTAGAATGTAGTTCTCTCTGCTCTGATAAAGTGTACTGTACTGATGTGATGGGTGAAGGTTACTTAAGATATGTGACATGACGTGCTTCTGCAAGTTGTGGTATCTCTGTGTGCACGCTAAGCTCTTTTTCAGGACATGTGAAGATGACCCAGGCAGAATGCAGCCATAAGCGGAGCAGTGAGATAAAGAATAGAGAATTGAATGTTCCAACCACAGTGTGATTATGATACATTAGTCCTTGTGTCAGAAGAAGTGTGATTAATCGTTAGATGTCTTAAACACATCTTAATCGAGCCCAAGATTAAAAAGGTTCTGAAAGTCCTGAATGTATTGTGCAATCAGCGGTTCTGCGGCAACAGCTCACGCGCTATCACTCCTCCCCTTAGGAGCTGTACCGCCCATGTATGTAGGGAAGTCCTAAATAAAAGAGCAGGAGCGCAGGCCAGACTTTAGTGTAGCTTTGGTGTACAGCCTGACTTGCACTCCTCGCGAGCTAAATTTGACTTTCTGTCTCACTGGTGGTTCTTGACTCTGTTTGTCTTGTTAAAGGTTTTAAGAATGTTTGGAGGCGAAAATACCCAACATTGACTGGGGGCTACGTCCGGGATCTCAACAATACCGGAGGTGTCCGGCGGAGGTCGCCAAGTCCAGACGTAAATCCTTGGCCAAGGTCCGATCGATTGATCGTGTCTGCAATTGTCGACCGCCGGTGGCATCGTCTGGTTGACGAGATTTTCCCGAAGAAGACAGACAGGAAGTCGAGTCAGTGAGTAGAATTTCTTTGTAACAGTACTGAGTGAATGGTGATCAGATCACATAAACAGTTAAATTCTGCAAGCGATGATACAGAATCGTCTGTTAATGAAACACAGTTAAACTCTGTAAGGAGGTCGGACTCCTCTACGATGGCGAGGAACGCACGTAGTTAAATTCCGAAGGAGGGTGCGTACTCCTCTGTTTATATACGCGTACCGGTAGGGAATAAAAGTGTGATCACATAAACAGTTAAACTCCGTAAGCGATGGCGTGGAATCGTCTGTTAATGTAAAGCAGTTAAACTCCGCGAGGAGGGTGGACTCCTCTACGGTTGCGAGGGACGCACGTAGTTAAATTCCGAAGGAGGGTACGGACTCCTCTGTTTTAATACGAAGTAATACCGGTTTTTGAGAATAAAAGTGTGAAAGTGTAATACTTTGGACAACGTAAGTGACAACCGTGTGTGTGGATGCAGAGGCAAGTGATTCCGCTTCCTACGGGGAGGTGAAAGGAATCAACCACACGACGGCAAATTAATTGTCACGTCCAAAGAAAGTGAAAACTTCAGATTTAGAACACCCTAGGTGTGCCCCCGTCTGAAGTCCAAATTATAACAAGGAATAATAAAAATGGGGGGAAAGACGTCTAAAAATAAGGAAAATTTATCAACTGACGACTGGAAATTTATGGAAGCAAAAAATCCAAAAGCAACAAAGAAATTGGAGACCTGGATAAATAAACATGACTTTGACGGACGACTAAACCTGACTAGTATTCAAAAACTGAAGGAAAGGTTGGAAAAGGAACATAAAGGTGATAAAAAAAGAAGCAGAAAGTAGGGGCAGATTTAGTGGCATTTTGGGAGGAGGAAGCAGAGAACAGACGGAGGGAGCAGAGAAGCGACGATTAGAGAAAGCAAGGAAAAAGAAAGCTGTAGGTAAGGCAGAAGAAGATGTGATAATTCAGCACAGAGAACCTGAACAACCTCAGAAACCACCGACGGCTGGACCGCCGGCAACAACGCATTTGTACCCTCCTCTACCAGAGGATGATGATGTGCCGCCACCGCAGTATGATATGGCGGTGCGACCTAAAGTAAAAAGTGAAAAACAAGAAAAGCCACAAACACGCAGTCAAACAAAAGTGCCTACAGCTCCTCCCATGGAGGAACACAGTGACCAGGAAGGTACCTATCCTTTGATAGAAGTACCAAATCCTCGTGCAGGAACTCCAGGGCACCGATCAACCATGCTCGTATATCGAACATGGAATGCTGATGATATCAAAGCAGCAGTTGACATGATACCATCACCACATGTTGACATTGAGGGATTCATGCAAGACATAGAAAACATTAGAAAGTCGTATCACCTAGATGGAACTGTGGAAGGTGTAACTCCCCCACGAGAAGATGTAGCCCAGTACATTATTGACGTAACCGCTTTGGTTAAATCCTACAATCTTAGAGGGGATGAAGTTCAACAAGTCATAATGGCAACTGTGACAAAGGATTGGGCTGATGTAAAAGGAGATTGGGATCCTGCAGAGGCAGACCACACTCCATTAGCCCATGATAGTCAGGAATTGGAAGATCGATTGGCCGCACTATTGCTGAGAATTAAGCAGAAATACCAGCAGAAGTCAAATTACACAGAAATAAATCGCACAAAACAGAAAGATGATGAACCATTCGAAGACTATCGACATCAAATGGAAAAAGTTTTAAAGTGCACAGTGGTCTTCTACCACTGAAAAATGATAGCGTGTATGAACAACAATTGACAAATGCACTCCATGCCAACTCCAGATCAGATATCCGAGCATGGGTAGACAAACACATGATAACGTTCCCAACAGCTGGGTTACAAGAGTATGTAGACCACGCCATACACGCAGAAAGAAATCTGAAAACAAAAAAGGCAGCCCGCTACTGTATATACAAATTTGGCCCAGGCCTGGCAGTGCTCTTTGGATCTGTTGGAATTGAGACAAACTGAACAATTATTGGAGGAAGGTCTGATGACCTGTGAAAACAGAGAACATGTAGTAATGATGTCACCTAAAGATCTACACATAACTATACTATTCACTCCACGAAAGGATGAAAGGTATGGAGCAGGATTTCTGAAAATTCCATCAGAATTACAGACAGTAGCACACCTATACACAGACAGAAAAACCACCTCTGTGTGTAGTGTAGTGCTGACCCAAAGTGCAGACAAATGGTACAGAGGAAAACCTGAGGCTGTGCCGCATATTTCACTGATAAGGGCAGACACTCAGTCCTGGAAGGACCTTGGAGGAATTGTTAAAATAGCTGAGGAAGCAACTGATTGGCATGAAGCAGATGCAATGTCGGTGTGGGATTTCAGTCCATCCACAGGCTTGTATCGGAAATACAAGTTTGTAAGTGCTTGGACGACACCGGTGATACATGAAGTAGATCTGGATGATTGAAATTTAACAACATCTGTGTTGTTGACACAGGAAGATGAGACTTTATTGGCCAAACTGCCTCCTCATCTCTGGGTGAATGCACCCACAGATGTAGGACTGTTGAAAAATATTCCGCCAGTCGAAATTAAGCCACGATCTGATTGGAGACCACGGATCAAACAATATCCGTTAAAACCTGAAGCAGAAAAAGGAAATGATGACTTTTCTAGGTATCTGTAATTATTGCAGAGCCTAGATTCCATGTTATGCAGAGATGGTGCAGAAATTGCAGGATTTAATACACTCTATACCAACGGCTATGACTGACAAAATACAGTGGAATAAAGAAGCTGAAGAACAGTTTACAGCTCTTAAACAAGAACTTGTGAGTTCCACAGTATTATCTCTGCCCAATTATGCCAAGCCATTCACTCTCATGGTGGACACAAAATGGGGATTCATGTGTGCAGTCTTGCTACAACAACATGGTAATAAAAATAAACCAGTTGGCTATTATTCCAAACGTTTGGATACATTCTTATCGCCTGCCAGACAGACAATGAACCATTAATAGATTCTGACCTTTTATTGGATATGCAAAAACAGGCACCAGCGCAGGAACGACATTTGTGGTTGAAAAATGGGGCAACCCCAAACCCCAAAGGACTTTATTGTATACATAACAAACCCATCCTACCCAAAAGCTTATTCAAAGCAGCTGCAATTGCGACACATGGGTGTGTCGACAGGGGGGATGGTATATATGGTAGACCAATACTTTACTACCTATGGATTTAATTTATACTCAAAAAATTTTTGTAAAGCCTGTGTTACCTGATTGAAACACAACCCACAGGGAAGTATAAGACCCCGGAGAGGGCAATTCCCAAAACCACAGTATCCTTTTCAAATTGTTCATAAGGACTTTATTGAACTAAATCGATGTGGACCTTATCAATACTGTCTAGTATTATGGAATACCAGAGACATTGTACAGTGATAATGGAACACATTTTGTAAATGAAGTTGTACAAAGAGTAGCAGAACACATGAAAATTAAGTTAAAACATCATTGTGCTTACCACCCACACAGTGCAGGATTAGTGGAAAGGACAAAGGGCACAATAAAATAAGATTAAGGAAATGTATGGAAGAGACAAAACGAACCTGGATTGAATGTTTGGACCTAGTAAAATTGTATATGAGAATAACACCAACACCATCAGGGTTAACACCATTTGAGATACTTTATGGACGACCATATCGTCTACCAATTTTGACATGGATACTAAAACAGCAGATGAGGAACAAACATTAGCAAATTTTATGAAAAAGACATTAACACAGAAAGAGATAACTTAAACACATTTACTGCCGAATAATTTTGATCTTCCACAGGACGGCCTTCCAGTAGTCTAGCCAGGAGACTGGGTGTTCATCAGAGTGATTAAGAGGAAGAACTGGTCCAGTCCTCGTTGGGAAGGCCCATACCAAGTGCTGTTAACAACACCAACTGCAGTAAAGATAGCGGAGAGATCAACGTGGATACATCACTGTAAGATACAGCGTGTGTTGGCTGCCTCCACAGTGTAAGGGGAAGTCTGGCTACAAAGGGAGTCTATTTAATTAGTAATAGATTGTCTCAATGCCAGTGAAGCAGGGAGATCCTTGCACTATTAGGTGAGGTTGGTTAACAACACTGTATCCTAGCAATCATGACTGAACTACAGCAGACCCCGGAGCGGCGTGCTCAGCGCCGCCGCTGCCGGACTGTTGGTAGGGCAGCCGGTTGCGTTGTGATCTTAGTGTGTTTCGTGCTCCTCGGATTCCTGGCCTGGTGGTTGACCCAAGAATTGCAGCTCACTGTGGACCGAGCCAGAGAACAACGCAAGCAACGTCAGAAGAGGTTTATTCATAATGTGAACGAGACAGATGGACACCCTCATATATACCATACTAATATGTGGTACAGATATGTTCATTTATTGGCTATGGAATTACATGTTACTAATTGTTATGTTTGTTCGCAAATACCTATATCCTCAACACACCCAGCTCTGATGGCTAAACCGTACCCTGCTAGGGTGACAGAATGTCTTATCATACGGATGCATAATCAAACTGTATTTCGGGGGCAGCAGTTCTCAGCAAATCTGATAAGATGTAACACCACTTGCCTCAGTGCAACCACTTATATGATAGGGATTTCAACAGAGGACGTACAAGCGTGCCCAAGTGCTGCTCCATTGACTAGACTGAAGGGAAACGCAAAAATATCATCACATTAAATTGTCATCACAACGGCCATTCCCAATTTGCTTTTACGGGACAGGGAATAAAACTGTAGGTAAAATTAAGAAACGTCTGTGTACCCAAACGTATGTTTTATCAAATAATTTAAGCCTAACCAAAACATAATATGTGGATGGTACTTATCTTCATCACATTGGACGGGGATGTAATTATACAGGCTCCTGTCCATGGGGAACGGATGAATCATGTGCTTATGTTAGTAAGTTTTTGCTACCACCTGTAAATGGTACTCCGGTGTATGGTGACATCTATTGGCTTTGTGGTTCCAGACTGTACATGAGTCTCCCACCAAATTGGGGTGGTGTGTGTGCACCTACCCAGGTGACTGACCATACATATGTGGTAGTGCCAAGGACCTCCACAGAGAAGAATGGCAGCACCAGACGGAGGAGATTGATATACCCAGATGTGTTACCACATGATCACATGTGGGGCTCGGATGTACCAAAGGACCAAAAATTGTGGTCTGTAGGAGATAAAATAGCACATTCATTGTTCCCCTGGATAGGAGTGGGAAAAAATTCATTAATGATTGAAACTCTGAATTATCGATTGGGTCTGTTCATGAATGTAACTGAAAAAATAGTAGCAGCTCAAAACACTGAAATAGATGCTTTACGTACCATGGTGATGCAAAATCGCATGGTTTTAGACTTGCTTACTGGTTCACAGGGAGGAGTTTGTGTTCTGCTGAACACAGCATGCTGTACTTTCATCCCAGACTCCATTCATTCAGTGGATATGCAGGACGCATTGGAAGAGCTGAATAAACTTCGTGATGCAATGCATAAAGACACCCTAGCCGTGAACCGGTGGAATCCCTGGTCCTGGTTGACTTCAGGACCATGTTGGCAGTTACTATTGAAAATGGTGACACCAGTTATTATAGTCCTAATTCTGATTGGACTTTGCATGTGTTGTGTGATCCCTTATATCAAAACAATGGTTGGCAAAATGGTGTCAAATACATTTGTACAGTGTAATCTGGCCTTCCAACAAACTATGCCAAAATATCAAGCATTGAAACAGTCAGACCTTAGTGGAGAAAACTATAATGACTGTACTGAGAATTATGATGATATTGAAAAGCTCACAACTCCAGTTCAAGCTTGAACTGTTAACGTGATGAATTAACACACTCTTAGCCTATGAAGCTTTAGCTGAAAATGTAATAAGACAAGTGGTGTAGTCGAATAATACAGAAAAACGGTTCATTTATACCAGTCAGCCGAAGTGACGTGTGGTGGTGGTGTGGAGATAATAGAATTTTTGACAGATTGCCTAGGAATGTGTCAGGCTACTGTGCTTTAGTGTCCCTACTCCTCCCAGTAAAAGCCATTCCCATTTTAGCCAAGGACTTGTTGACGCACCTAAAGTCTGTGGTGCCTGAAAATTGCAGCTGAAAATCTGAATAAGAAGTGGTTGCTTAGTAACAATTGTTTACTTTTAGGTGAAGATGTAATACCGTTGGAATGCATGATAAACAGAGGGGAATGTTGGAGTTATTCTGTAGATACACTGTTTTATTTTATCATGCATGTTTTGTGTTCTCTGCTCTGGTAGAATGTAGTTCTCTCTGCTCTGATAAAGTGTACTGTACTGATGTGATGGGTGAAGGTTACTTAAGATATGTGACATGACGTGCTTCTGCAAGTTGTGGTATCTCTGTGTGCACGCTAAGCTCTTTTTCAGGACATGTGAAGATGACCCAGGCAGGATGCAGCCGTAAGCGGAGCAGTGAGATAAAGAATAGAGAATTGAATGTTCCAACCACAGTGTGATTATGATACATTAGTCCTTGTGTCAGAAGAAGTGTGATTAATCGATAGATGTCTTAAACACATCTTAATCGAGCCCAAGATTAAAAAGGTTCTGAAAGTCCTGAATGTATTGTGCAATCAGCGGTTCTGCGGCAACAGCTCACGCGCTATCACTCCTCCCCTTAGGAGCTGTACCGCCCATGTATGTAGGGAAGTCCTAAATAAAAGAGCAGGAGCGCAGGCCAGACTTTAGTGTAGCTTTGGTGTACAGCCTGACTTGCACTCCTCGCGAGCTAAATTTGACTTTCTGTCTCACTGGTGGTTCTTGACTCTGTTTGTCTTGTTAAAGGTTTTAAGAATGTTTGGAGGCGAAAATACCCAACAGCCCTCAATTTGTATACTCAATTCATGCGCAATTAATCCTCTCCCCAGTGGGACAGGGCCCTTAGAAGTGATGCTGGAACTCCTGACTTTTGTAATGAAGTTGGAATGGAGCTATACCTCCTCACTGGAGCAATGGATTCGGAAGTCCTGACTTTTGTAATGAAGGATGAAATGCTTGACATTGATCCTGCAGGTGGAAATCTTGACTTTAGAAATGGACCTGGAACTGTTGACTTTCCTATTGCCGCTGAAATGCTTGACTTTACGAATGGAACTAAAACGCTTGGCTTTCTTGTTGCAGCTGAAACTCGACTTTAATAATGGAGCGAAAACTCTGGACTTTACTAGTGGAGCTCGAACTATTAACCTGAGCAATGGAACTGGAAGACCACACTTTTGTCATGAAGGTTGAACTGTTAACTTTTTTTATGGAGCTAGAACTCTTGAATTTGGTCATGCAGCTGGAAGTCTTGACTTTTGTAATGTAGCTGGAACTCTTATCTTAAGTAATGGAACTGCAACTCGTGATTTTCATACTGCAGCTAAAATCTTGACTTTAGAGGAATGGAACTGGTACTCTTGATGTTAGTAATGAAATTGAAATTCTTGCCTTCAGTAATGGAACTGGAACTCTTAACTTGACCAATGGAAAAGAAGTCCTGTCTTTTGTAATGAAGGTTGAACTGTTAACTTTTATAATGTAGCTGGAATGCTTGATTTTCTTATTGCAGTTGAAACTCTCCACTTTTGGAATGGAACTGGAATGCTTGACTTTCCTGTTGCAGCTGAAATGCTTGACTTTGCCAATAGAACTGGAAGTCTTCAATTTCCAACAAATGGAGCTGGAACTACTGAATTCAGTAATGCAGGTGGAACTCTTGACTTTATTAATGAAGCTGGAATGCCTGACTTTAGTCATGGAGCTGGGTCTCTTGTTGTGAAAGTGTTGGAACACGGACCCACAACAGGGGGCGCAAATGAACGGACAATGGAGGAGTCAAATAACACTGTTTTTACTGTTGTGAAACAGGCACAACAAACACAGCCGATTACAATATTGAAATTGAGTCCAATTACAATGGTGTTGTGTGGGCAGGCTCGACGATAGGAGACGTCTGTCCAAGTCGAACCGGAACCAACCCGATTTCCTCTGCCACCGAACCCCGGGAATACTGGAGCCGCCAAGTCCCGAACTCCCAGGTGGCCACTGCCTCCGCTCGTCGGATCCGGTACTGCTGGCAAGGAACAGAAACAGTCAGGTGTGGGTGCGGCTGCACCCAGCAACACGGAGGGTGGAGATTCCACCTCCACCTCTCGTCAACAACAATAAAGGAATGTAGGAAGGTGAGTACTTATCCAAGAGTTGTCCAGTAGTCAGCTATCCTACAAACAATCAACAAGAATTACAACTGTAATCAATAGCATGTTTGGGCGGAGATTGTTACCTCTTTGATAGGGCGATATCTCGGCAATGAGGTGGAGATGCCGTCCTGCTGATATACCTCCCTGTTGATTGGAATCAGCTGTCTCAGGTGATGGGTGACAGCTGTCACCCTGGGTGCTTCTGTGAGGCGGCAGCGCCCTCCGGTGCCTGGAGCCCGCACTCCAGGCAGGGTGCCCTCTGGTGGTGGTGGGCCAGCAGTACCTGCTCTTCAGCGGCCCACACAACATCTCTTATCTTTAGTAATGGAGCTGGAACTCTTGACACTTCGATTGCAGCTGAAACTCTTGACTTTAACCCTCTGGGGCCGACGCCCTCATATACGATGGCTAAGACCAAACTTTACTAAATTATAAATAACTTTTGAATGATATGAGATAGAAACTTAGTTTTTTTTGCTGAAAAGTTAACTCCGCGGACTTTCAAGCCAGCCATCGGCCATCTTTGTACTCCTCATAGAAGCTGTGTGATGACGTGCGCAACGTGAGTGTCCAGTCGGAATTGGTTCACCGTTACATGGTTTTCCAAAATCCATTCGTAGGGCAGATTTATCTCACGTGAAAAGCCAAAGATCATTTTCAGGAGTGATATGTTACTAGTTGGCCAATTTGAATAGCCCCCTGGGTGCTCCAATGAGTACACACTATTAGCACATACTCAGTACGCACAGCGATCAGTGAAAGCAGGAGCACACGGAGAGCCTCTGATGACAATCTCACATGCTCAAACAAAGAGTGTGTAACTATCACGATTGCTCCACTAGTTTGCATGTGAATGTTACTGGATAACTCTGTTGCTTTCTCTGCGTAAAGCACTGTTTACCATATCAATGAACAACAAAATGCATAGACCTTTTTGTATATATTGTTCAAAATGTGCATTTGTGTTTATTGTTTGTACCTTTTTGTTGTACAGTCTTTCACACAAGACCTCAAATTACCTTTATAAAGTGTCAAAACAGTTGTTTATTATAGTTTGCTGTGTGTTTTGAATAAATGTGGGTGGAAAATTATTTTTTGCTTTATTTTTTCCTTGCCTATTTTTGATTGTAAACCTTTATTACACTTATAAAACACAACAAAAGCATATATATTATGAAAGCACAGATTGTCCTGAAAAAAAGAGACATAAAACTTGATTGTGCAGGCAGAGCTGTTAACAGCAATAATAAAACATTTATGCCAGGCAAGTGAACTGTCCGTTCTAGTTCCAATATTAATGTTGAGAAAGTGAAAGCACAGACCCACGCCAGGGGCCGTAAATGAACGGTCAATAGGAATTCCAAATAAATCACAATTTATTCTGCAAATGTGCACAACACTAAAATATGCTTTTAGACAGTCAATTCAAAACCGTGACGCGTGGGCAGGCCCGACGGTAGGAGACGCCTATCCAGAGAAGAGCCGAGACCCACGAAGTTCCACCGCCAATGGAGACCTGCAACACCCCAGAGCCGCCAAGTCCCGATTCCCCAGGTGGCCACTGCTCCAGCTGTCAGACCCGGTACTGCTGGCAGGAACAAAACAGGTTAAGGTGGGTGTGTGTACACCCAGCAAACAGTCAGTAACTCACAGAAATCCTCCTGAAGGAATAAATCCAGATACTCCCAGAGTGCAGAGGAAAACTGCAGAACGTGGAGTGTCAATGGTTATACTTAGTAAGTAAGAAGTTAGGAGTGGAGACGCCAACTCCTCCAACTTCCACAAACTCGGCTACAAGCTGCAAGTATAAGTCACAACTGCAAAGACTTCAGTAACAATGAATGTGCTACGGCACTAAACGGCTGAGTAGGTTTACCTGTAAGGTAAGCAGAAAACTCGGCAGAGTTATGGTGTCTCTCCCAGGCTTTTATGGACGTGAAGTGATGAATGATGACAGACAGCTGACAGGGTGCACCTGGCAGATCCACCTGGCCAGTGCGCCCTCTGGTGCCTCCAACCTGCCAGCAGGCAGGGCGTCCTCTGGTGGTGAGCCAGCAGTACCTCCTCTTTGGCGGCCCACACAACAATTAACCCCAGAGGGTTAATATTGGAACTGGAACTCTTGATTTTCCTATTGCAGCTGAAACTCTTGTCTTTAGTAATGAAGCTGGAACGCTTGACATTAGCAATGGAACTGTAACTCCTGTCTTTAGTAATGAAGTTGGAATGGAGCTGTAACTCTTTCCTGTCAGAGTAGAAGTGGACATCATGACTTTTCTAATGAAGGCTGGACTATTAACTTTCCTGTTGCAGCTGAAAGTCTTCACTACTGGAATGGAATTGGAATGCTTGGCTTTCCTTGTTGCAGCTCAAAAACTTGACTTTGCCAATTGAACTGTAAGTCCTGAATGTCCGATTGCAGCTGAAATTCTTGACTATTGGAGCTGAAACTCTGGACTTTAGTAATGGAGCTTTAATGCTTGACTTCATTAATGAAGCTGGAACGCTTGCCATTAGCAATAGAACTGGAACTCCTGACTTTAGTAATGAAGTTGGAATGGAGCAACTCCTTATTGCAGCAGTGGAACTTGAAGTCCTGACTTTTGTAATGCAGGCTGAACTCTTAACTTCTGTAATGGAACTGAAACACTTGACTTTGGTGCAGCTTGAAATCTTGACTTTAGTAATGGACCTGGAACTGGTGAATTTCCTATTGCAGCTGAAACATTTGACTTTAAGCAAAAGAACTGGAACTCTTGAATGTAGAATGGAGCTGGAACCTGTGAATTTGCTATTGCATCTGAGCGTCCTGATTTTAGTAAAGGAGCTGGAACACATGACTTTGATCATGCAGCTAGAAATCTTGACTTTCGTAATGGAGCTGGAGCTATTGACTACACTGTTGCAGCTGAAACGCTTGACTTTGTTAATGGAGCTGGAACGCTTGACTTTACTAATGGAACTGGGACTCCTGGCTTTCCTGTTGCATCTTAAAATCTTGAGTTTAACAATAGAACGGTAACTCTTGACTGTCGCAATGGAGCTAGAACTCCTGACTTTAGTAATGCAGGTGGAACTCTTGGCTTTGAAGCTGGAACTCCTGACGTTAGTAATGTAGATTTACCTCCTGACTTTAGCAATGAATCTGGAACTCTTGACTTTAGTTTCTGTGTAGGCTCTCAGTTGTCCAGGTGGTTTCCATAGTAGAGAAGAGCAGTTTCAGTTTCAAGCAGTTTCAGTCTTTTGTTCATGGTAATGTCATTCACGTCATCAGGAGAGAGTCGTCAAGGGAGCCATCAGGGGAGGCTTCCGTCCTGTCATTAGGAGAGTGCTAACTAGAGCACAATAGGTGCTAATTAGAGCTATTGTTTAGTCACTAGCCTATAGCAGTCAGCCTCTCGGTAGGTGGGGTCTGGTTAGGTTAAAAAAACTCCAGCTTTTGTTGGCTTCTGGTTTATTCTTCTCTACAAAAGTCAAGACAGAAATCAGACTACCAGAGCAAGAATTTTAGCTGAGGAAGCTTCTGTGATTTGAAGCGAAACGTCCTCACATCAAGCAACCCAGTCCAGTCGAAGATTCAAGCTTCTCTACTCTTGACTTTAGTCATGGAAATGGAATTTCTGACATTAGTCATGTAGAAGGAACTCCTGACTTTATTTAGTAGTAGATCTGGAACTCTTAACATTTGTAATGGTGCTGGAACTCCTGAATTTAATAATGGAGCTGGAACTCTTAACTTTCCAGTTGTAGGTGAAACTGTTGACTTTAGGAATGGAATTTGGTCGCTTGGCTTTCCTGTTGCAGCTGAAACACTTGACGCAAGGAATAGAATTGGAAATGCTGGATTTCCAATTGCAGCTGAAACTCTTAACATTAGTCATGGAACTGGAATTCCTGACTTTCCTTATTAAGCTGGAACTCTTGACTTTAGAAATAAAACTGGAACTCCTGACTTTAGCAATGAAGCTGGAACTTTTGACTGTCGTCATGGAAATGGAATTCCTAACTTTAGTAATGAAGCTGGAACACCTGATTTTAGCAATGAAGCTGGAACTGTTCACTTTAACAAGGACGCTGGAACTCTTGACTTCAAAAATGGAACTGAGACTTTAATAATGAAGTTAGAAGCCTTAATTTTAGTAATGAAGTTGTAACTCTTATTGCAGCTGAAACTGTTGACTTTAGGAATGGAATTTGGATGCTTAGCTTTCCTGTTGCAGCTGAAACTCTTGACTTTAGTAATAAAACTGCAACTCTTAAATTTCCTATTGCAGCTGAAACTCTTAACATTAGTTATAGAACTGGAACTCTTGACTTTAGTAATGCAGCTTGAACACTTGACTTTAGTGATGAAACGGGAACTCTTGACTTTCCTATTGTAACTAAACTCTTGAATTTAGGAATGGAACGGGAACATGTGACTTTAGTAATGAAGCTGGAACTCCTGACTTTAGTCATGAAGCTGGAACTCTTGAGTTTAGTAATGAAGCGAAAATTCTTGACTTTTCTAATGGTGCTGTAAATTTTGACTTTCCTACTGCAGCTGAAACTCTTGACTTTTGTAATGAAACTAGATCTCCTGGCTTTAGTAATGAAGCTGAAACTCATGCCTTTACTTATGAAGATGGAACTCCTGATGTTTAGTAATAAAGCTGGAACTCCTGACTTTAGTCATGAAGCTGGAACTCTTAACTTTAGTAATGGAGATGAAACTCCTGACTTCCCCTTGCAGCTGAAACTCTTTACGATAGTAAAGGAATTGAAAATCCTGACTTTCGTAATGAAGCTGGAACACTTTACACTCGTAATGAAGCTGGAACTCTTGACTTTAATCATGGAAATGGAATTCCTGACTTTATTCATGTTGAAGGAACTTCTGACTTTAATAATAGAACTGGAACTCTTGACTTTCCCATTGCAGCTGAAACTCTTGACATTAGTAATGGAACCGGAACTCTTGACTTTAGTAATGCAGCTTGAACACTTGCTTTATTAATGGACAAACTCTTGACTTTAGGAATGCAGCTGATACTCTTGACTTGAGGAATGTAACTGGAATTCCTGTCTTTAGTAATGGAGCTGAAACTCTTGACTTTCCCATTACCGTTGAAACTCTTGACCTTTAGCAGTGGAACTGGAATTCCTGACTTTAGTAATGGAGCTGGAACTATTGACTTTAGGAATGTATCTGGTACACTTTACTATAGGAATGAAGCTGATACTCTTGACTTTAGTAATGGAACTGGAACTCCTGACTTTAGTAATGGAGCTGGAACCCTTGACTTTAGTAATGTAACTGGAACTCTAATTTGTCATGGCACTGGAACTCCTGACTTTAGTAATCAAGCTGGAACTCTTAACTTTAGTAATGGAACTGCAACTCCTGACTTTACTTGTGAAGCTGGAACTCCTGACTTTAGTCATGAAGCTGGAACTCTTGACTTTAGTAATGAAGCGAGAACT
Source organism: Thalassophryne amazonica (assembly GCF_902500255.1). Taxonomy (NCBI): domain Eukaryota; kingdom Metazoa; phylum Chordata; class Actinopteri; order Batrachoidiformes; family Batrachoididae; genus Thalassophryne; species Thalassophryne amazonica. The sequence goes on from NC_047108.1 coordinate 1,437,111, forward strand.
CTTGAATTTTCTTATGGTGCTGTAAATCTTGACTTTCCTACTGCGACTGAAACTCTTGACTTTTGTAATGAAACTGGATCTCCTGGCTTTAGTAATGAAGCTGGAACTCGTTTAGTAATAAAGCTGGAACTCCTGATTTTAGCCATGAAACTGGAACTCTTAATTTTAGTAATGGAGCTGAAACTCCTGACTTCTCATTGCAGCTGAAACTCTTGACGATAGTAAAGGAATTGGAAATCCTGACTTTATTCATCGAGAAGGAACTCCTGACTTTATTAATAGAACTGGAACTCTTGACTTTCCCATTGCAGCTGAAACTCTTGACATTAGTAATGGAACCGGAACTCTTGACTTTAGTAATGCAGCTGATACTCTTGACTTGAGGAATGTAACTGGAATTCCTGACTTTAGTAATGGACTCTTGACTTTCCCATTACTGTTGAAACTCTTGACCTTTAGCAGTGGAACTGGAATTCCTGACTTTAGTAATGGAGCTGGAACTATTGACTTTAGGAATGTATCTGGTACACTTTACTATAGGAATGAAGCTGATACTCTTGACTTTAGTAATGGAACTGGAACTCCTGACTTTAGTAAAGGAACTGGAACCCTTGACTTTAGTAATGTAACTGGAACTCTTGACTTTCCCATTGCAGCTGAAACTCTTGATGCTGCAATGAGGAGTTACAGTAATGGAATCGGAACTCCGGAATTTCGTAAAGAAGTTGGAACTGTTAACTTTTGCAATGGAACTAGAACTAGTGAATCTGGAACTCTAAACTGACTTTAGTAATTAAGTTGAAACTCTTAATTTTAGTAATGGAGCTGGAACTTTTGACTTTTGTCATGGAAATGGAATTCCTAACTTTTGCAATGAAGCTGGAACCCCTCTGACTTTAGTAATGAAGTTGGAACTCTTAATTTTAATAACATAGCTTATAACTCTTGATTTTCTGATTGCAGCTGCAATAGTAATAGAACTGGAACTCCTGACTTTTGTAATTAAGCTGGAACTCTTAACTTTAGTCATGGAGCTGGAATTTTGACTTTCCTCTTGCAGCTGAAGCTCTTGGAACTGGAACTCTTGACTTTAATAAAGCTGAAATTCTTTACTAATGGCACTGAAACTCTTCAGCTTACTCTGAAACTCTGCAGCTTAAAATCTTGATTTTAACAATAAAATAGGAAATCTTAATCTTAGTCTTAATGGAGCTGCTACACTTGAATTCCCTCATGCTGTTGAATCTCTCGAAGATAGTAATGGTCCTGGATCTCCTGACTTTTGTCATGGAGCTGGAACTCTTGACTTTAGTAATGGAGCTGAAACTCTTGACATTAGTAATGGAACTGGAACTCTTGATTTTCCTCTTGCAGCTGAAACACTTTGGTAATAGAGCTGAAACTCTTGACTTTAGTAATGGAGCTGGAAGTCCTGACTTTTGCCATGAAGGTTGAACTCTTAATGTAGAAAACTCTTAACATTAGTAACTAAGCTGGATCTCTTGACATTCCAACTGCAGCTGAAACTCTTGACTTTAGTAATGGAGCTGGAAGTCCTGACTTTTGCCATGAAGGTTGAACTCTTAATGTAGAAAACTCTTAACATTAGTAACTAAGCTGGATCTCTTGATATTCCAACTGCAGCTGAAACTCTTGACTTTTGAAATAGAACAGGAACTCTTGATATTAGTAATGGAGCTTGAACACTTGACATTAGTAATGAAGCTGTAACTCTTGACATTAGCAATGGAACTAGAACTCCTAACTTTAGTCATGAAGTTGGAATGGAACTGTAACTCCTCACTGTAGCAGTGGAACTCGAAGTCCTGACTTTTGTAATGCAGGCTGAACTCTTAACTTCTGTAATGGAGCTGAAACACTTGACTTTAGTAAACTATTAACTTGAGGACTTTAACTTTTGTAATTGAGGTGGAACTCTTGAATTTGGTCATGCAGTTGGAACTCTTAACTTTAGTAATGGAACTGGAACTCTTGGCTTTCCTGTTGCATCTTAAAATCCTGAGTTTAACAATGGAACGGTAACTCTTGACTGTAGTAATGGAGCGAGAACTCCTGTCTTTAGTAATGCAGGTGGAACTCTTGACTTTAGTAATGAAGCTGGAACTCCTGACTTTGGTAGTGGAGCTCGAACACTTGACTTTATTGATGGAGCTGGAACTCTTGATTTAAGTCCTGAAGCTGAAACTCTTGAATTCTGTCATGGAACTTGAACGCCTGAATTTACTAAGGTACGAGGTCTGTTAGAAAAGTATCCGACCTTTTTATTTTTTGCAAAAAACATATGGATTTGAATCACATGTGATTGCATCAGCCAAGCTTGAACCTTCATGCGCATGCGTGAGTTTTTTCACGCCTGTTGGGTGCGTCATTCACCTGTGAGCAGGCCTTGTGTGAGTAGTGGTCCACCCCTCTCGTCGGATTTTTATTGCGAATAAAATGTCTGAACGATTTGGAGCTTTGCTGCATCAAATTTTTCCAGAAAATGTGAGAGACCTCCAGGTGGACACCATTCGGAAAATTCAGATGGCTTTCAGGGACGATTTTATGGGGATTACACAGGCTTCATCACGGCATTGCTTTGCACCATGCGGCTCCGTCCCGACGCGCGAATTTCTCCACACGTCTGTCTCAATGTGCCGAAAAAGTGCTGATGTCCACGTCTTCTGCAATTTATGTGGAAGTCAGACGACATCCCGGATCAACAAAGCCTTCACTTTGGAAATGAACGGCACATTCCACTGTTACAGGAGTTTTTGTCATGGAAAGAGGAGCGGAGAAATTCGCGCGTGGGGACGGAGCCGCATGGCTCAAAGCAATGCTGTGATGAAGCCTCACAGGACATGTCCTGGCATGTCCAGCTCATTCACAATTTCTCAGATAGTCACACAACTGAAAAGCCACCGAAAGCCATCTGAAAGACGTCCTGTGAGACCAACACGGAGGTGCTTTTGTCTGCGCCATGAGCGGCTCCGTGGCGCATCCCTCCGCTTCTCTTTCCATGACAAAAACTCCTGTAACAGTGGAATGTGCCGAAAAAGTACTGATGTCCACGTCTTCTGCCATTGTTGTGTAAGTCAGACGACATCCCGGATCAACAAAGCCTTCACTTTGGAAATGGTCTGGTTGTTTCAGCCTGTCGATCGGCGCTCGGAGTACGCCACGCTCTCAGACACTGTGGGCGGTCTTTAAACCGGCTGGAGCACTCCTTAATCTGTCCTTAATCTTCCTGTTGCAGCTGAAACGATTGAATTTGGCAATAGAAGTGGATGTCTTGAATTTCCTTTTACAGCTGACTTTAGTAATGGAGCTCAAACTATTAACTTTAGCAATGGAACTGGAACTCCTGACTTTAGTAATGAAGTTGGGATGGAGTTGTAACTCCTCACTGTAACAGTGGAACTGGAAGTCCTGAATTTTGTCATGAAGATTGAACTCTTAACTTCTGTAATGGAGCTGGAACTCTTGAATTTGGTCATGCAGCTGAAACGCTTGACTTTAGTAATCTTGCTGGAACCCTTAACTTTACTATTGCAGCTGAAACTGTTGAGTTTAGCAAAAGAACTGGAACTCTTGAATGTAGAATGGAGCTGGAACCTCTGAATGTCCTATTACAGATGAATGTCCTGACTTTAGTAAAGGAGCCAAAATGCTTGCCTTTGATCATGCTGCTGGAAATTTTGACTTTCTTAATGGAGCTGGAACCTATAACTTTCCTATTTGGAGGTGACATTTTTGACTTTAGCAAAAGACCTGGACCTCTTGACCAGAGCCGGCCCAAGGCATACACCAACTACGCGGTCGCTTAGGGCCTCCACGCCACCAGGGGGCCCCGAGAGCACCGAGACATTGTGATAAAAAGTAAATATATACATGAAATTAAAATAATATTGAATAATTTAAATGAAATTGTATTACACCTGAAAAAAATAAATTTATTTTGACAAAATACTAATACTAGGTTAATTGATGCCTCCTGTTGGCTGCTGCCACCGTTGTGCAAATTTAGATGCACCGCTTGTGTCAGGAGGTCGATGACTAATCGTGAGGAAAGAAGTGAGTGTAAGTCATGTCTCAAAAAAGAAATTATCCCTCTGGAGCAGAGAAAAGAAAAAAGAAGTTGGAAGACGAAAAAAAAAACAAGACAAAGGTAGGTTTGCATGTCCAATATTACAATTTTTGTTGTCATTATTTGCGAAATGCTCCGTTCGTTTAGTGTAAAGTGCTTTAGGTGTCTTAAAGTCAGAGGCGATTGCTCTAAGACTGTAAGGGAAGCTCAGCTTCCCCTAAAATGTCAAAAAATAAGTGATCAAATATATACTGTTGTGTGTACATGTCACTGACTAAATATGCGCTACAACGTGCTCAACTTTTGTTCAGAATCAGCTTCTTATCACTGGTAACGACGCGGCTTTCGAGACGAGTCATTGGATAAATGCTGGGCTTTGTCCCGCCCACCGGACGCTCAGTGTGTCTGGGGGTCTATGGGGCAGTGGGCGGGCCTCGGCTGGCCTGGACGCTCAGCTTCTGCATGATGATTGGATGATCTGTCTGAGGCTGAATCCCTTTTTGATTGACAGCGAAATGAGCGAATCAGCGATCTTTTGGTGTAAACATCTGTGGGAGCATTTTTTTAGTTTTCGTTCTGTTCTGAGTTGAACCGGAGACTTTCCTAATCCTCTTAGCGGCATTTTCTTTGTTAAAAACGACTAGCGACAAATCGAGCTTCTATTTCTGATGTTTTTTTTGTTTTATTTTGTAGCTGCTTGTGTTTGGAGACTGACTTCTATCACTCTTTCTGACTTCTATCGCAGTTTCTGTTCCTACCGAGCAGCGGGTGCTGCTGAGCTCCTTCACCGTCACAAAGCGCTCACAGGCGGACAAACTTCACACGAGCCTCGCGCCAGTCCCAGCTAGCAAGCTAGCTAGGTAGCAAGCTGCACATAATGGCAGACAGTTTGAATGTTGTGGACCGGATTTTGATGAAGCCATTTGATTGTCTTCCTTACGAAGAAAAACTTAGCAGGGCAGATCAACTCCTCAGATTAATTTGGTGCAAAAGGTGGGAAAAGTAGCTCAGCTCTCAATGGTTTGCAGCCAAAGTTAAAGCAATAGGCCCCAGTGCAATGTTTGTGCATTACTATGCACAAACATTGCTGTTATGTTGTGGATTTCTAATACCATTTTGGAGATTATTTAAGTATTTAATTTTGATTACAACTTTATTTTTCTGTAAGATAATGTGAATGTCATTTGATTCTATTTTGAGATTTTATTTGGATATTGAACATTTTGCACATCTGAAAGAAATTAAACTGTGTTTCCTATAAATGCAGTCTCCTGCCTGCTGATGTTACTTTCAAATAGTTAAATTAATGAGCCATACTTATACATCACTCTATGTAGAAGTTAATTAAAACATATTTATGAGTTTGCTACCCCTTTAAGGTTAAAAACAAGAATGACACCTGTATGATGTAAGATAATTACAAATAATGCTAATGATTGTAGGTACGTTACACACATAACAGTGTAGTCTATGGAATAATGAGGCATCTGGTGCTGAGGTGATGGTAGGGCGGCCCCCAAATGAAATTCTGCTTAAGGCCCCATAAATTCTTGGGCCGGCCCTGCTCTTGACTGTAGAATGGAGCTGGAAACTGTGAATTTCCTATTGCATTTTAAAGTCCTGACTTTAGTAAAGGAGCTGGAATGCTTGACTTTGATCATGCAGCTAGAAATCTTGACTTTAGTGATTGAACGTGAAATAACAATACTGTTGCAGCTGAAACTGTTGACTTTGGTAATGGAACTGGAACTCTTGGCTTTCCTGTCGCAGCTTAAAATCTTGAGTTTAGCAGTAGAACAGTAACTCTTGAATGTAGTAATGGAGCTGGAACTCTTCATTAATGGTTGTTGAACTCCTGACTTTAGTCAGGGAGCTGGATCTCTTGTCTTTAGTAATGGAACTGGAACACTTGATGTTAGGAAATATCAGGCTCAGCCTGTAATAGAAATCACAGACAACAATAAAAGAAACACACCAGGAGTCATTGTTTTTCTTTTGCTTGTGAGGAGAGTGTTGCTCACGCGGAGAGAGACAGGGTATCGCACAAGCATCACATGTTCCTTCATTCTCTCTCCTTCCCTCTCTCTCTCTGTCGAGTGACACTCTCCTTCAGCTTTTTATTCATTCAAGTAAACAAGGACGCCGTCACCATGGTTACAAAGGAGAAACGATCAGCACAGACTCTCCCAGGAACAAGAAAACTTTCAATCTTTAGTTAAGTGTCAACATCAGCAAAATAAGTTAACAAATACCACGTGTGAATGTGTGTCAACATCTTATTTTTCTACTTGCTCTGATTAAGCGAAACAAAGACCTCAGGTATTGCATGTATCTGAACACTGCATATTGAAAAACAGACACTTTGCATTAATCACGCCATGAGAGACTTCTACTTCAAATTGAAGAAAATTTCTTTTTCTTTAGACATTTAAGTGATAAAATAAGGCACATTCACAATTTTTCCAACAATTCCCCCCGTTTGAAGTCTAAAGTCGCATAGTCACACCACTTTGACACTTTGTTCAACAGCAGCCTTATGAGCTTCTGACAGACAGACCAGACTAAATATCCGCTGCCATCAGTGGATAACAGATCATAACTTTTAATCAGCTCATCACTCTCTTCTGCTGTTTCTTGTTTCATCACTAAGGGTCTCATTTCTTTTGATTTTCCTTCAATTGCAGTTAGGATCAGCCTCATACACAGTGATCTTATACATGGAATGCAACAGCATCCACATAGTACCAAAATTGCAGTAAAAACGTCCATTGCAGCCAAAGCAGATACAATCAAATTTGTTCCTGACTTCATTCTCTATTCCTGACTGCTCTTTCAGTTCTTCTGACATGGTCTTCAAATTTGTCAATGCTTTGGTTAGAGATCCATCTGGTGATGTATTATTTCAAATTATTGTACAACATGATGTACCAAACATTGCACACACACCTCCTTTTCAGCCAAGAGCATGCCCATGGCAATTTGGTTTTGGAAAGCCATTAGAGATGTAGCTGCCAATTGTTCATGTACAGCCTTGGAACCATCTCTAGTAAGATTGGTCAAGCGCTGCACATTATAATGGATATAATTAATTCTGTCAACATTTTTGTTGATCGTCACAAGGAAGACTGCACTAAAATTAGGGAAGGATTCAAATCCTGCAGCTACTGGATCCACCAATTTGTATTTATCTGGTACACTGTGAGGTACCCCTATAGCATCAATGTAGGTGGGGGATTTTTCTCCAGTCCAATCCAGAGACCTCTAATGTCGCTTGTTGTGATCCTTTATGGCGACATGCCACCCCAGCAACTGGTCTCTTCCACAATACCACCATACAGGCTACAGCAGCGAGCGATCATCCACCAGGCCCGACGTAAGCTACAGCGGCGAGCGATCATCCACCAGGCCCGACGTAAGCTACAGCGGCGAGCGATCATCCACCAGGCCCGACGCAGGCTACAGCGGCGAGCGATCATCCACCAGGCCCGACGTAAGCTACAGCGGCGAGCGATCATCCACCAGGCCCGACGTAGGCTACAGCAGCGAGCGATCATCCACCAGGCCCGACGCAGGCTACAGCAGCGAGCGATCATCCACCAGGCCCGACGCAGGCTACAGCAGCGAGCGATCATCCACCAGGCCCGACGCAGGCTACAGCAGCGAGCGATCATCCACCAGGCCCGACGCAGGCTACAGCAGCGAGCGATCATCCACCAGGCCCGACGCAGGCTACAGCAGCGAGCGATCATCCACCAGGCCCGACGTAAGCTACAGCGGCGAGCGATCATCCACCAGGCCCGACGCAGGCTACAGCGGCGAGCGATCATCCACCAGGCCCGACGCAGGCTACAGCGGCGAGCGATCATCCACCAGGCCCGACGTAAGCTACAGCGGCGAGCGATCATCCACCAGGCCCGACGCAGGCTACAGCGGCGAGCGATCATCCACCAGGCCCGACGTAGGCTACAGCAGCGAGCGATCATCCACCAGGCCCGACACAGGCTACAGCAGCGAGCGATCATCCACCAGGCCCGACGCAGGCTACAGCAGCGAGCGATCATCCACCAGGCCCGACGCAGGCTACAGCAGCGAGCGATCATCCACCAGGCCCGACGCAGGCTACAGCGGCGAGCGATCATCCACCAGGCCCGACGCAGGCTACAGCGGCGAGCGATCATCCACCAGGCCCGACGTAAGCTACAGCGGCGAGCGATCATCCACCAGGCCCGACGCAGGCTACAGCGGCGAGCGATCATCCACCAGGCCCGACGCAGGCTACAGCGGCGAGCGATCATCCACCAGGCCCGACGCAGGCTACAGCGGCGAGCGATCATCCACCAGGCCCGACGTAAGCTACAGCGGCGAGCGATCATCCACCAGGCCCGACGCAGGCTACAGCGGCGAGCGATCATCCACCAGGCCCGACGTAGGCTACAGCAGCGAGCGATCATCCACCAGGCCCGACGCAGGCTACAGCAGCGAGCGATCATCCACCAGGCCCGACGCAGGCTACAGCAGCGAGCGATCATCCACCAGGCCCGACGCAGGCTACAGCAGCGAGCGATCATCCACCAGGCCCGACGCAGGCTACAGCAGCGAGCGATCATCCACCAGGCCCGACGCAGGCTACAGCGGCGAGCGATCATCCACCAGGCCCGACGTAAGCTACAGCGGCGAGCGATCATCCACCAGGCCCGACGCAGGCTACAGCGGCGAGCGATCATCCACCAGGCCCGACGCAGGCTACAGCGGCGAGCGATCATCCACCAGGCCCGACGTAAGCTACAGCGGCGAGCGATCATCCACCAGGCCCGACGCAGGCTACAGCGGCGAGCGATCATCCACCAGGCCCGACGTAGGCTACAGCAGCGAGCGATCATCCACCAGGCCCGACACAGGCTACAGCAGCGAGCGATCATCCACCAGGCCCGACGCAGGCTACAGCAGCGAGCGATCATCCACCAGGCCCGACGCAGGCTACAGCAGCGAGCGATCATCCACCAGGCCCGACGCAGGCTACAGCAGCGAGCGATCATCCACCAGGCCCGACGCAGGCTACAGCGGCGAGCGATCATCCACCAGGCCCGACGTAAGCTACAGCGGCGAGCGATCATCCACCAGGCCCGACGCAGGCTACAGCGGCGAGCGATCATCCACCAGGCCCGACGCAGGCTACAGCGGCGAGCGATCATCCACCAGGCCCGACGTAAGCTACAGCGGCGAGCGATCATCCACCAGGCCCGACGCAGGCTACAGCGGCGAGCGATCATCCACCAGGCCCGACGTAAGCTACAGCGGCGAGCGATCATCCACCAGGCCCGACGCAGGCTACAGCAGCGAGCGATCATCCACCAGGCCCGACGCAGGCTACAGCAGCGAGCGATCATCCACCAGGCCCGACGCAGGCTACAGCAGCGAGCGATCATCCACCAGGCCCGACGCAGGCTACAGCAGCGAGCAGCTACCGACAGGCCCGAAGCAAGCTACAGCGGCGAGCCATCATCCACCAGGCCCGACGCAGGCTACAGCGGCGAGCCATCATCCACCAGGCCCGACGCAGGCTACAGCGGCGAGCCATCATCCACCAGGCCCGACGCAGGCTACAGCGGCGAGCCATCATCCACCAGGCCCGACGTAGGCTACAGCGGCGAGCCATCATCCACCAGGCCCGACGTAGGCTACAGCGGCGAGCCATCATCCACCAGGCCCGACGTAGGCTACAGCGGCGAGCCATCATCCACCAGGCCCGACGCAGGCTACAGCGGCGAGCCATCATCCACCAGGCCCGACGTAGGCTACAGCGGCGAGCGATCATCCACCAGGCCCGACGTAGGGTACAGCGGCGAGCCATCATCCACCAGGCCCGACGCAGGCTACAGCGGTGAGCCATCATCCACCAGGCCCGACGTAGGCTACAGCGGCGAGCCATCATCCACCAGGCCCGACGTAGGGTACAGCGGCGAGCCATCATCCACCAGGCCCGACGTAGGCTACAGCGGCGAGCGATCATCCACCAGGCCCGACGTAGGCTACAGCGGCGAGCCATCATCCACCAGGCCTGACGTAGGCTACAGCGGCGAGCCATCATCCACCAGGCCTGACGTAGGCTACAGCGGCGAGCCATCATCCACCAGGCCCGACGCAGGCTACAGTGGCGATCTAGCTTCCACCAGATCTGACGCAGGCTACAGCGGCGAGGCAGAATTCATCAGGCCCGACTCAGGCGATAGCGGTGAGCCAGCTACTGAGTTAGCCGAGAAGTAGGTTAGCAAACAAACTATTTGTGTCCAAAGATGCCATCGAAGAGAAACCTTTCTTTGGAGGAGTGTGACGAAATCAGAAAGTCACTTAATACTTTAACGGAAGATGTTGCTTTAATCCGTCAGGACCAAAAGAGAATCATTGCGCTTCTGGATGAAGTGAAGCAATTACGAGAAGAAAATAAGGAAAAGAACAGGAGGATCACAGAGCTTGAAAGGAAAGTTGATGAGTTGGAACAATATACAAGAATGAAAGATATTGTAATCACGGGGTTTCAGATCAAACCCAGGTCGTATGCTCATGCGGTGATTGCGAATAACAAACAGAATGAGCCCAGTGAGGAAGAGTCGAGCTCTATTGAGCAACAGGTAGCAGCCTTTCTCAATGTGCACGATATTTCACTGGATGTAAGTGATTTGGAAGCCTGTCACACATTACTGAGAAGAAGACGAGAGGACGTGCCAGCCCTGATATTACATTTTGCAAATCTCAAGAAAAAGATTACCTTAATTAAACAAGGAAGAAAACTGAAAGGTACTAATGTCTATATGAACGATCACCTGACACGGAAAAATGCCGAAATTGCCAGAAAAGCCAGACACCTGAGGAAACTAAAAAAGATCCAACGCACTTGGGTAAATAACTGTAAAGTCTTTATTAAGCTCAATGGGTCACCGGAGGAGGCTAAGGTGTTGGTGGTTAAGAACCTCAGTGACTAAGATATTTATGAGGGGACGTTTACTACTACTACTACTACTACTACTACTACTACTAGAGATTTAGTTACTGGTGAATTTTGAGCCTTTGATGAACACAAAGACAAAGATGGATCAAGAGATGGTAATTCTTGATCGATTATTACTAATAGTATAGAATTCATTTTTATTAAAAAAAAAAAGATGAGTACAGATTCAGAATTATATCAAAGGACAATGCATTTGGAGCAACTGAATCTATTTTCATATACTGATTATAATTTTCAAGACTTAGAAAATGAACTAGACCCGGATAATACTTTTTACTCTACATTTAATGTTGATTCTAAATATTATACTGTTGATGATTTTCTACATGCTATGACAATGAAGGAAAAACTGTCAATTATCCACTTTAACTGTAGAAGTATGTATGCTAATTTTAATGTTATCAAAGAATATATACAGCAGTTTGCACATCCATTTAGTATAATTGCTTTGTCAGAAACTTGGTTTAATGAGGACAAAGGTATTGACTTTCAAATAGAAGAATATGAACTTAAGTATGTTAATAGGAAAAATAAAATAGGTGGAGGAGTGGCACTATATATTCATAATAGCATTAGGTTTAAATTAGTAGAGGATATGACTCTGGCTATAGATAATGTTTTAGAAGTTGTTACAATTGAAATCCATAATGATACGGAGAGAAATGTAATTGTGAGTTGTTTGTATCGGTCTCCAGGAACTGATGTAGAATTATTCATTGACTGTGTAGGAAAAATATTTTCAAGGAAGGAAAATAAAACTATGTTTATATGTGGAGATTTTAATATAGATATACTAAATCACACAAAGCACAAATGGACTAATGATTTTCTTAATATGATGTTTGGCATGAGCCTTTATCCGACTATAACTAGACCTAGCAGGGTAACAGATCACAGTTCCACTTTAATTGATAACATCTTCACAAATAGCACTATGAATGACATTACAGGCGGCCTAATGGTCTGTGATATATCGGACCATCTACCAGTGTTTATTATATATAACAACAAAATTACAGATTGTAGAGGGAAAAAACACATCTATAAACGGGTTTGTTCGGAAGGAAGCAATTAAATCCCTGAACAATGATTTAAATTCCCAGGATTGGAACTTAATTTATTGTGAGAAAGAGGTGGACAGGGCTTATAGTAAGTTTATGGAGATATTTATGGAATTATATGACACACACTGTCCAATTAAGAAATATAGTTGTAAAAAAAGATTTGTGGAACTTCCTTGGATGACCAACAGTTTACAGAATGCTTGTAGAATGAAAAATAGTCTTTACAAAATATTTATTAAATTGAAAACTAAGGAAGCTGAAAGAAAATATAAGCTATATAAGAACAAACTAACAGAGCTATTAAGAACTAGTAAAAAATTATATTATAGAAAACAACTGGAAAGGAATAAATGTGATACAAAAAAGGTTTGGGGAATATTAAAAGATCTTATGCAGCATGGAAGGAGAAAAACGATATATCCAGATTATTTTATTGAGAAGGGTCAAGATAACTATGAGATGAGTGAAACTGTAAATCATTTTAATGATTTTTTTGTTAATATTGGCCTGGATTTGGCCAATAAAATTTCTGGTAAAGGTCCTGATTCTCCAATACTTATTAAGAGAAATAGAAATTCATTTTTTCTCTCTCCTGTAGATGAACTTGAAATTATTACTATTGTTAGAAAATTTAAAAGTAAATCTTCAACTGATTTTTCAAGATATTAATATGATACTGGTTAAAAAAGTAATAGAAAGTATTGTCAAACCACTTGTATATATTTGTAATTTATCTTTTATAACGGGAAAATTTCCAAGCAAAATGAAAATGGCTAAAGTTGTCCCTCTATTTAAAAGTGGAGATAAACACATTTTTACAAACTATAGACCAGTCTCTCTACTCCCACAATTCTCTAAAATTTTGGAAAAGCTATATGATAATAGATTAGAGTCATTTATTGGAAAGTATGAAATTCTTAATGAATGCCAATGTTGTGTGGGCCGCTGAAGAGGAGGTACTGCTGGCCCACCACCACCAGAGGGCGCTCTGCCTGGAGTGCGGGCTCCAGGCACCAGAGGGCGTCGCCACCTGAGATGAGCAGCCAGGGTGACAGCTGTCACCCATTATTGGACACAGCTGTTTCTACTCGGCACCAAGGTATATCAGGAGGACGGCGTCTCCACCTCAGTGCCGAGATATCGCCTAAGACTGAGGTAGTATCTCTGCATTCTTATTCTGATTAACCAGCTAATCATTTGTTAAACCTTTTCAGGATTGTTGACTGCTAAAAGCTATATTGCTTGGATAAGTACTCACCTTCCTGTTGTGCATTGACAAGAGGTGGAGGCGGCTTCTCCCCTCTTCGTTACTGGGTGCTGTCGCATCACACCTGTGTGTTGTTGCTCTCTCCTGCCAGCAGGACCGGATCCGACGAGCGGAGGCAGTGGCCACCTGGGAATTCGGGACTTGGCGGTTCCAGTATTTCCAGGGTTCGGTGGCAGAGGAGATCGGGGTGGTTCCGGTTCGACTGAGACGGGCGTCTCCTACCTTCGAGCCTGCCCACACGACACCAGCAAATTCGACCCCAAATTGTGATTGTTGTACTTATTGTGCTTGTTTCACAATAGTAAACCTTGTTATTTATCTTCCTCCATTGTCCGTTCATTGCGCCCCCTGTTGTGGGTCCGTGTTCCTACACTTTCACAACAGCCAATATGGTTTTAGGAGTAAGCGGTCCACTTCAATGGCAGTAATTGAAACCATAGAGGAGATAACCAATACTATAGAGAGAAAGAAATATATAGTTGGCATTTTTATAGACTTAAAGAAAGCTTTTGATACTCTTAATCATTCAATTTTGATTAAAAAATTAGAAATGTATGGTGTTAGGGGAGTTGCACTGCAATGGATACAGAGTTACTTAACGGAGAGAAAGCAGTTTGTGAAAATGGGTGAGTTTACATCAAATAACTTGGAGATTTTATGCGGAGTACCCCAAGATTCAATTTTGGGAGCAAAGTTATTTAATTTATATATAAATGACATTTAATATATCCAAAGTGATGAGAATGATTTTATTTGCGGATGACACAAACATATTTTATGCAAATGAAAATTATAGTGAACTTACCCGTATTATTAATGAGGAATTGAATAAACTAAAACGTTGGATGGACACAAATAAATTATCTTTAAATCTAGATAAAACTAAAATAATGTTTTTCGGAAATTACAAAGTAAACTCTGAGATAAATATATGTATAAATGGTGTTCAAATTGAAAGAGTATCAGAATGTAAATTTCGCTTTAGCTCGAGCAATATGGGAATCTTCATCGTTAGGATCTTCCAACACTAACCTGGCATAATGGTTTTGTGCTGGTTCACCCCGACTGATGGGTTGACTGGTATCTTGGGCCAGCCACATAGATTTACCCTCTTCGCTGTTAGAAGCTCTGTCAATAAGGGGCCACACTTCTTTCAAATAGTCCTTTAGGTCCTCATTTGGTTCTTTCTCTCTCACCAGCATCTTTAATTTCTTGAATTCCTGGTATTCCCTGCCGTCTGCTTGAATTTCTGGCAGACTTTGCTCTCTAGATCCAGCAGGAAAGTCCTGATTTGGGAGGCTCGCTTGTAATCCTGACGATGGTGGAATTGTTTCTCCCTCATCATCCAGATTTTCTTCATTGGTTTCTCTCAACACTTGCCGTGACCAGCGTAAAGCTGCTGTTTTTAGTTTTCTCAACATCACATCATGGGCAATGCCTAAATAGGCGACTCTGAAGTTATTTGTTAACTCTTTACAGGCAGTCAGTGTAGGATAGAAGGGCCACATTAGCATATTAGCCCACTCTCCAACAGTTGCTGTTACCTCGAGAGTTTTCTTTTCATCTTGTCGCTCAATCCACTGTTCTGGGATGTCATACCCAGTTTGTCCAACTTCTGGAGCATAGGTTTGTCGCTTGTCTCGGGTCTCCACTGGGTTGACCCTGATATCTCTTGCAATTCTCTCTGATGCTACACACACATTATACACCCCAACTTCTTTCTTTTGTCCTCTGTAGCGTCCAGTTCATAGTTCTGGGCGTGAGACTTCTCTTTCCCCTACCACAGATAGCAGTTCATCCTCTTCCGAGTCTTGTGGATTGATCTCCTCTTCAGACTCTCTTTCCTGGTCGTCATCCGTATCAGATTCATGGGAAGGACGTGGGTCTCTTGGTAGTGGGTCCCTGTTTTGTTCTGACCTTCGGGGTGACCCGGTTGCTTCGGTATTTCCGACAGGTAGAGGAATGAATATAGGATCCTCTTCTCCATTATCTGGTGGAGGAGCCTGGAAAGGCTCTCTCATCTGAGATTGGGAGCCTGTCGGGTGTATGATAGTCTGGAGCCCACTTGCAACTCGTTTTAATGTTGGTCGTGGGGTTTTAATCCTTAATTGCTGCACTCCCACAGCATGAACTGATCTTTTCTCACTTGTCGACATGTGGATGGACTGCATCACTAGCGGGGGACTAGTTGCCATTCCACTTGCTCCAACTGCACCCTTCCTTGGACCTGCTCTACTTGGTCCTAGGTTCACCGCTTCAAGTGCCCTTCTCACTCGATCTTGCTCCTGCTCATTGCTAGTGACTACCACAATTTCTCTCATTGATCCCCATGCTCCTGGGGTACACATGTGTAGGTTCACGGCTGCCATAGCAACCTTTTCTGCCTCTTCCCATGTCATATGTCCAGATCGTAATCCGTCCACACATATCACCACCCGCCGATGCTGGCGTTCTTTGGCCAAATCAATAGCTGTTCCCAGAGTTTTCAGCATTTCCTCCATGTATTCGATCAAATTTTCTCTCCCTGGGTAGCTTTCAAAGGGCACATGTATAAGTGCATGATAAGCCATTCGTGGTGCGCTTGTTATCACCATCAATCTTCCGTCCAGATCTCTCCCCTTTATATTCTTAAGCTCTTCTTGGTATTCTCTGCCTGCCCGCTCCTTGAGCTTTGCTCGGAATTTTCGGTTGGCAATTTTCAGTCTGGGATTTGTGAAGACAATGAGACTATCTCCATCTATATCCCAAGGACTGCCAAAATAATGATATGCCCGTCTTCCATCTTGGGCCACCATTTTTTTAGTTCCTTCGGGCATAGGGTCCAATTCCTCCATGTAGTCAGATTCAGTGTATACATGGTGGGTTTTTGCTTTAGATTTTCTAAAGATCTCCTGCGAACGCCCTTCCTCTTTAATATGGTAACTCGGTCCGGCAACACATTCTTCAGCTTTAAGCTGTCCCAAGCTTCTGGGCCCACATTCCGGCGATTGATGGAATATCTGTCCAGACGCTCCCTGAAGGCTTCTTCGTCTTTTATCCTGCTCAACCAGGCGTTCTGTCTGTTTTCTAACTGTTGAGGTTGTTCCTCTCACACTTCCCAAGGGCAAATTTGGCCACTCTGGGTCGAAGCTTGTGTGGAGCTGATCCGGGCTTTTATATTCTTGATCATTTCCCCCAGGATTAGTACCTCCCGGGGATATCGATTCATCTCCACCTACCTCTGGGTTGTGTTCCTCATCACTTCGTTTGGATTCGGCCTGGAAGTCTATCTTGCCTTCGTCTTCACTATCGAGGATCTGACTTCCACTCATATCTTCCATTATAGGATATTGTTCCTTAAGCATTCTTCCTAACCCTTTTAGCCGTTCTGCCATGGACTTATACTCAGCATATACGGACGTTGATTTTGCTTTAACATCAACCAGGACCGTCTCTACTTCCAACAACCCAGCTGTCATTTTTACTACGGAGTCATAACTTTTCTCAGGGCTTATTAAGGTGGTGATTTGTCCTCTTTTCCACTCTTCTCCGAGAAGTTTACACCACCATACAAGCCACTCTCCGGTCCCCATCTTGTCCTTTGGGACTGGTGGGCTCTTCAAAACGGCCAGGATCTGCCCCTCCTTATGCTTACCTGGATAATATATCCCTAATGTGTGTATAGTTCCTGCCATATCTTCTTTGAAACATTCTTCATCAGTTTCCACACTTTGATCTCTGACATATTTTTGAACTGTTTCTGCCCAAGAATCATATCCTCGTCCATACAATACCACTCTGTGTGGCCGAAAATCCACTTCTTTTCTCCCTTCATGTTCGGATTCAGGGTTTGCTACGGGTCCTGGCTCTCCTTCAGCCATATTTTCACTGCTTGTTCTTAATACTAAACTTGCTGTTTCGTAATGATTGTCCTCTCTTTATTCTCTCGGTTGCTGAGATTGTCGATTCCACCACTGTCGTCTCCTTGACTTCAGCTATGGTCCTTGTCGTCTCGAGTCGTCTGCCTCTCAAAGCCTCTCTTGGCGCCTTGAGTCAGGGATGAGTGACAGACTACTTGGCTATTCAGCGCTAATTCCAGAGGTTAATTCCAAATCAGCTGCTCCTTTTCCCGCTTCTCCCCTCAGGAACCTCATGGGTTGATGATCCTATTCTCGCTTGTAGATCACCATTTTGCACGGTATACGCTCATACCTGCTTTCTTGACGATCCGATCCAGCAGGCTCCCTCGCCTGCTTCCCTTCCTCATCGTTTCATGACAATCCAGCAGGCTATCCCCGTCTGCTTCTCGTCCCAGTCCAGACGATCCAGCAGTGACACATCTGCTTCTCGTCCTTGATCCCAGCTCCCTGGGATACTTACTCCTGTTGTCTTTACTTTGTCCTTCTGGTGGTCGCCTCCAAATTTTCACACCTCTGGAGGACAGATATGTTTCAAGCCGTTACTGGACCTATACAGGCCATCAGCCGACACTCTCCACAACACTGTCGCCTTTGGTGATCTACTCAGGGGCTTTCCACCTGCCCAATGGCAAAGACTCTCCTTTGGCCAGGATTCTTCCTCGGACCCAACTACACTTTGTCAGGTCCCTGTTCGGGTGCCACATGTCAGATCCCGCTTTTTAGATACACTGCACACGCTAACCCTCCGATGAGTGTGTTTGTGTAAAACCAGCTCTCTGTCTCTGGGGTCCGACCTTCGTGTCTCCACGGGTATTACCCGGCAGGGCTGCACAAAGGCTGTTCAAGCTGGTGGCGAGGAGATTCGTCTAGCTGCTCACTGCCTCCATCCGGACGTCCACCCCGCTGAAGCTGATCTCGCACCCCGGTCGAATAGCCTTCTCAGGAACCAGGATACTAACCGGCCATGCCCGTTAACGGCAGCCCTCCTCTTATGGATCAGGGCTCTTGGAATGTTGCTAGATTTTAAATTTAGTGACTCGTACAGCGAGTCCCCAGGATGTGTTATTTTCATTAAAAAACCAGACTAACCTTTTAGAGCCTTTTGATGTTGTACACCTAATAAACGTAACCTTTACACCTTAAGAAGCATCAATAATCCAATGTCCGAGCCTTAACACTTTAACTGCATGCTTGGAATTTTATTGCAGGTTTTGCAAGTGCCGATAACATAATCAAAATAGGTTATATGGTGATAATTTCACAACAGTAATTCAAATATAATATAGTATGATTTTTGTTTTTAATTCAATAATTCTGACTGATCTTACTTTGACTGGGACTGGATTGATTTCTCAACAAATTTTTTCTAGGAGTGAGGGAAGGAGGTTTTTGAGGTTAGGGTCCCCAGCTCAATGAACTTGATTTCCTTTTCATCAGCTATTAGTCGTTAGCTGACCACGATCCTTGTGTGATATTGTAATCCTTCAGGAAGTTAATCCACATAAGAATTTATTCCGTCTTCAATCAACCAAAAGTTGATCTAATCCATTCTGGTATGCTGTGATATTCCTTGAGAGAGAAATCGTTGAACATTCCCTACTCAGACTTAAGGCCAGTGGTTATCCTCCATTGTTCTGCTACTCCGTGACTGGACGGCCTGAGTGGGAGTTGAAATCTCTCTCAAATGATCTTTTATGGCTCCAATCCTCTCACTCCACGATTCCAATTGATGCTCACAAGATGGTCAAGTCTTGTGATCTCCTCGTAGCAGGGGAGTAGTGGCAACAGCACCTCTCCCTGGAAGAATAACCCCGTTTTCTGGTGTTTCAACAGGTTATATATGTTCTTGACTCCAGTCGTCCTCAGATGATCTTGGTTACCATGGGGACACTGTTGACTCAAAACCCCCTCCCTTCTCCTTCTGCTTTACTGGAAATCTCCGCAGCCCCTACCAGTAACTTATTTCTCAAGTTCTTCTTTTCTGTTAACACTTCAGCTTTTCTGAGAATTCATTCTTTTAAATAATTTCTTCAAAATCACATCAATCATATTCAGTCATTTCATTACAACTCTCTTTCACATAAAAAAATTCATATGATCATATACAAACATTCTCATTCCTTATTATTCATTTCATTTTTACCAACATCTTAATCATTTGATCAGTTGTTTAACATCAGCTTTTCTTGCCCTACTTGCGACATCTTCTTCACTTCCTCTTTTTCTCTGACTCTGCACTCTTTATGAAAAACAACTCATATAATCATTCATTTCACTTATTCGTAACATACTTTTTCTAATCAACTCTTAATTTTAACACATTAATACTCCATTTGATCATACTTGTCATGTTAGAATCATTCTTAGACATATTCCCTCATCTTCACCACCGAGTTCATTCCGTGGGCCTCCCCATTTGCAATGGAAAAGTCCGGCATGACCTCACTTACTTCTGGAAGGTACCAAAAACTGTGCAGTTTAATCCAACAGCATGTATATTAATTCCATGGCACGTATTATATTCCAAGATGAAAACAAGCTGAAAGCAAGCTTAAAGTCATCTTTCCTGACATGGTGTAATAATAGATGAAAAAATAAGCTGGAAAAAGCACATTAGATATATACAGAGTAAAGTTTCCAAAAGTCTCGCAGTTATTAATAAAGTTAAATATTTGTTGGAGCATGATGCCCTTCGAGTGTTATATTGTACATTGATTTTGCCTTATTTAACTTACTGTATAGAAGTATGGGGTAACAACTATAAGAGTTCACTTTATCCCCTTGTTATATTACAAAAACGCGCAGTTAGAATTTTGCATAAAGTAGGATATCTAGACCACACAAATGAATTGTTTATCAGGTCAGAATTATTAAAAATGACTGATTTGGTAAAGTTTCATACTGCATTACTAATGTTTAAAGCCAGTAAAAATGAACTGCCATGTAATATACAGAAACTGTTCTGTAAGAGAGAAGGACAGTATGGATTGAGGGGATGTGGTAACTTTATAGTAAATTATGTGTTGTGTGGGCCGCTGAAGAGGAGGTACTGCTGGCCCACCACCACAAGATGGCGCCCTGCTTGAAGTGCGGGCTTCAAGCACGAGAGGGCGTCGGAGCGACCGGGAGTGACAGCTGTCACTCATCATCCGTACCAGCTGTCACTCATCCACTACACATCACCACCACCATAAAGGCTGGACTGCAACTCCACCTCCCCGCCGAGAAATCAGCTACCAATCAGGTAACTTCTCTGCTGACTTACAAAGTAACAATCTGAACTTCTTTGCAGCCATTTTCCTGTGGTGTGTCCTTATCTGTGGGATTGGCGTTTGGTGTGATCAGCGACGGCTTCGCCTCACACCCCAAACCAGATAAGTGGTTAAACAGGAGCTGCACGAGTGTGTGATTGGAGGTGGAGGTGCTCCCTCCTAACTAAACACTGACTGAATTACTGAGTGTGTGAACTCACACTCATCAGTACTGTCTCTGTTCTCTGCCAGCAGTATCGGGTCTGACTGCTGAAGACAGTGGCCACCTGGGGCGCAGGGCTTGGCGGCTCCGGTGTTCTTCAGATCCGTTGGTGGTTGAAGCTGTGTGGGATCCGGCTCTTCTCTCGCCAGACGTCTTCTATCGTCGAGCCTGCCCACACGTCACCTTGTGTATAATTGACATTCCACCATATTGTTATTGTCTGTACTTCGTTGTGCGATTCACAACATTAAATTGTTACTTTTTGGCTTATCCATTGTCCGTTCATTAACGCCCCCTGTTGTGGGTCCGTGTCACGACACTTTCACAACAGGATTTCTCGGCCAGCGTCATGGATCCCGAGGGGTGTCAACCATCGCTTGAACAGCCAATGGAAGAGCGAGGTGCACAGGCGCCAGCAGGAGGCATGTTAGGTGAGCTGCAGCACATCTTAACCGCTTTTATTGCTCGGTTGGACTTAGTTACCGATCATGCTCAGGGCGCTGCTGCAGCACCTCCTCCTGCTGACCGAATGCCAGAGACAGACATTCCACTGGTCGTTCGACGAACCCCCCCACCTTCCCCTGAAGCATACATAAGCCCTCCGGAGCCGTACAGAGGCTGTGTGTAGACGTGTGCGGACTTCTTGATGCAGTGCTCGCTTGTCTTTTCACAGCGTCCCGTCATGTACGCGTCAGACGCTAGCCGGGTGGCTTACGTCATAAATTTGCTTCGAGGAAAGGCACGCGCCTGGGCTACGGCGCTCTGGGAGCAGAATTCACGGCTCCTATCAATTTACACTGAGTTTGTGAGGGAGTTCCGACAGGTGTTCGACCACCCTCATAGAGGCGAGACCGCTTCAAGCGTGCTGCTGTCGATACGACAGGGGTGTCGGAGCACAGCGAAGTATGCAGTTGACTTCCGCATCGCGGCAGCGCGAGCCGGCTGGAATGCTGTTGCGCTCCGCGCCGCCTTTGTAAACGGACTGTCTCTGGTCCTTAAGGAGCACCTGGTGACGAAGGACGAGCCGCAGGATTTAGATGGGCTTATCGACCTGGTTATACGGTTAGACAACCGATTAACAGAACACCGACGGGAGCGAGACGAAGGGCGTGGTCAGGCACAAGCCGTCCCTCTTCCTCCCGGGTCCGAAAGGGAGCCGTTTTCCCCACGCTCCACAGCCAGGGCTCTCCACGTGACGACAGCTCCCCCTGCTGACGTTGCTATGGAAACGAGCAGGGCCAAAGAGCGATCAGATCAGAGACAAAGGAGGCTGATCCGTGGAGAGTGTTTTCTCTGCAGCTCAACCGAGCACACACAGAGAGAATGCCCCAAACGGTCAAAACAGCAGCACTCGTCCTTAGAGACTGGGCTAAGGGTGGGTCACAACACCCATGTGGGGAGACCCCGACAATCTGCACGTATCCCAGTCACGATCCTGAGTGGGGATCTAACCCTTCACGCCCCAGCACTGGTGGACACGGGGTCAGAGGGGAATCTGCTGGATAGCAGATGGGCAAAGGAGGTCGGGCTCCCTCTAGTGGCCTTACCGTCACCATTGTCGGTGCGGGCACTAGATGGCACCCTTCTTCCACTAATCACACACCAGACACAGCCAGTGACATTGGTTGTGTCTGGGAATCACAGGGAGGAGATTGTGTTTTATGTAACACCTTCTACCTCTCGAGTGATTTTGGGTTTTCCATGGGTGTTAAAACACAATCCCCGGATTGATTGGCCGTCTGGGGTTGTGGTTCAGTGGAGCGAAACCTGCCACCGGGAGTGTTTAGGATCCTCGGTTCCACCCGGTGTGACAGCTAAGGAGGAGGTTTTAGTCCCCCCCAATCTGGCGGCGGTGCCAGCCGAGTACCATGACCTTGCTGATGTCTTCAGCAAGGATCTGGCACTCACGCTGTCCCCGCACCATCCGTACGATTGTGCCATTGATTTGATACCGGGCGCTGAGTACCCGTCCAGCAGGCTGTACAATCTCTCACGTCCAGAACGCGAATCAATGGAGACCTACATCCGGGACTCGTTAGCTGCCGAGTTGATCCGGAACTCCACCTCCCCGATGGGTGCTGGTTTCTTTTTTGTGGGCAAGAAGGACGGCGGACTCCGTCCATGCATTGATTACAGAGGGCTGAACGAGATCACGGTTTGCAACCGATACCCGTTACCTCTGTTGGATTCAGTGTTCACGCCCCTGCATGGAGCCCAAATTTTCACGAAATTGGATCTTAGGAATGCTTATCACCTGGTTCGGATCCGAGAGGGAGACGAGTGGAAGACGGCATTTAACACCCCGTTAGGTCACTTTGAGTACCTGGTCATGCCGTTCGGCCTCACCAATGCGCCCGCGACGTTCCAAGCGTTGGTTAATGACGTCTTGCGGGACTTCCTGCATCGGTTTGTCTTCGTATATCTAGACGATATACTCATCTTTTCTCCGGATCCTGAGACCCATGTCAAGCATGTACGTCAGGTCCTACAGCGGTTGTTGGAGAACCGGCTGTTTGTAAAGGGCGAGAAGTGCGAGTTTCACCGCACTTCTTTGTCTTTCCTGGGGTTCATAATCTCCTCCAACTCCGTTGCCCCTGATCCGGCCAAGGTTGCGGCGGTGAGAGATTGGCCCCAACCAACGAACCGTAGGAAACTACAACAGTTCCTCGGTTTGCAAATTTCTACCGGAGGTTCATCAAGGGCTACAGTCAGGTAGTTAGCCCCCTGACAGCCCTGACCTCCACAAAAGTCCCCTTCACCTGGTCGGATCGGTGCGAAGCCGCGTTTAGGGAGTTGAAACACCGGTTCTCGACTGCACCGGTTCTGGTGCAGCCCGATCCCAATCGCCAGTTCGTAGTTGAAGTGGACGCCTCTGACTCAGGGATAGGAGCCGTGCTATCCCAGAGCGGGGAGTCCGACAAGGTTCTCCATCCATGTGCCTACTTTTCCCGCAGGTTGACCCCAGCTGAACGGAACTATGACGTCGGCAATCGGGAACTTCTTGCGGTGAAGGAGGCTCTTGAGGAGTGGAGACACCTGTTGGAGGGAGCATCGGTACCATTTACGGTTTTCACAGACCATCGGAACCTGGAGTACATCCGGACTGCGAAGCGTCTGAACCCCAGGCCAGCCCGCTGGTCGCTGTTCTTCGGGTGTTTTGACTTCCGGATCACCTACCGCCCCGGGACAAAAAACCAACGATCTGACGCCCTGTCCCGGGTGCATGAAGAAGAGGTCAAGACCGAGCTGTCAGACCCCCTGAAACCATCATCCCCGAGTCCACTGTCGTGGCCACCCTTACCTGGGACGTGGAGAAGACCGTCCGGGAGGCCCTGACATGGATCCCGGACCCGGGGACAGGTCCGAAGGACAAATTGTACGTCCCACCAGAGGCCAGGGCTGCGGTCCTTGACTTCTGTCACGGTTCCAAGCTCTCCTGTCATCCAGGGGTGCGAAGGACCGTGGCAGTGGTCCGGCTGCGCTTCTGGTGGGCGTCTATGGAAGCCGACGTCCGGGAGTATGTCCAGGCCTGCACCACCTGTGCCAGGGGCAAAGCCGACCACCACAAGGCCCAAGGCCTCCTCCAGCCTCTGCCCGTGCCTCATCGCCCCTGGTCTCATATTGGCCTGGACTTTGTCACGGGCCTCCCGCCGTCCCAGGGCATGACTTCCATCCTCACGATAGTGGACCGGTTCTCCAAGGCGGCCCACTTCGTGGCCCTCCCGAAGCTCCCGACGGCCCAGGAGACTGCAGACCTCCTGGTCCACCATGTCGTGCGTTTGCATGGGATTCCATCGGACATTGTCTCGGATCGTGGTCCTCAGTTCTCCTCCCAGGTCTGGAGGAGTTTCTGCAGGGAACTGGGGGCCACCGTCAGTCTCTCGTCTGGGTACCACCCCCAGACAAACGGGCAGGCAGAGCGGACGAACCAGGAACTGGAGCAGGCCCTCCGCTGCGTGACCTCCGCGCACCCAACGGCCTGGAGTGACCATCTGGCCTGGATCGAGTACGCTCATAATAGCCAAGTTTCATCTGCCACCGGCCTCTCCCCATTTGAGGTGTGTTTGGGGTACCAGCCCCCATTGTTTCCGCTAGTGGGGGGAGAGGTCGGGGTGCCCTCGGTCTAGGCCCATCTGAGGAAGTGCCGTCGGGTGTGGCGTACCGCCCGCTCTGCCCTGCTCAGAGCCCGGACGATGGCTAAGGCCCATGCAGACCGCCGGCGTTCCCCGGCCCCTGCATACCAAGGTTCTGTGCTAGGACCAATTTTATTCACTTTATACATGCTTCCCTTAGGCAGTATTATTAGACGGTATTGCTTAAATTTTCATTGTTACGCAGATGATACCCAGCTTTATCTATCCATGAAGCCAGAGGACACACACCAATTAGCTAAACTGCAGGATTGTCTTACAGACATAAAGACATGGATGACCTCTAATTTCCTGCTTTTAAACTCAGATAAAACTGAAGTTATTGTACTTGGCCCCACAAATCTTAGAAACATGGTGTCTAACCAGATCCTTACTCTGGATGGCATTACCCTGACCTCTAGTAATACTGTGAGAAATCTTGGAGTCATTTTTGATCAGAATATGTCATTCAAAGCGCATATTAAACAATTATGTAGGACTGCTTTTTTGCATTTACGCAATATCTCTAAAATCAGAAAGGTCTTGTCTCAGAGTGATGCTGAAAAACTAATTCATGCATTTATTTCCTCTAGGCTGGACTATTGTAATTCATTATTATCAGGTTGTCCTAAAAGTTCCCTAAAAAGCCTTCAGTTAATTCAAAATGCTGCAGCTAGAGTACTGACGGGGACTAGAAGGAGAGAGCATATCTCACCCATATTGGCCTCTCTTCATTGGCTTCCTGTTAATTCTAGAATAGAATTTAAAATTCTTCTTCTTACTTATAAGGTTTTGAATAATCAGGTCCCATCTTATCTTAGGGACCTCGTAGTACCATATCACCCCAATAGAGCGCTTCGCTCTCAGACTGCAGGCTTACTTGTAGTTCCTAGGGTTTGTAAGAGTAGAATGGGAGGCAGAGCCTTCAGCTTTCAGGCTCCTCTCCTGTGGAACCAGCTCCCAATTCAGATCAGGGAGACAGACACCCTCTCTACTTTTAAGATTAGGCTTAAAACTTTCCTTTTTGCTAAAGCTTATAGTTAGGGCTGGATCAGGTGACCCTGAACCATCCCTTAGTTATGCTGCTATAGACGTAGACTGCTGGGGGGTTCCCATGATGCACTGTTTCTTTCTCTTTTTGCTCTGTATGCACCACTCTGCATTTAATCATTAGTGATCGATCTCTGCTCCCCTCCACAGCATGTCTTTTTCCTGGTTCTCGTCCCTCAGCCCCAACCAGTCCCAGCAGAAGACTGCCCCTCCCTGAGCCTGGTTCTGCTGGAGGTTTCTTCCTGTTAAAAGGGAGTTTTTCCTTCCCACTGTAGCCAAGTGCTTGCTCACAGGGGGTCGTTTTGACCGTTGGGGTTTTACATAATTATTGTATGGCCTTGCCTTACAATATAAAGCGCCTTGGGGCAACTGTTTGTTGTGATTTGGCGCTATATAAAAAAAAAAATTGATTGGAAAATTGATTGATTGATTGATACCAGCCCGGGCAGGAGGTCTGGCTATCCACTAAGGACATCCCCCTGCAGGTGGAATCCCAAAAGCTAAAGGACAGGTACATCGGACCATTTCCCATACTCAAAGTCCTCAGTCCGGCCGCAGTGAAGCTGAAGCTGCCAGCTTCACTGCGGATACACCCCGTTTTTCATGTGTCAAGACTCAAGCCCTGCCATACCTCACCACTGTGTGCCCCGGGACCAGCGCCGCCTCCTGCCCGGATCATCGACAGGGAGCCCGCGTGGACAGTACGCAGGCTCCTGGACGTCCGTCGAAAGGGCCGGGGGTTCCAGTATCTGGTGGACTGGGAGGGTTATGGCCCCGAAGAGCGCTCCTGGGTGAAGAGGAGCTTCATCCTGGACCCGGCCCTCCTGGCCGACTTCTACACCTGTCACCCGGACAAGCCTGGTCGGGCGCCAGGAGGCGCCCGTTGAGGGGGGGGTCCTGTTGTGTGGGCCGCTGAAGAGGAGGTACTGCTGGCCCACCACCACAAGATGGCGCCCTGCTTGAAGTGCGGGCTTCAAGCACGAGAGGGCGTCGGAGCGACCGGGAGTGACAGCTGTCACTCATCATCCGTACCAGCTGTCACTCATCCACTACACATCACCACCACCATAAAGGCCGGACTGCAACTCCACCTCCCCGCCGAGAAATCAGCTACCAATCAGGTAACTTCTCTGCTGACTTACAAAGTAACAATCTGAACTTCTTTGCAGTCGTTTTCCTGTGGTGTGTCCTTATCTGTGGGATTGGGTTTGGTGTGATCAGCGACGGCTTCGCCTCACACCCCAAACCAGATAAGTGGTTAAACAGGAGCTGCACGAGTGTGTGATTGTAGGTGGAGGTGCTCCCTCCTAACTAAACACTGACTGTGGGATTACTGAGTGTGCGAACTCACACTCATCAGTACTGTCTCTGTTCTCTGCCAGCAGTACCGGGTCTGACTGCTGAAGACAGTGGCCACCTGGGGCGCAGGGCTTGGCGGCTCCAGTGTTCTTCAGATCCGTTGGTGGTGGAAGCTGTGTGGGATCTGGCTCTTCTCTCGCCAGACATCTTCTATCGTCGAGCCTGCCCACACGTCACCTTGTGTATAATTGACATTCCACCATATTGTTATTGTCTGTACTTCGTTGTGCGATTCACAACATTAAATTGTTACTTTTTGGCTTATCCATTGTCCGTTCATTAACGCCCCCTGTTGTGGGTCCGTGTGACGACACTTTCACAACATTATGTAAGAACTACTCTGAAAAGTTGGTGTGTGTCGGTATGTGGAGTTAAATTATGGAATCATTTGGATAACCACATTAAATTGTGTGAAAACATTTATAAGTTCAAAAAGAAATATAAAGAAATTATGTTAGCACAGTACACAAATGAGTAAAAGTGTTAATAGAGTTAGTAAGAAGTGTAGACGATTGCATAGACATTGAACAGTACTTGGTGTATGACATTATGTCAGTAATGATCAGGGTGCAAGACTATTTGTAATTGCTTAGAAGGTAAAAATGTGTTAAACTTTAAATGAATTGAAAATAATGGAATGCCATTGATGCAATTGTTAGTACCTAACTATATTCTAATGTAGATATAAAATGTAAATGTAAAATGTAAATATGAAATTTGTTGTGAAAGTGTCGTGACACGGACCCACAACAGGGGGCGTTAATGAACGGACAATGGATAAGCCAAAAGTAACAATTTAATGTTGTGAATCGCACAACGACGTACAGACAATAACAATATGGTGGACTGTCAATCATACACAAGGTGACGTGTGGGCAGGCTCGATGATAGAAGACGCCTGGCGAGAGAAGAGCCGGATCCCACACAGCTTCCACCACCAACGGAGCTGAAGAACACCGGAACCGCCAAGCCCTGCGCCCCAGGTGGCCGCTGTCTTCAGCAGTCAGACCCGGTACTGCTGGCAGAGAACAGAGACAGTCCTGATGAGTGTGAGTTCGCACTTTCTTTGCTAACAAAATTTTGACTATTAGAGAAAAAATTACTCATAACCATCCCAAAGATGTATCGTTATCTTTGGCTGCTTTCAGTGATGCCGGTATTTGGTTAGACTCTTTCTCTCCGATTGTTCTGTCTGAGTTATTTTCATTAGTTACTTCATCCAAACCATCAACATGCTTATTAGACCCCATTCCTGCCAGGCTGCTCAAGGAAGTCCTACCATTATTTAATGCTTCAATCTTAAATATGATCAATCTATCTTTGTTAGTTGGCTATGTACCACAGGCCTTTAAGGTGGCAGTAATTAAACCATTACTTAAAAAGCCATCACTTGACCCAGCTATCTTAGCTAATTATAGGCCAATCTCCAACCTTCCTTTTCTCTCAAAGATTCTTGAGAGGGTAGTTGTAAAACAGCTAACTGATCACCTGCAGAGGAATGGTCTATTTGAAGAGTTTCAGTCAGGTTTTAGAATTCATCATAGTACAGAAACAGCATTAGTGAAGGTTACAAATGATCTTCTTATGGCTTCGGACAGTGGACTTATCTCTGTGCTTGTTCTGTTGGACCTCAGTGCTGCTTTTGATACTGTTGACCATAAAATTTTATTACAGAGATTAGAGCATGTCATAGGTATTAAAGGCATTGCGCTGCGGTGGTTTGAATCATATTTGTCTAATAGATTACAGTTTGTTCATGTAAATGGGGAATCTTCTTCACAGACTAAAGTTAATTATGGAGTTCCACAAGGTTCTGTGCTAGGACCAATTTTATTCACTTTATACATGCTTCCCTTGGGCAGTATTATTAGACGGTATTGCTTAAATTTTCATTGTTACGCAGATGATACCCAGCTTTATCTATCCATGAAGCCAGAGGATACGCACCAATTAGCTAAACTGCAGGATTGTCTTACAGACATAAAGACATGGATGACCTCTAATTTCCTGTTTTTAAACTCAGATAAAACTGAAGTTATTGTACTTGGCCCCACAAATCTTAGAAGCATGGTGTCTAACCAGATCGTTACTCTGGATGGCATTTCCCTGATCTCTGGTAATACTGTGAGAAATCTTGGAGTTATTTTTGATCAGGATATGTCATTCAAAGCGCATATTAAACAAATATGTAGGACTGCCTTTTTGCATTTACGCAATATCTCTAAAATCAGAAAGGTCTTGTCTCAGAGTGATGCTGAAAAACTAATTCATGCATTTATTTCCTCTAGGCTGGACTATTGTAATTCATTATTATCAGGTTGTCCTAAAAGTTCCCTAAAAAGCCTTCAGTTGGTTCAGAATGCTGCAGCTAGAGTACTGACGGGGACTAGCAGGAGAGAGCATATCTCACCCGTGTTGGCCTCCCTTCATTGGCTTCCTGTTAATGCTAGAATAGAATTTAAAATTCTTCTTCTTACTTATAAGGTTTTGAATAATCAGGTCCCATCTTATCTTAGGGACCTCGTAGTACCATATTACCCCATTAGAGCGCTTCGCTCTCAGACTGCGGGCTTACTTGTAGTTCCTAGGGTTTGTAAGAGTAGAATGGGAGGCAGAGCCTTCAGCTTTCAGGCTCCTCTCCTGTGGAACCAGCTCCCAATTCAGATCAGGGAGACAGACACCCTCTCTACTTTTAAGATTAGGCTTAAAACTTTCCTTTTCGCTAAGGCTTATAGTTAGGGCTGGATCGGGTGACCCTGGACCATCCCTTGGTTATGTTGCTTTAGACGTAGACTGTGTTTCATAATTATTGTATGGCCTTGCCTTGCAATGTGGAGCGCCTTGGGGCAACTGTTTGTTGTGATTTCGCGCTATACAAGAAAAAAGTTGATTGATTGATTGATTAGGAGGGAGCACCTCCACCTACAATCACACACTCGTGCAGCTCCTGTTTCACCACTTATCTGGTTTGGGGTGTGAGGCGAAGCCGTCGCTGATCACACCAAACGCCAATCCCACAGATAAGGACACACCAGGAAAACGGCTGCAAAGAAGTTCAGATTATTACTCAATGTTTTTGAGTCAGCAGAGAAAATTACCTGAATGGTAGCTGATTTCTCGGCGAGGAGGTGGAGTTGCAGTCCGGCCTTTATGGTGATGGTGATGAGATGAATGAGTGACAGCTGGTGCTGAGGATGAGTGACAGCTGTCACTCCCAGTGGCTCCGGCGCCCTCTCGTGCTTGAAGCCCGCACTCCAAGCAGGGCGCCATCTGGTGGTGGTGGGCCAGCAGTACCTCCTCTTCAGCGGCCCACACAACAAAATTGTTCTATTCTGTTATGTTATTTTCTGATTTCTATCTTATTTGAGTGTATTTAACTGTGGATGGTAACGGGTGTACGGTGTATGGGGTGGGCGTTTATAAGCTTTTGCTTCAGCCCATGCCCTTTCGGCTGCACCTAATTTGAGAAACTGAGTTATTGTTGTTTTTTTCTTTTGTTTGTTTTTTATGTATGTTAGTAAGAGTTTATGTTGGTATTTTGTTTTGTTTATGTGTGTGCTGAATAAATTCATTTATTCATTCATTCATTCACATTGGCCCTGGCTATCACCACTTGGGTGTTGTTGGTAGCCAAATCGTGCCTCTCAGCACACAGATTGGGAGAGATATCTCCCACTTTCAAAGGTTTTGTTGATTCATGATTTCGAGTAAAACAAGTATAATTGCTTATAATTGCTTGTATAATAGACATCTTTGTTAAAGGTAGGTAGTGTTGCATTTCTCAATGTAATTGTGAATGGTTTATCAAATTGGCCACAGTCACCTGATGGATTTGTCTCTTTCATCAAACTCAGAATGCAATGGGTATATTTTGCTTCCAATGGTGTGGGTACTACTCTCAGAATTGGTCTGGGACCAGAACAAATTAAACAATCCCCTTTTATTTGGTTGGCTGCTTGTTCTGCCATGAGAAGCCAATTATCTTTACCTCTAATCCCGGTCTCAATGTCAAACAGATTGAGATTTAGTTCCACAGAACCTCCAGGTCTATGGAAATAAATACTAATATTTCAACTCTATTTTGAGCCCCTACCAGTCTCCTAAAGGTGGTGCTGGTTGCCTCATCCTGACAGATTATTATCATTTGTTTTGGGTCCTCTCCTGCTGCATAGGCAGGCATTAAGGAACATACATAGTCAAGTTCATGTTAGTTTCATTGGCTAGGAATTCAGCATATTTGTACCACATATTCATCTGATATGGATTACGTGGAGTATCGAACATCCATTCAAAACCTCATTGTGGACTCAACTGTCTTTTGTCTGACTCATCTCCTTCAGATCCTCGTCTCAACTCCTTGGTATGGTTAGGCCTGTCGTCTTTAGTTTGTCTCCCTGGTGGCTCTTGCATCACCGGAGGACAGATATGTTTCAAGCCGTTGCTGGGTCTCTACAGGCGGTCAGCCAACACCCTCCCCAGCACTGTCCCCTTTTATGGTTTACTCAGGGTCTTTTCAGGTATCTCTGTTTCTTGCAGTGTGACAGATGGCTCCAGGAGGAGCACTCAGCAATCTTGACAGTACTTGGTGTGGTCAGCAGGACTTGGAATGGGCCTTCCCACTTTGGCAATGACCAGCTCTTCTTCTTAATGGCCTTTATCAGCACCCAATTGCCAATCTGGACAGAGTTCTCTGGTTCCTGTATAGGAAGAGAGGAGTCTGGCATTTTGTTAGCGTGTATCACATCCTTATGATTGAGAACACGCCTCATATAATCCACCAGGTTCTGCTCTTCTGCATCTGGTCCTTACCGTACATACCATATTCTGTCCCCCCGGTAGAAAAGGTGGGGGGGACATGTCCCCCCTATCCCCCACCAAATTGTGCCCATGGCTGGATATACTTCTACCCATTTAGAATATGCATCAGTAATCACCAGGCAATATTTTCTTTCTCTCACAAGGTGTCAATTCAATAGAATCCATGTGTACAGTTTGGAATGGATATTGTGGCACTGGGAATTTCCCTGTTTGCCTTTCTCTCATTGCCTTGAGAGTTATGTTTTGCACAAATTAGGCATGCTCTACAAAAAGTTTTTGAATAGATAGCAAATCCATAGGTGGTGAAGTGTTGTACTATCATCACCATCCCCCGTGTTGAGACATAATGAGGTCCATGGCTCAAAATAGCTGCCCATTTAAACAAGCTTTTAGGTAATATTGCTTTGACTAAAGTCACATGTAAATTTGATCTCTAAGTGTAGCACCTCGTTTTTTCCATAATGCTTTTTTTATTTTCAGGAGCATTATTGTGCATGTCTTGACATCTTTGCTTATCATTTGGTCTGAGAGCTGGAATAGTAACCTTCTTTCCTGTCATTAATTTGCATGCTTCAGCCAATGCCACTTTTAATCAATTCATCTTTAATTTCTAAGATTCATTTCTACTGAAATACTTTATTCAGGACACAAAAAACAGCCCATAGGACAAAAGAAAGATAAATACGAGACAAAGCAAAACTGTCAGAAATCCAAAGTAATGAAAAGTTTAAATATTTCAAGAGGGATTGAAATATATGCAAACAATATAACACACCTGAGCTATCATATATTGCATTTTTCCCTACTATTTCATAAACATGATTTTTTTTTTCAATCTAAAAACATTTGTTAATCCTGCAGTATCACATTTTTACTCTCAGGTGTCAGCCTTTACCAGTTTGTAACATCAATATTATTCAGAATCCCTAATAAAGTGACTCAGCAATATTGAGGTGAGCTGTACAAAGTTTATCTCTTATATAAAAATGAGAGCAGTGCTCATCAGCACACATAAATGTACCAAATTACAGCTGTTAATGCAGGACCAAGTGCCCTTTGAGCAAGGCACTGAACACAGAGGAGCATCGACACATCAAACTGCTTAATGACCCAGTTTGATAAACTGCTCCAGCTCGTTGCTCCACTATCTGTCCTGCCATACTGACGCTTGTCAAAGCAGCTGAAACAGACACAGCTAAACTGGAAGGTGAACTATGTGGGTTTCAAATTATGAATGATGATATAATGACATCATTGGCTGTGGCCCTGAGATAAGTCATGCAACGACTGTGATACTATGTAAAAGTCATAGTTTATGCAAAATTAATACAAGAAACCAGGAAGTGTAAACATCCATTTCCCCAATATTTTCCCTATTTGACATAATAGCAAAGAAATGAAGATGAGAAAATCACAATCTATTTTGAAACATCAGTGAAGTGCTCAACTTTCATTTTAGCTCATTTATAAAAGCTGCACTACCAGGTTCTGACAGTGGGCTGTCTAAAGTTTCTGACTACAAGACAGAACATTTCTAAAGTTTTGTGAAACATTTGAATACAGCTTTTATAAAAACAATTTGTGTAGGTTAGTGTTTAGCGTTTAGCAAAGTCTTTACCGGACACTGTACAGTGCATCCAGAAAGTATTCACAGCACTGAACGTTTTCTACAATTTGTTATTGTTGTGTGTGGGCCGCTGAAGAGGAGGTACTGCTGGCCCATCACCACCAGAGGGCGCCCTGCCTGGAGTGCGGGCTCCAGGCACCAGAGGGCGCCGCCGCCTGATGAGAGCAGCCAGGGTGACAGCTGTCACCCATTACTGGACACAGCTGACTTCACTCAGTACGGAGGTATATCAGCAGGACAGCGTCTCCACCTCAGTGCCGAGATATCACCTTGAGTTTCAGGTAATCACCTCTGCAACATATATCTGTGTTCAGATAAGTACTCACCTTTCCTGCTTCAGTGTGACAAGAGGTGGAGGCGGCTTTGCCCCTCTCATCTACCGGGTGCGGTCGCATCCCACCCTGTGTGTTTGTGGTCTTTCCCGCCAGCAGTACCGGATCCGACGAGCGGAGGCAGTGGCCACCTGGGAATTCGGGACTTGGCGGTTCCAGTACTTCTGGGTTTCGGTGGCAGAGGAGATCTGGGTGGTTCCGGTTCAACTAGGACGGACGTCTCCTACCTTCGGGCCTGCCCACAAGACACCAGCAGATTTCGGCTTACATCTCCAAATTGCTAATTGTTGTATCAGTTGTGCTATTTTCACAACAGTAAAACTTGTTCTTACTTTTCTCCATTGTCCGTTCATTGCGCCCCCTGTTGTGGGTCCGTGTACCTACACTTTCACAACAGTTATGTTGGATGAAATTCATCATTTTTTTTTGTCAGCATCACGTGTGGAGGGGAAATCAGTGTGATTCCTATCATCTGGTCATTTTGTTTTTGTTTTTGTGGGAGGCAAATGACCTATTACTGCTCCATTATCTTGTTCTCTTGTGTTGAACAATATTTGTTCTTCTTCACCCCTCCTTCTTGCTTTGGCCCTGTTTTTTTGCCTCACATCTTTTTGTATGCTTCTGCTCTCCATCGTAGTGCATTTTCCATTCCATATTTTTCTGTTTTCTTGTGTAATCTTTTGCTTTTCGTTTTATGTTTTTCCACCAGTGTGTTTGTCCTGCAACAAGAACAGCAATTCTTCATAATTTAGCCGTCCGTCTGTTTATTTCCTAGGGAAATCTAAACAGACGGATTGCTGTCCTTTTCACTGATTAAAGATCAGTCAAACTGAAAAGTTGTCACCACTTCAACCTCAGGAGGTGGGTGAACCTTGCCTGGAGCCTCTTTTCAGTTTTGGTGTCTGTTAATCAGGTGTCATACACACATGTAATATTCACACAGAAATTATTTACAATTATTTACAACGGTTATTTTCAGTGTTTCCAGTGGTCAACACTGAGGGACTAATCATCCCAGAACTTTACGATCCGCCCACCGAAGGTTTTACCGACCTTTTTACTCTAATATTACTTTTTAGCACTTTTGTGCCTATTAGAGGTCCTCCACCTCGAAGTGAGAACTTTATAGGGCTTTTCTGTACCTATCAGAGGTTTTCCTGGTCTGTTCTTTTACTGAAAACTTTAATAGCATTTTTCTACATGATACCCCTCAGTTACCCGTACTACAGAGACAATAGTATTCACCCCTGGTGAATTTCTTTCACTAAAGTTCGGACATCTTCACCCTGATGACCGTCGACCCATCAGGGAGGAGTCCGCCCCAGAAAGGGTCTTCAACATGATTTGTTCCCGTGCCGCGGCCACGGACTTTCACGGAGTCCTCCTCCACGGGCTGATGACCCTCAGGTTTGTTGCTGCTAGGCTCGAAGGACCATTGAAATGTCAGGTTCACATTGTAATAGAAATCACAGACAACCTGATTTCAATGAAACACACCAGGAGTCTCTGCTTCTCTTTTGCTCACGAGGAGAGAGAGAGTGTATCGCTTGAGCATCACATGTTCCTTCCTTGTGTTGGGAAAAAATTATGAATGTGCCTTATTTTGTTATCACTTAAATGTCTAAAGAAATTGTTTTCTTCAATTTGAAGTAGAAGTCTCTCATGGCGTGATTAATGCAAAGTGTCTGTTTTTCAATATGCAGTGTTCAGATACATGCAATACCTGAGGTCTTTGTTTCGCTTAATCAGAGCAAGTAGAAAAATAAGATGTTGACACACATTCACACGTGGTATTTGTTAACTTATTTTGCTGATGTTGACACTTAACTAAAGATTGAAAGTTTTCTTGTTCCTGGGAGAGTCTGTGCTGATCGTTTCTCCTTTGTAACCATGGTGACGGCGTCCTTGTTTGCTTGAATGAATAAAAAGCTGAAGGAGAGTGTCACTCGACAGAGAGAGAGAGGGAAGGAGAGAGAATGAAGGAACATGTGATGCTTGTGCGATACCCTGTCTCTCTCCGCGTGAGCAACACTCTCCTCACAAGCAAAAGAAAAACAATGACTCCTGGTGTGTTTCTTTTATATCAGGTTCACCCTGTAATAAAAATCACAGTAATAAAACTGAAATTCTTGCCTTTATTAATGAAACTGTTACTCTTAACTTGACCAATGGAACAAGAAGTCCTGTCTTTTGTAATGAAGGTTGAACTGTTAACTTTTGTAATGTCACTGGAATGCTCGATTTTGATCATGCAGCTGGAAATCTTGACTTTAGTAATGAAGCTGGAACTCTTGACATTAGCAATGGAAGTGGAACTCCTGACTTTCGTAATGAAGTTGGAATGAAGCTGTAATTCTTTCCTATAGCAGTCGAAGTGGAAGTCCTGACTTTTTCTAATGAAGGCTGAACTAATTCAATTTTGGAATGTAGCTGAACCACTTGACTTTGATCCTGCTGCTGGAATGCTTGACTTGAGTAATGGACCTGGAACTGTTGACTTTCCTATTACAACTGAAGCTCTTGACTTTACTTATGGAACTGGAACGTTTGGCTCTGCTGTTGCAGCTGAAACTCAACTTTAGTATTGGAGCTGAAACTCTGGACTGTAGTAATGGAGCTCGAAGTCTTAACTTGAACAATGGAACTAAAAATCCTGTGTTTTGTAATGATGGTTGAACTCTTAACTTTTGTCATGTTTAACACTTGACTTGAGTATTGATGCTGAAACTCTTGACTTTAGCAATGGAACTGGAACTCCTGACTTTAGTAATGAAGTTGGAATGGAGCTGCAAGTCTTTACTGTAGCAGTAGAATTTGAAGTCCTGAGTTTTCTCATGAAGGCTGAACACTTAACTTTTGTAATCGAGCTGCAACACTTGACTTTGATCATGCAGCTGGAAATCTTGACTTACATAATGGAGCTGGAACTCTCCACTTTTGGAATGGAACTGGAATGCTTGGCTTTCCTGCTGCAGCTGAAATGCTTGACTTTGGCAATAGAACTGGAAGTCTTGAATTTCGTATTGCAGCTGCTATTCTTGACTTTAATAATGGAGCTGGATCTCTTGACATTCCTCTTGCAGTTGAAACTATTGACTTTAGAAATTGAACTGGAACTCTTGAATTTCATATTGCTGTTGAATCTCTAGATTATATGAATGGACCTGGACCTCCTTGAATTTTGTAATGCAGATGGACCTCTTGACCTTAGTAATGACGCTGACACTTTGACATTAACGGATGCTGAACTCCTGATTTTAGTCATGGAGCTGGATCTCTTGTCTTTAGTAATGGAGCTGGAACACTAGTAATTGAACTGGAACTCTTGATTTTCCTATTGCAGCTGATACTCTTGACTTTAGGAATGAAGTTGGAACTCGACATTAGCAATGGGACTGGAACTCCTAACTTTAGTAATGAAGTTGCAATGGAGCTGTACCTCTTCACTGTAGGAGTGGAATTGGAAGTTATGACTTTTGGTAATGAATGCTGAACTGTTAACTTCTGGAATGGAGCTGAAACATTTGACTTTGATGATGCAGCTGGAAATCTTGACTTTAGTAATGGACCTGGAAGTCTTGACTTTCCTACTGCAGCTGAAATTCTTGACTTTACGAATGGAACTAGAATGCTTGGCTTTGTGGGCTGGGGTGTTTGGCTGGCTTGGTTTTTGTTTTCTGTTTCTCTCACCAGGTGGTATGCATTCAGGACTGAGTGGCTGAGCATTAGGACCTCACCCTGAACACCTGAGGCTTGTTTTCACATGCAGGTCATCAGGGCTCACAGCTGTGGTGTATTTTGTCTTGATCAGAGATTGCTGCACTTAAACCTTGAATGCACAGTGTGTGATTGCCAGAGACTCGACCTTGTGAGCAGACGTGTGAGATCGACGTCAAGAGAACAATCTCACCATCACGGACGCAGAGACCGCTCCAGGTTTGACACCACAGTCTGTGAAGGAGGATTGGGTGAGGTCTCACGCTCTTCAGCACACTTCCTGAGGTAATTTGGTTTTGGTGACTTTTATGAAGTAATGACAGTGGATTTGGTGTCCCTCACACCTTGTGTTATTGAGCTGTCACGTTATGCTAATTGTCTAATCAGCTTCTGCTGCAGTGGAGATTTGAACTGAGTTGTTCCATGCCTGCAAGGTGAGAAGCTGATGTATAGATTTAAGCCAGGAAGTGTTTGCTGATTGCGTGCACCTTTGAGTTGTGTCTCTCTGTGTGGAGTTGGACTCACCTCATGTTTTCTTTCTTCACAGACTCGGTTTGTCGCGGCCACCTGGGGGGTGTCGGCGGGGTCCCTGGGTGCGAACTGCTGTGGCTCCGGACCGTTTGCGCTGTTGGGAGCGCGCCGTGTTTCCACCTCACCAGACCACGGACTTTTTAGTTGTTTAGCACTATAGTTAAGAGTTCCAGTTCCATTACTAAAATCGAGAGTTTCAACTGCAATGGGAAATTCAAAAATTCCAAATCCATTACAAAAGTTAAGAAGTCAATCTTCATTACAAAAGTAAGGACTTTCACTTCCATTGGTCAAGTTAAGAGTTTCAGCTCCATTATCAAGTCAAGTGTACAAGCTCCATCACTACCGTCAAGAGTTCCAGTTCTATTGCTAAACTCAAGATATTTCAGCTACAACAGGAAAGCCAAGAATTCCAGCTCCATTACTAAAGTTATGAGTTCCAGCTTTATTACTAAAGTCAAGAGTTTCAGTTCCATTCCTAAAGTCAGGAGTTTCAGCTGCAAGAGGAAAGTCAAAAGTTCCAGCTGCATTACTAAAGTCGTGAGTTCTAGTTCAGTTACTGAAGTCAAGCTTTTCAGCTGAAATTGGAAAGTCAAGACATCCAGCTCCATTCTTAAAGTTAAGCGTTCCAGCTTCATGACTGAAGTTGAGTTCCAGCTCCATCACTGCAGTGAAGAGTTCCAGTTCTAAAGATAAACTCAAAGATTTTCAGCTGTACAAGGAAATCCTAGAGTTCCAGCTCCATTACCAAAGTTAAGAGTGCCAGCTTTATTCCTAAAGTCAAGAGTTTCAGCAGCAAGAGGAAAGTCAATAGTTCCAGCTCCATTACTAAAGTCATCAGTTCTAGTTCCATTACTATAGTTAATAGACTAAAGTCAAGAGTTTCAACTGCAATGGGAAATTCAAGAATTCCAGATCCATTACAAAAGTAAGGACTTTCAGTTCCATTGGTCAAGTTAAGAGTTTCAGGTCCATTACTTTATAGCTCATATATACTTTATAGCTTATAGCTACTTTATAGCTTTATAGAAACTCAGGTCCA
Source organism: Thalassophryne amazonica (assembly GCF_902500255.1). Lineage (NCBI taxonomy): Eukaryota > Metazoa > Chordata > Actinopteri > Batrachoidiformes > Batrachoididae > Thalassophryne > Thalassophryne amazonica. The sequence goes on from NC_047108.1 coordinate 1,476,514, forward strand.
TTACTTACTTTATAGACACCTGTCGCTATTGGCCATCAAGATAGAGACACCTGTCAATGGCTAAAGCATTAGGTAGTGACAGATAGCGACACGTGTCGCTATCTCGATGGCCGATGACTTGGTTAGAGCAGGAACTTCCCAAAGTAAAAGACGCAAGATACTTTTCCACATTTGATGTGGCCTCCAGGTTCTGGACAATCCCTGTCCATGAAGATGATCAACACAAACTGGCATTTACCTTTGCCAACCGCCAGTATACCTACACCAGGTGCCCATTTAGCTATGCCAAGTCATCTGCAGAATTCAACTTCTTCTTGAATAAGGCGTGCCCTGATGCTAATGAGCGAGGCACCCTTATCTATGTTGACAATGTCCTAATGCGAAACCCCATACTAGACAAACATTTGGATGAGATAGACCACATTTTTGGCCAACTCATGACTGCTGGTGAGAAAATCTCACTTTCAAAGTGTCAATGGTGTCAGACCAAGTTCAACTATGTGGGCCTCCTTGTCAGCCAGATGGAGTGCAACCACAAGTTTGACGAGTCCAGTGCATCACCAATATCAAAATGCCTACAAACCTAATGGAACTGCGCAGCTTTCTGGGAGTGTGCAACTTCTCCTGCCAATTCATTGAAAACTATGCAGACTTGGCAAAACCACTGACAGACCTGCTCAAAAATGATACGCTGTTCCTATAGGGTGAACCCCAAGAACAGGCCATGCAGGCTCTAAAAGACAGACTCTGCTCAGCCCCATGCCTACCATACCCAGACTTTAGCAAAGAATTCCACCTAGAAGTGGGATTCTCCAATCAATGCCTAAGTGTGGGACTGTACCAGATGTATGACAAAGACAGGCGAGTGGTCACGTAAGTGAGCAAAACACTTAAACCGCCGGAACTTAAATTCAGTGACTGTGAAAAAGCCCTACTAGCAGCAGTCTGGGCCGTTAAATATTTTGCCAACTATCTGAGCGGACAAAAAGTCATTGTAGAAACCATTAATCAACCAGTGACATTCCTTAACAGTCAGAGACTGCGAGAAGGTGTAGTAACAAACTCACGAGTTGCCTCTTGGTTGATGGCACTGCAAAATTTTGACATGGAGGTGCGGTACGCACAAGGCCGCAAAACTCCCCTAGGCACAGGGTTAGCTATTTGCTGGTGCTGCACCAAAGACACACTGGCTGCAACTCCTTTGAACGAAGACGTGTCACCACCCGACTCCCCTAATCACCACTACTTTGACCACAATGCCTGCCAAGGCATGATCACTGCATACGTGGGTGGCTGTTCATTTCACCATGAAACAGTCACCCAGGCAGGAGTGGTGGTTGCATGGATTGACAACACACCATATGAGCCACAGAAGGCGTTAGATGAGGCACTTTTGCCCCGGCCACCCGCCCATGCTGTGTCCATGGGGACCCCTGGCAGGACTGCTAACACAAACCCTGCCACAGCCCCCATCTCCACAACAGCCTCGGTCACTCCGGCTTTCTCCGACTCCAACCTGGCTTCACTCCAGCCTCTGGATCCTGCTATAAACAAAATGGTGCTACACCTCACTGATCCTTAAGTTCACCCACTCACTGAGGATGATTTTGCTTCCATCCCTGACTTGAAACAACTGTACCTCGCCCGAGATCACCTAAAAGAGCTCCGTGGCATCTTGGTCTATGCTTCACATCTTTTCACTTTTGGACTACCTATCTTTTGGACTACCTATCCGCATAAACTCGGATAGAGGTACCCACTTCACCAGTGAAGTCATGCAACAACTCTGGCAAGTGCTGAGGGTTAAGGCAAACTTCCACATCAGCCACCACCCTCAGTCGTCAGGACAGGTGGAAAGGGCCAACCGAACTGTGGTAACCATCCTGCGCAAATATGTGGCAGCCAACCACAGAGAATGGGATGTGAAACTTCCCTTGGCCCTCACAAATTGACAGGGTTCTCCCCTTTTCAAATGATGACAGGCCATCAGATGACGCTATCTCTCCACCTGCTGTACCAGCCAGGGGAGGCAAACATTACGACAGTGTACACGGCTCAACAATACATGACTAACTTGACTGAACATCTGAAAGCCACTTTCTCCTTTGCTCAAAAACACTTGAACAAAAGCGCAGAAGATCGAAAAACCTACTATGATCAGAAGGCGTCCCACCATGAAATACAAGTGGGGGTGTGGTACTACTCGTTCGGGTAACCCAGCCAGAAAACAACCAGGTTGACCCGCAAGTTATTACCCCGTTGGACCGGACTGCATTTGGTGACTGACAAAATGTCTGCCGTCGCATACCAAATCAAGGTCATCAAGGGTCAAAGAGAACCAGTTTTCAAGTTGGTACACCGCAACCAAATAAAGCCACACAAAACCCCCATGGGTCTCGCCGGGGACACCACAGTTGCTGATAGAACCTAAAGAAACCACTCATTAAGTTGAGAGGACACAAAGAAGGAATATTGACACCTGCCGCGTCCCAAACAAATTCCCAGACAAATTATCAGAATAATTTTAACTTCCAACAGGACAAATAAAACAACTAAGGTGATCTCACCAACACCACCAAAGTGGGGGTGAGCCACCAAAAGTGACAGCCTCATGCTTGAATTGAGAATCATTCAGATAATTCAAACTCTGTGCTATAAGCCAGGAAAGAAAAAAAAAGAAGAAAATCTCTAATCATTCTATCAGATTTCTAACCATGTTTGTTGTGCTTGCCAGGATAACCTGGCTCTTGACCTTGCTGCTCCTCGGTGCAACCGTTGCCGACACCTCCTCAAACGTGGTTGAATTTGGACCAGAACTGGACATCGTCCTGAAGGACCAGCCCCGCTTATTGATAACGAACTGCTGCTTGCACACACAGAGGGTGTTCGTCAGGCTCAACCCCACAGAAGTGTACAGGGCCAACTTCGCCAGCACCTCAGTGAATCTGGTCTCCTGGGCAGGGAGCCGGTGGACCAAGTCTGTCCTGAAGCATGCTGAGGCAGACATAGTCATCATGTTATGCCAGATGGAGAAGTTCACAAGCAGAACTGAGTGGACTCAACAAAAGAGAGAAGAGGTTCATTGGAGGTCTGCTAATGGCAGCCTCAGCTGTAGGATCCCTCTTCAGTTTTGGCTTATCAGCAGTTAACACCATCACAATGACAGCAGTAAAGAGACACGTTAGGGAGCTTCAAGAGATAATCCCTGAAATATAGGGTCAGCTTCATTTACAGAGAGAAGGTCTCAAGAACATCGGACAACCCGTACGAGACACCGTGGTAATCCTTAACACCCATACCAACAAGATCAAAAAGACTGTAGGCATACTTGACCAGCTAGCACAGGGGTGGCCAAGTTCGGTCCTCGAGAGCCACCTTCCTGGCACTTTTAGTTGTCTCCCTGCTCCATGCTGGTGGACATGACCAGGGACGTCGGGTCTTCGATTGACAGCCTTGCCGTCGGTAGGATTCCACTCTACATTGTCCCTTTAGCCCTGGTCCACCAACTTCTAGAGTCCGCAACCCATAGCATAGTCATGCCGCTGCAAGCCCACCTCGCATACGTGTTGGGCAGTTCAATTTAAATATATGTAGATCCAGAGGATCTGAAAATGGCATTTCTAATTAACTTGCCCATTGTCATCACCGAAAACATCTACAGGCTCAAGAGTGTCAAAGTCGAATCGAGTGGGGAAATGTAGCGAGGAGCCAGCCTGCAATACACAACATCCTAAGTTTGCATGAAACAAAGGTCATGCAAAGTATCCTTCAAAGAATAACCCATCACAGCTCAAGTTCTGGAATATATCTAAGTGCAAAAAGGAGGTTTTCCTGAGCCTAGCACAGGATGGCCAGGTGTCATAAAACTGCCCCAGACAAGGATTTAAGACCCCCTAAAGTGCATTCCTCACAGAGCATTGGGTTCACCAGATGGTGAGAACCTCCTTTTTCATCTAAAAACACAGACCCCAGAAAGACCTACTTTTCCCCAATGTCCAAAAACTGTGCCTTTACAGCACAATTCCAATAAGACCACATAATAGCAGAATTGCCATCAACTTGGAGATCACAATACAGTTTTTCTGGTTAAAATTGACCTTAGATTAACAGATTTCACATTTTATGATGAAATCCCAAAACCAGCCTCTTCCAATCCGTGTAGCAAGAGTGACCCCTTTTGGGCGAATTGGGGGGGGACATGTGACCAATTCGGGTGTATCATAAGTTGAAGATCACATTTTTAAAAGTTGTACTATTGTTGTTGTGACCAAAAAAAAAAAAAAAAAAAAAAAAAAAAAAATGGAAGCAAATGTGATAATTTAACATCACACATGGAATTTATAGACCTTGTATGTACGAGGTCTGTCTGTAAAGTATAGGTCCTTTTTATTTTTTTCAAAAACTATATGGATTTCATTCATATGTTTTTATGTCAGACATGCTTGAACCCTCGTGCGCATGCGTGAGTTTTTCCACGCCTGTCGGTGACGTCATTGGTCTGTGAGCACTCCTTGTGGGAGGAGTCGTCCAGCCCCTCGTCGGAATTCCTTTGTCTGAGAAGTTGCTGAGAGACTGGCGCTTTGTTTGATCAAAATTTTTTCTAAACCTGTGAGACACATCGAAGTGGACACGGTTCGAAAAATTAAGCTGGTCTTCAGTGAAAATTTTAACAGCTGATGAGAGATTTTGAGGTGATTCTGTCGCTTTAAGGACTTTTCACGGAGCGAGACGTCGCGCTGCGCTCTCAGGCGGCGTCATCAGCCTGTTTCAAGCTTAAAACCTCCACATTTCAGGCTCTATTGATCCAGGACGTCGTGAGAGAACAGAGAAGTTTCAGAAGAAGTCGGTTTCAGCATTTTATCCGGATATTCCACTGTTAAAGGAGATTTTTTTAATGAAAACGTGCGGGCGGATTGCAGCGTCGGCTCGCAGCTGCCGCGACGCTCCGCCACAGGAAAAACACCTCTGTTGGAAGCCTTGAGGACAAGTTGGAACATCTCCAGCTGATAAACAATTTCTCATATACTCACTCCACTGAAAGCCATCAAAAGCCGCCTGGATTTTACAAATGGTTATCAACACGGAGGTGTTTTTCCTGTGCCGCCGCACCGCGTCGGCTGCGTCCCGATGCGCGGACCCGTCCGCACGTCTTTCATTAAAAAAAATCTCCTTTAACTGGAATATCCGGATAAAATGCTGAAACCGACTTCTTCTGAAACTTCTCTGTTCTCTCACGACGTCCTGGATCAATAGAGCCTGAAATGTAGAGGTTTTCAGCTTGAAACAGGCTGATGACGCCGCCTGAGAGCGCTGAGCGACGTCTCGCACCGTGAAAAGTCCTTAAAGCGACAGAATCACCTCAAAATCTCTCATCAGCTGTTAAAATTTTCACTGAAAACCAGCTTAATTTTTCGAACCATGTCCACTTCGATGTGTCTCACAGGTTTAGAAAAAATTTTGATCAAACAAAGCGCCAGTCTCTCAGCAACTTCTCAGACAAAGGAATTCCGACGAGGGGCTGGACGACTCCTCCCACAAGGAGTGCTCACAGGCGAATGACGTCACCGACAGGCATGGAAAAACTCACGCATGCGCACGAGGGTGCAGGCATGTCTGACGTAAAAACATATGACTGAAATCCATATAGTTTTTGAAAAAAATAAAAAGGACCTATACTTTACGGACAGCCCTCGTATGCTCTGATCATAGATTATAGAAAGTTCATCAAATGTGTGCTTTTTATATGACTGTGTATTTCTAAGGAAATTGTGTCCTAGAGTTTTGTAATACAGGACTTGCTTGGTTTTAAGCGGGAATTTAAGAAAGCAGACACTAATTCATTATAAAACTAGACAAAGAAACGCAGAGAAAAATGACAGAACCCAGAATTCTTGGGGGTGGAGCTTTTAAAAGCATGCGCCCCTGGGGAACTCGCTGTCTTCTCCTGCTCTTACATGTCGATTCTTCCTCCTTCGTCTTTCTTTGTTTTCGGGTCATGAGACGCGGCCTCAGCCAACCAAAGTTTTACTACCCTTTGTTCTTGCAACCGCATGTTGTTGAATTGATTTCTTGTCTGTGTGCAACAAGAAATTACTTTTCCTTTTCTACAGATAACTTTTACCAAAACCTTTGTAAAGTTAAACACGCAGGTGCATTGAACTTCCTTTGACAATTTTACAAATTAATAAATAAAGACAATCAAGCTTTTATTCTGACGATCCCAGAGGGCAAGCGCTGCAGAGATATATACATCCAGGTCAGCTGAGCCGTGTAAAGAATAAATGAAAATATATGCTATTTTACTCATAATTAGCTTTGCATGCTAACAATGCTAAAAGTTACCAAACTGAATAAAAGGTTTTGTGTTCATTATTTTCAAAAAGTAACAAATGTTTCGAAGTATGTACGTCATGCAGGTTTAAATGAACTAGATATTGTATTGAATGAATGAAGTTGAATAGAGTGTATACTTGTGCCATAATGTGTTTAAGGGTTTTATCATGATGTCAAATGAATGAAAATGTGTATGCATATGCTTTGATAGATGTTCAACTGATTTATGATGGTTTTGAAATGATACAAATATACGGTTTGATTAATGATTGAAATATGTGCTTATGATGAATTGTATTGAACATGTGGAACTGCTGACAGGCAGTGATGAGTTACTCTAATCTGACCACTTTTTTTACTAATGAGTAATCTAACGCGTTAATCTTTCCAAATCAGTAATCAGATTAAAGTTACTTCTCCATGTCACTGTGCGTTACTATTATTTTTGCATTGTGGGTCGATAGCAGCATTAAACTTGGTCCGTGAGCAGGGGGTCGGGGTTCGACTGAACTGCCCACTTTAAGCGAGATGTGAACTTTTCATCTGCGGTTTTCTGCAGCAGCTACGTCTCGTCCTCACCTCTTAAAGCGCGGTGACAACAGCACACCTGCACTGAGATTTACAAAGACATTTTTATGCTTTTTTTCTCCTTTATTTAGAATTCTGAGCTGAGCCACTCCGTATCTGCTCCCTAAAAACAGCTGATCCATCGTGACACATCAACAACTAACACTATTTTCCACTCAAATGCACCTAAACTCTCTTTCTGAGGACCACATGATGTGAAAACACAATAAAACTTTCTTACCTGTAAATCTGGTCCTGTTTTCTGCATAAATAAATGTTATCCATTCTTTGTGCTCAAACGCCAAAGCAGGGGCGAATCCAGATGGAATGGGGGCGTGGGGCAAGGATATGCCCCCCCACAACACCCCTAGATTAAAGGTCCAGTTTTGAAGCCTTTTTTGTTTACTACAACTACTAATACTACTTATAATAATTTGGACAAGTAAAATGTTTAGAGAGAATTTAAATGTTAGAAAAATGTTAGAAAGAATTCAGTAGTTACATTTATAAACAATGTCGGTTAGAAATGGCAAGTTTTACTGTTACAGTGCTGTCAACAGTTAAATATGAGGTCAAGAAAGAGGTCTTTATTTTACTTTTTATAAAACAAGTATTTATTTGCATTCAAGTCAAGAAAGGGTGACTATAAAGTGAGTTTTGGCGAAACAGGTATCATTGTCATGTTGAGGTGGCAGAGGGTTGTTGTCGGCAGCTGGGAAAAGTAACTAGTAATCTAACTTGGTTACTCTTACAACTGAGTAATCAGTAAAGTAAATAAGTTACCTTTTCAAGGAGTAATCAGTAATCAGTAATTGGATTACTTTTTCAAAGTAACTGTGGCAACACTGCTGACTGGTGTGTTGACTCTCAAATCAAGTGTTTTGGTTTAAGGTTTTCATAATAACATATGCTTAAGTAGGGTGTAACATGTTGGTTTAAAACATGTCAGAAATTGACCATTTTTATGCCTGACATGATGTTTCATGATATGTTCAAAGGTCATGAGGTCAAGATTTGTACTGCAAATAATATTGTTGTTGCTTCTGTTTATAATCAAATGGTTTGTACATTTATGTTGAACTATGCTGATCAATAATGAACAGTTGAATGACTGTATTGTTCAAAATGAATAGCTGCTTCTGCATTCTGTAAATGTGAGTGCTTTCATACTTTGACTGTGAAAGAACTTTGTTTCCACAGGAGAGAACAATGACTGGATTATTTGTTATCAGGGAGGCAACCTTGAAAGTGTCTGTAGAGACACAATAACACCACTGAACTGAACACATGGACCTGTTCTCATACGGAGCTGAAAACAATAAAACAGTGATTCTTCAACACTATTCTACATTATTAGTTACACTTTGCCGCGAAGGCAGAAAGTGGGGGTGTATGTGCTGGTAAACCTCTGCACCCAGGGCAATTATTAAATCAGTTCCCATCACAACATTGGACAATTAAGGATTAACAACAATGCCTGCTTTATTTCTTCTTTCTACCATGGAGTTACATGTTTTGTGCTTAGACTGAGGACGTGTGGGACTGGGTGCCCGGGGGACAAGGGGGACATTACCGGCAACTGTTAAATTTTTCGTGTCTTTCCGAGAGTAGTTTGTTTGTCTCTGTATCAGTGTTTATAACACTAAAATTGACAATGTCTGAACCCAGATTATTTATGGACCTTTGGTCTACTTTCAAGACATTCTATTTGAAATCTGTAGAAGAAAAATCGTAAACAAGAAGAAAAAATTTAGAGATAATTCTCAGTGACATGCAGGGAGGAGAAGAGTTAAAATGGCCTGAAATGAAAAATGTTCTCAATACTCATCAAAAAAAATGCTGACTGCATTGGAACACCAGTACAGAGTAGTTATGAGAAAAAAATTAGAAGCACAAAAATTAAAAGCAGAAAATAAGGACCTGTTTAAAATCAAGACCAACAAATTGTGCAAAACAGCTGAGAAAAATCATATTCATTATCACAATGTTGTAATACAGCTTCATGTGTGTAAATCCTGGGAAGAAACTGTGGCTCAGTCAAAGATGACCAACACAGAGAATTGTTAAAATGAGAATAAAGCATCTCCAGTCCATGAATCCTTGAAAGTAAATACACCATCATCATCAGAGTAATGTTGAGAAAGTGTAGTGACACGGACCCACAACAGGGGGCGTAAATGAATGGACAATGGAAGGAGTCAAATTATAACACTTTACTGTTGTGAATGACACAACCAAACACAGCAGATTCAGAATGTGCAAAACTCAATCAATAAAGGTGTCGTGTGGGCAGGCTCGACGATAAGAGACGCCCGTCTGGAAACGAACCGGAACCACACGATTTCCACTACCACCGAACCCGAGGAATACTGGAGCCGCCAAGTCCCGAAGTCCCCAGGTGGCCACCGTCTCAGCGTGTCGGATCTGGTACTGCTGGCAGAAAGCAAAGACAGTCAAGTGTGGGTGTGTGAACACCCAGCAACAATCCTGGTGGGAATTCCACCTCCACCTCTCACTCAATACTTGCAGCGCGTCCTCAGAGGAAAAAGAGTGCAGTATTGCACAGCCTCCACAAAAGGACCGGTACTCCTGCAAACACTCACAATAAACAGATTTTCAATATTACCACAAAGGCTGAGGATATTACCTCTAGATGAAGATGATATCTCAGCAGTGTGGTGGAGGTGTCTTCCTGCTTTTATTTCAGATGTGGGTTGGTTGATTAGTGACAGCTGTCACGGATGATGGGTGACAGCTGTCATCACGGCTTGTTCTTGAGGCGGCAGCGCCCTCTCGTGCCTGAAGCCCGCACTTCAGGCAGGGCGCCCTCTGGTGGTGGGCCAGCAGTACCTCCTCTTCTGGCGGCCCACACAACAGGACCCCCCCCTCAATGGGCGCCTCCTGGCGCCTGACCAGGCTTGTTCGGGTGGCGACGATAGAAATCGACCAGGAGGGCCGGGTCCAGGATGAAGCTCCTCTTCACCCAGGAGCGTTCTTCGGGTCCATACCCCTCTCAGTCCACCAAATACTGAAAGCCCCGGCCCATTCGACGGACGTCCAAGAGCTGGCGAACTGTCCAAGCCGGCTCCCCGTCGATAATACGGGCAGGAGGCGGCGCCGGACCGGGTGCACAGAGGGGTGAGGTGTGATGCGGCTTGATTCGGGAGACATGGAAAACTGGATGGATCCTCAGTCCTACCGCAGTGAGGCTCCAACTCCTCGCCTCACTGCGGTAGGACTGAGGACCTTCAGGATGGGGAAGGGTCCAATGAAGCGGTCTTTTAGCTTGGGGGACTCGACCTGGAGTGGAATGTCCTTAGTGGAAAGCCATACCTCCTGCCCGGGCTGGTATGCGGGGGCCGGGGACCGTCGACGGTCTGCATGGGCTTTAGCCCTCGTCCGGGCCCTCAACAAGGCCGAACGGGCAGTGCGCCACACCCGACGGCATCTCTGCAGGTGGGCCTGGACCGAGGGCACACCGACCTCTCCCTCCACCAAAGGAAACAAAGGGGGTTGGTACCCCAGACACACCTCGAACGGGGAGAGGCCGGTGGCAGAGGACACTTGGCTGTTATGAGCGTACTCGATCCAGGCCAGATGTTCACTCCAAGCCGTCGGGTGTGCGGAGGTCGTGCACCTAAGGGCTTGCTCCAACTCCTGGTTGGCCCGTTCGACCTGTCCGTTAGTCTGTGGGTGATACCCAGACGACATGCTTACGGTAGCCCCCAGTTCCCGGCAGAAACTTCTCCACACCTGCGAGGAGAACTGGGGACCGCGATCCGAAACGATGTCTGTTGGTATCCCATGCAGCCGGACGACATGGTGGACCAGGAGATCCGCCGTCTCCTGGGCCGACGGGAGCTTCGGGAGGGCCACGAAGTGGGCCGCCTTGGAGAATCGGTCCACTATCGTGAGGATGGTTGTGTGTCCCCGGGACGGCGGGAGGCCCGTGACAAAATCCAGACCGATCTGGGACCAGGGGCGGTGAGGCACAGGAAGTGGCTGTAGGAGTCCCTCTGCCTTCTGGTGGTCCGCCTTGCCCCTGGCGCAGGTGGTGCAGGCCTGGATGTAAGCCCGGACATCAGTCTCCAGGGACGCCCACCAGAAGCACTGCCAGACCACTGCCACGGTCCTACGCACCCCTGGGTGGCAGGAGAGCTTGGACCCGTGACAGAAGTCCAGAACAGCAGCTCTGGCCTCTGGTGGGACGTACAACCTGTCTTTCGGTCCGGTTCCGGGATCCGGGCTCCGTGCCAGGGCCTCCCGGACGGTCTTCTCCACGTCCCAGGTCAGGGTAGCCACGATAGTGGACTCCAGTAGAATGGGTTCCGGTGGATCCGACAGCTCGGTCTTGACTTCCCGTTCATGCACCCGGGACAGGGCATCCGATCTTTGGTTCTTGGTCCCGGGGCGGTAGGTGATCCGGAAGTCAAAACGGCTGAAAAACAGTGACCAGCGGGCTTGCCTGGGGTTCAGTCGCTTGGCGGTCCTGATATACTCCAGGTTCCGGTGGTCCGTGAAAACCGTGAAAGGCACTGACGCTCCCTCCAGCAGGTGTCTCCACTCCTCAAGAGCCTCTTTCACCGCAAGGAGCTCTCGATTGCCCATGTCATAGTTCCGCTCTGCTGGGGTCAACCTGCGGGAAAAATAGGCACACGGGTGAAGAACCTTATCGATTTCTCCGCTCTGGGATAGCACGGCTCCTATCCCTGAGTCAGAGGCGTCCACTTCAACCACAAACTGGCGACTAGGATCGGGCTGCACCAAGACCGGTGCAGTCGAGAACCGGCGTTTCAACTCCCTAAACGCGGCTTCGCACCGATCCGACCAAGTGAAGGGAACTTTTGGTGAGGTCAGGGCCGTCAGGGGGCTAACTACCTGACTATACCCCTTAATGAACCTCCTGTAAAAATTTGCGAAGCCGAGGAACTGTTGCAGCTTCCTACAGCTCGTAGGTTGGGGCCAGTCTCTCACCGCTGCGACCTTGGCCGGATCCGGGGCGACGGAGTTGGAGGAGATGATAAACCCCAGGAAGGACAAAGAAGTGCGGTGGAACTCACACTTCTCGCCCTTCACAAACAGCCGGTTCTCCACAGGACCTGACGTACATGCCGTACATGGGTCTCAGGGTCCGGAGAAAAGATGAGTATATCATCCAGGTATACGAAGACGAATCGGTGCAGGAAGTCCCGCAAGACGTCATTAACCAAAGCTTGGTACGTCGCGGGGGCGTTAGTGAGGCCGAACGGCATGACCAGGTACTCAAAATGACCTAACGGGGTGTTAAATGCCGTCTTCCATTCGTCTCCCTTCCGGATCCGAACTAGGTGGTATGCTAGATCCAACTTTGTGAAGATTTTGGCTCCATGCAGGGGGGTGAACACTGAATCTAATAATGGCAACGGGTATCGGTTGCGAACCGTGATCTCGTTCAGCCCCCGGTAATCAATGCATGGACGAAGACCGCCATCTTTTTTGCCCACAAAAAAGAAACCTGCTCCCATCGGAGAGGTGGAGTTACGGATCAACCCGGCAGCCAAGGAGTCCCGGATGTAGGTCTCCATTGATTCGCGCTCAGGTCGGGAGAGGTTGTACAGCCTGCTGGACGGGAACCCCACACCTGGCAACAAATCGATGGCACAATCGTACGGACGATGCGGGGGAAGAGTGAGTGCCCGATCCTTGCTAAAAACGTCAGCAAGATCTTGGTACTCAACTGGCACCTCCGACAGATTGGGGGGAACTTTGACCTGCTCCTTAGCCTGGGAACCGGGAGGAACCGAGGATCCCAAACACATCCGATGGCAGGTCTCGCTCCACTGTACCACCACCCCGGACGGCCAATCAATCCGGGGATTGTGTTTCAACATCCAGGGGAACCCCAGAATCACACGGGAGGTAGAAGGAGTCACAAAAAACTCAATCTCCTCCCTATGATTCCCTGACACTACCAGAGTTACTGGTAGTGTCTTGCTTTGCTTGCGTCTGACGCGTACATGACGGTACGTTGTGCGAAGACGAGCGAACACTGCATAAGAAAGTCCGCGCACGTCTCCACACAACCTCCGTACGGCTCAGGAGGGCTTATGTATGCTTCAGGGGATGGTGGGAGGGGTTGTTGAACCACCACTGGAACATTTATATCTAGCACAGGATCGGCAGGAGGAGGAGCTGCAGCAGCGCCCTGAGCGCTCGCCGCCACTTGCGCGGAGAGAGCCTCCACCCTGCGGTTCAGGAGGATGTTTTGCTCGGCTATTTGATCCATCCGAGCCGTAAAGGCGATGAGAATATGCTGTAGCTCACCAATCACGCCTCCTGCAGACGCCTGCGCTCCCTGCTCTCCCATTGGTTGTTCAACAGCCTGGTGACGCCCCTCGGAGTCCATGACGCTGGCCGAGATATCCTGTTGGGAAAGTGTAGTGACACGGACCCACAACAGGGGGCGTAAATGAATGGACAATGGAAGGAGTCAAATTATAACACTTTACTGTTGTGAATGACACAACCAAACACAGCAGATTTCAGAATGTGCAAAAGTCAATCAATAAAGGTGACGTGTGGGCAGGCTCGACGATAAGAGACGCCCGTCTGGAAACGAACCGGAACCACATGATTTCCACTACCACCGAACCCGAGGAATACTGGAGCCGCCAAGTCCCGAAGTCCCCAGGTGGCCACCGTCTCAGCGTGTCGGATCTGGTACTGCTGGCAGAAAGCAAAGACAGTCAAGTGTGGGTGTGTGAACACCCAGCAACAATCCTGGTGGGAATTCCACCTCCACCTCTCACTCAATACTTGCAGCGCGTCCTCAGAGGAAAAAGAGTGCAGTATTGCACAGCCTCCACAAAAGGACCGGTACTCCTGCAAACACTCACAATAAACAGATTTTCAATATTACCACAAAGGCTGAGGATATTACCTCTAGATGAAGATGATATCTCGGCAGTGTGGTGGAGGTGTCTTCCTGCTTTTATTCCAGATGTGGGTTGGTTGATTAGTGACAGCTGTCATGGATGATGGGTGACAGCTGTCATCACGGCTTGTTCCTGAGGCGGCAGCGCCCTCTCGTGCCTGAAGCCCGCACTTCAGGCAGGGCGCCCTCTGGTGGTGGGCCAGCAGTACCTCCTCTTCTGGCTGCCCACACAACAAGTAAGACCTTTCACATGATACCAACAATGCATCATTTTTTAAACATCAATAAGTGCCACTTTTGTCCAAATACTTTTGGTCCCATCATCAAAGCATCCCAAATCATATATCATCTTGTTCAGCATAATAAGCACATTCCAAAACTATCGTAATCATGTTAATAACTGTCATATAATTCATTTAAGTAAGCAATCAATGTCTTATCCATGTTTACAACAGGTTGATCCTGCTTCTAGTTACTGTCAATCATAATATGATAAATGCTATTGATAAATGGCTAAATCTGACACAACTATATCTGAGAAAATACCACTGCCTCTAAAGGGTGAAGTGGCACCTGTGGTCCAGAGAATTTATCTTACATTGACAGACATCGACTCACAACCTTATAATAATGTTATGGTGATTCAAAATGACACACTGCCAACGAGTCCACAGCCTGTCCAAGCTCCAGTTCTAGTGATTAAGTCTGGACTGATGGACTGTGAGGAGACTCCAGGATTGGTCAGCAGTGAGGGTCCTCCACCGTCTCCCCAGGGAGATACTGGTGGTGACCTGAGGGGTGCCTTGGGTTCTATTAGAGGCTCAATAAGATCCTCTACTCCACAGGGTCCATCAGACCAAAGGAAACAGAAAAAAAAAAAGAAGCAGGAAGGAGGATTCAGAAAGTGATGATGACAGATATGACTGGACAGGATCATGGGCCCAATTTGGTGGGGGATCGGGGGACATGTCCCCCCCACCTTCTGACATATATGTGTGTACTTGAAACATGCTATGTCAGTCTTATGTGCAAACCATGTCAGAATAGTATCTTTGTTTCTGCAAGTTTGTATTTTTAGCAGCATGGACCTGTTTCTTGTTTGTCACATTCGGAATTTTCTGGTACTGCATTTGCACAGATTTGAAACCAAAAATCGTTGCCTCTAGGGACTAGTGTCTACACATAAGTATCAATGGACCATATGCTAATTGACTAAATTCTGAAAGTTAGAAAAGGAAATCAGAAAAGCTATCTGAGACCTCAGAAAGTAAATCTGCAATTATTGATTGATCTCCAAAATCAGTCTATGCAAGTAAAATTCTGTTCAGTATGAGTGTTGTCATTAGTGCCACTTCGAAAATTAAATTCATGATAAGAAATTTATCCAAAACTTATGATCTGTTGTTTTTTCAAACTTATGCAGAAACAAATCTTGAGAAAAAAAAATACAGTATGTGATAGTTAATAATTATTAAGAGCCTGTTCTTTCATATTTATTAATACATTTTACCACATTGCAATTGTTTTTTTTAATGAAAACTCAACCTATCATTCTTTTGAGTTCTACACATGTGGTGATACCTTATTTACACCAGGATGTTAATAAAGTCAATGCTGCCTATTCTCAGAATAAAGTACTTATATCCACAGTTTCAAATTCTCAAAACATTAAAATTACTGTTCTGGATGCTCAGAATGCATCTGAGCTTATCTAGAAACCGTTGGCTTCTGGGGGCCCCCAGACCCCCGGCCTATGGGTGTCGGTCTGCGGGCCTCGCACTTTGTCCCCCCAATTTCTAGTTCTAAATTGTGCCCTTGGACAGGATGGGAAGGTGGAACTTATGGGGGAGACTTGTTTGACCCTGACTAGCATAAATTTTTCAGACAAGTAAGACAACACAATAAATATAAACGTGAGGAGAAAGTACATGAAGAAATGTATCAGAAATTAGAAAAACAACGTCTCAAACACATGAAACAATACAAAACTGACTCAGACAGTGAGGACGATGACCAATGTGGAAGTCCACCCCCTGTTTCTGGAGTGGTTAAAATAAAGGGTCCAAAGGTGTACAGATTATACAAGTCATGAAGAGGGTTAGAAAAACTATCTAAAAGACTCAATGAGCTGTCTCTGGAGGACAATAAACAGATACTCAGAGATACTGAAGAAGAAAAACACCTCCAGAAAAGAGCAAGAGACAGGGGGAGACAAGAGGAAAAGTCAAATCTCATACATCTAACAGATGAGGACAGTGAGGGGAAGGAAGCTGATCAAATGAGTCTCAAAACATTGATGCTCGATCTCAAATGGCCGACTGCTGCTCCCTAGTGGTAAATAGTGATAAACACACGCATATGAGACATTAGAATCCATTAAAAATTTTCAACCTGACAGCTGTAAGCCATCCCATGGTGACTAGACAAAAGACTAAAAACACCGCATTAAGTGAGTGTGATTTACAAACTCCTCTGAATGCACCGTTGTTTGAAGGAGTAGGAGGACACCAGGTTTATCAAGCCTGGAAAACATGTGACATGTTTGCAATCAAAGATAGGCTACCGCCCCTGTCTGGGGGTGCAGGCTCCTGGATCAGGCAATTGGAAGACCTCACAGGAGGTATGTATTTAGCATTGGGTGATGTGCGCGCTCTGGTGGCAGTCCAGACAGCAAATGGATCCGGGCCGGATGTAGTCCAACACCTGGTACCAATCCTGAAAACAGATCCGGTCCAGACAATTTTTGCACCCTGGCCCAGATCCAGCACGGCTCCACTTTACAGTTGTGGAACAGATCCGGACCAGATTTGAACCTGATCCGCAAAAGGCCAACTGTTTTCAGCCCATATCTGGCACGGATCTGGGACAGATGTGTTCCACATCAAGGCACTGTGGCAGGAATATGGGGTTAGCATAATGATAAGGAGGTATGTATTTAGCATTGGGTGATGTGCGCGCTCTGGTGGCAGCCTGTGCATCCAGAAATGAAAGCATGGTACTGGAAGAAGCAGCTAAAATGACCACATTTCCTGATGATATGGCATTTGATAATGTAAGGTGCAAGTATTATGCTGCACTCAGAGATAAATACCCTTACAATATAACATCTGGCACAGCCTCTTACTCACCAAAAGAAGATGAGTCCCCTGAAGGATTCATACAAAGAGCCGTAAATCACTGGATTGACTTAACTGGCTGACATCCGGGTACAGGTGATGCTGGTGCACAGATCCTGTTTAACCCTCTGGGGCCGACGCTGTCATATACGACGGCTAAGACCAAGCTTTACTAAATTATAAATAACTTTTAAATGATTTGAGATAGAAACTTACTTTTTTTTTTGCTGAAAAGTTAACTCCGCGGACTTTCGAGCCAGCCATCTGCCATCTTTGTACTCCTCATAGAAGCTGTGTGATGACGTGCGCAATGTGAGTGTCCAATCGGAATTGGTTCATCGTCACATGGTTTTCCAAAATCTAATCGTAGGGCAGATTTACCTCACGTGAAAAGCCAAAGATCATTTTCAGGAGTGATATGTTACTAGTTACCATTTGAATAGCTCCAATGAGTACATACTATTAGTACATACTCAGTGCGCCCTGCGCCATTATGCACAGCGATCAGTGGAAGCAGGAGCAGACAGAGAGCCTCTGATGACAATCTCACATGCTCAAACAAAGAGTGTGTAACTATCAGGATTGCTCCACTAGTTTGCATGTGAATATTACTGGATAACTCTGTTGCTTTCTCTGCGTAAAGCACTGTTTACCATGTCAATGGACAACAAAACGCATAGACCATTTTGTATATATTGTTCAAAAAGTGCATTTGTGTTTATTGTTTGAACCTTTTTGTTGTACAGTCTTTCACACATGACCTCAAATTACCTTTATAAAGTGTCAAAACAATTGTTTATTATAGTTTGCTGTGCGTTTTTCGCTTTATTTTTTTCCTTGCCTATTTTTGATTGTAAACCTTTATTACACTTATAAAACACAACAAAAACATATATAATATAATATATGTCCTGAAAAAGAAGAGACATAAAACTTGATTGTGGGATGCAGGGAGAGCTGTTAACAGCAATAATAAAACATTTATGCCAGGCGAGTGAACTGTCCAAAAAATGCCCTCGGACCCCAGATATTCTCGTCTCCCTGCTCATGTAAAGGCTAAATTGGATGACACACCTGAGATTTCTGTCATGCCGATGGATAGATGGAAGTTATATGTGATACACTTCCTGAAAAATTTCAATGTAAGGCAAGCTGAAGACCAGAATGAGAAAACAAAAATGGAACTGAAGTTGCTTAACCCTTTACCTACTGAGGCTATAAATGGACGATTGGTTATAATTTTTTATTATAGCAATAAAATTAAGAAATAATGTTCTATGTTTGTGTGCTTTGGTACCCTTTTCCAAGAGTACCTGAATTTCAATTATATTACACTTGATTAACTATTTATACACACTATTTGTAAGTTTTAGCATTTAAAATGAGAAAAAACACAAAAATGAACTTGATTTTTTTTTCAGTTTTTTAGTGAAAAATGATTGTTATGTAAAGGATGTTTGGATTTCACATTTTTAACAGGAAGCTGTAAGTGTTTACAATCAAAATAATTAATTTTGTGTGTCTAGAACTTAGAAACAGTGCAGAAACAGTGCAAAAGTAAACATTTTACAAGGCGAAAATATGCTAAATGTAACCAATTTTAAAGTGCAGAACCAAACAATATGAATAACAACAAAGAGCAAAATTATATATAAATATATCAATTATTATCTGTATTATTAAAGTGTGCAATAAATTTGATTGATTTCATTTGATCACTCATTTTGTGAAAAATTATACAATATGAATAAAACAATAAAGTGTCAAACTATATACAAATATATAACCAAGAATCAAAATTAGATCTAAACTACATCAGTCCATTGTCAGTGTGGTAGTGTTTGTACCAGTTTCTGTCTGGCTGAAGACAGAGGCCAATTTTACAAAGTTTGCACATCCAGCAGGTTGACCTCTTGCAAACCTTACAAGAACGCCGCCCCTTTGTGGATCGCTGGCAAGTTGGGTTTCCACTGCTTGTTGGCACCGGGCAGTGGCTTGTGGCTGATGGAGCCATCACACCCACACAAACACGCACACACACCTTCACAAATGACACTAACACCCTGCCTTTTCCTCAAAAATTACTACATTTATGTTTGCTGTCTGTCTCTGTACTTTTCTGTCACTTTTGCGCTCTTTTTCATACTTTTCCCTCGTTTCAGAAGTCATCGAAAGCACTTAACCATAATATATGCAACATATAGTAAACTGTTGGAAAGCATTGGTTCTTGGCTTGCTGTCAGTGTTGAAATTTTTCAGATTGAGGGCTTACATGAGAACTTACGGTAACAAGAATCAGCGGCGCACTAGTGTGAAACTTCCATGTATTTCCTCTGCGTTATGACGTCACAGGCTTATGTTTACCATAATACACCACATATCATTGGAAAGCTCTTGGCGTTAGCTTAACAATGCACTTTGAATCATTCGGATTGGACAAACTGTGGCGGAGTTACGATAAAAAAAATATGCATATGGAAAATATGGCATTGCCGTAGATAAAGGGTTAAAATGCAACTCAAAGAAGCTGAAGCCAAAATCAGCAAAAATGATAAAAATGTCTCAGATCAGCTCCAGATGGTTCAAGTTCCACAACCTGTGGCTGGGGCCTTTGGACAGAACTGGCCATATCCACCTTATGTACCACCACCTCCATGGACCGGCCAACAGCAATGGCCATCAGGCATGAATCAAAATGGGGTGAAAAGGGTAGAAGCCATTTCCGCCCACGAACAGGACGTGGGGGTCGAGGAGGTTCTATGAGGGGAAGAGGGACAGGTAAGGTTGGACCACAGCCAGGCGTGTGTTACAACTGTGGTCAACCAGGACACTGGGCTAAGAACTGCTCATAAGCTGCGCAGGATTATGTACAGCAAGCCCAACAGGACATGGCACCATCAGATGGCAATCCCTTCTGGTCACCACAAGGAGGCCAGTTCAATAGGGAGGCCTACAGAACCCTATGCAGGGAGCCTTAGCCCCTCCCATGCTGACCGTGTCTGTGAACAACAGGGAAGTGGATTTCATGGTGGACACTGGTGCGACCTACTTCACACTGACCACAGCTGACTCCAATATTCCACTATCCTCTACTGCTGTGAGGGTCAAGGGGTTCTTTGGGAAATCTGCGGCTATACCAAAAACTATGCCAGTTCAAGTGACTGTGGGGAGCCAGAGATCCATGCATCAGTTTCTGACATCAACAGACTGTCCTGTCAATCTTTTGGGAAGAGACATCATGGTAAAGTGTGGTGTGGAAGTGTCCTGTTCAAAGGCTGGGACTATAGTGACTCTGAGAGATGGCAAAGTGTTGCCCTGCCACTCCCAGCTCAATGGAGGGATGATGTTGTTGCAACCTGACACTGCACCCACTATACCCAACGAC
This sequence comes from Thalassophryne amazonica, assembly GCF_902500255.1. NCBI lineage: Eukaryota > Metazoa > Chordata > Actinopteri > Batrachoidiformes > Batrachoididae > Thalassophryne > Thalassophryne amazonica. The sequence goes on from NC_047108.1 coordinate 1,496,828, forward strand.
ATGCTGAGATCTATTGGGGATTGCTTTGTTCAGAATCTGCCACAGCCACAGGCATATTGACTTTCTATTGTAAGTGGGAGTGTTGTGTGGGCCGCTGAAGAGGAGGTACTGCTGGCCCACCACCACCAGAGGGCACCCTGCCTGGAGTGCGGGCTCCAGGCACCAGAGGGCGCTGCCGCCTCACAGGAGCAGCCGGGGTGACAGCTGACACTCATCACCTGTGACAGCTGTCACCACTCATCTGATCTGCATCGGTATATCAGCAAGACGTCATCTCCACCTCTTTGCCGAGATATCGTTCTACCTGAAAGGTAATATCCTCAGCCTGACTGCTTGATAGAAAGCCCTTTTTGTGATTTTTGTGAGTGATAACAGACTTTTTCTCCAACGAGAGGTGGAGGTAGCTTCCCTGCCGTGCAGATTGCTGGGTGCAGACGCACCCACGTTTAATTGTGTTTTTGTTCCTCGCCAGCAGTACCAGGTCCGACACGCGGAGGCAGTGGCCACCTGGGAGTTCGGGACTTGGCGGCTCCAGTATTCCCGGGGTCTGGTGGCGGAGGAAATCGTGTGGTTCCGGTTCTGCTTTGGACAGGCGTCTCCTATCTTCGAGCCTGCCCACACGACACCTTGTAATTTGACCTCTGATCTATTGTGTAATCTGTTGTGTTTGTTGTGCACGTTCGCAACAGTAAAGTGTTGTTATTTGACCTATTCCATTGTCCGTTCATTTGCGCCCCCTGTTGTGGGTCCGTGTACTTACACTTTCCCAACAGGATATCTCGGCCAACGTCATGGATCCCGAGGGGCGTCAACCGGCTGTTGAATGGCCAATGGAAGAACAGGGCGCACAGGCGCCCGCAGGAGGAATGATCGATGAGTTGCAGCGGATCCTCACCGTTTTCACGGCTCGGTTGGATTTAATGACCGAGCAGAACGTCCTCCTTAACCGCAGGGTGGAGGCTCTCGCCGCGCAGGTGGAGGCGCGCCCTCAGGGCGCTGCTGCGGCTCTCCCTCCTGTCGACCCTGTGCGTAACAGTGATGTTCCACAGGTCGTTCAACGACCCCTCCCACCTTCCCCGGAAGCATACATAAGCCCTCCAGAGCCATACGGAGGTTGTGTGGAGACGTGCGCGGACTTCCTTATGCAGTGTTCGCTCGTCTTCGCACAAAGTCCCGTCATGTACGCGACTGATTCTAGCAAGATGGCTTATGTAATTAATCTGCTTTGCGGCAAGGCACGCGCTTGGGCTACAGCGCTTTGGGAGCAAAATTCACGGCTCCTTCTGACATATGATGGGTTTGTGAGGGAGTTCAGAACAGTGTTCGATCACCCAAATAGAGGAGAGACCGCTTCAGCCGTGCTGCTGTCAATGAGACAGGGGCGCCGGAGTGCAGCTGCCTATGCAGTCGACTTCCGCATCGCGGCTGCGAGGTCCGGCTGGAATAGCACCGCCCTCCGTGCCGCCTTCGTAAACGGACTGTTGTTGGTCCTAAAGGAGCTCCTGGTGGCTAAGGACGAACCGCGGGATTTAGACGGGCTTATTGATCTCGTTATACGATTGGACAATCGGTTAGAGGAACGCCGTCGGGAGCGAGGCGAAGGACGTGACCAGATATGCGCCGCCCCTCTCCCTTCCGGGTTCGAAAAGGGGCCGCCCTCCCCACGCTCCACTGCCGCAGCGCTTTGTGGGGCAACAGCTCCCCCTGTTGACGTTGTTAGGGAGACGCACAGGGCCAAAATGGGGTGGCTGATCCGTGGAGAGTGTTTTCTCTGCAGCTCAACAGAGCACACACAGAGAGACTGCCCCAAACGGCCAAAACGTCAACACTCGCCCTTAGAGACTGGGCTAAGGGGGGGTCAAGACGTTCAAGTGAGACACACACAAATTGCCACACGACTCCCAGTCACAATCCTGAGCGGGGATTTAACCCTTCAAGCCCGAGCACTGGTGGACACGGGGTCAGAAGGGAATCTGCTAGACAGCAGATGGGCAAAGGAGGTAGGGCTCCCTCTGGTGGCGCTTCCTACGCCATTGCAGGTGCGGGCACTAGATGGCACCCTCCTCCCTTTATTCACACACAAGACACCACCAGTAACTCTGGTGGTGTCTGGAAACCACCGGGAGGAGATTGAGTTTTTTGTAACTCCTGCCACCTCCCGTGTGATTTTGGGCATCCCATGGATGTTAAAACACAATCCCCGGATCGATTGGCCGTCTGGGGTGGTGGTTCAGTGGAGCGAAACCTGCCATCGGGTGTGTTTAGGATCCTCGGTTCCTCCCGGTTCCCAGGCTAAGGAGGAGGTCAAAGTCCCGCCCAATCTGACGGCAGTGCCAGTTGAGTACCACGATCTTGCTGACGTCTTCAGCAAGGATCTGGCACTCACCCTTCCCCCGCACCGTCCGTACGATTGTGCCATTGATTTGGTTCCAGGCGCTGAGTTCCCGTCCAGCAGGCTGTACAACCTCTCACGACCTGAGCGCGAATCAATGGAGACCTACATCCGGGACTCATTAGCTGCCGGGCTGATCCGGAACTCCACCTCCCCGATGGGGGCAGGTTTCTTTTTTGTGGGCAAGAAAGATGGCGGACTTCGTCCATGTATTGATTACAGGGGGCTGAATGAGATTACGGTTCGCAACCGATACCCGTTGCCATTATTAGATTCCGTGTTCACCCCCCTGCATGGAGCCAAAATCTTTACTAAACTGGATCTTAGAAATGCGTATCACCTGGTTCGGATCCGGAAGGGAGACGAATGGAAGACGGCATTCAACACCCCATTAGGTCACTTTGAGTACCTGGTCATGCCGTTCGGCCTCACAAACGCCCCCGCGCCGTTCCAAGCATTAGTTAATGATGTCTTGCGGGATTTCCTGCACCGATTCGTCTTCGTATATCTAGACGATATACTCATCTTTTCTCCGGATCCTGAGACTCATGTCCGGCATGTACGTCAGGTCCTGCAGCGGTTGTTGGAGAACCGGCTGTTTGTGAAGGGCGAGAAGTGTGAGTTCCACCGCACCTCTTTGTCCTTCCTGGGGTTTATCATCTCCCCCAACTCCGTCGCTCCTGATCCGGCCAAGGTTGCGGCGGTGAGAGACTGGCCCCAACCCACTAGCCGTAGGAAGCTGCAACAGTTCCTCGGCTTTGCTAATTTCTACAGGAGGTTCATTAAGGGCTACAGTCAGGTAGTTAGCCCCCTGACAGCCCTGACCTCACCAAAAGTTCCCTTCACCTGGTCGGATCGTTGCGATGCCGCATTCAAGGAGTTGAAACGGCGCTTCTCGTCTGCACCCGTTCTGGTGCAGCCCGATCCTAGTCACCAGTTAGTGGTTGAAGTGGACGCCTCGGACTCAGGGATAGGAGCTGTGCTTTCCCAGAGCGGGAAGACCGATAAGGTCCTTCACCCGTGTGCCTATTTTTCCCGCAGGTTGACCCCGGCCGAACGGAACTATGACGTCGGCAATCGAGAACTCCTTGCGGTGAAAGAGGCTCTTGAAGAGTGGAGACATCTGTTGGAGGGAACGTCCGTGCCATTCACGGTTTTCACTGACCACCGGAACCTGGAGTATATCAGGACCGCCAAGCGGCTGAATCCCAGGCAAGCCCGCTGGTCACTGTTCTTCGGCCGTTTTGACTTCCGGATCACCTACCGTCCCGGGACCAAGAACCAGAGATTGGATGCCTTGTCCCGGGTACATGAAGATGAAGTCAAAACGGAGTTGTCGGATCCACCGGAACCCATCATCCCGGAGTCCACTATCGTGGCCACCCTCACCTGGGACGTAGAGAGAACCGTCCGGGAGGCCCTGGCACGAAGCCCGGACCCCGGAACTGGGCCGAAGAACAGACTTTACGTCCCACCAGAAGCTAGGGCTGCAGTCCTGGACTTCTGTCACGGCTCTAAGCTCTCCTGTCATCCAGGGGTGCGAAGAACCGTGGCAGTTGTCCGGCAGCGCTTCTGGTGGGCGTCCCTAGAGGCCGACGTCCGGGATTATATCCAGGCCTGCACCACCTGCGCCAGGGGCAAGGCTGACCATCGTAGGGCTTCGGGTCTGCTCCAGCCTCTGCCCGTGCCCCATCGCCCCTGGTCCCACATCGGCCTGGATTTTGTCACGGGTCTCCCGCCGTCCCAGGGCAACACCACCATCTTCACGATAGTGGACCGATTCTCCAAGGCGGCCCACTTCGTGGCCCTCCCGAAGCTCCCGACGGCCCAGGAGACAGCGGACCTCCTGGTTCACCACGTCGTCCGGCTGCATGGGATCCCAACAGACATTGTCTCAGATCGCGGTCCCCAGTTCTCCTCGCACGTCTGGAGGAGCTTCTGCCGGGAACTGGGGGCCACGGTGAGTCTCTCATCCGGGTACCATCCCCAGACCAACGGGCAAGCAGAACGGGCCAATCAGGAGATGGAGCAGGCCCTGCGTTGCATGACAGCTGCGCACCCGGCGGCCTGGAGTACCCATCTGGCCTGGATCGAGTATGCCCATAACAGCCAGGTGTCGTCAGCCACCGGCCTCTCCCCTTTCGAGGTATGTCTGGGGTACCAACCGCCTTTGTTTCCAGTGGTTGAGGGAGAGGTCGGTGTGCCCTCGGTCCAGGCCCACCTACAGAAGTGCCGTCGGGTGTGGCGTGCCGCCCGTTCTGCCTTGCTGAGGGCCCGGATGAGGTCAAAGGCCCATGCAGACCGTCGGCGGACCCCGGCCCCTGCGTATCGGCCAGGGCAGGAGGTGTGGTTGTCGACAAAGGACATCCCCCTCAAAGTGGACTCCCCCAAGTTACAGGACCGTTACATCGGTCCCTTCAAAATCCAGAAGGTCATCAGTCCAGCCGCAGTGAGGCTTCAGCTGCCGGCCTCACTGCGGATCCATCCTGTATTTCACGTGTCCCGAATCAAACCACATCACACCTCACCCCTCTGTACTCCGGGTCCGGCACCGCCTCCTGCCCGGATCATCGATGGCGAGCCGGCTTGGACTGTGCGCCGGCTTTTGGATGTCCATAGGATGGGCCGGGGCTTCCAGTATTTGGTGGACTGGGAGGGGTACGGACCTGAAGAACGCTCCTGGGTGAAGAGGAGCTTCATTCCGGACCCGGCCCTCCTGGCCGATTTCTACCGCCGCCACCCGGACAAGCCTGGTCGGGCGCCAGGAGGCGCCCGTTGAGGGGGGGGTCCTGTTGTGTGGGCCGCTGAAGAGGAGGTACTGCTGGCCCACCACCACCAGAGGGCACCCTGCCTGGAGTGCGGGCTCCAGGCACCAGAGGGCGCTGCCGCCTCACAGGAGCAGCCGGGGTGACAGCTGACACTCATCACCTGTGACAGCTGTCACCACTCATCTGATCTGCATCGGTATATCAGCAAGACGTCATCTCCACCTCTTTGCCGAGATATCGTTGTACCTGAAAGGTAATATCCTCAGCCTGACTGCTTGATAGAAAGCCCTTTTTGTGATTTTTGTGAGTGATAACAGACTTTTTCTCCAACGAGAGGTGGAGGTAGCTTCCCTGCCGTGCAGATTGCTGGGTGCAGACGCACCCACGTTTAATTGTGTTTTTGTTCCTCGCCAGCAGTACCAGGTCCGACACGCGGAGGCAGTGGCCACCTGGGAGTTCGGGACTTGGCGGCTCCAGTATTCCCGGGGTCTGGTGGCGGAGGAAATCGTGTGGTTCCGGTTCTGCTTTGGACAGGCGTCTCCTATCTTCGAGCCTGCCCACACGACACCTTGTAATTTGACCTCTGATCTATTGTGTAATCTGTTGTGTTTGTTGTGCACGTTCGCAACAGTAAAGTGTTGTTATTTGACCTATTCCATTGTCCGTTCATTTGCGCCCCCTGTTGTGGGTCCGTGTACTTACACTTTCCCAACAGGGAGCCCTGGATCAAGTCCCTCCAACCTTATGTTCCTCCACCAGTCCCCTTTCATGTCACCCTAAATTACACCAGGCAAGACCGATCATATGTATGATGAAGCATCTCAAGAGCAGCTTGACCAGACACGTTGGTTCATTGTCTCTGATGGGTTGTTTGTCGATCCTGAAGGTGTTGTTGCAGTGGTGAAACTAGATGCAAAACAAAAATGAGTGGTTTGCAGTCTCTGATGTTTCTTACCCTCATGTCTCACTTGCATTGCATTCTGGACACAAAGCCAAAGAATTGGGTCCCATGACTAAGAGGCTAAAAGAAACTACGGACTGACAGAACTCTCAGTTGCCCCAAGTCAAGTACTCACCATCTCAGAAAGCCTACTACATTCCTTGGTCCTTACGTGATAGTGTATTTTTGGAGAAACAGTTTTTGGAATGACATCATGGTGCTGATCAAACAGACCATGAGAATACCATACCTCTGTTGGACAGCATGCCCCAGAAATTGTGGGCCACCTCTCCAACAGATGTTGGATGTATTGATGTGCCACCTGTTATGTTTGAGGTCAAACCTGGTCCACCTGTTTGGATTCCACAGTATCCCATTTCAGACACGGCTGCACAAGGCATAAAGACCACCACTGAAGGGCTAATTGACTCCGGTGTTTTGATCGAGACCGAATCTGACTGCAACACTCCTATTTTACCTGTTCCAAAACCAAACACAGACAAATACCGCATGGTGCACAATTTGAGACGTATTAATGACATCATTCAGACAAAGTGCCTCCCTGTTCCTAATCCGTACACAGCCTTGTCATTGCTAATACCAAAACATAAGTTCTTCACAGTAATTGATCTGGCAAATGTGTTTTTTAGTGTTCCTTTGTCGGTTCAGCTCCAAAGATTTTTTTGAATTACATGGATTAGTTGAAGCACTAAAACATTCAGAAGATGAAAATGTGACAATCTACACTGACTCTGCCATGGGCAGTGCAAATAGAATACACAGATAACAACCCACCCGGAAGCGAACATTTACAAACGTCAAACAAACGTTCATAGAATGTTCATTTACTGTTCAGCAAGTTTGCGAACATTCATATAATGTTTGTGATGTTTGTCTGATGTTTGCATGGAAGCAAACATCAGACAAACATGTAAACAAACATTTGCAAAAATCAATCAAATGTTTATAGAATGTATGCTTAATGTTCAGTGTGTTTGCGAACATTCACATAATGTTCATGTTGTATGTGTAAATCTTGCCTCTAAATAAAAGTATATATATTCTAAAATTTTGTAAAATTTCATATTACAGGTAAACATTAAATATCATTTATGGCATACAGAAAGTTAATGTTGGACTCCATTTAAATTATGCGTGCAAACATAGGTAGAATGAACAATAGGAAATCATTTAAACACAATTTGTCGATTTATCATTTATTCAGGTCTACTGAATATATAATTTCAAAATTACTGTGATAAACTGACAGAGCTAACTCCGAAACATGTCTTGGGGCAACTTGCATAAACATGCACTCTGTTAATTTGAATATTAATTTTTGCAAAATAATTTAAGTCACTACAGACTGTGATTGTCAGCTATCAAAAATATGTTTTTTATGGAAACAGATTGCAATGGCATCTTATTATCGAGACGTCCCACAGACCTGAGCTACATACATTTTGCCAAATTTTATAAAAGCATAATATCTTTAGCATTTTTTTTTTTTTTTTGCCAGCTTGCACTCGGCCGAAATGGACGCATTTTTCTCTTCTCCCTCCCTCCTTGTCTTTCCTGCTTCTGTGGCATGTTGTCTGTGAGGCTGCAGCTTTGCTCTTCTGGAAAAAGACAAAAATGGATCTGTTTAAGTGGTCTCTGAACGCAATTGACACTATTTTTTCTACAAGACATTCGGGGGCGGAGGACCCGACCTGTCCTGCTGGGATGCATGTGATGAGTTACGTGATGGACTCGTGGAGAAGATGGCAGGTCATGTGTGCGCAAATTCGCCGAGTCGTTTCCGTGACGACTCAACAAATCTGTGTGCGCCGCGACAGGAAAAACACCTCCGTGTTGAAAACCATTTGTAAAATTCAGGCGGCTTTTGATGGCTTTCAACAAGTGAGAAATTGTTTAACAGTTTGGGCATGTTCCAACTTGTCCGTTAAGATTTCCAACGGAGGTGTTTTTCCTGCCGCGACCCCCCGCGGTCGGGTCCAGCCCGACATGCGACTCTGCCCGCACGTTCTTTCATTACAAAATGTCCGTTAACAATGGAATGTCCGAATAAACTCCTCATGCCGACTTCTTCTGAAAGTTCTCTGTTCTCTGACGACTTACTGCGTCAACAGAGCCTGAAATGTGGAAGTTTTCAACTTGAAATGGCGAGACGCTGCCGCCTCAAAGCGCAGATCGCCGTCAGGCGCCGTGGACCGTCCTTAAAGTGACAGTTACAGACCAAAATCTTTATCGAATGGTGTCCACTCAGTTGTGCCTTACAGTTTTGAAAAAATTTTATCAAACAAAGCAACAGTCTCTGAGCCATTCCTAAACAATGAAAAAAAAAAAAAAAAATCGATGAGAGGGTGGGCGACTCCTCACTCAAAGACTGCCCACAGGCGAATGACGTCACCGACAGGCGTGAAAAAACTCTCGCATGCCCACGAGGGTTCAAGCATGTCTGATGTAATCACACGTGATTCAAATCCATATGGTTTTTGAAAAAAATAATAAGGTCGGATACTTTTCTAATAGACCTCGTATACTAGAACATCAACTCGATTTCACATTTCCAGAATGAACATTTGTCCAGGGTTTACTGTTTCGCTCAGGCCTCATTTGAGGATGACTTCATGTCACAGTCGAATTGTTACATAACATATTTCTTGCTTTCTAATTCCTTTAATTTCAGCTGCTTTAATTCATGTTTGCAGTGAGGCATGATATTATAATTATCCAGGGTAAAACATGTACATTGTACACAATATATTTGTAACACCTGGATACAGTCATTTCTGTATGTAAAATGCAACATTTTCATTCTGGTAAAAAAAAAAAAAAAAAAAAAGCTTGCAGTGCTCGCCACCAAACAGTTGGTGGCAGTAGTGCACCGAGTTGGGTTAAAACCCACTGTTTAACAAAGAAGAGAAGAAGAAGAAGACTTAGCTAACTAACAGCGCCGCATGCTCTCTGTTCTCTTTTGGCAAATAAAAGTTTATGTTCAAGATGTTAATTTGCCTGTTCAGTCTCTAAGAGACCACTGAGAGCAGAAGAGGAGACTAACGCTGGAGGATCATCGACGGATCCATCACAGAAAACCAACACAAAGCTACCACGACTTAGCAGCTAGCTTCAAATGGCGGGACCTTCCTACGGTCATCACGACACTGTGACTATCAAAAGTCACTTTAAGGTAACTGAATCTGATATGAGCTCAAACCCATTTTAGCCAGAAAAGACGGAACTTGCTTGAAGCTTGATTGTGCCAGACATGGACTAATGGGAACCAAACCAACACATTTTTGACTAGCACGGAGCTAACGTTAGCCACAGAGAGTCACAGGCCTAATTCATATTTTGTCCATGTTTTAATTTATTCTGATATTAAGCCAGGAGCCTAAAGGTGTCAGTAAGATGTCTGTGGGCATCTCACTTCCCAGGACATGCAGGTTGGGTGAATTGGAAACTTTATAATTGTCCAGGTCTCACTTATAAAAGAGGTCTCAGTCTCAAAGGGACTAATTTGCTTAAATAAATGCTAAATTTAAAATATACATAACTTTTTATGACCATGACTAAAATATATACTCTGTCTTTTATTAGCTCCCCCTCTAGCTGCCACCTTATTGTGGTGGGGGAGTTTGCGTACCCGGATGATCCTAGGAGCTATGTTGTCGGGGGCTTTGTGCTCCCTGTAGGGTCTCCCAAGGAAAACAGGTCCTAGGTGATGGGTCAGACTAAGGGCAGTTCAGAACCTCCATGACCAGTAAAAAATCAAGGACCGAGACGTTGCCCAGTATGGCAGAGCCGGGGCCCCACCCTGGAGCCAGGCCTGGGGTTGGGGCTTGCGTGCGAGCACCTGGTGGTCGGGCCTTAGCCCATGGGTCCCGGCTGGGCTCAGCCTGAAAAAGTGACGTGGGCTCCCCCTCCTGTGGGTTCACCACCTGCAGAGGGAGCCATGGGGGTCAGGTGCAGAGAGGAATGGGTGGCGGTCGAGGGCAGATGGCCCGGCGGCCCGGTCCATGCTCACAGCCCCTGGCTGTTGGGACGTGGAATGTCACCTTGCTGGGGGGAATGAGCCTGAGCTTGTGCGGGAGGTTGAGAGATACCGACTAGAGATAGTCGGGCTCACCTCCACGCACAGCTTGGGCTCTGGTACCCAACTCCTGGAGAGGGGCTGGACGCTTAATTTTTCTGGCATTGCCCACAGGGAGAGGCGGAGAGCTGGGGTCGCATTGCTTATTGCTCCCCAGCTCAGTCGCCATGTGTTGGAGTTCACTCCGTTGAACGAGAGGGTCGCGTCCCTACGCCTTCGAGTCGGGGACAGGTCTCTCACCGTTGTCTCAGCCTACGGGCTGAGCAGCAGTGCAGAGTACCAGACCTTCTTGGAGTCCCTGGGAGGGGTACTAGATAGCACTCCGACTGGGGACTCCATTGTTCTCCTGGGGGATTTCAACACCCACGTGGGCGGCGACAGTGAGACCTGGAGGGGGGTGATCGGGAAGCACGGCCTCCCCGATCTGAACCCAAGTGGTGTTCAGTTGTTGGACTTCTGTGCTAGTCACAGTTTGTCCATCACGAACACCATGTTCGAGCACAAGGGTGTCCATAAGTGCACATGGCACCAGGACACCCTGAGCCGGAGGTCGATGATCGACTTTGTAGTCATATCATCTGACCTTCAGCCACGTGTCTCGGACACTCGAGTGAAGAGAGGGGCAGAGCTGTCGACCGATCACCACCTGGTGGTGAATTGGATCCGCTGGGAGGGGAGGAAGCCGGTCAGACCTGGCAGGCACAAACGTATCGTGTGGGTCTGCTGGGAACAACTGGCAGAACCCCCTGTCAGCGAGGTCTTCAACTTCCACCTCCGGGAGAGTTTCTCCCAGATCCCGGGGGAGGTTTGAGACATGGAGTCCGAGTGGACCATGTTCTCCACCTCCATTGTCGATGCAGCCACTCGTAGCTGTGGTCACAATGTCTCTGGTGCCTGTCGCGGCGGCAATCCCTGAACCCGGTGGTGGACACCGGAAGTAAGGGATGCCGTCGAGCTGAAGAAGGAGTCCTACTTATCTTTGTTGGTAGGTGGGACCCCGGAGGCAGCTGACAGGTACCCGCAGGCCAAGCATGCTGCAGCCCGTGCGGTTGCAAAGGCAAAAACTCGGGTCTGGGAGGAGTTCAGGGAGGCCATGGAGGAGGACTATCGGTCGGCCTCGAAGAGATTCTGGCAAACCATCTGACGCCTCAGGAGGCAGGAGCAGCTCTCCACCAGCACTGTTTATGGTGTGGGTGGGGAGCTGTTGACCCTGACTGGGGATGTTGTCGGGCGGTGGAAGGAGTACTTCGAGGATCTCCTCAATCCCATTGTCACGTCTTCTGAAGAGGAAGCAGAGACTGGGGATTCAGAGGCAGACTCATCCATTACCCAAGCCGAAGTCACCGAGGTGGTTAGAAAGCTCCTCGGTGGCAGGGCTCCTGGGGTGGATGAAATCCGTCCTGAGTACCTTAAGTCTCTGGATGTTGTGGGACTGTCTTGGCTGACACGCCTCTGCAACATCGCGTGGCGATCGGGGACAGTACAGTACAGCAAGTTGGCCTCTGCCAGGGCTGCCCTTTGTCACCGGTTCTGTTCATTATTTTTATGGACAGAATTTCTAGGTGCAGCCAGGGTGTAGAGAGGGTCTGGTTTGGGAACCACAGAATCTCATCTCTGCTGTTTGCGGACGATGTGGTTCTGTTGGCTTTGTCAAATCAGGACCGTCAGCGTGCACTGGGGTGGTTTGCAGCCAAGTGTGAAGCGTCCAGGATGAAAATCAGCAACTCCAAATCCGAGGCCATGGTTCTCAACCAGAAAAAGGTGCTTTGCCCTCTTCAGGTCAGTGGAGTGTCCTTGCCTCAAGTGGAGGAGTTTCAGTATCTCGGGATCTTGTTTACAAGTGAGGGACGGATGGAGCGTGGGATTGATAGACGGCTCTGTGCAGCATCTGCAGTGATGTGGTCGCTGTATCGGACCGTTGTGGTGAAGAGAGAGCTGAGTAGGGGGGCAAAGCTCTCGATTTACCGATCGATCTACGTTCCGATCCTCACCTATGGTCACGAGGCTCATGACCGAAAGAACGAGATCATGAGTACAAGCGGCCGAGATGAGTTTCCTCCGCAGGGTGGCTGGGCGCTCCCTTAGAGATAGGCTGAGGAGCTCGGAGTCGAGCCGCTGCTCCTCCACCTCGAAAGGGAGTCAGTTTAGGTGGCTCGGGCATCTTTTCCGGATGCTCCCTGGACGCTTCGCTGGAGAGGTGTTCCGGGCATGTCCCATCAGGAGGAGGCCCCGGGGAAGACCCAGGACACGCTGGAAGAACTACATCTCTCGGCTGGCTTTGGAACGGCTTGGGGTTCTCCCGGAGGAGCTGGGGGAGGTGTGTGTGGATCGGGAGGTCTGGGCGGCTTTGCTTGAGCTTTTATTTTTCAGTTTTTATCACCAATAAAACAATATACAGTTTATCAATCTCAATATGTGAATTACTTAAATAGCACGTGGTCTATGCACAGCATCTTAGCATATATTAATTAGCCTGTTATGCCCGGCCCTATTTATCATTTCCCTCTTCGCTCTGTCTTCTTGAAAAAAAAAAAACTGTGAGCTTTCCACACTTGGCAGCATCTTCCTCCAAAGCTTTTCTTTTTCTTAATCGAGCTTTTTCAGCTCCACCTGGCTTTTTTCCTGTCCATTTTTTCAGTCACAGGCCACTCCTCCTATCCCATCTGTGCTTAAGCTGCTGCCCCCACGACCCGACTCCGGATAAAGTGGAAGAAAATGGATGGATATCTTTTATTAGGTGTTGATGCAATTAAAGTTTAAGTAATGTCAGTGCCCATAAAGAGACTTTATAAAGATAAGTTTATGATAATATTTTTGGATTATTGTCTGTCCATGTCTGCTGCCTTAAGAGTTATTAAATCAGTGAATCCGCCATCTGATCAGTCAGTTGAGCGTGTGCATGCAGTTGATTCACATCAGCCTGATATCCCGAGGTTTGTACTATAATGGTTAAATAAGATTGTACAGTATCTTGTGCCAGTAGATTCTAAAAATTCACATTCAGCAAGCAAAATATTCAAAATTTCTTGCAAGAAATATTCTGTTCTATTTTGGACATGATTTGAAAATACAGTAAAATCTGCCAGTAATGAAGTTGTATATACTAAGTTTTCTTATTTAAAGAAATAATTTACAGGCCCTGTTACTTAATAAACATGTTTATTTATTGCTGATATAAAGTTACAGAATTCCTTTTATAAAAACTCAGTTTCTGTGTCCCTTGCATAATGTTTCATTTGCATAGTGCATACTGTCTATGGTACCATACACTTGAAACAGGACTTCTATGCTGTACTACTGAGGTTTACTACCTTATCTCGGGTGGAAAAAGTGATCTGTCCAAACAAAAAAATTATTATTTTTTTATTCTTTTGGTGGGTAAATAGACCTGAGAAAGCACCAGAATTAGGGCTGAAACGATGAGTCGAGTAACTCGAATAATTAGATTACAAAAAATGTTCGAGGCAAATTCTGTGCCTCGAAGCTTCGTTTAACGTTGTAGTACATATGCCAGGCCTGTGTGTGGCGCTGCAACGTCCACAGAAAAAAAAGAAAAAGGCGAGCATAACGATTAATCAAATCAGCAACGATAGCTACCACTTTCCAACGTGAGAGTAAAATAAAGCCTTTTAAGAGAAAGATGGTCCATGCTGATCATCTGAAATAGACTGACTGTGCATTTAAAGCAAAGCAGTGTGTTTGTCTATTTTTCTGCTCTACGTGGGGAGGGACTATTGACCCGGTGGCCAGCTGCTGTCTCTCCCTGTCCAGTGTGTTAAAGATTTTATATATATGTTTATCACTGTTAAACATTTGTACCTTTGTCTTTGTTCTGTTATTGTGCTGTTATGCACCTGTCTTAAAAGTAACCCTGAGAATGTACTTGTTATTCAAACTTTGTTTTAGCATGCTGGGGTCAGTCTGAACTGGGAGTGAAGAACTGGAGGTTGTTTTGACAGTTGTGAATTTACGACCTTGTGCTGTGCGGGTACAGGAACATTCCAAGCAGATGCAGAACAGATGATAAGTGCAACAGACGAGCCTGCAAGAACGGGATGTGCTGACCTTCGATGATAAGATTAAAGGAAAGAAACTGTTTTTCCACACAGCTGCACTTATTGACGTATGTGTTTGTTTTACTTGAAGAAACTTGTCATGCGCTGTTTTCCCCCCACCCTTAGGACAAGTTTCACAATGTGGTTAGGGCTTCTCCTAATAAAAAGAGTGGGCGTGCAGCAGTCCTCAGTGCTTTCAGTGGTACTACGTGTACGGGTTGTCTGCACTCCTCGCGAGCTAAAATTGACATTCTGTCTCACTGGTGTTTCTTGACTCTGTTTGTCTTATCAAGGTTTTAAGAATGTTTGGAGGCGAAAAATACCCAACATTGACTGGGGGCTACGTCCGGGATCTCAACAATACCGGAGGTGTCCGGCGGAGGTCGTCAAGTCCAGACGTAAATCCTTGGCCAAGGTCCGATCGATTGATCGTGTCTGCAATTGTCGACCGCCGTTGGCATCGTCTGGTTGATGAGATTTTCCCGAAGAAGACAGACAGGAGGTCGAGTCAGTGAGTAAAATTTCTTTGTGACAGTACTGAATGAGTGGTGGTGATCAGATCACATAAAACAGTTAAACTCCGTAAGCGATGGCGTGGAATCGTCTGTTAATGTAAAGCAGTTAAACTCCGCGAGGAGGGCGGACTCCTCTACGGTTAGCGAAGGACGCACGTAGTTAAATTCCGGAAGGAGGGTACGGACTCCTCTGTTTTAAATACGAAGTAATACCGGTTTTGAGAATAAAAGTGTGAAAGTGTAATACTTTGGACAACGGAAGTGACAACCATGTGTGGAAGCAGAGGCAAGTGATTCCGCTTCCTACGGGGAGGTGAAAGGAATCAACCACACGACGGACTGTTAATTGTCACGTCCAAAGAAAGTGAAAACTTCAGATTTAGAACACCCTAGGTGTGCCCCCGTCTGAAGTCCAAATTATAACAAAGAATAATAAAAATGGGGGGAAAGACGTCTAAAAATAAGGAAAATTTATCAACTGACGACTGGAAATTTATGGAAGCAAAAAATCCAAAAACAACAAAAAATTGGAGACCTGGATTAATAAACATGACTTTGACGGACGACTAAACTTGACCAGTATTCAGAAGTTGAAGGAGAAGCTGGGAAAAGAACATAAAGGGGATAAGAAAAAGAAGCAGGAAGTAGGAGCAGACTTAGTGGCATTTTGGGAAGAGGAGGCACAGAACAGAAAGAAAGGAGACTAGAAAAAATGAGGAAAAAAAAAAAAAAGGAGTAGGGAAGGCAGAGGAAGATGTAATAATTCAACATAAAGAACCTGAACAACCTCAGAAACCACCGGCGGCTGGACCGTCTGCAACAACGCATTTGTACCCTCCTTTACCGGAGGATGATGATGTGTCGCCACCGCAGTATGATATGGCAGTGCGACCTAAAGTAAAAAGTCGCTCAGACAGGGAGGGCCACCACGTGGTCCCCTGATTTGTTGGAACTGTGGAAGAGAGGGACATATGTCTAGAAATTGTTCGAATCCACCTGCTGATGGAGCAGCAGGAAGAATTCCACAACGGAATAATCCTCCACAACCACAGTATCCACAATGACTAGATTCCATAATCCATGGCACCACTTCAGACAGCGAGTCTGAGTGCGATATGGATTTATGTGCCTTACTGGGAAATCCAGTACCAAAACCGGAAGTGACTTTGTTAGTAAATGGACGATCAGTGGTATTTCTTTGTGACACAGGAGCATGTAGAACCACATGTAATAACAACATACCTGTCCATAAATTAAGCAACGAAACCTTTAGGGTTCGCTCTGCAAATGGACAAACATCAGACGTTCCTATTACTAAACCCATAACCTTGGAAGATCCATTTGGAATGGCGTGTACAATGCCATTGTTGAACATGCCACAGTGTCCCGTAAATCTTTTGGGACAAGACGGATTGACTGCATTGGGCTTGTCCATAATTGTGGAACAAGGGAAATTAGTTGTTAAGCGCACAGGAGGTGTTAACATGGTGAGAGAAGAAAGCGATGACCCCACATTCCACTATTACTATACATTTGACATTTCTGAAGAAGATGCTGCAGGATGGGGTAAAGATGTCGTCTTGCAAGTGACAGCCCTACTGAAACATCCTGAACAAAAGATGTCACCACCTGACCTGCATGTCACAATGTGGCACAAAGACACTCCAGGTCCGGATGGTGACTATGAAAACAAATTGAAAGACATTTCACCTATAAAGCTGACAATGACCGATTTGATTCATGATGGCAACTCAACAGCTGTCATAACAGTGACAGGTGCCACTGAAGATGTTTTAAAATTGAGATTCACAGGTATGCCATTACATGTGTCACTTTGTAAACCATATTTGACAGAATGGCAAGATTTGGGACTGACAGTCATGACAGCTTTGTCAGCCACTGATTGGAGCAGAGTTGGACCACGAACGGAGTTCAGTCCATCAACTAAATTGTATAAAGTGCCAGTTAATGTCTCATTGGTGCTGACAGCCGGAACACATATTGATGTGTCCACTTCACAATCCTGAGTGTTTCAGTTGAGTCCTGAAGAAGATGATCTTCTCTCTTCGGTACCATCAGCATTGTGGACAACAGGTCCTTCAGACGTAGGACTGATTAAAATGCACAACCTGTAGTTATAAGACCAAAAACAGAATACAGACCATGTGTAAGACAGTATCCATTGAAACCTGATGCAATTGAAGGAATCAGGCCAGTAATAGAGGATTTGTTAACAGCAGGAGTAATAGTACCATGTCCAGATTCACCATGTAACACACCCATATTTCCTGTGAAAAAGGCTCCGCCCTCAGTGGGGTGGAGAATGATTCAAGATCTGCAGGCAGTAAATGCTGCTGTGATTAAAAGAGCACCATGTGTTCCAGACCCACACACCTTGTTAAATTCGCTGAGACCAAATTCTAATAGTTTCTCAGTAATTGACATAAGTAATGCATTTTTCTCTGTGCCAGTACATCCAGATAGTCAATTTTGGTTTGCCTTTACCTTTGAAGGGCAACGCTATACGTTTACCAGATTGCCACAGGGCTATGCAGAAAGTCCAACTATTTATTCTCAAGTCATGTCAGCATGTTTAGCTAATTTCGTTCCACCGGCAGATAGCCAACTATTAGTGTATGTTGATGACATTCTGATTGCCTCTGACACACGAGAAAACTGCATAACTGACACAGTAGCATTATTGTGTTTCTTATTTGATAATGGCCACAAAGTGAGTAAAAACAAAGTTCAGTTGTGTAGGGATAAAGTAAAATATTTAGGACATGAATTATCAGCCACAGGGCGCACGATCCTGTCTGACAGGAAGGAAGCGATTTTGCACGCTCCAAAACCACAAACCAAAACACAGATGATGTCATTTCTTGGACTGACTAATTACTGCAGGGCATGGATTCCCTGCTATGCAGAATTGACTAGTCCACTTTCTGATTTGATGTACAAAGATGATATTTCAATGTCAACCGTGTTGGAATGGAACAAAGATGCTGAGGAAGCTTTTGTAAAAGTGAAACAAACGTTAGTGTCATCTACAGTTTTGGCACTACCAGATTATAGTAAACCATTTATTCAAACAGTGGATTGTAAAAATAATTTTATGACAAGTGTATTAGTACAGTCACATGGCACCAAACTAAGACCAGTGGCGTACTACTCCTCTAAATTGAATGCAGTAGCAAGTGCTTTGCCACCATGTGTACGCGCTGTAATTGCAGCCTCCATGGCTATTAAAAGTAGTAGTAATGTTGTTCTGTTCCATCAGTTGACACTGAAAGTCCCACATGCAGTCTCAGCACTCTTGTTACAGACAAACATGACATTCCTGTCCCCAGCCAGACATCTTTCGTGCATGTCTTTATTGTTGTCACAACCACATTTAACGGTAGAGCGATGCTCGACTTTAAATCCATCAACCTTGTTACCATTACCTGAGGATGGTGAGCCGCATAATTGCTTGGATGTAGCAACAGTCTGTATGAAAGCACGCCCAGACCTCCAAGACACACCCATCCCAAACAGTACAATTGTGTATGTGGATGGTTCTTCCACTAAAAATGCTTATGGACAAACACAATCTGGATATGCTGTTGTCACAAATTCAGAAGTATTGGATTCTGCTTCATTGCCATCGTCATTTTCAGCACAAGCAGCTGAATTAGTTGCTTTAACTGCAGCTTGCCATCTGTTTAAAGGAACAGCTGTAACAATTTATACAGACAGCCAGTATGCTTTCAGCACAGTGCATGTGTTTGCAAAATTGTGGGAAGAGCGTGGGATGGTGACGTCATCTGGAAAACCAGTGACTCATGCCACTCTTTTAACAGCACTACTGAAAGCTGTGCAGTTACCACAGAACACTGCTATATGCAAATATGTGGCTCACACCAAAGGCTCTGATATAGTTTCACAAGGAAATGATTTTGCTGACAGAGCAGCGAAGGAGGCAGCAGCAGCTTCTTCTATTTTTGTTGTACAGGAAACCACTCCAGATTTGCATTTAGGTCACACACTGCTTGCTGAGATGCAACAGTAGGCACCTGAGAAAGAAAAGCAGATGTGGTTAAACAAAGGAGCTACATTCGCAAATGATTTGTACTTATGACCACAAAAGAAACCCATATTGCCAAAAAATATGTTTAAATGGGCAGCTATCATGAGCCATGGCGTGACGCATGTCTCATCAGGGGGTATGATATCGCAATTACAATCTATTTTTGTCTTTATGGGTTTGATGCATGTGCAAAACAGCATTGTAGAGCATGCATGACATGTGCAAAACACAACTCACAAGGCAATTTGAGACCCCAAAGAGGAAAATTTCCAACACCACAATATCCCTTTCAAGTGATTCATATGGATTATATACAGTTGAGCAAACATGAAGGGAAGGAATTTTGTTTAGTCATAATTGATGCCTTCTCAAAATGGGTAGAATTGTTCCCCACAAAACATGCAGATGCACTTACAGTGGCTAAAGCATTGTGCAAAGACATCATTCCACGATTTGGAATACCAGAAACAGTCTATTCAGATAATGGAGCGCATTTTGTTAATACAATAGTGCAATACGTAGGAGAAGCGCTACAGGTTAATCTCAAAAATCATTGTGCTTATCATCCACAAAGTGCTGGATTAGTGGAAAGGATGAATGGGACAGTAAAAAACAGACTTAGGAAGACAATGGAGGAAACAGGCAGACCATGGACACATTGTATAGATTTAGTGAAGATGTACATAAACATAACTTGTACCACGGGTTTGACACCTTATGAAACATTGTTTGGAAGAAAATATCGACTACCATATTATGGGCAAATTTGGGATGTACCTGAGGAAGCCAATTTGGCAGATTACATGAGGAAGATGTTAGAAAGACAACGAGGGAGAGTTTCAAACACTGATGATCCCATTTCTCCACAGGATGACCCTAAA
This sequence comes from Thalassophryne amazonica, assembly GCF_902500255.1. Lineage (NCBI taxonomy): Eukaryota > Metazoa > Chordata > Actinopteri > Batrachoidiformes > Batrachoididae > Thalassophryne > Thalassophryne amazonica. Next base: position 1,516,544 of record NC_047108.1, read on the forward strand.
GTGGTACCTGGAGACTGGGTGTTGATAAGAAGCATCAAGAGAAAACACTGGCATTCACCTAAGTGGGAAGGGCCCCATCAAGTACTACTCACAACACCCACAGCTTTGAAAATTGGGGAAAGAAGTACATGGATTCATTTAACTCACTGTAAGAAAGTCATTTCTGCAGACACAGACAAACAGTAAGAGCAGTAGGATAAGACTAGTAATGGTGTGTGAGCTTGGTGTTAAGATCCAGGTTAGACACGAAAGCTAGCAGAAGACTTTAGAAACCACTGTTCTGAACATAGGTGTGCTGTAGTGTGTAGAAATGACGAAAGTAAAAAAAACAAAAAGAACGAGGGTCCCTGGACCCCATGGACAGTCCTTATTATGCTACTTTTCTTTTTTGGATTAGGCTTATTAGTGAAAGCCATAAGTGTCGGACACGACAATACAGGACACATCAACAAACTAAATAGGCCAAAAAGAGAGGACAAAGACCCCAATCCACTTATACCTGTAGGGCATCGATGTAGTAAACAAAGAGCATATCAATTTGGTGTACAGGCCTGCTTTCCCCGAAATGCTTCAGTAGTAATCAAAGTCCCTTTTACATCCTTGACACGGACACAGGATGATCAACAGGGATCATGGTATAGTGGCTATGATTGGTATATGACAAATGATCAACAGGATAAGAGATGGGAGACCTTGGTGGCAGATAGGTATGACAGATGGACGCCTAGATGGGCACAAACCGGGTGGGCTAAGTACCAAAGCCAATTTCTTAAAATGTATCAAACAGAGGATAGCTTGCTGATTGTAGTGGATACAAAAAAACAGATCCATAATCCCACCAGGAACACCGGATTCGGAATGTTGGTTGTTTTTGTTGTGGGTCCACAAAACAGGGTCTGACCCCTACTTCTCCCTGATATTGTGTGAAGATAATATCACGGCTACAGCTAACAAGACGTTAAAGCAACCAGTTATGACTGATCTCAGCAGGACAAAGGGTGCATCCATAAGAACTACAAAGGACATGAAAACAGATGACTGGTTCCTAGTAACTACAGGAATTAGTGGACAAAATAACAATTGGCTTTTAATGGCAGAACAAGCAGGACTAGCTACAAAGAAGGACTGTGTTGTATGTATGGGACCCAGACCTATATTACAGGTAATACCGGCAACATTAACCACAGACTGTCTGTTGACTGTAATGACACAGACATACATTGCAGCAAACAACAATTGTTCTAAGTGGGACAAGATCTATCCATTGACCAAATTGACTAAGATTAAACCTTTATTTTCAAGCAAAGTTGGGCATGCTAACCATACATGTGTAAACTTGACAGGGACAAGTAAGACTTTGGGTAGCTTAAACCACACTGCCTGGTGTAAGAATGTGGTCCATAGTAATTCCACATTCAAACCTGTCAGTAGGAGTGACGTATGGTGGTGGTGTGGTGATAACAGAATCTTTGACAGACTGCCAAGAAATGTGTCAGGTTATTGTGCATTTATATCATTATTGTTACCAGTTAAAGCTATACCCATGACACCTGAAGAAGTCATGACATATACAGCCTCTCTCATTCCTGAAGACTGGCAGAAAGGCATAACCAGACATAGAGTAAAAAGAGATTGGAAAGGAGTGGGAGATCCAACATATATTGATGCGATAGGAGTCCCCAGAGGAGTGCCTGACGAGTATAAACTGGCTGATCAAATAGCAGCTGGATTCGAATCCTCCATCTGTTGGTGGTGTTCAATTAATAAGAACATGGACAGAATAAACTACATCCACTACAATGTACAGAAATTAGGAAATTGGACTGAGGAAGGATTTAAGGCTGTCCATTCACAGTTAGAAGCCACGTCCCTTATGGCCTTCCAGAACCGTATTGCTCTGGATATGTTGTTGGCAGAGAAAGGAGGTGTTTGTGCCATGTTCGGAGAACAATGCTGCACATTCATTCCCAACAACACAGCTGCAGATGGCAGTCTTACTCAAGCCATCGATGGCCTGAGGACGTTGAACAGGAAGATGAAAGAGCACAGTGGAGTAAACACCGAAGGCTGGGATTGGTGGCTGGAAGGGATGGGAAAATGGAGGTCTTTGATTTCTTCAATATTAGTGTCTATAGCAGTGTTTGCTGCGATTCTGACATTGTGTGGATGTTGTTGTATTCCGTGTATACGTGGACTTATTAATCGAATGATCACAACAGCAATAGGGCCAGGAATGCCCACTTCAGCTACATACCCTCTCCTTGGATCTGAAGCCGAGGACAATGACGAGGATGAAGATGACCACAATGATGACTGGGAGCAAGGAGTTCATGAACTTTTCCCTGACCAAACCAAGTATAACGACCCAAACACCGATGATGATGAAGACGATGACATAACCTCTGGGGTGTAAGCCTGTAGAACATACCATGATGAACCTCTTAGTGAAAATCTCGCAAAAGAAGTGCTAAGCTAGGTGATAACTACTATATGTTTAACAGGCGATAAAACAGGAGGGAAATGTTAAAGATTTTATATATATGTTTATCACTGTTAAACATTTGTACCTTTGTCTTTGTTCTGTTATTGTGCTGTTATGCACCTGTCTTAAAAGTAACCCTGAGAATGTACTTGTTATTCAAACTTTGTTTTAGCATGCTGGGGTCAGTCTGAACTGGGAGTGAAGAACTGGAGGTTGTTTTGACAGTTGTGAATTTACGACCTTGTGCTGTGCGGGTACAGGAACATTCCAAGCAGATGCAGAACAGATGATAAGTGCAACAGACGAGCCTGCAAGAACGGGATGTGCTGACCTTCGATGATAAGATTAAAGGAAAGAAACTGTTTTTCCACGCAGCTGCACTTATTGACGTATGTGTTTGTTTTACTTGAAGAAACTTGTCATGCGCTGTTTTCCCCCCACCCTTAGGACAAGTTTCACAATGTGGTTAGGGCTTCTCCTAATAAAAAGAGTGGGCGTGCAGCAGTCCTCAGTGCTTTCAGTGGTACTACGTGTACGGGCTGTCTGCACTCCTCGCGAGCTAAAATTGACATTCTGTCTCACTGGTGTTTCTTGACTCTGTTTGTCTTATCAAGGTTTTAAGAATGTTTGGAGGCGAAAAATACCCAACACAGTGTGAGGGGCTCTCAGACCGGGCGAGTCACAGCTCTGTCTCTCTGTCCAGTGTGAGGGGCTCTCAGACCGGGCGAGTCACAGCTCTGTCTCTCTGTCCAGTGTGAGGGGCTCTCAGACCGGGCGAGTCACAGCTCTGTCTCTCCCTGTCCAGTGTGAGGGGCTCTCAGACCGGGCGAGTCACAGCTCTGTCTCTCCCTGTCCAGTGTGAGGCGCTCTCAGACCGGGCGAGTCACAGCTCTGTCTCTCCCTGTCCAGTGTGAGGGGCTCTCAGACCGGGCGAGTCACAGCTCTGTCTCTCTCTGTCCAATCAATCAATCAATCAATTTTATTTATATAGCGCCAAATCACAACAAACAGTTGCCCCAAGGCGCTTTACATTGTAAGGCAAGGCCATACAATAATTACGTAAAAACCCCAACGGTCAAAACGACCCCCTGTGAGCAAGCACTTGGCGACAGTGGGAAGGAAAAACTCCCTTTTAACAGGAAGAAACCTCCAGCAGAACCAGGCTCAGGGAGGGGCAGTCTTCTGCTGGGACTGGTTGGGGCTGAGGGAGAGAACCAGGAAAAAGACATGCTGTGGAAGAGAGCAGAGATCAATCACTAATGATTAAATGCAGAGTGGTGCATACAGAGCAAAAAGAGAAAGAAACACTCAGTGCATCATGGGAACCCCCCAGCAGTCTAAGTCTATAGCAGCATAACTAAGGGATGGTTATGCTGCTATTGAAGGAAATTTGAAACTGCTGGCTAAGGCTAAGCGTAAATTTGGTAAGATTGTAATTCACGGCAGTAATGACACCCGGTTACGCCAATCGGAGGTCACCAAAATTAATATTGAATCGGTGTGTAACTTTGCAAAAACAATGTCGGACTCTGTAGTTTTCTCTGGGCACCTCCCCAATCGGACCGGGAGTGACATGTTTAGCCGCATGTTCTCCTTGAATTGCTGGCTGTCTGAGTGGTGTCCAAAAAATTAGGTGGGCTTCATAGATAATTGGCAAAGCTTCTGGGGAAAACCTGGTCTTGTTAGGAGAGACGGCATCCATCCCACTTTGGATGGAGCAGCTCTCATTTCTAGAAATCTGGCCAATTTTCTTAAATCCTCCAAACCGTGACTATCCAGGGTTGGGACCAGGAAGCAGAGTTGTAGTCTTACACACCTCTCTGCAGCTTCTCTCCCCCTGCCATCCCCTCATTACCCCATCCCCGTAGAGACGGTGCCTGCTCCCAGACTACCAATAACCAGCAAAAATCTATTTAAAAATAAAAATTCAAAAAGAAAAAATAATATAGCACCTTCAACTGCACCACAGACTAAAACAGTTAAATGTGGTCTATTAAACATTAGATCTCTCTCTTCTAAGTCCCTGTTAGTAAATGATATAATAATTGATCAACATATTGATTTATTCTGCCTTACAGAAACCTGGTTACAGCAGGATGAATATGTTAGTTTAAATGAGTCAACACCCCCGAGTCACACTAACTGCCAGAATGCTCGTAGCACGGGCCGAGGCGGAGGATTAGCAGCAATCTTCCATTCCAGCTTATTAATTAATCAAAAACCCAGACAGAGCTTTAATTCATTTGAAAGCTTGACTCTTAGTCTTGTCCATCCAAATTGGAAGTCCCAAAAACCAGTTTTGTTTGTTGTTATCTATCATCCTCCTGGTCGTTACTGTGAGTTTCTCTGTGAATTTTCAGAACTTTTGTCTGACTTAGTGCTTAGCTCAGATAAGATAATTATAGTGGGCGATTTTAACATCCACACAGATGCTGAGAATGACAGCCTCAACACTGCATTTAATCTATTATTAGACTCAGTTGGCTTTGCTCAAAATGTAAATGACTCCACCCACCACTTTAATCATATCTTAGATCTTGTTCTGACTTATGGTATGGAAATTGAAGACTTAACAGTATTCCCTGAAAACCCCCTTCTGTCTGATCATTTCTTAATAACATTTACATTTACTCTGATGGACTACCCAGCAGTGGGGAATAAGTTTCATTACACTAGAAGTCTTTCAGAAAGCGCTGTAACTAGGTTTAAGGATATGTTTCCTTCTTTATGTTCTCTAATGCCATATACCAACACAGGGCAGAGTAGCTACCTAAACTCTGTAAGTGAGATAGAGTATCTCGTCAATAGTTTTACATCCTCATTGAAGACAACTTTGGATGCTGTAGCTCCTCTGAAAAAGAGAGCTTTTAATCAGAAGTGCCTGACTCCGTGGTATAACTCACAAACTCGCAGCTTAAAGCAGATAACCCGTAAGTTGGAGAGGAAATGGCGTCTCACTAATTTAGAAGATCTTCACTTAGCCTGGAAAAAGAGTCTGTTGCTCTATAAAAAAGCCTTCCGTAAAGCTAGGACATCTTTCTACTCATCACTAATTGAAGAAAATAAAAACAACCCCAGGTTTCTTTTCAGCACTGTAGCCAGGCTGACAAAGAGTCAGAGCTCTATTGAGCTGAGTATTCCTTTAACTTTAACTAGTAATGACTTCATGACTTTCTTTGCTAATACAATTTTAACTATTAGAGAAAAAATTACTCATAACCATCCCAAAGACGTATTGTTATCTTTGTCTGCTTTCAGTGATGCCGGTATTTGGTTAGACTCTTTCTCTCCGATTGTTCTTTCTGAGTTATTTTCATTAGTTACTTCATCCAAACCATCAACATGTCTATTAGACCCCATTCCTACCAGGCTGCTCAAGGAAGCCCTACCATTATTTAATGCTTAGATCTTAAATATGATCAATCTATCTTTATTAGTTGGCTATGTACCACAGGCTTTTAAGGTGGCAGTAATTAAACCATTACTTAAAAAGCCATCACTTGACCCAGCTATCTTAGCTAATTATAGGCCAATCTCCAACCTTCCTTTTCTCTCAAATTCTTGAAAGGGTAGTTGTAAAACAGCTAACTGATCATCTGCAGAGGAATGGTCTATTTGAAGAGTTTCAGTCAGGTTTTAGAATTCATCATAGTACAGAAACAGCATTAGTGAAGGTTACAAATGATGATCTTATGGCCTCAGACAATGGACTCATCTCTGTGCTCGTTCTGTTAGACCTCAGTGCTGCTTTTGATACTGTTGACCATAAAATTTTATTACAGAGATTTGAGCATGCCATAGGTATTAAAGGCACTGCGCTGTGGTGGTTTGAATCATATTTATCTAATAGATTACAATTTGTTCATGTAAATGGGGAATCTTCTTCACAGTCTAAGGTTAATTATGGAGTTCCACAAGGTTCTGTGCTAGGACCAATTTTATTCACTTTATACATGCTTCCCTTAGGCTGTATTATTAGACGGCATTGCTTAAATTTTCATTGTTACGCAGATGATACCCAGCTTTATCTATCCATGAAGCCAGAGGACACACACCAATTAGCTAAACTGCAGGATTGTCTTACAGACATAAGGACATGGATGACCTCTAATTTCCTGCTTTTAAACTCAGATAAAACTGAAGTTATTGTACTTGGCCCCACAAATCTTAGAAACATGGTGTCTAACCAGATCCTTACTCTGGATGGCATTACCCTGACCTCTAGTAATACTGTGAGAAATCTTGGAGTTATTTTTGATCAGGATATGTCATTCAAAGCGCATATTAAACAAATTTGTAGGACTGCTTTTTTGCATTTACGCAATATCTCTAAAATTAGAAAGGTCTTGTCTCAGAGTGATGCTGAAAAACTAATTCATGCATTTATTTCCTCTAGGCTGGACTATTGTAATTTATTATTATCAGGTTGTCCTAAAAGTTCCCTGAAAAGCCTTCAGTTAATTCAAAATGCTGCAGCTAGAGTACTAACAGGGACTAGAAGGAGAGAGCATATCTCACCCATATTGGCCTCTCTTCATTGGCTTCCTGTTAATTCTAGAATAGAATTTAAAATTCTTCTTCTTACTTATAAGGTTTTGAATAATCAGGTCCCATCTTATCTTAGGGACCTCGTAGTACCATATCACCCCAATAGAGCGCTTCGCTCTCAGACTGCAGGCTTACTTGTAGTTCCTAGGGTTTGTAAGAGTAGAATGGGAGGCAGAGCCTTCAGCTTTCAGGCTCCTCTCCTGTGGAACCAGCTCCCAATTCGGATCAGGGAGACAGACACCCTCTGTACTTTTAAGATTAGGTTTAAAACTTTCCTTTTTGTCTGAGAGCCCCTCCCTGTCCAGTTTGAGGGGTTCTCAGATCGGGTGAGTCACAGCTCTGTCTCTCTCTGTCCAGTGTGAGGGGCTCTCAGACCGGGCGAGTCACAGCTCTGTCTCTCCCTGTCCAGTGTGAGGGGCTCTCAGACCGGGCGAGTCACAGCTGCTGTCTCTCTCTGCCCAGTGTGAGGGGCTCTCAGACCGGGCGAGTCACAGCTGCTGTCTCTCTCTGTCCAGTGTGAGGGGCTCTCAGACCGGGCGAGTCACAGCTGCTGTCTCTCTCTGCCCAGTGTGAGGGGCTCTCAGACCGGGCGAGTCACAGCTCTGTCACTCTGCCCAGTGTGAGGGGCTCTCAGACCGGGCGAGTCACAGCTGCTGTCTCTCTCTGCCCAGTGTGAGGGGCTCTCAGACCGGGCGAGTCACAGCTCTGTCACTCTCTGCCCAGTGTGAGGGGCTCTCAGACCGGGCGAGTCACAGCTCTGTCTGTCTCTGTCCAGTGTGAGGGGCTCTCAGACCGGGCGAGTCACAGCTCTGTCACTCTCTGTCCAGTGTGACGGGCTCTCAGACCGGGCGAGTCACAGCTCTGTCTCTCTCTGTCCAGTGTGAGGGGCTCTCAGACTGGGCGAGTCACAGCTCTGTCTGTCTCTGTCCAGTGTGAGGGGCTCTCAGACCGGGCGAGTCACAGCTCTGTCACTCTCTGTCCAGTGTGAGGGGCTCTCAGACCGGGCGAGTCACAGCTCTGTCACTCTCTGTCCAGTGTGACGGGCTCTCAGACCGGGCGAGTCACAGCTCTGTCACTCTCTGTCCAGTGTGACGGGCTCTCAGACCGGGCGAGTCACAGCTCTGTCACTCTCTGTCCAGTGTGACGGGCTCTCAGACTGGGCGAGTCACAGCTCTGTCTGTCTCTGTCCAGTGTGACGGGCTCTCAGACTGGGCGAGTCACAGCTCTGTCACTCTCTGTCCAGTGTGACGGGCTCTCAGACCGGGCGAGTCACAGCTCTGTCTCTCTCTGTCCAGTGTGACGGGCTCTCAGACTGGGCGAGTCACAGCTCTGTCCCCGGCTACATTGACAAACAGCAGAAGTCCACTCTTTCTTCTGTGTTTCCCTCAGACTCACACTGAGTGTTTGACTTTTTAATTTTTGCGTTTTTGGGCAACACACAACACTTCACAAACACAGTAACTTAAATAAAATAATAATAATAAAATAACTGACTGCGATGCTGCATGTTCAACCTCCAGCTGAAATGCATCTGCTGAAGAGAAAGAGGGATAAAAAAAAATCACGCAGGGACCCAGTCCATCAACCTTTATTAAAAAAAAAAAAAAAACCTTAAATGGTTAACTTTTACAAATTGGAGAAAACAAAATAGAAGGCACATCCCATCACCATTTCAGCAAAATGCCAAGATTTTGGTGCAGTGACATTGTACCATTGCTTATGGACAGCCCTGGACTATTGATGTTGTTTAAAACACAAAAGTACTTTTTATCCGATTACTCGGTTAATCGCTAGAATAATCGATAGAATACTCAATTACTAAAATAACTGATAGCTCCAGCCCTAATCAGAATGCATTTGAGATTTCACATTTTTCTGGGGGACAACCACCAGACCCCACCACGGCTTTGCCAAGATCTTTCAAGTTTGTTTGTTTTTTTTTTTTTTCCTCCATGGCTCACTTTCATTACTCAGAGTGGTGGCCAAGTGGTTAATGCGCTTGGTTTCAGTGGAGAAGGATCCGGGTTCAAATCCCACCCCTGCCACATTTCTCCATGTAATGTGGAGTTGTGTCAGAAGGGCATCCGGCGTAAAACCTGTGCCAATTCAACATGCAGATCCACCTCAGATTTGCTGTGGCGACCCCGAGTGCAAACAAGGGAGCAGCCGAAGGGACTTTCTTACCTACTTACTTTCATCACTCAGTTCATTCACAGATTTGTTGATGCTCATGATGAAAGGTCAACAGCATTGGTTTAAGCATTAGGATTTAATGTAAAGTGAGAATTTTATTAAGGCTATAACATATGGATATATATACATTTTGTGTTCCAGGAGAAACAGAATGACATCATTCACAGTATTAAACAGCTGAATGACAAAGTTGATGCATTGCATCCTTGGACTGTCCCTGAAAGTGTCAGTTCCCGGACATACCAGGAGAGAGAACAATGTGGACGCTGCTGAGATGATCATCTGAAGAATGGCCAGCTAAACCAGAAGTGTGGGCTTGAACCAATTCCAAGCAGTGCCTGGAAGTAATGGGCCTACCAGTAAAGTCACTCGAAGAAGTGAGTTAATGTGTTTTCTGTTTGTTAGATCCTCATCACTTTAATAAAGCTTTGCTGTTTCATTTTTTACACAGTATATTGTGAAACATGCTGTATTTATGGAAATACGGTAACTAAAAGTCCTTTCACATTGCATGCTTTATACGCATCAGGCAACGCATCACGTCAACGCATCACATCAGCGCCTCCCACACCCCCGACGCGTTGCATACGGCAAGGGGGCGGAGACTTTTGCTCAAATTTTTTTTTTTCTCCAGAGGAAAATGAGTAATCAAAATGTTGTATGTGTGTCGATGAACCACGAAAAAGCTTTAATACAGCAATAAAATTAATTTTGAGGTTAAACATTTGCAAGGATTTTTCTTCAGAAAACTGCTGTGTATAAATGAGCAGTCCTGTGACACCTTTCTGTTTTGTAGAGATCAGTGGTTTCTGCCACTAGTCTTCCATGTTTGGACTCGACACGTTGTTTCTATAGGACCGTGCAAAGCTTTGTCACAGTTCAGAGCGGCAAACGTTGGATTGGGCTGAAGTTTGACCACATCAGCCGGTTGACAAGCAGGAATGCGCACGCTCCCAGCAGAAGCGTTGGTTTAGCTCAGCTTTTGACACGACGCTTCAGACGCCTCTAAAAAGCAACGTGTTTCATTGAAAATAATGCTTTTTAGACCGATTTGTGGCGCCTCTGATGCTTCCAAAGCATGTGGTGTGAAAGGCCCTTTACACAAATAGCAGTGGGCACATAGTATTAATCATTTTTGTCTGATCTGCTTTTACCTGTGTGGTATACCTAATTGATAACTAAATTGAGAAAATTCTGGAAGCTGTATAAATAGCTTGTTAAAAATATAGGGCCTGTCCAATAAGGTGTTGAGTTGAATACCATTATGACCATGCCGCTCAAATTATACAGTATCTGAACAGGAAAATATATATAATTGCTTGTGATTAACAAAGGAAATTTTCAACTTGCAGCTCAAGAGTGCTAATGACAGACTTGATGGCGAGGACAAGTGAACCAGGCACCAGAGGAATTCCCTAATTAATACCTCCATACACCCCTGGAATGGAACAAGGGAAGGATACAGTAACAATCACTGTCAGGGGCTGCTTGTACGCTACGGCTCCTGTTTATCTTTGCCAGTCAGGACAAGTCAGAAACCGTCAAAGGTAGCCTTGCCAGGGACGTGCCACAAATTCAGAGTTGGCATGGCAGCTGCACTAAATATAAATAGGTAAAAAATGCACACCAAGATCCTCTGCTGAGGTGCATATGCAAAAATAGTAACTCAAATATAAAGAAAAAGCATAGCACACTCAAAATATTGATGTCCTGCTGCTGTTTGACACCCAGTGATTTCAGCCCATTCTAAAAATCAGAAGACAACATTATTAAATGTTCATAGGAAAAACATCAGCATAAACAATTCATGATTACAAAAACATAATCACAAAAAACATCTTAAATCGAAGTCAATGTTGAGTCCATGAGGAGTGAGAGTCTTCAAATGGTGGATCCAGAATTGCTCTCTTTTGACAGTAGCACTTCTAGGTTCCCACCTCTTGGTGGCAGAGTTACATGTTCAATACCAATATATCTTAAGGAAGAGATCGGATGATTGAACTCCACAAAATGAGCTGCCACAGGATCATTTAAGTTTTTACATCTTATTGTGCTCCTATGTTCTGCAATCCGTGTTTTTAAAGCCCTGCTTGTTTTTCCCACGTAGGCTTTTCCACATGGGCAGGTAATCATGTAGATAACACATTTTGTGTTGCAGGATATAATGCCTCTGATGGGTATGACTTTACCACTGTGGGGATGTTTCAAACTGTTACAGCAGTAGGTGTAGTTACATTGACTACAGCCTCCACACCTGCGATTACCATCAGGGATAGGAGTCAACATGATTTGGCCTGTTTTTGGTGGAGAAGGAGGAAGGCTGCAATAAATATAACATCAATGGACAGTACTACCATCATTTCTACAATTGTACCATAATCCAAAGATGTCCTATCCAAGCAGAATCAAAGAAGTATAGTCGGGACCATCCTGAACTTTTTTCTGACCCAGATTACAGGTTTGAAAAACTAACAATCTTGCAAATCTCTTCTTTTTTTGGGGGGGGGGCAGTCACAGTAGAAAGGCACCGTGACATCTGGTCTCTCTCTGGCTGCGAATCCAGCATGGCAGAATCCGCTCCAAAACAGCTTAATTTCTGTGTCTGTGTCTAACATGCCCAACATATATTATGTAAAAGCTACTGAAAAACACTTCGAAAACTGAAAACGCTGTTTTCACAACCTGATAACACCTCTGCTGTGATTTGCAAGGAAAAGCCACCAAGACAACCAGACAACTCAGGAGAAGTTATAGACTTATGTGGCTGTGATTGGAGAAATTGTGCACAGTGCAAGCTTTGCATTTTGCATTACTAATCTAAGCTTCATCATGGAGTAGAGCACAGAAGGATTTTCTTTCACCAAAACAGATCAAATCCAGACTTGCATCTCAGATGTATCTTCTGGCAATTTGTAGCTAAACTTTCAGGTCTTCCTTTTAAGAAAATCCTCCTCTATACCACTTCATCATGATGATGGATAACTGGTGATACAAAATGCAAAACTTGCACTGTGCATAATTTCTCCAATCACAGCCACGTAAGCCTATAACTTCTTCTGGGTTGTCTGGGTGTCTTGGTGGCTTTCCTCACTCTTCTTCTTCTTGCACAGTCACTCAGTTTTTGAGAACTGTCCATGCAGATTTACCATAGAGTGCCATGTTGTTTGTATTTCTTTATAATTGATGTAAATAAAGTCCAAAACATTCAGTGGCAGCTTTACCCTCAGAGAGCCTCGTCCACAACCACCACAAAAGACTCCAAGCTGTCACTGATATTAAAGGGGGCAACACATGGTATTAAGAACAGGGGTATGTAAACTTTTGATCAGGTTCATTTGGGTAGTTTCTGTTGTCATGATTTGAAAAGCGTAAACACTGTTGTTTGCCAATAAATGGCTTCACCCAACCACGAACCATGAGCGAAAAAAAAAGTTTTTGTGTTATCGTTCATATTCTCTGAAAAATGGCCGAAAAAACTACACTTCTGCCAGGGTATGTAAACTTTTGGCCCCACCTGTATACTTATATATATTACACTTAGCACTGGGATACCAATGAAGTAATTATTAAGAAGACTGCTCATACGGCTGAGGGTATTTTATATGATATGAGGGTGTTTATATTCTATAATATCAAAGCTTGATTAGCAGCAGCATTTAATTTGCATTGTACGTGAAATATTTTTGATAAAATTTAATTTTACTTCCAGAGAAAAAGTTTCTCTGGGGATCAAACATTTATTTAAATTAATACTTTTGTATTATTTTTGTATATTTTTTTCATCATATGAATTTCCTCAGGAAATTTATTGATTGCAATATGTTTGTGTTCAGTTTCGCTCTTAAAAATGATGTGTGTTCAATTGCATTGTCGTATCTGACTGTTATACCAAGTCTTCAAATCTATGTGATTAAAAAGAATATTTTTTCATAGGAATTTTCTCAGTGAATTTATTGATAGTAATGTTTGTGTTAAAACTGTTTTGCTCTTAAATATGTTTTATTAATTGTATGCAGATGTCTAAAAGATTGTTGTAGTTTTTGTTTCAAGCGGTGATTTATGTTTAAGTTGAATTTATTTTTGCTCCTAAAATGTATTTTAGGATTATCAGTTGTATGTAGGTCAATAGATGATTTTTTTTTATTATTATTATTTTTTTTTTAGGTTTCATTATTATTTCTAGAAGATTTATTCTTATGTCTGAACATTTTTTTTTTTTTTGGAGTAGCGTCTATGGTTTACCGCTTAAGAAATCTTTTGAAAATTTCATTTTATGTGCTTTTTGAGCAATGATGTTTAATTTTGTAAAGATGAATTCCATCATTTAATCTGTTATCAATTAAGTGATTTCAAAAGTTTCTGCAGTATTGATTTTATATGTGAATTCCATATTGCAAGTCACTATTGGAATAAAACCTACTGAATTTTACATTTATAACATTTATAAAGTTTGTTTTACTTAATTTTGTTTTTGTTCTCAATAGGAACAATCACAAAAATTGTAGGTAATTGAGCAAGAACATTGCATGAACATCATATGAACAAAGAATGAGGACAGGTAATGTTCACATCCGAACATTCTACAAATGTTCATTTAATGTTCTGCTGCAACTGTTCATATGGTGTTTGTGAACATTTGTATAATGTTCATCGAATGTTTGCATGCAAACATTACCTGTCATCATTCTCATATGATGTTCGTGCAGTGTTCATGCCACGTTTGCAAATGTTCTCATGCAAACATTCAATGAACATTCAAAGAACGTTTGGTTTCCGGGTGGGAATAATTTGAATTCAAGTTAATCCTACCAGGTTTATTAAAACAGCAGAGCAGATCAGTCACCAAAAATAATTCATCTTTGCGCAAGATGGTATAGGACTGACTTTCTGACAGCAGCAGGACAACCTGTAAAACATTATGACATAGTGACTCACCTGGCAGAAGCCATGATGGGACCTAACAAACTGGCTATAGTAAAATGCAGAGGACATTCAAAAGACCAAGCAGTAAATGTCTATGAAGGAAAGAATCAGGCAGCAAAGGCAGCTGCAGGCTACCAAGGAGAGTTGATGATGTACTCAGAAGAGGAAGAAGCAGAGTTTCAAGGACATACATGAACAAAGTGGGATGTGTGTGAAATGCAAGATGGTGCAGGAGCTTAAGAGAAATCAGTGTGGAAACAATATGGAGCAATAGAAAAGGACAGACTTTGGAGATTTATTGATGGGAGGATCTGCTTACCATCAGCATTGGCACATATCATAATTGATGGAGCACATGGTAAGGCTCATTTGTCAAGAAGGCAAACAGAAAAAATTGTGTCAGAACACTGGTGGCAGCCCAGACTAACTGAACTGATTAAACATCAACTGGAAAACTGCAAGGTATGTCTGGAGTACAATGTGCATCCAGACATGACCCCTACAATCGGGTCATATCAGGTCCCAACTGCTCCTTTTCAGGACATAGTAATTGATTACACAGACATGGGCCCAGAAAACCAAACTCAAGGCTACAGTACTTGCTGGTCATTGTTGATTGCTATACAAAGTGGGTAAAGGCCATCCCCACCAAAAAGGAAGATGCTGCATCAGCTTGCAAATATCTGATCAATCAGTTCATACCCAGACATGGGTTTCCAAGATCAATCAGATTAGACAATGGTTCACATTTCAAACATGAAGATTTGGCTAGAGTCGAGAAACGTTTGGGCATTAAACACAGATTTGGCTCCGTTTATCACCCACAGTCCCAAGGACTGGTGGAGAGAGCAAATCGGACACTGAAGGAGAAGCTGGCTAAAATTTGTGCTGACTCAAAGCTGACCTGGGTACAGGCATTGCCAATTGCCTTGATGGCTATCAGGGCTTCCGGTAACTCACTGACGGGATTCTCCCCGCATGAACTTTGCATAGGAAGGACTTTTCCCAATCCAGCTGCCACTGGCATAAGGGGGACGCCCCTAGATGTCAACCAAATACAACATACCTGGGACCTGTGGGGAATAAAGTAGATCCAGGAGATTGGATCTGGTTGAAGGTGTAATTGTGGGACCTGACTGTTGTACATTCATTCCAGACAATTCAGGTGACAGTGGTATCATTGCTCAAGCCAAAGCTAATCTAACTCAAATTCGGGATGCAATTGAAAAGGGATATGTGCAAGATGAAGGGGGATTTTTTAACTGGTTATTTTCAGGAGGTTGGAGACAATGGATGATCAAGATGGCTATGATATTTTTGTTTGTGTTCTTAGTAATGACATTGATTGTATGTTGTGTTGTTCCATGCCTTAGAACTCTGATTACCAAGTTCATTGATAGTACGATTGCTAGTCAGCTACTTGTGTTGGGAATTAATCCTGGGAAAGTAGATGAACTATTAGAAGTTGATGAACGTCTGTAAGGTGTCCACAGTTTAACTGTGGACAAAAGCGGGAATTGTAAAGAATAAATGAAAATGTATGCTATTTTACTCATAATTAGCTTTGCATGCTAACAATGCTAAAAGTTACCAAACTGAATAAAAGGTTTTGTGTTCATTATTTTCAAAAAGTAACACGTTTAGAAGTATGTACGCCATGCAGGTTTAAATGAACTAGATATTGTATTGAATGAATGAAGTTGAATAGAGTGTATTCTTGTGCCATAATGTGTTTAAGGGTTTTATCATGATGTCAGATGAATGAAAATGTGTATGCATATGCTTTGATAGATGTTCAACTGATTTATGATGGTTGGTTTATGATGGTTATGATGAAATATGTGCTTATGATGAACAGTGACGCCGGTTACTCTAATCTGACTACTTTTTTTGTAATGAGTAATCTAACGCGTTAATCTTTCGAAATCAGTAATCAGATTAAAGTTACTTCTCCAAGTCACTGTGCGTTACTATTATTTTTACATTGGGCAGGGGGTCCAGGTTCGACTGAACTGTCCACTTTAAGCGCGCTGTGAGCTTTTCATCCGCGGTTTTGTGCAGCAGCTACGACTCGTCCTCACCTCTTAAAGCACGGTGACAACAGCACACCTGCACTGAGCTTTACAAAGACATTTTCATGATTTTTTTCCGCCTTTATTTAGAATTCTGAGCTGAGCTGCTCCGTATCTGCTCGTTAAAAACAGCTGATCCTCTGCGACGCATCAACAACTAACACTATTTTCCACTCAAATGCACCTAAACTCTCTTTCTGAGGACCACATGATGTGAAAACACAATAAAAACTTGCGTGCCTGTAAATCTGGTCCTGTTTTCTGCATAAATAAATGTTATCTATTCTTTATGCTCAAACGCCAAAGCAGGGGCGAATCCAGATGGAATGAGGGCATGTTGAGGTGGCAGAGGGTTTTTGTTGGCAGCTGGGGAAAGTAACTACAAAAGTAACTTGTAATCTAAGTTACTTTTACAATTGAGTAATCAGTAAAGTAACTAAGTTACTTTTTCAAGGAGTAATCAGTAATTGGATTACTTTTTCAAAGTAACTGGCAACACTGATCATGAATTATATTGAACATGTTGAACTGCTGACTGGTGTGTTGACTCTCAAATCAAGTGTTTTGGTTTAAGGTTTTCATAATAACATATGCTTAAGTAGGGTGTAACATGTTGGTTTTAAAACATGTCAGAAATTGACCATTTTTATGCCTGACATGATGTTTGATGATATATTCAAAGGTCATGAGGTCAAGATTTGTACTGCAAATAATATTGTTGTTGCCTCTGTTTATAATCAAATGGTTTGTACATTTATGTTGAACTATGCTGATCAATAATGAACAGTTGAATGACTGTATTGTTCAAAATGAATAGCTGCTTCTGCATTCTGTAAATGTGAGTGCTTTCATACTTTGACTGTGAAAGAACTTTGTTTCCACAGGAGAGAACAATGACTGGATTATTTGTTATCAGGGAGGCAACCTTGAAAGTGTCTGTAGAGACACAATAACACCACTGAACTGAACACATGGACCTGTTCTCATACGGAGCTGAAAACAATAAAACAGTGATTCTTCAACACTATTCTACATTATTAGTTACACTTTGCCGCGAAGGCAGAAAGTGGGGGTGTATGTGCTGGTAAACCTCTGCACCCAGGGCAATTATTAAATCAGTTCCCATCACAACATTGGACAATTAAGGATTAACAACAATGCCTGCTTTATTTCTTCTTTCTACCATGGAGTTACATGTTTGCGCTCAGACAGAGGACGTGTGGGACTGGGCGCCCCGCCGGACAGATTGACATGTGGAACTGGGAGCCCCGCCGGACAGATTGACATGTGGAACTGGGAGCCCCGCCGGACAGATTGACATGTGGAACTGGGAGCCCCGCCGGACAGATTGACGTGTGGGACTGGGAGCCCCGCCCGGACAGATTTCTGAACAG
The DNA here is from genome assembly GCF_902500255.1 of Thalassophryne amazonica. Taxonomy (NCBI): domain Eukaryota; kingdom Metazoa; phylum Chordata; class Actinopteri; order Batrachoidiformes; family Batrachoididae; genus Thalassophryne; species Thalassophryne amazonica. Next base: position 1,534,156 of record NC_047108.1, read on the forward strand.
CAATCTTAAAAAGTCTGTTTTTGAGAAGAATAGTGTTCTTTTTGCTGCACATGCTGTGGGTATCGGTTTTGTGGCATTATTAAAGATGTGTATGCATTCTAAACCCATTTTTGCACAAAGATGAATGATTTTTAGTGACCTTTTTATTTTTTTCAAAAACCATATGGATTTGAATCACGTGTGACTGCATCAGCCAAGCTTGAACCTTCGTGCGCACGCGTGAGTTTTTTCCTCCAGGTGGACACCATTCGGAAAATTAATATGGCTTTCAGGGATGATTTTATGGGGATTACACAGATTAAGGAGTGCTCCAGCCGGTTTAAAGACCGCCCACAGCGTCTGAGAGCGCGGCGCGCTCCGAGCGCTGATCGACAGGCTCAAACCCCGCTGAAACAACCAGATCATTTCCAACGTGAAGGCTTTGTTGATCCGGCACGTCATCTGACTTTCACAAAAAAGGCAGAAGGCGTGGACATCAGCACTTTTTCAGTACATTCTACTGTACAGGAGTTTTTTTCATGGAAAAAGAAGTGGATGAATGCGCCACCGTGCCGCTCGGCTTTCAGATGGATTTCAGACGGCTGTCGGTTGCTTTTCAGTCGTGTGAATATTCGAGAAATTGAGCATGAGCTGGACATGCCCCAACATGTCCTGTGAGGCTTCATCACGGCGTTGCTTTGCGCCATGCGGCTCCACCGCGACGCGCAGGATTCCTCCGCATGTCTGTCTCAATGTGCCGAAAAAGTGCTGATGTCCACGTCTTCCGCAATTCCTGTGCTAGTCAGACGACATACTGGATCAAGATAGCGTCCAGTTTAGAAATGAACGGCACATTCCACTGTTACAGGAGTTTTTGTCATGGAAAGAGGAGCGGAAGAATTCCGCGCATCGCGGCGGAGCCGCATGGCGCAAAGCAACGCCGTGATGAAGCCTCACAGGACATGTTGGGGCATGTCCAGCTCATGTTCAATTTCTCGGATATTCACACGACTGAAAAGCAACCGACAGCCGTCTGAAATCCATCTGAAAGCCGTCCTAAGAGACCAACACGGAGGTGGTTTTGTCCCGCGCCATGAGCGGCACGGTGGCGCATTCATCCGCTTCTTTTTCCATGAAAAAAACTCCTGTAACAGTAGAATGTGCCGAAAAAGTGCTGATGTCCACGCCTTCTGCCTTTTTGTGAAAGTCAGACGACGTCCCGGATCAACAAAGCCTTCACGTTGGAAATGATCTGGTTGTTTCAGCGGGGTTTAAGCCTGTCGATCGGCGCTCGGAGCGCGCCGCACTCTCAGACGCTGTGGGCGGTCTTTAAACCGGCTGGAGCACTCCTTAATCTGTGTAATCCCCATAAAATTGTCCCTGAAAGCCATATTAATTTTCCGAATGGTGTCCACCTGGAGGTCTCTCACAGTTTCAGGAAAAAATTGATGCAGCAAAGCTCCAAATCATTCCGCCATTTCCTTAACGACGAGAGGGGTGGACCACTGCTCACACAAAGCCTGCTCACAGGCGAATGACGCAACCGACAGGCGTGAAAAAACTCACGCATACGCACGAAGGTTCAAGCTTGGCTGATGCAATCACACGTGATTCAAATCCATATGGTTTTTGCAAAAAAAAAAAAGGTCATATACTTTTCTAACAGACCTCGTATATATATATATATATATATATATATATATATATATATATATATATATATATAATCACACAAACAAATGAAGTGTAGATTTGTTGGGAGGTATAGGGACCCTTCTTTTGAATGTGTGAATGTTTTCTCATCTGCAGAGCATATCAGTCGCAAGCAGTGATCCTTAGAGTGAACGTATGCACTGAGCGGCCGTCAGATTTTCATTTGCTACAACATGACAGAATGACCTGAGCAAACATATTGCATCTTATTTTGCCAGAAGCTTTTTTGATACCCAAGAGGAAAGAGCAGAAACCACTCTCACTGTTCTCCTGATTTAGAGGCAGCAGGGGTGTGCTGGGAACATTTTTCAGCCCGGGAGTTTCATATCCAGCCGGCCCACAAGCCGCCAGAGCACAGGGATAATAAGAGTTCTGCTGTGGCATTTATGTACTGACTGACTGTGAAAATTGGGTGGCTTATAATAGAAAGTAAAAGTTAGTTAGTTAAAACAAGAACGGTATTGTTAACTCACCAGTACACCACCTAAGCAGTGAGGTCCCATACTGTAAGTAGCTGGAAGAGGTGGTACTACAAAAGTTGATACGGCTGACATCCTGGCATCAGCAGGCATGTAGCTGGCGTTGCACTCATGCACGTAGCTCCAGCGACTGATGAAAATGTCCATGTTTTGGACCACAAGGTGGACACAACAGAGGTAGTACCAATTCCAATGACTCCATAAATGTACACCGAACCATCAGAAGTACCGCTACTTGTCAGACAGCAGTAGTAACGGGATAGCGAGCGCCACAACAGCTACCGGGTCGTGCCTTTATGTCGTTGCTATGTACGTGACTGGAGCATTTTCCTTGAAAATGACAACAGTGACATCTAGTGGTTTTATTTATTTTTGCCCTGACATCATCTTGAAACATTTGGAAAATATAGGACTGTTGATTATGAAGAATACACAAAATACAAAAGAAGTGTAACTATAAATATTTGTGTTTTACTTAAAATACTGAAAATAAATCAACAGATATTGCTTTGTTGTGGAAAAAAATATTACAAATTCTATACAGAACAATGGCACAAATAGAACATTTGTTCAAAAGTTACTTTGAGTAATACACACAAACTGAGTAATACATACAAACTGAACTAAACATGGATGAAATCAAATTAACCATCACAGACAAATCCTAAGTGCAAATGAACAAACAAATGAATGAACAAGCAGCCAGGTAACTACTGCAACACCGTGCGCCTGAGAAGTGCACTGGTATCTGCAACTTTGTTTCTAACAATGTCATTGTCAGTTGCCATGAAGATGGTTTTCTAAGAAGACATCTTCTTGAATGCCTCTAAGTGCTCCTGATGAAGTTTGCTCCACAATCTGTTTGTGATCAATTTTAAGGTGGAGAAACGTCTTTCACAGGCCACCTGGGAGATTGAGAGGGTCAATAAAAACGTATATGCCAGCCCAGTGACATGGTAGGCATCTGTTAGCAAATTATACTGACTCAGTACCAAGTACACACAAATCACACAGTTTCTGCAAGAAGCTCAAATCCTGCTCTCTATCTCTGTGTCTAACTCGGTTCCATCTGTGTCATTCTCAGTGCCTGCCCTTACAGTGGAACCCTTTAGTGAAGACTTTTTCAGTCTGTCCCATTGAGCTGCAAGACTGCACACCTCAGCCTGCAAAGTTCTCACTGTTGCCCTTTCGTCAAAACTAATCAGGCATTTGCTTATCTGCTCGAAGGCTCCACTTGTCAGTCCATTAATTTGTATTTGATGATTTGTATTTTCTAGGGTCTCAGCAGGCAAAATCCTGAAGCCGGTTTACCATTAGCAGCAAATCTTTTTTCAATGCTTCCCGTCACAGTGTAACATTGTGAACATTTATCTCAAATGTAGCATCAGATGAGGCTACTGGCTCATCCTCCTCAAGTTCTCCAGGCATTCTTTTTCTTCTTCTGATACGCTTCTGTGGAAGCTCTGTTTGCACCTCAAAGTCACAGTTCTCCTCTTCAAACTTTTTGTTTACCCAGTGCACAAAAACATCAGCTGCCCCTTTCACAGACTCAAAATCCCTGAGACATGCTTTAAACTCTCCTGTGTCCCCTCAACAAGCCTCTGAGATGACAAAATGTCCAACCCTTCGGTTTGTAAATATTTGGACAGTGGGGACGTATGCTGAAAAACACGAAGGAAAATTTGAGCAGTTTATATGATCTCAAATTTCAAAAGTGTTTCAATGAAGCCCTTTGCTTTCGCTCTCACTGTTGGTTTCATTGTGACATCTCGCAAAACCTTTTCTAAGGTCAGCAGAAGGTCAACATACAGTCCATTTGGGGGACTACCATAGCTGCCAAAGACTTTGCTTAGAGCCTGATCCTTAGCCCACCATCTTGTTTCACCTGTTGGTATCAGCTTTCTGTGACACTTGTCCTTAGAGACTTCCTCCCAGACTTGTATTCTTTTATACGACTCCCTTAGAAAAACTGCAATTTCACTGAGCAAAGAAAAAAGAGAAGCACTTTCAACCACACTTCCTGTAGTGTCTGACAGCACTAAATTAAGGATATGTGCGTAACACCAAACATGGATCTGCGTGGGGACTGCTCGGACAAAAACGTGGAAAATCCTTGATAGGGACCTTGCATGCTTGCTGCTCCATCAGTGGAGTTGCCCACACATTTGCTGATGTCCAGGTTGAGCTTGAATAGAGTTTCCTTTAACAGCTCAAATAAGTACTTGGCGGTGGATTTTTCACAGTTTATGACACCAACCAAACGTTCATGTATGGTGTGTGTAACATATCTCAAAATTACAGCATACTGAAGTGATATCTTGAGTGGTATCAATTTGGATTGAAAACATACCTGCTTCTCTAACCTCATCTGCTATAGTGGCCTTAATCAAATCACTGAGTGGATCAACAACTTTACCAACAGTGTGGTTGGACATTAGACTGACAGACATTAGACTTTGCTCCATTGTCATGGTGTTTTTTGCTCTGTTCAATGCAGCTGTTGATATGTTGCTGAAGACACAGATCATAGCGACTTAGGAGTAGGAGCAGTTCTAAAAAGTTGCCATGGTTCACATCACTGTTCTCCAGCATATAAGCAGCTTCTGCTCTATGCCCTCCGTAACTCAGTCCACATTTGCCTAAAAGTTTGATCACATCTATGATCCGATCCATCACCTGGTGGTGAGTTGGATCCGCTGGGAGGGGAGGAAGCCAGTCAGACCTGGCAGGCCCAAACGTATCATGAGGGTCTGCTGGGAACGACTGGTGAAACCCTCTGTCAGCTTCAACTCCCACCTCCGGGAGAGCTTCTCCCAGATCCCGGGGGAAGGTTGGAGACATGGAGTCCAAGTGGACCATGTTCTCCACCTCCATTGTTGATGCGGCCGGTCGTAGCTGTGGTCACAAGGTCTCTGGTGCCTGTCGCGGCGGCAATCCCCGAACCTGGTGGTGGACGCCAGAAGTAAGGGATGCCGTCAAGCTGAAGAAGGAGTCCTACTTATCTTTGTTGGTAGGTGGGACCCTGGAGGCAGCTGACAGGTACCGGCAGGCCAAGCGTGCCGCAGCCCGTGCGGTTGCAGAGGCAAAAACTCGGGTCTGGGAGGAGTTTGGGGAGGCCATGGAGGAGGACTATCGGTCGGCCTCTAAGAGATTCTGGCAAACCGTCCGGCGCCTCAGGAGGCAGAAGCAGCTCTCCACTCGCACTGTTTACGGTGCGGGTGGGGAGCTGTTGACCCTGACTGGGGATGTTGTCGGGTGGTGGAAGGAATACTTCGAGGAGCTCCTCAATCCCATCGTCACGTCTTCCGAAGAGGAAGCAGAGACTGGGGACTCAGAGGCGGACTCATCCATTACCCAGGCCGAAGTCACCGAGGTGGTTAGAAAGCTCCTTGGTGGCAAGACTCCTGGGGTGGATGAAATCCGTCCTGAGTACCTTAAGTCTCTGGATGTTGTGGGACTGTCTTGGTTGACACGCCTCTGCAACATCGCGTGGCGATTGGGAACAGTGCCTCTGGATTGGCAGACTGGGGTGGTGGTCCCTCTGTTTAAGAAGGGGGACCGGAGGGTGTGTTCCAACTATAGGGAGATCACACTCCTCAGCCTCCCCGGTAAGGTCTATTCCAGAGTACTGGAGAGGAGAATTCGACCGATGGTTGAACCTCGGATTCAGGAGGAGCAGTGTGGTTTTCGTCCTGGTCGCGGCACACTGGACCAGCTCTACACGCTCCATCGGGTGCTCGAGGGTTCATGGGAGTTCACCCAACCAGTCCACATGTGTTTTGTGGATCTGGAGAAGGCGTTCGACCGTGTTCCTCGGACCCTGTGGGGGGTGCTCCGGGAGTACAGGGTCCGGGATCCTTTGCTAAGGGCTATCCGGTCCCCGTATGAACACAGCAGGAGCTTGGTTCGCATTGCCGGTAGTAAGTCAAACCTGTTTCCAGTGCACGTTGGCCTCCGCCAGGGCTGCCCTTTGTCACCGGTTCTATTCATTATTTTTATGGACAGAATTTCTAGGTTACAGCCAGGGTGTAGAGGGGGTCTGGTCTGGGAACCACAGAATCTCGTCTCTGCTGTTTGCGGACGATGTGGTTCTGTTGGCTTCGTCAAATCAGGACCTTCAGCGTGCACTGGGGTGGTTTGCAGCTGAGTGTGAAGCGTCCGGGATGAGAATCAGCACTTCCAAATCCGAGGCCATGGTTCTCAACCGGAAAAAGGTGCTTTGCCCTCTTCAGGTCGGTGCAGTGTCCTTCCCTTGGGGTCTTGTTCACGAGTGAGGGACGGATGGAGCGTGAGATCGATAGATGGATCGGTGCAGCATCTGCAGTGATGCGGTTGCTGTATCGGACCATCGTGGTGAAGAGAGAGCTGAGTAGGGGGGCAAAGCTCACGATTTACCGATCGATCTATGTTCCGATCCTCACCTATGGTCATAAGATTTGGCTCATGACCGAAAGAACGAGATCGCGAGATGAGTTTCCTCCGCAGGGTGGCTGGGCGCTCCCTTAGAGATAGGGTGAGGAGCTCGGTCACTCGGGAGGACCTCGGAGTCGAGCCGCTGCTCCTCCACATTGAAAGGAGTCAGTTTAGGTGGCTCGGGCATCTCTTCCGGATGCCCCCTGGACGCCTCGCTGGAGAGGTGTTCCGGGCATGTCCCATTGGGAGGAGGCCCCGGGGAAGACCCAGGACACGCTGGAGGACATCTCTCGGCTGGCTTTGGAACGGCTTGCGGTTCTCCCGGAGGAGCTGGGGGAGGTGTGTGTGGATCGGGAGGTCTTGGCGGCTTTGCTTGAGCTTTTATTTTTCAGTTTTTATCACCAATAAAACAATATACAGTTTATCAATCTCAATATGTGAATTACTTAAATAGCACGTGGTCTATGCACAGCATCTTAGCATATATTAATTAGCCTGTTATGCCCGGCCCTATTTATCATTTCCCTCTTCGCTCTGTCTTCTTGAAAAAAATATCTGTGAGCTTTGAACACTTGGCAGCATCTTCCTCCAAAGCTTTTCTTTTTCTTAATCGAGCTTATTCAGCTCCACCTGGCTTTTTTCCTGTCCATTTTTTCACTCACAGGCCACTCCTCCTATCCCATCTGTGCACAATGGACTGAACTAACTGTAATGAATGCATAGGGGTGTTAAACATGTATTGATATGTCCCCACCTTAGGCTTTGGAAAGATAACAACGTTGCAAAAGAAGCAGTCTTACGTTATTTTCTTGTGAATTTTTGTGATTGTAAAACATTTATAACACTTAATGTCTTCTCTTTAAGATACAGCAGCCCAAGTGTCTTGCTGTGTAGCCTAACAGTTAGTGGTGGTCATATAAGAACAACCCCAGGTTTCTTTTCAGCACTGTAGCCAGACTGACAAAGAGTCAGAGCTCTATTTAGCTGAGTATTCCATTAACTTTAACTAGTAATGACTTCATGACTTTCTTTGCTAACAAAATTTTAACTATTAGAGAAAAAATTACTCACAACCATCCCAAAGACGTATCGTTATCTTTGGCTGGTTTCAGTGATGCCGGTATTTGGTTAGATTCTTTCTCTCAGATTGTTCTGTCTGAGTTATTTTCATTAGTTACTTCCTCCAAACCATCAACATGTCTATTAGACCCCATTCCTACCAGGCTGCTCAAGGAAGCCCTACCATTATTTAATGCTTCAATCTTAAATATGATCAATCTATCTTTGTTAGTTGGCTATGTACCACAGGCTTTTAAGGTGGCAGTAATTAAACCATTACTTAAAAAGCCATCACTTGACCCAGCTATCTTAGCTAATTATAGGCCAATCTCCAACCTTCCTTTTCTCTCAGAAATTCTTGAAAGGGTAGTTGTAAAACAGCTAACTGATCATCTGCAGAGGAATGGTCTATTTGAAGAGTTTCAGTCAGGTTTCAGAATTCATCATAGTACAGAAACAGCATTAGTGAAGGTTACAAATGATCTTCTTATGGCCTCGGACAGTGGACTCATCTCTGTGCTTGTTCTGTTAGACCTCAGTGCTGCTTTTGATACTGTTGACCATAAAATTTTATTACAGAGATTAGAGCATGCCATAGGTATTAAAGGCACTGCGCTGCGGTGGTTTGAATCATATTTATCTAATAGATTACAATTTGTTCATGTAAATAGGGAGTCTTCTTCACAGACTAAGGTTAATTATGGAGTTCCACAAGGTTCTGTGCTAGGACCAATTTTATTCACTTTATACATGCTTCCCTTAGGCAGTATTATTAGACGGCATTGCTTAAATTTTCATTGTTACACAGATGATACCCAGCTTTATCTATCCATGAAGCCAGAGGACACACACCAATTAGCTAAACTGCAGGATTGTCTTACAGACATAAAGACATGGATGACCTCTAATTTCCTGCTTTTAAACTCAGATAAAACTGAAGTTATTGTACTTGGCCCCACAAATCTTAGAAACATGGTGTCTAACCAGATCCTTACTCTGGGTGGCATTACCCTGACCTCTAGTAATACTGTGAGAAATCTTGGAGTTATTTTTGATCAGGATATGTCATTCAAAGCGCATATTAAACAAATATGTAAGACTGCTTTTTTTTGCATTTGCGCAATATCTCTAAAATTAGAAAGGTCTCGTCTCAGAGTGATGCTGAAAAACTAATTCATGCATTTATTTCCTCTAGGCTGGACTATTGTAATTCATTATTATCAGGTTGTCCTAAAAGTTCCCTGAAAAGCCTTCAGTTAATTCAAAATGCTGCAGCTAGAGTACTAACGGGGACTAGAAGGAGAGAGCATATCTCACCCATATTGGCCTCTCTTCATTGGCTTCCTGTTAATTCCAGAATATAATTTAAAATTCTTCTTCTTACTTATAAGGTTTTGAATAATCAGGTCCCTTCTTATCTTAGGGACCTCATAGTACCATATCACCCCAATAGAGCGCTTCGCTCTCAGACTGCAGGCTTACTTGTAGTTCCTAGGGTTTGTAAGTGTAGAATGGGAGGCAGAGCCTTCAGCTTTCAGGCTCCTCTCCTGTGGAACCAGCTCCCAATTCAGATCAGGGAGACAGATACCCTCTCTACTTTTAAGATTAGGCTTAAAACTTTCCTTTTTGCTAAAGCTTATAGTTAGGGCTGGATCAGGTGACCCTGAACCATCCCTTAGTTATGCTGCTATAGACTTAGACTGCTGGGGGGGTTCCCATGATGCACTGAGTGTTTCTTTCTCTTTTTGCTCTGTATGTACCACTCTGCATTTAATCATTAGTGATCGATCTCTGCTCCCCTCCACAGCATGTCTTTTTCCTGGTTCTCTCCCTCAGCCCCAACCAGTCCCAGCAGAAGACTGCCCCTCCCTGAGCCTGGTTCTGCTGGAGGTTTCTTCCTGTTAAAAGGGAGTTTTTCCTTCCCACTGTCGCCAAGTGCTTGCTCACAGGGGGTCGTTTTGACCGTTGGGGTTTTTCCATAATTATTGTATGGCTTTGCCTTACAATATAAAGCACCTTGGGGCAACTGTTTGTTGAGATTTGGCGCTATATAAATAAAATTGATTTGATTTGATATAACACCCCCTCACAACGGCCCCAGGTTGGACCAGCCCACTGGGAAAACGTCCTACTCTCCCGATTACCCAGCACGCCATAGGCTGGCAGTCTTGTGCAGACCTTTTTGTCTCCCAAGGGAGTTCACAGTAGTCGTGTTTGCTGATTACATCTCACCTGATGCTAACGTTAGCATGGCCCTTGGACCATGTTCACTGTTGGAGTTATTCTGTAGATACACTGTTTTATTTTATCATGCATGTTTTGTGTTCTCTGCTCTGGTAGAATGTAGTTCTCTCTGCTCTGATAAAGTGTACTGTACTGATGTGATGGGTGAAGGTTACTTAAGATATGTGACATGAAGTGTTTCTGCAAGTTGTGGTATCTCTGTGTGCACGCTAAGCTCTTTTTCAGGACATGTGAAGATGACTCAGGCAGAATGCAGCCGTAAGCGGAGCAGTGAGATAAAGAATAGAGAATTGAATGTTCCAACCACAGTGTGATTATGATACATTAGTCCTTGTGTCAGAAGAAGTGTGATTAATCGATAGATGTCTTAAACACATCTTAATCGAGCCCAAGATTAAAAAGGTTCTGAACGTCCTGAATGTATTGTGCAATCAGCGGTTCTGCGGCAACAGCTCACGCGCTATCACTCCTCCCCTTAGGAGCTGTACCGCCCATGTATGTAGGGAAGTCCTAAATAAAAGAGCAGGAGCGCAGGCCAGACTTTAGTGTAGCTTTGGTGTACAGCCTGACTGCACTCCTCGCGAGCTAAAATTGACATTCTGTCTCACTGGTGTTTCTTGACTCTGTTTGTCTTATCAAGGTTTTAAGAATGTTTGGAGGCGAAAATACCCAACATTGACTGGGGGCTACGTCCGGGATCTCAACAACACCGGAGGTGTCCGGCGGAGGTCGTCAAGTCCAGACGAAAATCCTTGGCCAAGGTCCGATCGATTGATCGTGTCTGCAATTGTCGACCACCGTTGGCATCGTCTGGTTGACGAGAGTTTCCCAAAGAAGACAGACAGGAGGTTGAGTCAGTGAGTAGAATTTCTTTGTAACAGTACTGAGTGAGTGGTGATCAGATCACATAAACAGTTAAATTCCGCAAGCGATGGCGTAGAATCGTCTGTTAATGAAACACAGTTAAATTCTGTGAGGAGGTCGGACTCCTCTACGATGGCGAGGAACGCACGTAGTTAAATTCCGAAGGAGGGTGCGGACTCCTCTGTTTATATACGTGTACCGGTAGGGAATAAAAGTGTGAAAGTCACGGTTAAACAGAGAAATAAGTGCACAGTGAAAAGGCAGTTAAACGTCGCAGGAATGGTGGAGTCCCCTAATGCAGGACATTAGTTAAATTCCACGGGAGGGCGAGCTCCCCTGGGCTAAGAATACGCGTATGGTTATTAAAAGTGTTTCTATGTATTTGTGTAAATAAAATAACTGTGTGTGAGTGTAATAAAGGTGACTGAGTGAGAGTGTGGAGTCACTTCGACTCCCCTCTATGAAAATCTCACAGGAAAGTAAGTAGTAAGTTTTGAGAAGAAGCAAAGGCAAGGCCTTCCCGTGCCCTCCGGGGTGGCGAAAGGGAACGCACTTCTCAGAATAGTTGATTACTACCCTGTGATTGTAACACCACCAGTGGATTAGGACCCTGTAGGGGCAAAACCATCACTGGTCTAAAACGTTCTGAAAACACAAAATGGGAAAATCTAACAGTAAAAATGAGAGACCTAAGTCCCGGGACGATCTAAAAACAAAAGATTGGATATACATGAATAAAATTGATCCAAATTCAACAAAACACTTAGATAAGTGGATAAAAGATCATGGATTTGATGGACGCCTGCAGAAAGAGTCATTAACTAAACTAAAGAACAGTATTGAGAAAAAGTGTGGAACAAGTGAAAGAAAAAAAAAAAAAAGGAAAAAAAGAAGGTCAAGGTGAAATTGTAGCATGGGAAAGAGAAGTTGAGAAACGAAAGAAGGGCCTTAGAGAAGCAAAGGAAAGACAGAAAGAAACAGTAAATGATAAGAAGGAGCAGGGGAACGTGATGTTTCACAGACAAGAAGATAATGAGACAGGGCCTGCGGCTCCAAAAGTAGAAATGGTAGTAAAATTGGATACTACAAAACACAGTCAGCCAGAAGCTGAAATAAAGGAGAATAAACTCTATCCAGATTTACCACAGGGACAACCCCCATCATATGTAGACCCTACACAACACGTCATGAGAACACGATCCAAAACACCAAAAGATGAAGAAAAACAACCTGGACCATCAGCCCCACCGGCTGATCAGGAACCAGGTGGATCAGGAGTCTATCCAATGATTCATGTGGCAAATCCACATACGTCAGGACCAAGAACTATTCTTGTGTACCGAACTTGGACACAAGCAGACGTTAAGGCAGCTGTGGAAGGTGTAACTCCCCCACGAGAAGATGTAGCCCAGTACATTATTGACGTAACCGCTTTGGTTAAATCCTACAATCTTAGAGGGGATGAAGTTCAACAAGTCATAATGGCAACTGTGACAAAGGATTGGGCTGATGTAAAAGGAGATTGGGATCCTGCAGAGGCAGACCACACTCCATTAGCCCATGATAGTCAGGAATTGGAAGATCGATTGGCCGCACTATTGCTGAGAATTAAGCAGAAATACCAGCAGAAGTCAAATTATACAGAAATAAATCGCACAAAACAGAAAGATGATGAACCATTCGAAGACTATCAACATCAAATGGAAAAAGTTTTAAAGTGCACAGTGGTCTTCTACCACTGAAAAATGATAGCGTGTATGAACAACAATTGACAAATGCACTCCATGCCAACTCCAGATCAGATATCCGAGCATGGGTAGACAAACACATGATAACGCTCCCAACAGCTGGGTTACAAGAGTATGTAGACCACGCCATACACGCAGAAAGAAATCTGAAAACAAAAAAGGCAGCCCGCTACTGTATATACAAATTTGGCCCAGGCCTGGCAGTACTCTTTGGATCTGTCGGAATTGAGACAAACTGAACAATTATTGGAGGAAGGTCTGATGACCTGTGAAAACAGAGAACACGTAGTAATGATGTCACCTAAAGATCTACACATAACTATGCTATTGACTCCACAAAAGGATGAAAGGTATGGAGCAGGATTTCTGAAAATTCCATCAGAATTACAGACAGTAGCACACCTATACACAGACAGAAAAACCACCTCTGTGTGTAGTGTAGTGCTGACCCAAAGTGCAGACAAATGGTACAGAGGAAAACCTGAGGCTGTGCCGCATATTTCACTGATAAGGGCAGACACTCAGTCCTGGAAGGACCTTGGAGGAATTGTTAAAATAGCTGAGGAAGCAACTGATTGGCATGAAGCAGATGCAGTGTCGGTGTGGGATTTCAGTCCATCCACAGGCTTGTATCGGAAATACAAGTTTGTAAGTGCTTGAACGACACCGGTGATACATGAAGTAGATCTGGATGATTGAAATTTAACAACATCTGTGTTGTTGACACAGGAAGATGAGACTTTATTGGCCAAACTGCCTCCTCATCTCTGGGTGAATGCACCCACAGATGTAGGACTGTTGAAAAATATTCCGCCAGTCGAAATTAAGCCACGATCTGATTGGAGACCACGGATCAAACAATATCCGTTAAAACCTGAAGCAGAAAAAGGAAATGATGACTTTTCTAGGTATCTGTAATTATTGCAGAGCCTAGATTCCATGTTATGCAGAGATGGTGCAGAAATTGCAGGATTTAATACACTCTATACCAACGGCTATGACTGACAAAATACAGTGGAATAAAGAAGCTGAAGAACAGTTTACAGCTCTTAAACAAGAACTTGTGAGTTCCACAGTATTATCTCTGCCCAATTATGCCAAGCCATTCACTCTCATGGTGGACACAAAATGGGGATTCATGTGTGCAGTCTTGCTACAACAACATGGTAATAAAAATAAACCAGTTGGCTATTATTCCAAACGTTTGGATACATTCTTATCGCCTGCCAGACAGACAATGAACCATTAATAGATTCTGACCTTTTATTGGATATGCAAAAACAGGCACCAGCGCAGGAACGACATTTGTGGTTGAAAAATGGGGCAACCCCAAACCCCAAAGGACTTTATTGTATACATAACAAACCCATCCTACCCAAAAGCTTATTCAAAGCAGCTGCAATTGCGACACATGGGTGTGTCGACAGGGGGGATGGTATATATGGTAGACCAATACTTTACTACCTATGGATTTAATTTATACTCAAAAAATTTTTGTAAAGCCTGTGTTACCTGATTGAAACACAACCCACAGGGAAGTATAAGACCCTGGAGAGGGCAATTCCCAAAACCACAGTATCCTTTTCAAATTGTTCATATGGACTTTATTGAACTAAATCGATGTGGACCTTATCAATACTGTCTAGTATTAATTGATGCCTTTTCAAAATGGGTAGAAATTGTTCCATCACAAAAAGCAGATGCTTTAACAGTAGCAAAAGCACTGTGTAAGACAATTATTCCGTATTATGGAATACCAGAGACATTGTACAGTGATAATGGAACACATTTTGTAAATGAAGTTGTACAAAGAGTAGCAGAACACATGAAAATTAAGTTAAAACATCATTGTGCTTACCACCCACACAGTGCAGGATTAGTGGAAAGGACAAAGGGTACAATAAAAATAAGATTAAGGAAATGTATAGAAGAGACAAAACAAACCTGGATTGAATGTTGGACCTAGTAAAATTGTATATGAGAATAACACCAACACCATCAGGTTTAACACCATTTGAGATACTTTATGGACGACCATATCGTCTACCAATTTTTGACATGGATACTAAAACAGCAGATGAGGAACAAACATTAGCAGATTTTATGAAAAAGACATTAACACAGAAAGAGATAACTTAAACACATTTACTGCCGAATAATTTTGATCTTCCACAGGACGGCCTTCCAGTAGTCCAGCCAGGAGACTGGGTGTTCATCAGAGTGATTAAGAGGAAGAACTGGTCCAGTCCTCGTGGGGAAGGTCCATACCAAGTGCTGTTAACAACACCAACTGCAGTAAAGATAGCGGAGAGATCAACGTGGATACATCTAAGTCACTGTAAGATACAGCGTGTGTTGGCTGCCTCCACAGTGTAAGGGGAAGTCTGGCTACAAAGGGAGTCTATTTAATTAGCAATAGATTGTCTCAATGCCAGTGAAGCAGGGAGATCCTTGCACTATTAGGTGAGGTTGGTTAACAACACTGTATCCTAGTAATCATGACTGAACTACAGCAGACCCCAGAGCGGCGTGCTCAGCGCCGCCGCTGCCGGACTGTTGGTAGGGCAGCCGGTTGCGTTGTGATCTTAGTGTGTTTCATGCTCCTCGGATTCCTGGCCTGGTGGTTGACCCAAGAATTGCAGCTCACTGTGGACCGAGCCAGAGAACAACGCAAGCAACGTCAGAAGAGGTTTATTCATAATGTGAATGCGACAGATGGACACCCTCATATATACCATACTAATATGTGGTACAGATATGTTCATTTATTGGCTATGGAATTACGTTACTAATTGTTATGTTTGTTCGCAAATGGCTATATCCTCAACACACCCAGCTCTGACGGCTAAACCGTACCCTGCTAGGGTGACAGAATGTCTTATCATACGGATGCATAATCAAACTATTTCGGGGGCAACAGTTCTCAGCAAATCTGACAAGATGTAACACCACTTGCCTCAGTGCAACCACTTATATGATAGGGATTTCAACAGAGGACGTACAAGCGTGCCCAAGTGCTGCTCCATTGACTAGACTGAAGGGAAATGCAAAAATATCATCACGTTAAATTGTCATCACAACGGCCATTCCCAATTTGCTTTTACGGGACAGGGAATAAAACTGTAGGTAAAATTAAGAAACGTCTGTGTACCCAAACGTATGTTTTATCAAATAATTTAAGCCTAACCAAAACATAATATGTGGATGGTACTTATCTTCATCACATTGGACGGGGATGTAATTATACAGGCTCCTGTCCATGGGGAACGGATGAATCATGTGCTTATGTTAGTAAGTTTTTGCTACCACCTGTAAATGGTACTCCGGTGTATGATGACATCTATTGGCTTTGTGGTTCCAGACTGTACATGAGTCTCCCACCAAATTGGGGTGGTGTGTGTGCACCTACCCAGGTGACTGACCATACATATGTGGTAGTGCCAAGGACCTCCACAGAGAAGAATGGCAGCACCAGACGGAGGAGATTGATATACCCAGATGTGTTACCACATGATCACATGTGGGGCTCGGATGTACCAAAGGATCAAAAATTGTGGTCTGTAGGAGATAAAATAGCACATTCATTGTTCCCCTGGATAGGAGTGGGAAAAAAAAAATTTCATTAATGATTGAAACTCTGAATTATCGATTGGGTCTGTTCATGAATGTAACTGAGAAAATAGTAGCAGCTCAAAATACTGAAATAGATGCTTTACGTACCATGGTGATGCAAAATCGCATGGTTTTAGACTTGCTTACTGGTTCACAGGGAGGAGTTTGTGTTCTGCTGAACACAACATGCTGTACTTTCATCCCAGACTCCATTCATTCAGTGGATATGCAGGACGCATTGGAAGAGCTGAATAAACTTCGTGATGCAATGCATAAAGACACCCTAGCCGTGAACCGGTGGAATCCCTGGTCCTGGTTAACTTCAGGACCATGGTGGCAGTTACTATTGAAAATGGTGACACCAGTTATTATAGTCCTAATTCTGATTGGACTTTGCATGTGTTGTGTGATCCCTTATATCAAAACAATGGTTGGCAAAATGGTGTCAAATACATTTGTACAGTGTAATCTGGCTTTCCAACAAACTATGCCAAAATATCAAGCATTGAAACAGTCAAACCTTAGTGGAGAAAACTATAATGACTGTGCTGAGAATTATGATGATATTGAAAAGCTCACAACTCCAGTTCAAGCTTGAACTGTTGACGTGATGAGTTAACACACTCTTAGCCTATGAAGCTTTAGCTGAAAATGTAATAAGACAAGTGGTGTAGTCGAATAATACAGATAAACGGTTCATTTATACCAGTCAGCCGAAGTGGCGTGTGGTGGAGGTGTGGAGATAATAGAATTTTTGACAGATTGCCTAGGAATGTGTCAGGCTACTGTGCTTTAGTGTCCCTACTCCTCCCAGTAAAAGCCATTCCCGTTTTAGCCAAGGACTTGTTGACGCACCTAAAGTCTGTGGTGCCTGAAAATTGCAGCTGAAAATCTGAATAAGAAGTGGTTGCTTGACTCTGTTTGTCTTATCAAGGTTTTAAGAATGTTTGGAGGCGAAAATTCCCAACATTGACTCAAACATAAAACATGCATACAAAGTCACTCCCCTCCCCCATCTCGCTGGATATGACCATCTCTGCCTGTCCGTTGTTGGGGAAAAACTACAAAAATAACCTTTTCTAAAAACATAGAAAATCTCAGGTTTCCCCTCGTGAGTCTGTGGACAGTGCAAATAGAATCCACAGACAACAATAATTTGAATTCAAGTTAATCCTACCAGGTTTATTAAAACAGCAGATACTTTTCTAACAGACCTCGTGTGTGTATATATATATATATATATATATATATATATATAGTAGTAGTGTATCAATAGTAGTAGTTTAATACGCTAAATGAGCTGCATACAAGTGTGTGCATGACATATGGTAATTTTTAAAGGGTGGGTTCATCCCCCCTGATTGCACTGAACTCCTCTCGGGCTGAGTATTTGTCAGAGCCCCGATTTGCTGACAGGCGGAATTCTTCTGCAATCTCCTCAAAGGTGCGCCCTTTTGTCTCTGGCACCTTGTAGTAGGTGAAGATGAAGAATCCCAGCAGGAAGATCGTGAAGATGATGAAGACATAAGGGCCACACAGTTGCTGCAGGAAAGTCAGAGACATGGACAAGTTTATGAACGGCCTGAAACCAAGCCAAGCTTGCTTTACAGTAAATATTCATTAACAGAGCTCTACATATGATGAGATTTTTTTTTACTTTTTATTTTAGCATTTTAATCATTTTACAAAACATTTCCTGACATTGGACTTTGAGTGTAGTAAAAACAGCAAAGTTTAGTGCTTTCACTACTTCTGCAGTGAGTATGCCATTTACATTTTGATAATGGATCAAATACATTTGGCGGAAAAAAATTTCAGAGGAAATTTTGACAAGGTCATTAAATGAGGTGCATGTCCAGATTCAGGATTACCATAGATGGTCACCTCCTCCTGACTGTATCTAATCTGTTACATCGCTCACATCAGAAAAAATGTCCCATCCGATCGCAATGTATTTCCATTAAAAACCCCAGCAGTCTGGATGTGCAGAGGTAGAAATTAAAGTTCAGCTCTGACACTCGCCGATTTCAGGAAAGTGGGATCAGTGTAATTTCTGTGATTAAAAGTCTGACCATTTATTTTTTTCAAACCATGTTTCAGACTGGGACATGAAGCCTGACATGCACCTGTTAAATCAGACACAAATGGCTGTGATTTGACACTTTTCTGCTTTCAATCCTTCATCTACCATCATAATAGTTTTTACAGTGCGCACACTGATTAAAAATGGAACCAAAATGTCCGCACATTTACAGCACAAAGTTGATAAAAGATGAAACTGAACATCTTACCTTTGATTTGGAGGTGAGTCCAGAATAAAGCATAATCCACAGACTGAGAATGTTAAAAGTGTCACGCATGTCATTGCATGACACGGAGTTACAGAGCTGCAGCTGCATAAATTAGGCTTTAAATTAAATAAATAAATCATCATAAATTATAAATTTATGTAAATTTCATAGCTTAATTATTTTTATAATTATTTTGATAGTACCTGTACCTGGATGTGTTGCTGTATGTGGTTAAATGATTTTAAAAAATGTTGAGCTCAATTGGAAACAAAATGGCACCATGTTCTGAGTTGACACCACTCTCTCTAAGAGCCCTGTCCCACTGGGGACAGGATTAATTGCGCATGAATTGAGTATACAAATTGCGGGTGTTCGTTGTCGTCCGCAACAAAAATGGCCAAAAATGACAAATGTCCCAGTATGAATCACGGAGATATTAGTAATATATAGCGAATATATGATGAACAATCACGGTTATATAACGCATGTAGTGAGGAAACTGATCCGACACACTGAGATTATCATGGTAGTATTACAGGTGTATTATGAATGCATCGCACACGTTTGTGCGTGCAAGGCATCTGCATTGTGGTCATAAAATAAGCGCACTCACTCCTTTCGGCATCACTATTCACACCAACAATACAGACTCTGGAGCATTTGCTGGACTTGGACAAGTTGATCACAGAGGTAATGTTCATGTTGTCATGCAAAGGTTAACTGTTCATGAGTTTGGGGAGCGGGAGGGGGGAAACCGCTCGGGGTGTGACACTGTGTTTTTTTTTTTTGAAAGCCTCACAGAAAACAGACTTCAGCGTGAGTTGTGGCTAAACAGCAACTCTTACTTTTGTTGGTGTTAAATAAAAGTCCTGGATTGCAGCAGCTACGTCTTTGTGGATTTGCACAGCCGGACTGGCACTGACTGGCAGGTATGTCGCTTTCTGCCAAATATAGTACTTTGGGTTTACGTGACGTGTTTGTTATGCATTCATAGATTGTCCGCAAATCAGCTACAAAGCAGATGTAATAAAAACGCTTTATTCGTGGCCAATCTGTATGCATTTGCTACAACATATTTTAGTTTGTGATGTGGACATGATGGGCACGATATATATTTGTTTTACACACTGTCCCGGTCCGCTGTCAAGCTGCAAATCCCCGTCAGTTGCGGATATCAGCAGTTAATGGCAGATATACAGCGCATAGAGTGAGTGTGTACTGTGTATGAATTGAGTATATATGGAGTATGTAAGGCGGATGTTATCCACTTTCAGATTTTTGAACAGCTCAAAAATCCTGGCTGCGGACATACGTGCCTCTGATGATGATCACGGGCATGTTCGGATGACGGCCAACTCATGTTACTCATGTCAGGCATGTTACACGGATATTGCGGATGTTTGGTGAATATGGGCCAATTTTGTGCGCAATCCATACGCAAATCCTCCTAAACGCCAGTGGGACAGGGCCCTAATGAAGGCACACGTCACCTTACAAGGCCCAGTTCCTTCATCATATCTGATAGCCCCTTAGACATTTTAGATTGAGATTTTCTTATTGTAGGTAACCTATCCAGCTTTGAGTCCAGAGTGCAATTGAAATCACCCCCCAAAAGTATAATCCCCTTGTTTTTATCTGCTAATAAATTTGCAACCTTTTTCATAAACTGTGGACAATCTTCATTTGGGGCGTACACATTAGTATGGTTATTTTTATTCCTCCAGTTGTGCCTATTACCATAACATATCGACCTTCATCGTCTTGAAATATTTGAAGAGTTCATTTGCAAAAACAGTTGATTGGGTTAACTATGTGACATCAGGACCTGTTTGTTGTGAAAGTGTAGGAACACGGACCCACAACAGGGGCGCAAATGAACGGACAATGGAGGAAGTCAAATAACAACACTTTACTGTTGTGAAGAAGCACAACCAACACGGCGAATAACAATTGTAGTTAAGTAGTCAATTCACAATAAATGTGTCACGTGGGCAGGCTCGAAGATAAGAGACGTCCGTCCAAAGCAGAACCGGAACCACACGAGATTTCCTCTGCCACCGAACCCCGGGAATACTGGAGCCGCCAAGTCCCGAACACCCAGGTGGCCACTGCCTCCGCTTGTCGGATCTGGTACTGCTGGCGAGGAACAAAAACAGTTAGATGTGGGTGCGTGTGCACCCAGCAACACGTATGGTGGGAAAACCACCTCCACCTCTCGTCGAAAAAAGAAACAGAATATCTGTTGTCCAACACACACAAGCAATAGATATTCCTGTTAGTAAGTCAACACAGTCAGCTGAGATCGTTACCTCCTTGGTAGAGCGATATCTCGGCAAAGAAGTGGAGATGACGTCTTGCAGATATACCGGTGTGGATCAGATGATTGGTAACAGCTGTCGTAGGTGACAGCTGTCACCCCGGCTGCTCCTGTGAGATGGCAGCGCCCTCTGGTGCCTGGAGCCCGCACTCCAGGCAGGGTGCCCTCTGGTGGTGGTGGGCCAACAGTACCTCCTCTTCAGCGGCCCACACAACACTGTTAAAGTAAAAATAGGACATTTCCTGTTACCACCGGGGGCGCTATGGTGGAGATGGGAAGTTAATATATGCAGATGTTGAGGGCAGAGCCCTCATCATGTCCATCAAGTTTGAAGGATCTACGATGAAGGCGTGACATCCGTTCGAAGTGAAACGGTGTGCTCTGAAAAGCTTGCCAAAGTTTGACAAATCCTAGCAGCCACTCCTTTTGAACTAATTACATTCTTTTGATAAATTTTGATCACCATTGGTTCATGATGATGTCGACCAAATTTGAAGACGATTGGCTGAAATCCCTAGAACGAGTTCGTTCAAATGTAAGTAGTGGAAATTGCCAAAAATGCCAAATCCTCAAAATTGAAACATTTCCCCCATGACGATAACAGAATTTTTTGTGCGTCCTAGCATGGTAAATATTTGTACCGAATATCGTGCAGCTACAATAAAAAAAAAAAAAAAATGTGGAGGGTTTTTTGAAAATATGTAGGGGGCGCTATTTCACCATTTTGTTGCGACCATGTGCACAACCCCCAAAATATCGAAATTCAGATCTGACCGAAGGACTTTGCAAAGTTTGGTGAGTTTTTGAGCATGGGAAAAGGCCCAAATTTGGATTTCAAATTGTCCATAATAATAATAATAATAATAATAATGATAATAATAATAATAATAATAACTAGGACTGCAAGCAGTCATATACAGGCCCTCGTTTCACGCGACCACCTACCCAGGCCAGCGCATCCCCTTGTGACCAGATGTGGGCATGTGCGTACAGGGGCAACCACTCATCACACAGCTCAAATTTCAAGCAAATCACACAATGCATGAAGGAGTTATGACCAGTTGATTGTTTATCCACTAGGGGGCGCTCAGAGCACAAACAGAGGGGGCAGGTGTGTTCAAGGGCCAACTGTCATCACACATGTCAAAATGGTGGCGCCATAGCAGCCACGCCCTTCGACATAGAGAAAAGCTTTCGATAACTTTTGATCAATATCATCTCTGGATGCTGTAAAAGAAATTGGAAGTGCATTGGACAAAATCTGTAGGAGGAGTTTGTTCAAATACGTGTGGAAATCACGCCAAAATGAGAAAAAACTGAAAATGGCCGACTTCCTGTTTGGAAAGTAAAAGTCTTTTTTGTACGTCTAGGCAGGTCACACGTGTACCAATTTTCATTCTCTAATCCAAAAAAACCCCTAGGGGAGGGTTTTTTGAATATTTCAAGGTGGCGCTATTGAGGCATTTTGCCCCGCTCATGAGCGACGCCCCTATGAATTGTAAGAGGTTGTTGCGCTGTACCTGTGTATCAATTTTCATGATGATATTACAAAATTAAAGCCATAAAAAGGAAGAACGTAATTCCATGGTGAATGGTTGATATTTGGCATGGCGCCACACAGATGCCGGTACTCGTAACTTAACAGCGATCATCGCCTACGTTCACCAACTTGTTCTGCATGTTTTTGAAGTGGAATGAAGTTGATGGTGTTAAGTATGTGGCATCAGTGCCTGTTTAAATATAATGATCCATGGCGAAGGGTCAAAATGGCAGCGCCATAGCAACCACACCCTTCGACATAGAGAAAAGCTTTCGAAAAGTTTTGATCGCTATCATCTCTGGATGCTGTGAAAGAAATTTGAAGTGCATTGGACAAAATCCCAAGGACGGGTTCGTTCAAATAAGTGTGGAAATCACGCCAAAATGAGAAGAAAATTCAAAATGGCTGACTTCCTGTTTAGAGTAGACCCATGGTGCAAGAGACTTTTATACGTCTGTGCAAGTCACACGTGTACAAATTTTTATCTCCCTACTCCAAAAAAAAAAAAAAACATTATGGAGAGGGGTTTTTCAAAGTTTCAAGGGGGTGCTATTGAGGCAATTTGCCCCGCCCATGGGCGACGCCCTTATGAATTGTAAGAGGATGTTGTGTTTGATGTGTGTATCAATTTTCATAATGATATGACAAAATTAAAGCTGTCAAAAAGAAGAACAAAATTTCATGGCGAATGGGCAATATTTGGCACGCCACCACATGGACGCCATTACTCATAACTTCACGGCATTCATTGCCTATGTTCACCAACTTGTTCTGCATGTTTTAGAAGTCGAATGAAGTTGATTGGTTTAACTATGTGACATCAGGACCTGTTAAAGTAAAAATAGGACATTTTGTGTTACCACCGGGGGGCGCTATGGCAAAGGTGGGAAGTTAATATATGCAGACGTTCAGCGCAGAGCCCTCATCATATCCAGCAAGTTTGAAGGATCTATGATGAAGTATGTGGGCGTGACAGCCGTTCAAAGTGAAACGGAGCCCTGCGAAAAGCTTGCCAAAGTTTGACAAATCCTAGCAGCCACTCCTTTTGAACTAATTACATTCTTTTGATAAATTTTGATCACCATTGGTTCATGATGATGTCGACCAAATTTGAAGACGATTGGCTGAAATCCCTAGAACGAGTTCGTTCAAATGTAAGTAGTGGAAATTGCCAAAATGCCAAATCCTCAAAATTGAAACATTTCCCCCATGACGATAACAGAATTTTTTGTGCGTCCTAGCATGGTAAATATTTGTACCGAATATCGTGCAGCTACAATAAAAAAAAAAAAAAAATGTGGAGGGTTTTTTGAAAATATGTAGGGGGCGCTATTTCACCATTTTGTTGCGACCATGTGCACAACCCCCAAAATATCGAAATTCAGATCTGACCGAAGGACTTTGCAAAGTTTGGTGAGTTTTTGAGCATGGGAAAAGGCCCAAATTTGGATTTCAAATTGTCCATAATAATAATAATAATAATAATAATGATAATAATAATAATAATAATAACTAGGACTGCAAGCAGTCATATACAGGCCCTCGTTTCACGCGACCACCTACCCAGGCCAGCGCATCCCCTTGTGACCAGATGTGGGCATGTGCGTACAGGGGCAACCACTCATCACACAGCTCAAATTTCAAGCAAATCACACAATGCATGAAGGAGTTATGACCAGTTGATTGTTTATCCACTAGGGGGCGCTCAGAGCACAAACAGAGGGGGCAGGTGTGTTCAAGGGCCAACTGTCATCACACATGTCAAAATGGTGGCGCCATAGCAGCCACGCCCTTCGACATAGAGAAAAGCTTTCGATAACTTTTGATCAATATCATCTCTGGATGCTGTAAAAGAAATTGGAAGTGCATTGGACAAAATCTGTAGGAGGAGTTTGTTCAAATACGTGTGGAAATCACGCCAAAATGAGAAAAAACTGAAAATGGCCGACTTCCTGTTTGGAAAGTAAAAGTCTTTTTTGTACGTCTAGGCAGGTCACACGTGTACCAATTTTCATTCTCTAATCCAAAAAAACCCCTAGGGGAGGGTTTTTTGAATATTTCAAGGTGGCGCTATTGAGGCATTTTGCCCCGCTCATGAGCGACGCCCTATGAATTGTAAGAGGTTGTTGCGCTGTACCTGTGTATCAATTTTCATGATGATATTACAAAATTAAAGCCATAAAAAGGAAGAACGTAATTCCATGGTGAATGGTTGATATTTGGCATGGCGCCACACAGATGCCGGTACTCGTAACTTAACAGCGATCATCGCCTACGTTCACCAACTTGTTCTGCATGTTTTTGAAGTGGAATGAAGTTGATGGTGTTAAGTATGTGGCATCAGTGCCTGTTTAAATATAATGATCCATGGCGAAGGGTCAAAATGGCAGCGCCATAGCAACCACACCCTTCGACATAGAGAAAAGCTTTCGAAAAGTTTTGATCGCTATCATCTCTGGATGCTGTGAAAGAAATTTGAAGTGCATTGGACAAAATCCCAAGGACGGGTTCGTTCAAATAAGTGTGGAAATCACGCCAAAATGAGAAGAAAATTCAAAATGGCTGACTTCCTGTTTAGAGTAGACCCATGGTGCAAGAGACTTTTATACGTCTGTGCAAGTCACACGTGTACAAATTTTTATCTCCCTACTCCAAAAAAAAAAAAAAACATTATGGAGAGGGGTTTTTCAAAGTTTCAAGGGGGTGCTATTGAGGCAATTTGCCCCGCCCATGGGCGACGCCCTTATGAATTGTAAGAGGATGTTGTGTTTGATGTGTGTATCAATTTTCATAATGATATGACAAAATTAAAGCTGTCAAAAAGAAGAACAAAATTTCATGGCGAATGGGCAATATTTGGCACGCCACCACATGGACGCCATTACTCATAACTTCACGGCATTCATTGCCTATGTTCACCAACTTGTTCTGCATGTTTTAGAAGTCGAATGAAGTTGATTGGTTTAACTATGTGACATCAGGACCTGTTAAAGTAAAAATAGGACATTTTGTGTTACCACCGGGGGGCGCTATGGCAAAGGTGGGAAGTTAATATATGCAGACGTTCAGCGCAGAGCCCTCATCATATCCAGCAAGTTTGAAGGATCTATGATGAAGTATGTGGGCGTGACAGCCGTTCAAAGTGAAACGGAGCCCTGCGAAAAGCTTGCCAAAGTTTGACAACCCTAGCAGCCACGCCTTTTGACCTAATTACATTCTTTTGATAACTTTTGATCACCATTGTGTCGTGATGATGTTGACCAAATTTGAAGACAATCGGATGAAATCCCTAGGATGAGTTCGTTCAAATGTAAGTAGAGGAAATGGCCAAAAATGGCAAAAATTAGCTTAAAATCGAAACTTAAAATCACAATGGCTGACTTCCTGTTGACATTTCACCATGACAGTGACTTTTTTTGTGCATCCTAGCATGGTAAATATGTGTACCAAATTTCGTGAGGCTGCGATGAAAAAAAACCAATTCGGAGGGGTTTTTGAAAATTTCTAGGGTGCGCTATTTCGCGATTTCGCTGCGACCATGTGCGACGCCCCCAGAATATTGAATTTCGGATCCGGCCGGATGACTTTGGAAAGTTTGGTGAGTTTTTGAGCACGGGAACACGCCGAAATTTCGATTTCAAGAGTGAGAATAATAATAATAATAATATCTAGGACTGCAAGCAGTCATATACGGGCCCTCGTTCTGTGCAACCGCCTACCCAGGCCAGTGGGTGCCCTTGTGACCAGATGTACGCATGTGCATACAGGGGCAACCACTCATCACACAGTTAAATTTGTAAACAAATCACACAATGCATGAAGGAGTTATGACATGTTGATAGTTCAACCACTAGGGGGTGCTCAGTGTACAAACAGAGGGGCAAGGTGTGGTAAGGGGCTGACCCTCATTATACATGTGAAGTTTCAAGTCAATCAGTCAAAGCATGAAGGAGTTATGACTTGATGTTGCATGGCGAAGGGTCAAAATGGCAGCACAATAGCGGCACACCCTTCAACATAAAGAAAAGCTTTCAATAACTTTTGGTCAGTGTCATCTCTGGCTGCTGTTAAAGAAATTTGAAGTGCATTGGACAAAATCCCTGGGAGGAGTTTGTTCAAATACAACATGTGGAAATCATGGTAAAATGACAAGAAAATTCCAAATGGCTGAATTCCTGTTTGGAGTAGACCAATGGTGCAAGAGACTTTTTTGTACGTCTATGCAAGTCACACATGTGTACCAATTTTCATCTCCCTACTACCAAAAAACCCCTATGGGGAGGGGTTTTTGAAAGTTTCAAGGGGGCGCTATTGAGGCATTTTGACCCGCCCACGGGCGACGCCCATATGAATTGTAAGAGGTTGTCATGCTTGACCTGTGTATCAATTTTCATGATGATATGACAAAATTAAAGCCATCAAAAGGAAGAACGTAATTTCATGGTGAAGGGGCGATATTCGATACGCCACCACACAGAAGCCGTTACTCGCAAGTTCACGGCGATCATTGCCTACGTTCACCAACTTGTTCTGCATGTTTTAGATGTTGATGGTGTTAAGTATGTGACATCAGTACCTGTTTAAGTATAATGTTCCATGGCAAAGGGTCAAAATGGCGGCGCCATAGCGGCCACACCCTTCTACATAAAGAAAAGCTTTCGATAACTTTTGGTCAGTATGGTCTGTGGGTGATGGGGAAGAAATTTGAAGTGCATTGGACAAAATCCTTAGGAGGAGTTTGTTCAAATACAACATGCGGAAATCACGCCAAAATGACAAGAAAATTCAAAATGGCTGACTTCCTGTTTGGAGTAGACCTATGGTGCAAAAGACTTTTTTGTACGTCTATGCAAGTCACACGTGTACCAATTTTCATCTCCCTACTCCAAAAAAACCCCGATGGGGAGGGGTTTTTTAAAAATTCAAGGGGGCGCTATTGAGGCATTTTGCCCCGCCCATGGGTGACGCCCCTATGAATTGTAAGAGGTTGTCGTGCTCGACCTGTGTATCAATTTTCATGATGATATGACAAAATTAAAGCCATCAAAAGGAAGAACGTAATTTCATGGCGAATGGGCAATATTTGGCACGCTGCCACACGGACGCCTATGTTCACCAACTTGTTCTGCATGTTTTAGAAGTGGAATGAAGTTGATTGGGTTAAGTATGTGACATCAGGAGCTGTTAAAGTAAAAATAGGACATTTCCCACCACCACCGGGGGGCGCTATGGCGGAGGTGGGAACTTAATATATGTAGACATCATGTCCAGCAAGTTTGAAGGATCTACGATGAAGTATGTGGGCGTGACAGCCGTTCGAAGTGAAACAGCGTACTCCGAAAAGATCGCCAAAGTTTGACGACCCCTAGCAGCCACGCCTTTTGACCTAATTAGAAACTTTTGATAACTTTTGATCACCATTGTGTCGTGATGATGTTGACCAAATTTGAAGACGATTGGATGAAATCCCTAGGACGAGTTTGTTCAAATGTAAGTAGTGGAAATGGCCAAAACTGGCAAAAATTAGCTAAAAATCGAAACTTAAAATCAAAATGGCTGACTTCCTGTTGATATTTCACCATGACGGTAAGAGACTTTTTTGTGTCCCGGCATGGTAAATATGTGTACCGAATTTCGTGAGGCTACGATGAAAAAACCCCAACGTGGAGGGGTTTTTGAAAATTTCTAGGGGGCGCTATTTCACGATTTCGTTGCGACCATGTGCGACACCCCCAAAATATCGAATTGTGGATCCGTCCGGATGACTTTGCAAAGTTTGGTGAGTTTTTGAGCACAGGAACAGGTCGAAGTTTCGATTTCAAGAGTGAGAATAATAATAAGAATAATAACTTGGACTGCAAGCAGTGAGATACGGGCCCTCATTCCGCGCAACCGCCTACCCAGGCCAGTGGGTGCCCTTGTGACCACATGTGGGCATGTGCATACAAGGGCAACCACTCATCACACAGTTAAAATTTTAAACAAATCACACAATGCATCAAGGAGTTATGACATGTTCATGGTTCATCCACTCAGGGGTGCTCAGTGTACAAACAGAGGGGCTGGGTGTGTTTAGGGGCCAACCGTCATCATACATTTGAAGTTTCAAGTCAATCAGGCAAAGCATAAAGGAGTTATCATGACTTGATGTTCCTTGGCGAAGGGTTCAAAATGGAGGCACTATAGCGGCCACACCCTTCAACATAGAGAAAAGCTTTCGATAACTTTTGGTCAGTATCATCTCTGGATGCTGTGAAAGAAATTTGAAGTGCATTGGACAAAATCCCTAGGAGGAGTTTGTTCAAATACAACGTGTGAAAATCATGGCAAAATGACAAGAAAATTCAAAATGGCCGACTTCCTGTTGGGAGTAGACTGATGGTGCAAGAGACTTTTTTGTACGTCTATGCAAGTCACACATGTGTACCCGTTTTCATCTCCCTACTACAAAAAAACCCCTATGCACAAAACTGTTTTTGTAATGTTTGGTTTTACAAGCTGGTACCCTAAACCTCCAACCTGAAGGGAACAGCTGAAACTCACCATGAAGAGGGTTGGAGTCGTCTCTCAGAATCGAACCAATTATCCTCTGTACCTGTTCAGCATACAGGGATTCTGGTTGAAGCTGAGACTCTCCAATCAGTTTGCTTGACTATTTCACAATTTGGTTTAAACAATTTTTGTTTTTGAGGGACATGTTTCCAAACCATGAAACAAGACAAAAGGATAAAACTGATTCTATAAAAGCAGAATAAAACAAGGTCAGCATGGTCTTGTCGTTGTTAAAAGTGGTCACTTTTCTCAGAAAATACAGACACTGGCGTCCCTATTTGTACACAGCATTGCAGTTTGCGTCAAAGTTCAGTTTGTCATCGATGACTGTTCCAAGATATTTATATGTGTTGACACACTCCACTGTCTGACCTTTTAAAACTGTTACCTCTTGATTGAGAGTACTGTTTTCAGAAAAGTCGATGATCATGTCTTTTGTTTTAGAAATGTTCATCTCAAGAAAAAACTTACTACAACAGTCAAGGAAATCAGTGAGAACTGGGCCGTGGCTCCTATCATTGTTTTTTAGCAGGCTGACAACTGTGTCGTCTGCATGCTTTAAAACAGATCTATCCTCTACGGCACATGTTTATGTAGACAATGAACAAGAGAGGAGAGAGCACACATCCTTGTGGGGAACCAGTGGAAGATGTAACCTGTGTAAAGAATAAATGAAAATATATGATATTTTACTCATAATTAGCTTTGCATGCTAACAATGCTAATTAGTTACCAAACTGAACAAAAGATTTTGTGTTCATTATTTTCAAAAAGTAACAAATGTTTAGAAGTATGTACGCCATGCAGGTTTAAATGAAGTAGGTGCTGTATTGAATAAATGAAGTTGAATAGCGTGTATACTTGTGCCATAATATGTTTTATCATGATGTCAAATGAATGAAAATGTGTATGTCTATGCTTTGATAGGTGTTCAGTTGATTTAAATTGAAATGATACAATATTATATGGTTTGATTAATGATTGAAAATATGTTTATTATGAATTATATTGTACATGTGGAACTGCTGACAGGTGTGTTGACTCTCAAATCAGTAAAGTGTTTTGGTTTAAGGTTTTCATAAATAACATGTTGGTTTAAAACATGTCAGACACTGACCATTTTTAATAAAGTCATTAGTAAAGACTAATGCCTGACATGATGTTTCATGATATGTTCAAAGATCATGAGGTCAAGATGTTTACTGCAAATAATAGTGCTGTTGCCTCTGTTTAGAATCAAATGGTTTGTACATTTATGTTTGAATTATGCTGATCAATAATGTACAGTTGAATGATGGTACTGTTCAAAATTAATTGCTGCTTGTGCATTCTGTAAAATGTGAGTGATCTCATACTATGACTGTGTGAAAGAATTTTGCTTCCACAGGGAGAACAATGACTGGGTTATTTCTTATCTGAAGCCAACCTTGAAAGCGTCTGGAGAAATACAATAACATCACTGTGAACTGAACATGGACCTGTTCTCATACAGAGCTGAAAACAGTGATTCTTTAACACTGTTCTACATTAATTAGTTACACTCACCGCAAGGGCAGAGTGGGGGTGTATGTGCTGGCAACCTCTGCACCCAGGGTGATTATCAGATCAGTTTCCATCACATCGTTGGACGATTAAGGATTAACAACAAGGCCTGCTTTATGGACTAACTTTATTTCTCCATTTCTACCACGCAGTTACATTATTACATGTTTGTCCTCAGACCAAGGACATGCGGGACTGCGAGTCCCACCCGGACAGATTTCTAGACTGCAAGTTTAAAAACTAAAAAAAGTTGAATGATTTTTGGTGACTGATCTGCTCTGCTGTTTTAATAAATCTGGTAGGATTAACTTGAATTTAAATTAATGTTGTTTGTGTATTCTATCTTGCACTGCCCACAGACTCACGGGGGGAAACCTGAGAATTTCTGTCTTTTGAGAAAAGGTTGTTTTTCCCCAACAAATTTGGTGCCCAACGTGGGGCAGTGGCAAGTAGTATTTATTGTACAATTTTACAGTATTCTCTGATTTAACCTGCTTTTATCTCTGTTTGTCAAAACGTTCAAGGAACATCGATGGAGACTTCTCCCAGACTTAAAGGCATCTTAATTTCTCTAAACATCACTTTAAAGGGTACTCGACACAAAGGTAAGGTCAAACCTTTTAAATAAAATTGTCCTATTGGCCATTTCCAAAAATTATGGTGTTTGAGGAAAGGCAGACGTCTCACTCGTGCTTAAGTATGTTTTACAGCAGATCAAATCACAAAAAGTTACTAGTACCAAATTCGAAGCAGGGTGTGTGATCCCTGATACCCAGGTGTTTGATCCTGGAAGGAGGGTGTTTGATCTCTCATTAAAGGTGCCTATTGGGTTTCATCCCGAAAGAGTGTGTGATCTCTGACACGTCTGTCTTAAATGTTCGTACGAGGTCTGTCCAAAAAGTAACGGACCTTTTTATTTTTTTCAAAAACTATATGGATTTGAATCACGTGTGATTGCATCAGCCAAGCTTGAACCTTCGTACGCATGCGTGAGTTTTTTCACGCCTGTTGGTTGCATCATTCACCTGTGGGCAGGCTTTGAGTGAGCACTGGTCCACCCCTCCCGTCGGATTTCTTTTGTCTGAGAACTTGCTGAGAGACTGCCGCTTTGCTCCATGAAATGTTTCGCAAAAACTGTTAGAGACAGGCAGTTGGAAACCATTCGATAGATTCAGTTGGATATTGGTGAAGATTCTGTCGGCGTCACGTGGATTATGGACTGTTAAAACCTTTTTAAAGACGGCCCACAGCGGTGAAGGGCGCGCGGCGCACCGAGCGGCCATTCGACAGGCTGGATCGACCAGATCATTTCTAAACTGAACGCTGTGTTGATCCGGGACATCATGTGACTACCACAGAAATGGCAACAGAGCTGGACATAGCACTTTTGCGGCACATTCCACTGTTACAGGAGATTTTGTAATGAAAGACGTGCGGAGGAATTTGTGCGTCGGCACGAAGCAGCTCAGGATGCGCAACAAAAAAAAAAAAAACACCTCCGTGTTGGAAACCATTCAGAAGATTCAGACGGCTTTCGATGGCTTTCAGTCGAGTGAGTATCCGAGAAATTGTGTAACAGCTGGACATGCCCCAACATGTCTTGTGAGACTTCCAACACAGAGGTGTTTTTTTGCTGCGCGTCCTGAGCTGCTTTGTGCCAAAACAGTTTCTGAAAAAAATTCATGGAGCAAAGCGGCAGCCTCTCAGCAAGTTCTCAGAAAAAAGAAATCCGACGGGAGGGGTGGACCAGTGCTCACTCAAAGCCTGCCCACAGGTGAATGACGCAACCGACAGGCGTGGAAAAACTCACGCATGCGCACGAAGGTTCAAGCTTGGCTGATGCAATCACATGTGATTCAAATCCATATAGTTTTTGAAAAAAATAAAAAGGTCCGTTACTTTTTGGACAGACCTTGTATGTCTCAACAACAATTCAAGAGTAGAGTAATAAGGTGCACAATAATTCATTATAATAGACTTAATTATTATATTTAATTTATTTATATATTTAATTAATTATAATTCGGTTCAGAAAAACTTAAAGAGAACAAGTATCTGTTGATCCATTGGTCCTGTGTTACATTATAATTGCTATTTTGTTTGGGTTTGTATTTTCTGGTGGTACTTTGTGCTGGGCTGGTTCGCTCCTCAGTGATAAGTCCCCTAGGTACCGAAGAGTGTCGTGTTGAGAGGTACCAGAGAAGAATTCAACATTCCTCCACGACTGAAGATTCCTGAAACAATAAAGGGCACACTGAGGAGTTTCTGTGGGTATTTAGTGTGGGTGGTTGAATTGTCGGACTGTTCCCTTTGTTAAAACCAGATCAAGATTGTGAAGTAACACCCAGAATTGATCTGCTACAATCTCCCCATGGCATGATTGTAGTAGAAGCTTGATCATTGATCTTGATCTGAGGCCACGTGAGCACAAGGGGGACATTACCGGCAACTGTTAAATTTTTCGTGTCTTTCCGAGAGTAGTTTGTTTGTCTCTGTATCAGTGTTTATAACACTAAAATTGACAATGTCTGAACCCAGATTATTTATGGACCTTTGGTCTACTTTCAAGACATTCTATTTGAAATCTGTAGAAGAAAAATCGTAAACAAGAAGAAAAAATTTAGAGATAATTCTCAGTGACATGCAGGGAGGAGAAGAGTTAAAATGGCCTGAAATGAAAAATGTTCTCAATACTCATCAAAAAAAATGCTGACTGCATTGGAACACCAGTACAGAGTAGTTATGAGAAAAAAATTAGAAGCACAAAAATTAAAAGCAGAAAATAAGGACCTGTTTAAAATCAAGACCAACAAATTGTGCAAAACAGCTGAGAAAAATCATATTCATTATCACAATGTTGTAATACAGCTTCATGTGTGTAAATCCTGGGAAGAAACTGTGGCTCAGTCAAAGATGACCAACACAGAGAATTGTTAAAATGAGAATAAAGCATCTCCAGTCCATGAATCCTTGAAAGTAAATACACCATCATCATCAGAGTAAGACCTTTCACATGATACCAACAATGCATCATTCTTTAAACATCAATAAGTGCCACTTTTGTCCAAATACTTTTGGTCCCATCATCAAAGCATCCCAAATCATATATCATCTTGTTCAGCATAATAAGCACATTCCAAAACTATCGTAATCATGTTAATAACTGTCATATAATTCATTTAAGTAAGCAATCAATGTCTTATCCATGTTTACAACAGGTTGATCCTGCTTCTAGTTACTGTCAATCATAATATGATAAATGCTATTGATAAATGGCTAAATCTGACACAACTATATCTGAGAAAATACCACTGCCTCTAAAGGGTGAAGTGGCACCTGTGGTCCAGAGAATTTATCTTACATTGACAGACATCGACTCACAACCTTATAATAATGTTATGGTGATTCAAAATGACACACTGCCAACGAGTCCACAGCCTGTCCAAGCTCCAGTTCTAGTGATTAAGTCTGGACTGATGGACTGTGAGGAGACTCCAGGATTGGTCAGCAGTGAGGGTCCTCCACCGTCTCCCCAGGGAGATACTGGTGGTGACCTGAGGGGTGCCTTGGGTTCTATTAGAGGCTCAATAAGATCCTCTACTCCACAGGGTCCATCAGACCAAAGGAAACAGAAAAAAAAAAAGAAGCAGGAAGGAGGATTCAGAAAGTGATGATGACAGATATGACTGGACAGGATGGGAAGGTGGAACTTATGGGGGAGACTTGTTTGACCCTGACTAGCATAAATTTTTCAGACAAGTAAGACAACACAATAAATATAAACGTGAGGAGAAAGTACATGAAGAAATGTATCAGAAATTAGAAAAACAACGTCTCAAACACATGAAACAATACAAAACTGACTCAGACAGTGAGGACGATGACCAATGTGGAAGTCCACCCCCTGTTTCTGGAGTGGTTAAAATAAAGGGTCCAAAGGTGTACAGATTATACAAGTCATGAAGAGGGTTAGAAAAACTATCTAAAAGACTCAATGAGCTGTCTCTGGAGGACAATAAACAGATACTCAGAGATACTGAAGAAGAAAAACACCTCCAGAAAAGAGCAAGAGACAGGGGGAGACAAGAGGAAAAGTCAAATCTCATACATCTAACAGATGAGGACAGTGAGGGGAAGGAAGCTGATCAAAATGAGTCTCAAAACATTGATGCTCGATCTCAAATGGCCGACTGCTGCTCCCTAGTGGTAAATAGTGATAAACACACGCATATGAGACATTAGAATCCATTAAAAATTTTCAACCTGACAGCTGTAAGCCATCCCATGGTGACTAGACAAAAGACTAAAAACACCGCATTAAGTGAGTGTGATTTACAAACTCCTCTGAATGCACCGTTGTTTGAAGGAGTAGGAGGACACCAGGTTTATCAAGCCTGGAAAACATGTGACATGTTTGCAATCAAAGATAGGCTACCGCCCCTGTCTGGGGGTGCAGGCTCCTGGATCAGGCAATTGGAAGACCTCACAGGAGGTATGTATTTAGCATTGGGTGATGTGCGCGCTCTGGTGGCAGTCCAGACAGCAAATGGATCCGGGCCGGATGTAGTCCAACACCTGGTACCAATCCTGAAAACAGATCCGGTCCAGACAATTTTTGCACCCTGGCCCAGATCCAGCACGGCTCCACTTTACAGTTGTGGAACAGATCCGGACCAGATTTGAACCTGATCCGCAAAAGACCAACTGTTTTCAGCCCATATCTGGCACGGATCTGGGACAGATGTGTTCCACATCAAGGCCAATCTGACATATCCATGTAGTAGCGTTACTATTCGCAGTGGTTGTCGTAAGTCCCAACGGCCGACACAGCAGTATAGCAGCCAAATTAACAGTAGTGCAATAAACTCCACTCTACTCACTTTGAAGATGGTGTCATTTATGTCGCCAGTATTGTTGGACATTGTGCTCTCTTACTCTTTTTACTTATCTCCTTAAGTTTGTACGCTGTTATGTAGATGCTTCTTCTTCCTTCACTCCCCCAAGGCAGAATGAACAGGGCGTGTCTCGGCGTCGGGCTTTGTAGGCTCCATCGCTCCTCCCCTAACGGAGGAGGGGCTCCATATCACTGCGTTGTGTGCTCCTCCCACACAAGCGCAGGGCGGCTGCGAAACTTCCTTTTATCAAAACATATCCAATTACTGCAGCAATAATAAGTCCTATTATGATTAACAGATAGGGCCAAAGATATCCAAACAAATGTCCAATCCAACCAGTCACTACTTCGAGACCTTCTTTAATGACTTCTCCGGTCTCTGCAGCGAAAGTGGTGATGATTCCTCCAGCAATTATTTGCGTTCTTTCCCACCAAGAACATTCATGCTGACATCTTCCTTTTCCACAGCTCAACCAATGTTCTGCAGGCGATTCACATGTACCATTATTGTAAATCCGATTGGGTCCCAACCATTCGTAACCGACAATTTCTTGTCCTTCACATAGACTTTTCTTGAAGGCATATCCTTCTTCAAGAATTATCAAAGCATCTCCAACAAATGGCACTATGTGGCCTAGGATCTGCTTCCTTTTTGACATTCCATGTCCCAGGACAGCCTTGGCACATCCAACGTTGGGTGGAAAAGCTCTTATCCATTCGCCTGCACTGTTCTTCTCCCAAACTGTTTGATGGCCATAAGTGTCATACTCGCCGTCATAATAAGCATCACAATATTCTTCCCAGCCAGGAACTTTTCTACAATTTTGGCAGGCAAGGCTTATCGTGCATGTGGTATTACGTCTATTACAAATCATTTTCCATGGCCGTGGCGTAACATAAGGATTTGGTCTCCAGAGTACACTAGACCAAGTAGCTCTATCTCTGGAGTAGACCGTGGCGATGTATTGATATTTAACCCAATAATTATTACTTTGATCTAAACAGGGGAATACCCAATCTTCAATTACATATTTCTCCATTCCCCACCAGGTGACGTCCTTACTACGTCTAACTCCTTCCTGCCATTCTTGAAGGGTCCCCTTAATGGTTGGAATCTGTAACAACTTTGTACAGTTATATACCCATCTTAGCCAATTCCTTGTCTTAATTTGGTCTATGGGACATCGGAGGGATTTACCAGAACCTTCAGCCAAATTATTATGGTATTCTGTCTCATGTAAGCTTCCATAGATTCTATTCGCCACGCATTGATCAATTTTGCTAAAATCTTCCTGAGGTACTGACCTTAGCTCATCAGGCTTTGTAGCCCCTTCTTTGTACATACACTACGTTCAAGATGCAGGGGTATAAGTCTGGACACCGGGGAATTGGGTAAAACTTCCATCCGACCCCAGGGCAATTCCAGTGTTGTCCAACTTTGTTCACGATAGCTTCTAAAGGAGTGTATATTCCAGGCTCTGCAAGGTCAGCAGCTCTTTTATATGAGTCATTATCTACAAAATATCCTCCTGTTCCCAGCAACCATCCTTTTTCTTTGTAATCCTTTTGTGGCCAGCTTAAACATATTTTCTTGTAGGGTAATTCCAAGTATGGTGTAAGTCCTCCAGGCCCGGATCGTAGACTATTTACATTATTTTCATCCAATTTGAAGGTCCACAGCATGATTCAGAGTGAGTTATTACTCTGCCATCGGTCTCCTTCTCTTTCTGCCAAGATGCACCACCATAGGGAACAGTCGTTGTCTCTTAGAGAGATGAGTGTAGATGGGAGATGGGTGTTTAAGTTCTGAATCCATTCCTTTCCACGCCCACTTCCACATCGTAACAATCATTCTGTCAGGTTTAGGGAGGGGTCCCTCAGGGATCCTCTGTACTTGATGTGGGGGTACATAGTCCCATAGATCTTGCCAATGTTGCCACAACTGGTGTCCAGAATACCTGGTTTGTGATAGGGCTAGATAAAGGGGAACTATAGGCTTGTCTTCTTGATCCTTGGGCTCAATTTGAAGCTGAATTTTTCTTGCTTGACTACAGTTCCAGACTCCTCTTCTATACAGGTAGAAGAAGTCTTGATTTACAAAAATTGTTGGTATGGTTGGGGGTAGGCAGCTCATACATACATAAAAAAAATGAGGTGGGCTTCATAGATAATTGGCAAAGCTTCTGGGGAAAACCTGGTCTTGTTAGGAGAGACAGCATCCATCCCACTTTGGATGGAGCAGCTCTCATTTCTAGAAATCTGGCCAATTTTCTTAAATCCTCCAAACCGTGACTATCCAGGGTTGGAACCAGGAAGCAGAGTTGTAGTCTTACACACCTCTCTGCAGCTTCTCTCCCCCTGCCATCCCCTCATTACCCCATCCCCGTAGAGACGGTGTCTGCTCCCAGACCACCAATAACCAGCAAAAATCTATTTAAGCATAAAAATTCAAAAAGAAAAAATAATATAGCACCTTCAACTGCACCACAGACTAAAACAGTTAAATGTGGTCTATTAAACATTAGGTCTCTCTCTTCTAAGTCCCTGTTGGTAAATGATATAATAATTGATCAACATATTGATTTATTCTGCCTTACAGAAACCTGGTTACCTGATTGATTAAGGCAACCACCCCATTAACAGTGGCCATTCTGACGAAGGGTGGAAGATCTTGGGTGTTTTTGGCCATGTTTAGCTCCTGGTTTCGTCTAGTTAGGAGTTGGCTTCAGCTGCTCCACTCCTTGGATTCCCTTTCTCTTCAACTCTACTGTGTTACTGTCCAATATCTTCACTACTGTATCTGTGGTCTCATACTTAGGTTTAACAGCAGTGTTGGTTGGGTGATCTCGAGCTCTCACCCACACCTTCTGCCCAACCTTAAATGGGATCTTTGGTTCTGGTTCTCTGTCCCTTTTAGTCTGACTCCGCCCCACTTCCGGTGTCGAAAATGGGCGTTGGTTCAGTTCTTGCGAAGGGGTGGGCCTGCCGGCACGTTGGCGGTCATTCAGGGCCTGTCCAATTTCCAGGGCCTTAGTACTCCATTCCTTCGTGTTAGCATTTTTTCCAATCCAGTTTTTCACCAGTCCAATAGCCCTTTCTACAACTCCATTTGATTGTGGGGTGTATGGGGGTGAGTAAATTCTCATTACTCCATTTTTCTGGCAGCACTGGTCGACCTGAGCATTATGGAAATGTGTCCCATTATCCGTTCTCAGCTCCTTAGGTATCCCCAGATTTGAACACACTTGATCCAACATGTTGATCACACTGCTGCCATTGGCTTTTCTCACAGGCTTAACAGTCACATAGCCTGACATAGAGTCCACAAGCACCAACAGATACTTCTCTCCTTTCTTACCGGTCACCCCCATGGGCCCGGCAACATCCATCCATACTGATCCCCATGGAACAGTACTCTTTATGGTGAAACCATCCACCCTTTGTCCTCGTCGTCCTGCATTGTATCGACCACATACCTCACAGTCTTTGAGAACTCGGTAGACTTGGTTTCTCGGAATCCAAAGTTGCAACTTCTCCAGCTCCTTCCCTGTGGGAATGGTGCCTGCATGGCCAAGCGCTTCATGTATGGCCAGCACCACTTCTTTCACGGACTCTTTTGGAACTACCCTTCCCTTGGGTGTCTGTTCCCGACAACGACGACTTTTCTCAGCTGCACATAGCGGTCCACTTCTTCGTTCCCGCTCCAGTGTGCTCCTTCTTTTACATGGGCCTTCTGATGTACCACATCTAAGTCCATTGTTAGCCTCAGCTCGGCTATTTTCCTCCACAAATCCATATGAGCTACAGGCTTCCCCTTAGCTCCCTCGAATCCATTTTCTTCCCAAATGGATAAGTCCTCTTTCAGGGCTTGTGCGCAGTAATGACTGTCTGTAACCACTTTAGCCCTTTTTACTTTCCTCTTGTTTAACTCCAAGAGTCCTTCCAGTATTGCTGTAACTTCTCCAGCTTGGGCACTCCCTGGCGTTTGACCTTTCCGACGATATTTCTCCTTATCTTCATACTTCAGAATATAGCCCCAATAAGCTATATTGTCTGTACCCTTCTTCGACCCATCAGTGTACATAGTCCAGTCATATGGCTCCATAGGGAGTTGCCTCTCCTTCGGTAACTTTTTTGTCGCCGACTGTTTTGGCCCAATTTCCAGCTCAGGGTCTAGCAGGATGTCCTCCCACCTTCCCCATCTGGCATTTGTGGCTTTAGTACTCTCAATAGTTCCTTTCCTTAGGAACCGGTGGACTTGGCTTTGAGTGATAACTTTTATTCCCTGACCTTGTGCAAGTTCTTTCAATGCACTCCAATATCTAGCCAGGACTGCCAGTTCTTTTTCTTCCGGTGGATATTTTCTCTCAATCGAAGACAGAGTATAGCTCCACAATGTTACCATACCCCCTCCTTCATTGCTCACTTTTACCACCGAATCCTCTTCTTCACAGCTTATTTCGGCTAGCAGACGAGTAGTCAGACTACGCGGCTCCAGCCTAACTGCGTCTTGAATGGCTTTCTTTAACTTTTCCAAGCAATCCTGATCTGTAGCTGTCCAAATCCATTGCTTTTGCTCTTGTCCATTAGGTTTCTTCTTGAGACGAGCATAAAGGGGCTTTGCGTATCTCTGATAGTGTGGAACGTGATCTCTCACATAGTTACACAATCCCAATATTTTCTGTAGGTCATTCTCAGATTGAGGTGGTTTAATCTGACTCAGTTTTTCTCGGTATACTTCTGAGAGTCCCAGGTCTGATGATACCTGGAATCCCAAATAGTTAACCTTGAATTGTCCAAACTGACATTTCTTCAGGTTGAGTTTTAATCCAGCTTCTGTGAGCTTCTGTATCACCTTTTGCAGCCGCATTAGGTGTTCATTTTCATCATCATCTGCGATAAACACATCATCGATGTAGACTGTTACTCCCAGATCTTTCAATATTTCCATTACTGCTGCTTGTAACACATTTGGTGAATTTCTGTATCCCTGCGGGAGTCGTTGCCACACATAACTTTTCCCTTTATGTGTGAAAGCTGTTTTCCCTTGTGACTGTTTTGCTAATCGCAGGGAAAAGAATACATTTGCCAGATCAATGCATGATTTGTATTTCTTAATTTGGAGCGTTTTCAGTGCTCCTTGGGGATTTATCAAACTCGCTGTATTGGCTATTGTTCGTCGATTGAGAGCCTTGAAGTTGATTACTGGTCTCCAGCCTCCTCCTGCCGACTCTGGCTTCTTAACTGCTTGGATGGGGCTATTAGTGATCGGATTCAATTCTACTCAAATGATCCCCAAAGCTTCCAATTCTTTCACTATTTTATCCATTTCCTCAACCGCTCCAGGGTTCAAGGGATATTGTCGCACCGGTGGATGTACTCCTCCTTCGATGACATGAACGTGTTTAGCCCCCAAATCTCCACAATCATTTTTAAATCGTGCTACTTTAGCTTCGGAGATAATTTCCCTCAATTTTTCTTTCCCTGCTCCAGAGAAATCACTTTCTTCAACCTTTTCTTCTGTGACAGCTGGTACATCCACTTCTTTGTACCAGCTTACCGGACTCTTTCCAATTGGAGTCATATCCATTCGTACAACTCTTGCTTGTAATTTTTTCACTCGTCGTCCTATTAGAGTTCGAAGCCTTTTGGGCCGATGCAATTCTCTCAAATCCTTGACAGTTATCATATTAAAGGGGCCTTTTATCCAAACTACCCCTTTCCATATTCCAAATGGCCTTTTCTCCGTTGCTGCATTTGCATACTGGATTAATAGGTATCCTTTGGTCTCGAGGTTTCTGCGGGTCATGGACACCTCTGCTCCCGTGTCCACCAGTTACGGTTCTCCATCCACATCAGTGTAGATATTGTCCCCTTCCCAGTAGGCATGGTCTAGCGTGACCCGCGCCTCCGAAGCCATTACTTCTTTTCCCCTCCAGCCGCCGCTATAGCTTGGCGGACTTCCTGGAGGGCTTTCCTTTGTTCTGGAGTTAATTTGTCGTACTCCTCTTTAGGGAGATAGCCACCACCACGAGGTGCAGGTGTAGGTTGCGATTGTGGTGGTGGAGGTGGTGGACCTCTCAGCCGAGAGCTCCATTGTCCAACTGGAGGCCTTTGATTATTCCTCTGTGGTGTTTGATGTGACTGAGGAGGTGGTGGTTTAGGCACTGAATTTCTTTTCTCCACTCCCACCGGTTTTTGTCCTGATCTCGGTGTGCTCTCCTTCTTCCTCTTTTCTTCATAGAACTGCTGCTCCAGATCCCAGCTCTTTACCACCGCGTCCATTTGTGGGACTGTAGTGCCGTCTATGGGCATTTTCACAAAGGTTATCTCCCCTCTTCTTCCCTTAGTGACCTCTCTCAGTGCCCTAACATAGCGTTGTGGCAAAATCGTCTGTTTCAGCCCATGCCAAACTTGAACCAATGTTTGACCTTTGTCTAGTCCAGCTTTAGCTCGAGCAATATGGGAATCTTCATCGTTGGGATCTTCCAACACTAACCTGGCATAATGGTTTTGTGCTGGTTCACCCCAACTGATGGGTTGACTGGTAACTTGCGCTAGCCACATAGATTTACCCTCTTCACTGTTCGAAGCTCTGTCAATAAGGGGCCACACTTCTTTCAAATAGTCCTTTAGATCTTCATTTGGTTCTTTCTCTCTCACCAGCATCTTTAATTTCTTGAATTCACGGAATTCCCTGCCGTCTGCTTGAATTTCAGCTTGAATTGCTGGCAGACTTTGCTCTCTAGATCCAGCAGGAAAGTTCTGATTTGGGAAGCTTGCTTGTAATCCTGACGATGGTGGAATTGTTTCTCCCTCATCATCCAGATTTTCTTCATTGGTTTCTCTCAACACTTGCCGTGACCAGCGTAAAGCTGCTGTTTTTAGTTTTCTCAACATCACATCATGGGCAACGCCTAAATAGGCGACTCTGAAGTTATTTGTTAACTCTTTACAGGCAGTGAGTGTAGGATAGAAAGGCCACATTAGTATTTTAGCCCACTCTCCAACAGTAGCTGTTACCTCAAGAGTTTTCTTTTCATTTTGTTGCTCTATCCACTCTTCTGGGATGTCATACCCAGTTTGTCCAACTTCTGGAGCATAGGTTTGTCGCTTATCTCGGGTCTCCACTGGGTTGACCCTGACATCTCTTGCAATTCTCTCTGAGGCTACACGCACATTATACACCCCAACTTCTTTCTTTCGTCCTCTGTAACGTCCAGTTCGTAGTTCTGGGTGTGAGACTTCTCTTTCTCCTCTTCAGACTCTCTTTCCTGGTCCTCATCCATATCAGATTCATGGGGAGGACGTGGGTCTTGTGGTTGTGGGTCCCCGTTTTGTTCTGACTTCCGGGGTGACCCGGTTGCTTCAGTATTTCCGACTGGTAAAGGAATGAATATAGGATCCTCTTCTCCATTATCCGGTGGAGGAGCCTGGAAAGGCTCTCTCATCTGAGATTGGGAGCCTGTCAGGTGTATGATAGTCTGGAGCCCACTTGCAACTTGTTTTAATGTTGGTCGTGGGGTTTTAATCCTTAATCGCTGCATTCCGACAGCATGTACTGATCTTTTCGCACTTGTCGCCATGGGAATGGGCTGCATCACTAACGGGGGACTAGTTGCCACTCCACTTGCTCCAACTGCACCCTTCTTTGGACCTGCTCTATTTGGTCCTAGGTTCACCGCTTCAAGTGCCCTTCTCACTCGATCTTGCTCCTGCTCATTGCTAGTGACCACCACTATTTCTCTCATTGATCCCCATACTCCTGGGGTACGCATGTGTAGGTTCACGGCTGCCATGGCAACCTTTTCTGCCTCTTCCCATGTCATATGTCCAGATCGTAATCCGTCCACACATATCACCACCTGCCGATGCTGGCGTTCTTTGGCCAAATCAATAGCTGTTCCCAGAGTTTTCAGCATTTCCTCCATGTATTCGATCAAATTTTCTCTCCCTGGGTAGCTTTCAAAGGGCACATGTATGAGTGCATGATAATCCATTCGTGGTGCGCTTGTTATCACCATCGATTTTCCATCCAGACTTCTCCCCTTTATGTTCTTAAGCTCTTCTTGGTATTCTTTGCCTGCCCGCTCCTTGAGCTTTGCTCGGAATTTTCGGTTGGCAATTTTCAGTCTGTGATTTGTGAAGACAATGAGACTATCTCCATCTATATCCCAAGGACTGCCAAAATAATGATATGCCCGTCTTCCATCTTGGGTCACCATTTTTTTGGTTCCTTCGGGCATAGGGTTTAAGTCCTCCATGTAGTCAGATTCAATGTATACATGGTGGGTTTTTGCTTTAGATTTTCTAAAGATTTCCTGTGAACGCCCTTCCTCTTTAATATGGTAACTTGGTCCGGCAACACATTCTTCAGCTTTAAGCTGTCCCAAGCTTCTGGGCCCACATTCCGGCGAATGATGGAATATCTGTCCAGATACTCCCTGAAGGCTTCTTCGTCTTTTATCCTGTTCAACCAGGCGTTCTGTCTGTTTTTTAACTGTTGAGGTTGTTCCTCTCACACTTCCTATGGGCAAATTTGGCCACACTGGGTCAAAGCTTGTGTGGAGCTGGTCCGGGCTTTTATATTCTTGACCATTTCCCCCAGAATTTGGACCTCCCGGGGATATCAATTCATCTCCACTTCCCTCTAGCTTGTTTTCCTCATCACTTTGTTCGGGTTCGGCCTGGAAATCTATCTTGCCCTCGTCTTCATTGTCGAGGATCTGACTTCCACTCATATCTTCCATTATAGGATATTGTTCCTTAAGCATTCTTCCTAACCCCTTTAGCCGTTCTGCCATGGACTTGAACTCAGCATATACGGACGCTGATTTTGCTTTAACATCAACCAGGACCGTCTCTACTCCCAACAACCCAGCTGTCATTTTTACTACGGAGTCATAACTTTTCTCAGGACTTATTAAGGTGGTGATTTGTCCTCTTTTCCACTCTTCTCCGAGAAGTTTACACCACCACTCAAGCCACTCTTTGGTCCCCGTCTTGTCCTTTGGGACTGGTGGGCTTTCCAAAACGGCCAGGATCTGCCCCTCCGTATGCTTACCTGGATAATATATCCCTAATGTGTGTATA
Organism: Thalassophryne amazonica; assembly: GCF_902500255.1. Classification (NCBI taxonomy): domain Eukaryota; kingdom Metazoa; phylum Chordata; class Actinopteri; order Batrachoidiformes; family Batrachoididae; genus Thalassophryne; species Thalassophryne amazonica. Next base: position 1,578,496 of record NC_047108.1, read on the forward strand.
GTTCCTGCCATAGCTTCTTTGAAACTTTCTTCATTCGTTTCTACACTTTGATCTCTGACATATTTTTGAACTGTTTCTGCCCAAGAATCATATCCTCGTCCATACAATACCACTCTGTGTGGCCGAATATCCACTTCTTTTCCCTCTTCATGTTCGGATTCAGGGGTTGCTACGGGTCCTGACTCTTCTTTAGCCATATTTTCACTGCTTGTTTTTAATACTAACCTTACTGATTATCCTCTCTTTATTCTCTTGGGTGCTGAGATTGTCGATTCCACCACTGTCGTCTCCTTGACTTCAGTTATGGTCCTTGTCGTCTCGAGTCGTCTGCCTCTCAAAGCCTCTCTTGGCGCCTTGAGTCAGGGATGAGTGACAGACTATTTGGCTATTCAGCGCTAATTCCGGAGGTTAATTCCAAATCAGCTGCTCCTTTTCCCGCTTCTCCCCTCAGGAACCTCACGGGTTGATGATCCTATTCTCTCTTGTAGATCACCATTTTGCACGGTATACTCTCATACCTGCTCTCTTGACGATCCGATCCAGCAGGCTCCCTCGCCTGCTTCCCTTCCTCGTCGTTTCGTGACGATCCAGCAGGCTATCTCCGTCTGCTTCTCGTCCCAGTCCAGAAGATCCAGCAGTGACACGTCTGCTTCTCGTCCTTGATCCCAGCTCCCTGGGATACTTACTCCTGTTGTCTTTACTTCGTCCTTCTGGTGGTCGCCTCCAAATTTTCACACCTCTGGAAAACAGATATGTTTCAAGCCGTTACTGGACCTATACAGGCCATCAGCCGACACTCTCCACAACACTGTCTCCTTTGGTGATCCACTCAGGGGCTTTCCACCTATCCAATGGCAAAGACTCTCCTTTGGCCAGGATTCTTCCTCAGACCCGACTACACTTCGTCAGGTCCCTGTTCGGGCGCCACGTGTCAGATCCCGCTATTTCTTAGACACACGGCACACGCTCACCCTCTGATGAGTGTGTTTGTGTACTAAACCAGCTCTCCGTCTCTGGGGTCCGACCTTCGTGTCTCCACGGGTATTACCTGGCAGGGCTGCACAAAGGCTGTTCAAGCTGGTGGCGAGGAGATTCGTCTAGCCGCTCACTGCCTCCATCCGGACGTCTACCCCGCTGACGCTGATCTTGCACCCCGGTCGAATAGCCTTCTCTGGAACCAGGATACGGACCGGCCATGCCCGTTAACGGCAGCTCTTCTCTTATGGATCATCAGGGCTCTTGGAATGTTGCTAGATTTTGAATGTAGTGACTCGTACAGCGAGTCCCCAGGATGTGTTATTTTCATTAAAAACCAGACTAACCTTTTAGAGCACTTTTTGATGTTGTACACCCAATAAACTTTAACTTTTACACCTTAAGAAGCATCAATAATCCAATGTCCGAGCCTTAACACTTTAACTGCATGCTTGGAAATTTATTGCAGGTTTTGCAAGTGCCGACAACATAATCAAAATAGGTTATATAACGATAATTTCACAACAGTAATTCAAGTATAATTAGAATAATGATTGGCAGAGATTTTTGTTTTTGATTCAATAATACTGTCTGATCTTACTTTGACTGGACTGGATTGACTTCTTAACAGTTTTTCTAGGAGTGAGGGAAGGAGGTTTTTGAGGTTAAAGTCCCCAGCTCGATGAACTTGATTTCCTCTTCATCAGCTATTAGTCGTTAGCTGACCACGATCCTTGTGTGATGTTGTAATCCTTCAGGAAATTAATCCACATAAGAGTTTATTCCTTCTTCAATCAACCAAAAGTTGATCTAATCCATTCTGGTATGCTGTGATGTTCCTTGAGAGAGAAAACGTTGAACATTCCTCACTCAGACTTAAGGCCAGTGATTATTCTCCAATGCTCTGCTACTCCGTGACTGGACGGCCTGAGTGGGAGTTGAAAACTCTCTCAAACGATCTCTTATGGCTCCAATCCTCTCACTCCACGATTCCAATTGCTGCTCACAAGATGGTCAAGTCTTGTGATCTCCTCGTAGCAGGGGAGAAGTGACAACAGCACCTCTCCCTGGAAGAATAACCCCGTTTCCTGGTGTTTCACAGTTTATATATGTGCTGGACTCTTGTCTTCAGATCATCTTGGTTACCATGGGGACGCTGGTGACTCAAAACCTCCTCCCTTCTCCTTCCCTTACTGGAAGCCATCTGCGGCCCTTTGCCAGTAACTTATTTCTCAAGTTCCTCTTTTCTGTTAACACTTCAGCTTTTCTGAGAATTCATTTTTCTAAATCATTTCTTTAGAATCACATCAATCATATTCAATCATTTCATTACAACTCTCTTTCACATAAAAACAATTCATATGATCATATGCAAACATTTTCATTCCTTATTATTCATTTCATATTTTACCACATCTTAATCATTTGATCAGTTGTTTATCATCAGCTTTTCTTGCCTCGTTGCAACATCACTTCATTTCCTCTTTCTCTCTGACTGCACTCTTTATGAAAAACAACTTCTTCACTTCCTCTTTTCCTCTGACTCTGCACTCTTTATGAAAAACAACTCATATAATCATTCATTTCACTTATTTGTAACATACTTTTTCTAATCAACTCTTAATTTTTAACACATTAATACTTCATTTAATCATACTTGTTATGTTAGAATCATCTTTAGACATATTCCATCGTCTTCACCACTGAGCTCATTCCATGGGCCTCCCCATCTGCAATGGAAAAGTCCGGTATGACCTCACTTACTCCGGGAAAGTACCAAACACTGTCCAGTTTAATCCAACAGCATGTATATTAATCCCATGGCACGTATTATATTCCAAGATGAAAACAAGCTGAAAGCAAGCTTAAAGTCATCTTTCCTGACACATTTTTGGCCATTTTTGTTGCAGATGAATGCCTGAACTTTATATACTCAATTCATGTGCAATTAATTATTATGTGTCTCCCCAGTGGGGACGGGGCCCTTACCCCCATAAAACTTGCTTGTCGTAAATAAAAAAAAAAACAGTTTGCTATAAGCAATTAAAAAACCTCATTGACGATCACGATTAGAGAGTACACACTAACACCCCCCCCCCCCCCCCCCCCCAACACCACCACCACCACGTGTATGACTGGGAGCCCCGCCTGGACAGATTTCTGGACTGCAAGTTTAAAAACTCTGTTTTTGAAAAGAAGATTGTTCATTTTGCTGCACATGCTGTAGGTATCAGTTTTGTGGCATTATTAAAGATGTGTATGTATTCTGAACCCATTTTTGCGCAAAGTTGAATGATTTTTGATGACTGATCTGCTCTGCTGTTTTAATAAACTTGGTAGGATTAACTTGAATTCAAATTAATGTTGTTTGTGTATTCTATCGTGCACTGCCCACAGACTCACGGGGGGAAACCTGAGATTTTCTGTGTTTTGAGAAAAGGTTGTTTTTCCCACACCTGATTGAAAGCAGTTCCGTTCACTCTCACTTTCTGTGTCCTGTTGGTTAAGAAGTTCAAAATCCAGCCCACAAGACTATTGCCTATATGAAAATGTTCTAAAAGCCTTGAGGCTAACACGTGCGGCTGGATTGTGTTAAAAACAGATGACAAGTCAATAAACAAAAGTCTTACATGTGTTCCTTTCCCCTCCAGATCTTTAAAAAGCAAATTTAATAAAGTGACTGTAGCATCTTCTACTCCTCTGTTGGACCTATAAGCACTGCATGGGATCAATGTTGTGCTCAGTTGTCTTCAGAATTTCAGATCTTACAAGTTTCTCAACAAATTTCATTACAACCCATGTTAGTGCGATTGGTCTGAAATCATTGAGGGTCTTGGGAGAAGTGATTTTTGGGACAGCATCCTTCCAGACTCATGGCACGTGCTACATCTTTACAGACTGATTAAACTGTATGCTGTCATTTGGTGCTATATAAATAAACTGGATTGATCGTGATGCACCAACAACCTGGTTTTAAGGTGTGTATTCACATTTGGCCTGGTTGCCCCCCCACTCCCCTGCTGACCTGCACACACATTGCACCACACGTACCAGGCTTCAGTGATCAGAGCTGCTTAGTTTGTGGGGCACATTAACATCATTATCTTATCAAATGCAGTCGCACAGAGTCAGTCGGAACACAATGTTATCTTGATCTTCCAGACTGGTCGTACATGACAGAAGGAATTAGGGTATGAAAGATATTGTTCCCAGCTCTGTTCCTCAGGGATCCCCTAACCTACACAAGCTGATTATGTCATTCAAGTGTGCTCAGTCAATCAAGAGCTAACAGACACCTGAATGAAGTCAGTTTAGCTGAATAAACTTGGGAGTTTCTCTCAGAGCCATAAGTAGCATTTAAAAAACACTTTGGGAAATAGACTGAATGCACCTTGTGCAGCACACACCTTTTGAGAACCTTTGAGACTACCCCAGCAGCTGCAGACCCATCCAGCTACTCTTGGGTTCCATCCGGTGTCTGCAGAAGACTGCTGAGTCCAAGATCCACTACAGTCCACTGGATCCACTGTGGTATCAGCAGGAAGACTGACAATGTCTATCTGAACACATCCTGAGTACATTCTGTCATCAGATGGAGACATTTCACTCCTTGCACATAACACTCCATTATAATGTGTGCATCCAGATGCCACCATACCTTCTTCTGACATCTTGTTTCCATCTCTATTCCAAAAGGCACCCAACCCTGTGACAGTGAAATGCCTCTGCAGTCCAACCTGCAGAGAATATTTCAGCTCCTACCTTCTCACGGTTCTGACGTGATTCTCTTGAGCTTTGCCACCGTAAAACATAATAGGGCAATTCCCAAGATAAATGCAGTGACATCACTGGGCTCCACTAGTTCTACCAGCTTTTCACACTAGTCACATGGCTGATTTGTATTTTGGCTGAGCAGGAGAGGGCAGAGTTTCTGGAATGCTCTTGAGGGAAAAATATGGAGTTTGGTAAAATCCATGCATATGAAGAACATTTTTCTTCCCACTCAGTTGTTCACAGACAGGTGACCTCACTGCTAAAACCTTCAGCATTTCTGGACAGATCTCATCAACCCCCGGGGCCTTACCACTGCAGAGTTGTTTGACTACCTCAGTGACTTCCACCAGGGAAACTGATGAAAATCCTCCATCAGCTTCCAGCTCTTCCCCTACTTCAGAGGGTGCTCCAGTCCCCAGGAGCAGTCCTGGAGGAGGGCCGACCGGGCAGTCGCCCGGGGGGGCACGAGCGTGCGAAAAAAAAAGTAAAAAAAAAAAAAATAAAACCGGGGGGAGGGGGGGTTATCCTGATGGGGGAGTTCATGGTTACGTTACGGCAGAGCGCCCCCCCCATCTCACCTCTCGCGTTAGGTGAACAACGCTGCACAGTGCAGAGTTTGTGTAGGGGGGAATCATTCAATGTTTGGACGAGGAGGTGGTCGAAACGAAGTAAAGCGTAATCATGGATAGGAAATGATCAAAGCCATCAGGTGCACAATTTCGAAAGAAAAAGAAAGAAGAAAAGGAGAAACGAGCAAAGGAAAAAGGTATGTATTGATTTACGTATTCATGCAGCTTCACAGTGCTTTAAACTCTGTGGACGCTGAGCGACCACAGAGTTTAACAGCGAAGCAAAGACTGCGGCGAAACGAGACGAGTCATTGGATAAATGCTGGGCTTTGTCCCGCCCATCGGATGCTCAGTGTGTCTGGGGGTCTATGGGGCAGTGGGCGGGCCTCGGCTGGCCTGGACGCTCAGCTTCTGCATGATGATTGGATGATCTGTCTGAGGCTGAATCCCTTTTTGATTGACAGCGAAATGAGCGAATCAGCGATCTTTTGGTGTAAACATCCGTGGGAGCATTTTCGTTCTGTTCTGAGTTGAACCGGAGACTTTCCTAATCCTCTTAGCGGCATTTTCTTTGTTAAAAACGACTAGCGACAAATCGAGCTTCTATTTCTGATGTTTTTTTGTAGCTGCTTGTGTTTGGAGACTGACTTCTATCACTCTTTCTGACTTCTATCTCAGTTTCTGTCCCTACCGAGCAGCGGGTGCTGCTGAGCTCCTCCACCGTCACAAAGCGCTCACAGGCGGACAAACTTCACACGAGCCTCGCGCCAGTCCCAGCTAGCGAGCTAGCTAGGTAGCAAGCTGCACATAATGGCAGACAATTTGAATGTTGTTGTGGATTTTGGTGAAGCCATTTGATAGTCTTCCTTATGAAGAAGCCGTGGCTGCTGTCATGGCTTCAGCTCTCAATGGTTTGCAGGCCAAAGTTAAAGCAACAGCCCCCAGGTCAATGTTTGTACATTGCTATGCACACAGACTGAATCTGGTTCTGTCTCAGGGGGCTAAATGCTTATCTGAGTGCAGAATATTTTTTGCATCACTCTCTGGGTTTGCCACGTTTTTCTCTAAATCCACAAAGAGGATGTCTTTTCTTGAGTCTGCAGGCTGCTCAAGGTTGCCCAGAAATGCTCCAACTGGATGGAATTTCACATCACGGATAGTGAGCACTGTGGCAAACAAATGCAAACTTTTGTATATAGACTGTTTGTTTTCCTCTTACTTCTTTTGCACTTCTTGTTATTTATGACAAATTATTGTGGTTTGCCATTTTTGCCTTTAAAGAGTGTTAACTTCTTCACTTGTTGCTTCCTGTTACTTATGATACACAATAGTGTTTGTTATTTCTTCTTATGTGTACAGTAATAGATATAGAATTTACCTCTGTCTTTAGTTCATTTATTTATGATACATGATTATGTTTTACCATTTTTGCCACTTGCCAAGTGCACTCTGTTGGTAAAACTGAATGACTTGTGCAATATTTTGACCATCGGGTGGCGCTGTAGTGCAGTTGTGATTTCTTAAATACCTGTACTGTACATAGTTGTAATGTGAAGTCACTGAGTCTTTTGTTTTTTTATGTTCAAAAACTTTATTGAAGTAATTATTGTTTATCTTTGTGTTTGTTATTGCAGTAGACATTAAAACCGGAAATTTGTTCTTGAAAATAGCTGTTGTGAGTTAATCTGTGGGATTGTGGGTGTTCTGGACAAAGTTAGTGTTTTCATGGGTGGTGGGGCGGAGGTGGTGGCCACGTTATTGTGCGCGGGGGGGGGGGGGGGGGGGGGGGCGCACGCAGGGGGTTTCGCCCGGGGAGTAAATCACTGTAGGACCGCCACTGCCAGTCCCCTTGAAGATCAGGCCACAGCTCCCCACTGCAGCTTCAGCAATGGAAGCTTTGAACACTGCCCATTCTGGTTCAATGCCCCCTGGGTCCAGAGGGATGCTAGAAAAGCTCCACCAGAGGTCGGACAGTGGAGTCCTCCAGACGTTCCCAGTTCACCTGCACTACCCGTTTGGGCTTACGAGGTCTTATCCAACTCACCACCAGATGGTAATCAGTTGACAGCTCTGACCCTCTCTTCACCCAAGTGTCCAGAACATGCAGCCTCAGATCAGATGATATGATCACAAAATCGATCATCGATCTTTGGCCTGGGGTGCTGTGGTACCATGTACACTTATAAGCATCCTTATGTTCGAACATGGTGTTAGTTATGGACAGTCCGTGAGTAGCACAGAAGTCCAATAACAAACAACCATTCGGGTTTAGATCGGGGAGGCCGTTCCTCCCAATCACGCCTCTCCAGGTGTCAGTCAGAGTTTACTCCCCCGCCATCCGAATTTGGAGGGAGGCAACCCTCTCATCTACCGGGGTAAAGTCCAACGTAGTGGCGCTCAGCTGGCCACTTGTGAGTATCCCGACACTGGCCTGGTGCCTCACCCCCTGGGCAACTCCAGACAAGAATGAGGTCCAACCCCTATCATGGAGGGTGGTTCCAGAGTCAATGCTGTGCACAGAAGCAAGGCCCACCAGATCTAACTGGTATTGCTCCACCTCCCGCACAAGCTGTGGATCCTTCCCCCACAACAAGGTGATGTTCCACACCCCCAGAGCTAGCCCCTGCCGCCTGCGTCTGGTCCGCCGGGGCCCTCGACTTTCACTGCCACCCATGGCACAGTGCACCCGACACCAATGGTTGATGAAAGATGAAAGGTCCATGTTGCCTTTTCGGGCTGTGCCTGACTGGGTTCCATGGCAAGCCCAGCCACCAGGTGCTCATTGATGGGCCCTCCATCCAGGCCTGGCTACAGACAGGGGCCCCGGGCTTCCTCCAGGCCGGGTCACATTTCCTTTGCCTCATTTTGTCACAACTCTCAGGTTCATAGCAGCACACAAACCTCTCCACCACGATAAGGTGATGGTTCCCGGAGAGGTAAAAGTCTTCCTCTCATGCCTAAAGCAGTTGAGTCCACAGTCTGGAAATTATGTCAATTCTTCAAACAACAAAATGGAAGTCCTGTCTTGCATTGACTTTTATGCACTTGGTCGTGGTTGATTGTTTACTCTTCTGGTAACCTTATAATGGCCTCAAAGACATGATATTGTAGATGGGAGTTACAGCTATACTCAAACGTTTACATACCCTGGCAGAATTTTTGTTTTTTGGCCATTTTTCAGATAATATGAATGATAACACAAAAACTTTTTTCCCCTCATGGTTAGTGGTTGGGTCAAGCCCTTTATTGTCAAACAACGGTGTTTACTCTTTTTAAATCATAATGATAACAGAAACTACCCAGATGACCCTGATGAAAAGTTGACATCCCCCTGTTCTTAATACAATGTGTTGCCTCCTTTAACATCAACGACAGCTTGGAGTCTTTTGGGGTAGTTGTGGACGAGGCTCTCTGATGGAAAACTGCCATGTCTTGGACTTTATTTACATCACTTATGAAGAAATACAAACAGTATGACACTCTATGGTAAATAAATCTGTATGGAGTAGACATTTCTCAAACCCTGAGTGACTGCACAAGGAGAAGAGTGAGGAAACCCACCAAGACACCCAGACAACCCAGAATAAGTTATAGGGTTATGTGGCTGTGGTTGGAGAAATTATGCACAGTGCAAGCTTTGCATTTTGTATCACCAGTTATACAGCTTCATGATGAAGTGGTATAGAGGAGGATTTTCTTTAAAAAAGATCTGAAAGTTTAGCTACATTTTGCCAGAAGGTACATCTGAGATGCAAGTCTAGATTTGATCTTTGTTGGTGAAAGAAAATCCTTCTCCACTGTACTCCACTATGAAGCTACTTTAAGTGTTAAATGACTGAAGTAAAGTTAAAAAGAGAATTACAAATGGTGTGGAACCACAGAATGTGTTTAAAATGATAACTTCACAAGGTAATATCGGTAATTCCTATATATAAAGTCATGCCAAAGAAGTATGCAGTGCCATAACCACCCACTTTGACCAATTAAAGCACTATGTATGGATAGAATTGATGGTTAAGGGCAATTGTTCCTAGTGCAGAAAGTTACTAGCTCAAGGCCACCCCTGCCTCCTCTTCATGTAATGTGGAGTTGTGTCAGTAAAGGCATCCAGTGTAAAACCTATGCCAAATCATCATGTAGATCCACTTCAGATCTGCTGTAGTGACCACAAGTGAAACATAGGAGAACCCAAAGGGACTTACTTACTTACTTACTGTAATGGAGCCAAGACCAAAGGTAAGGTTCATCTATGGTAAACCTGAACATTCATCAGAATGAATTTAAGCAAACAATAATGCTGGGATGGGCTCCAGCCCCCCGTGGCCCTTAACTGGAGTAAGTAGAAAGTGAATGAATGAATAAATAATGCTAACATACTATTCCAGTGTTGAATTCATCTGTCATTTAATAGTCACGGTCTTACCTCAACATACTGGAAGCTCATGCCCACGAAGAAGTTTGCAGACCAATTGGTGAAACCAGCAACTGCAACTGCTGCAGGTCGAGGCCCTTGGCTGAAGAACTCTGCCACAATGAACCAGGGAATGGGGCCAGGGCCAATTTCAAAGAAGGCCACAAAGCTGAAGATGGCCACAATACTGATATAGGACATCCACTTGAGCTGGTCCTGATGAACACAGAAAATCAGACACATTCACTGACTTTATTTAAAGTGCTGTACCTTGTTTTGCACCCATTTTCTCCTTGTTTGAGAGTACTGCTTCAAGTGTAACCTAGCCCCGGCTCCATTAGAACAAAATGAGACCACTTTTTTTTTAATCAGTGTGTTAGTTCAACATGCAGATCCACCATGGATTTTTATTGTGGCGACCTCAAGTGCAAACAAGGAAGCAGCCAAAGGGATTTACAGATGTATGAGAAGTTAAACAAAAATGGTTGTAGTGATTTATTTTGGCCACAGCTTTATATTTTGAACGAAAGTGGTGATAGTCATAACAACAGATAACTCCTTTGATTTACTTTATCCATAACACACTTTTATGTCAAAAAAATCACATAAAAACGGTAGCATTACATCATGAAATAATACTATAAATATAACACTGGTGTGCAAAAAAAAAAGAGAACTGATTTAAGGGTCATTTTGGGGTGCTGAGTCCGAATCTAAGCTCAGATTTCCTTGATCATATCACGTTTTTTTGCAATCTGCATGTTCCGTATTGTTTCTGTGAAGGCTTTCAGTTGTCCAGGTGGTTTCCATAGTATAGAAGCTTGAATCTTCAACTGGACTGGGTTGCTTGACGCGAGGACATTTCAATTCTCATCGCAGAAGCTTCCTCAGCTAAATTTCTTGCTCTGGTAGTCTGACTTCTGTCTTGACTCTTGTAGAGAAGAACAAACAGAAGCCACAAAAGCTGGAGTTTTAAACCTAACAAGACCCCTCCTAGAGCAAGAATTTAGCTGAGGAAGCTTCTGCAATTATAAGAAAAACATCCTCGTGTCAAGCAACCCAGTCCAGTCGAAGATTCAAGCTTCTATACTATGTTCCGTATTGGTGGATTATTCAAAAGTTCCTCATTCACTCACGAGTTTGACACCACTAATCACACACAAAAGCAGCTTCAGAAGCACAGTTTGTAATCCAGCGTCATGAAATGTGAACAAAGAGCCGTAATATCGTTTATGGCGCTGAAGAGGTTGCAAGATTTCAGTTTTTGCTTCAATGCTTGATACGAGAAATAGCCATGAAGTTAGAAAATTATCTGTTCCCAGATAAAGTAGTGAGGTTAAGAAACATTGTCATTTTTAGACATATGTTTTACTGTAACAGCAGTTAGTTTCTTAACAGGAATGTTTGTTATTGTGTGACAGGTTCAGCAATTTAGAGTTTAGTGAAGACTTTGTGAAGACTTTGCCCTGATTCTTTCGGTTCTATCTGTGGTTGCTTCACTTTACGACCTCAAAGATGTAGCATCAATACTTTAATTCAGAAGAGTGTACCTTGCTTATTTTGGAGTACCACTTGGTGACCAGGACAAAAATTGGGCACCTCATCAAGTTTGCAGAACTTGTGTGGAAACACTGAGATCCTGGTCCCAAGGAAAGAATGCTAAGCTCAAATTTGGTGTGCTAATTGTTTGGAGACAACCAAAAAAAACACTTAGATAACTGCTACTTCTGCTTTGTGAACATCAAGGGATTGAATAAGAAAACAAATAAAAACTTGCAATACCCCAACGTACCATCTGCTACACAACCGTTCCCCACACTGATGAAATACCCATAGCCGTTTTCACCAAACTCCCAGACATTGATGAGGACCAGTTTACTTCGTCCACATCTCCATCCGTTTCACAGTGCATGAGGTATGGGATGGGATGCAGATGGAGTTTCTCTGTATAGCCAGTCCTACTACTGATCGTTTTAAAGTGACATTATGTGTTACCTTTTCATGTATTTTTGCATGCTTCTAGTTTAAGCTGCAAATTTAATTCTGTGAGAAAGACACAAAACTAAGAAAAAAGAGCAATTGGAGATTTCTGACATCTGCCAATCCAGATCTGGATCACCTCCAATACTCAGTGGAATCTTCTATGCCTTAATATCTATCTGTAGTGCAAATGTGGTGAGAATATGTGAAGTAGTTTTGATGTAATCCTTCAAAGTGTATATAAAGTGAAATCTTGATCCAGAATCCGGATCTGGAGCTGAATCACTTCCAAAATTCAATGGCTAATATGTATCTGTGGTGAAAATTTGGTGAGAATCTGAGTAGTTTTGACCTAATCCTTCAAAGACTATATAAAGTGAAACTTGATCCAGAATCTGGATCCGGATCCAGATCACGTCAAAAATGTAATGGAGTTTTCCATGGCCTAATATCTATCTCTGTTGAAAATTTCGTCAAAATCCATGCAGTAGATTTAAAGTAATCCTGCTAAAAGTAATCCTTCAGAGCCTATATAAAGTGGAACTTAATCCAGAATCCGGATCCAGATCTGAATCAACTCCAAATGGGATTTTCCATGGCCTAATATCTATCTGTGGTGAAAATGTCATCAAAATCCATGCAATAGTTTTGACGTAATTCTGCTAACAGACAGACAGACAGACAAATAAACATATGTGATTTTATTGCGCCCTTGGCGGATATAATTAGCTTCTCAGTGGTGCCTTAGCTGTGATGAGCATAATGCTCCAGATTGTACGATTAACAGAGAAACAGCGTAAAATAATTCGAAATTTGCGCACAAGATATCGCACCGACAGGCAGGCGTGCACAAACCCAGTGCGAGAGTTTGTGCACGCACCAGTGTCCATCGAGCAGGAACAGTGCCAGGTGCACCACATGGCAATTCTTATGTGGAAGAAATAAAAACTAGCTGGTACGTGTGGAACCACAATGCGTCACTTATGTGAAATGAATAAAAAAAAATAAAAACCAGCTGGTACCTGTGGGACCACATCGCGCTGCTTATGTGGAATAAAAAAACACCACCCGGGACACAAACTCATGCCTTTCAAAACCTCTGATCCACCAATCTGAGACTGAGCTACAGAGGTGTTCTTCTGAAAGCTGCAGGAAGCTGCCTCATATCAGGTAGGACATGGAAGTATTACAAAAAAAATGAAATGAAATGAAATCAATTTTATTTATATAGCGCCAAATCACAACAAACAGTTGCCCCAAGGCGCTTTATATTGTAAGGCAAAAGCCATACAATAATTACAGAAAAACCCCAACGGTCAAAACGACCCCCTGTGAGCAAGTACTTGGCGACAGTGGGAAGGAAAAACTCCCTTTTAACAGGAAGAAACCTCCAGCAGAACCAGGCTCAGGGAGGGGCAGTCTTCTGCTGGGACTGGTTGGGGCTGAGGGAGAGAACCAGGAAAAAGACATGCTGTGGAGGGGAGCAGAGATCGATCACTAATGATTAAATGCAGAGTGGTGCATACAGAGCAAAAAGAGAAAGAAACACTCAGTGCATCATGGGAACCCCCCAGCAGTCTAAGTCTATAGCAGCATAACCAAGGGATGGTCCAGGGTCACCTGATCCAGCCCTAACTATAAGCTTTAGCGAAAAGGAAAGTTTTAAGCCTAATCTTAAAAGTAGAGAGGGTGTCTGTCTCCCTGATCTGAATTGGGAGCTGGTTCCACAGGAGAGGAGCCTGAAAGCTGAAGGCTCTGCCTCCCATTCTACTCTTACAAACCCTAGGAACTACAAGTAAGCCTGCAGTCTGAGAGCGAAGCGCTCTAATGGGGTAATATGGTACTATGAGGTCCCTAAGATAAGATGGGACCTGATTATTCAAAACCTTATAAGTAAGAAGAAGAATTTTAAATTCTATTCTAGAATTAACAGGAAGCCAATGAAGAGAGGCCAACACGGGTGAGATATGCTCTCTCCTGCTAGTCCCCGTCAGTACTCTAGCTGCAGCATTCTGAACCAACTGAAGGCTTTTTAGGGAACTTTTAGGACAACCTGATAATAATGAATTACAATAGTCCAGCCTAGAGGAAATAAATGCATGAATTAGTTTTTCAGCATCACTCTGAGACAAGACCTTTCTGATTTTAGAGATATTGCGTAAATGCAAAAAGGCAGTCCTACATATTTGTTTAATATGCGCTTTGAATGACATATCCTGATCAAAAATGACTCCAAGATTTCTCACAGTATTACTAGAGGTCAGGGTAATGCCATCCAGAGTAAGGATCTGGTTAGACACCATGCTTCTAAGATTTGTGGGGCCAAGTACAATAACTTCAGTTTTATCTGAGTTTAAAAGCAGGAAATTAGAGGTCATCCATGTCTTTATGTCTGTAAGACAATCCTGCAGTTTAGCTAATTGGTGTGTATCCTCTGGCTTCATGGATAAATAAAGCTGGGTATCATCTGCGTAACAATGAAAATTTAAGCAATACCGTCTAATAATACTGCCTAAGGGAAGCATGTATAAAGTGAATAAAATTGGTCCTAGCACAGAACCTTGTGGAACTCCATAATTAACTTTAGTCTGTGAAGAAGATTCCCCATTTACATGAACAAACTGTAATCTATTAGACAAATATGATTCAAACCACCGCAGCGCAGTGCCTTTAATACCTATGACATGCTCTAATCTCTGTAATAAAATTTTATGGTCAACAGTATCAAAAGCAGCACTGAGGTCCAACAGAACAAGCACAGAGATAAGTCCACTGTCCGAAGCCATAAGAAGATCATTTGTAACCTTCACTAATGCTGTTTCTGTACTATGATGAATTCTAAAACCTGACTGAAACTCTTCAAATAGACCATTCCTCTGCAGGTGATCAGTTAGCTGTTTTACAACTACCCTCTCAAGAATCTTTGAGAGAAAAGGAAGGTTGGAGATTGGCCTATAATTAGCTAAGATAGCTGGGTCAAGTGATGGCTTTTTAAGTAATGGTTTAATTACTGCCACCTTAAAGGCCTGTGGTACATAACCAACTAACAAAGATAGATTGATCATATTTAAGATTGAAGCATTAAATAATGGTAGGACTTCCTTGAGCAACCTGGCAGGAATGGGGTCTAATAAACATGTTGATGGTTTAGATGAAGTAACTAATGAAAATAACTCAGACAGAACAATCGGAGAGAAAGAGTCTAACCAAATACCGGCATCACTGAAAGCAGCCAAAGATAACGATACATCTTTGGGATGGTTATGAGTAATTTTTTCTCTAATAGTCAAAATTTTGTTAGCAAAGAAAGTCATGAAGTCATTACTAGTTAAAGTTAATGGAATACTCAGCTCAATAGAGCTCTGACTCTTTGTCAGCCTGGCTACAGTGCTGAAAAGAAACCTGGGGTTGTTCTTATTTTCTTCAATTAGTGATGAGTAGAAAGATGTCCTAGCTTTACGGAGGGCTTTTTTATAGAGCAACAAACTCTTTTTTCCAGGCTAAGTGAAGATCTTCTAAATTAGTGAGACGCCATTTCCTCTCCAACTTACGGGTTATCTGCTTTAAGCTACGAGTTTGTGAGTTATACCATGGAGTCAGACACTTCTGATTTAAAGCTCTCTTTTTCAGAGGAGCTACAGCATCCAAAGTTGTCTTCAATGAGGATGTAAAACTATTGACGAGATACTCTAACTCCCTTACAGAGTTTAGGTAGCTACTCTGCTCTGTGTTGGTATATGACATTAGAGAACATAAAGAAGGAATCATATCCTTAAACCTAGTTACAGCGCTTTCTGAAAGACTTCTAGTGTAATGAAACTTATTCCCCACTGCTGGGTAGTACATCAGAGTAAATGTAAATGTTATTAAGAAATGATCAGACAGAAGGGAGTTTTCAGGGAATACTGTTAAGTCTTCAATTTCCATACCATAAGTCAGAACAAGATCTAAGATATGATTAAAGTGGTGGGTGGACTCATTTACATTTTGAGCAAAGCCGATAGAGTCTAATAATAGATTAAATGCAGTGTTGAGGCTGTCATTCTCAGCATCTGTGTGGATGTTAAAATCGCCCACTATAATTATCTTATCTGAGCTAAGCACTAAGTCAGACAAAAGGTCTGAAAATTCACAGAGAAACTCACAGTAACGACCAGGAGGACGATAGATAATAACAAATAAAACTGGTTTTTGGGACTTCCAATTTGGATGGACAAGACTAAGAGACAAGCTTTCAAATGAATTAAAGCTCTGTCTAGATTTTTGATTAATTAATAAGCTGGAATGGAAGATTGCTGCTAATCCTCCGCCCCGGCCCGTGCTACGAGCATTCTGACAGTTAGTGTGACTCGGGGGTGTTGACTCATTTAAACTAACATATTCATCCTGCTGTAACCAGGTTTCTGTTAGGCAGAATAAATCAATATGTTGATCAATTATTATATCATTTACCAACAGGGACTTAGAAGAGAGAGACCTAATGTTTAATAGACCACATTTAACTGTTTTAGTCTGTGGTGCAATTGAAGGTGCTATATTATTTTTTCTTTTTGAATTTTTATGCTTAAATAGATTTTTGCTAGTTATTGGTGGTCTGGGAGCAGGCACCGTCTCTACGGGGATGGGGTAATGAGGGGATGGCAGGGGGAGAGAAGCTGCAGAGAGGTGTTAAGACCACAGCTCTGCTTCCTGGTCCCAACGCTAGACAGTCACAGTTTGGAGGATCCAAAAAAATTGGCCAGATTTCTAGAAATGAGAGCTGCTCCATCTAAAGTGGGATGGATGCCGTCTCTCCTAACAAGACCAGGTTTTCCCCAGAAGCTTTGCCAATTATCAATGAAGCCCACCTCATTTTTTGGACACCACTCAGACAGCCAGCAATTCAAGGAGAACATGCGGCTAAACATGTCACTCCCGGTCTGATTGGGGAGGGGCCCAGAGAAAACTACAGAGTCTGACATTGTTTTTGCAAAGTTACACACCGATTTAATGTTAATTTTAGTGACCTCCGATTGGCGTAACCGAGTGTCATTACTGCCGACGTGAACTACAATCTTACCAAATTTACGCTTAGCCTTAGCCAGCAATTTCAAATGTCCTTCGATGTCGCCTGCTCTGGCCCCCGGAAGACAATTGACAATGGTTGCTGGTGTCGCTAACTTCACATTTCTCAAAACAGAGTCGCCAATAACCAGAGTTTGATCCTCGGCGAGTGTGTCGTCGAGTGGGGAAAAACGGTTAGAGATGTGAACGGGTTGACGGTGTACACGGGGCTTCTGTTTAGGGCTACGCTTCCTCCTCACAGTCACCCAGTCAGCCTGCTTTCCCGACTGCACGGGATCTGCCAGGGGGGAACTAACGGCGGCTAAGCTACCTTGGTCCGCACCGACTACAGGGGCCTGGCTAGCTGTAGAATTTTCCACGGTGCGGAGCCGAGTCTCCAATTCGCCCAGCCTGGCCTCCAAAGCTACGAATAAGCTGCACTTATTACAAGTACCGTTACTGCTAAAGGAGGCCGAGGAATAACTAAACATTTCACACCCAGAGCAGAAAAGTACGGGAGAGACAGGAGAAGCCGCCATGCTAAACCGGCTAAGAGCTAGTAGCTGCGCTAAGCTAGCGGATTCCTAAAAACACACAAAGTGAATAATGTGTAAATAATCCAGAGGTGATTCAGCAGAAGGAGTGCCCCAATCAAGGCACCAAACAGGCCATGAAGCAGCACAGGCAACGCACGACAACAGCGAACGCACGACAACGGTGCTAAAATAAAATAAAAATAAAAAAAATAAAAAAATAAAAACGAAAGCGTTAGCAAGCTAGTTAGCTTGCCAACGCTAATGAAAGTTAGCTGATAAAAGTGCTCCGTCGCGATGTTTCGACCGTTAGAGGTCTTCCTTAGGCGTTGGAGCACAGTAAAAAAGTTAAAAAAAAAAAATAAAAAGGTAAAAAAGTAAAAAAGTCTTGAAAAAGACTGTTAGTTCAAGTCCAAAGCAGCAGGTAGCAGTCGCTGTGTAAACAGTCCCAACAGAGAGCCAAAATTCTGATCAGTTAGTACAGTTGCCTGAAACACACAGCTCAGATACTGGCACAGGTGGACGCTGGACGTTTACTCCAATAAACCTTTTATTCAAACTACGCTGTTCTTCTGAACAATGTCTTGTCCCATTTTCCTCAGGCTTTCATAGAGAAAAGCATCCTTTTTTTTGTAGTGCACATCATTTCTGTTTCACGTGAGGTAACTTTGTACTGTTTATCTGTGGTGTTACTACTGAAGTTATTCCCTTCTATGTGTTTGCAGGTTTTACATCTACCACATTTACTAACTTTAGTGTTCTGTGTAGCATCAATCACATCCCTTCCTACCAAGGTAGGTTTTGGGGATGTAACATCACAATCTAAGCACGAGTTAGTAATAAGAGGTCTACCCTTGTTTAAGGGACTAGGGTCAGAGTCCATCACCTTGGTTTGCTGGGCTAGTGACCACCCCCTCTTATATGTAGCCATCATTATATTTTAACCCTTGTTTAAGGGACTAGGGTCAGAGTCCATCACCTTGGTTTGCCGGGCTAGTGACCACCCCCTCTTATATGTAGCCATCATTATATTTTAACCCTTGTTTAAGGGACTAGGGTCAGAGTCCATCACCTTGGTTTGCCGGGCTAGTGACCACCCCCTCTTATATGTAGCCATCATTATATTTTAACCCTTGTTTAAGGGACTAGGGTCAGAGTCCATCACCTTGGTTTGCCGGGCTAGTGACCACCCCCTCTTATATGTAGCCATCATTATATTTTAACCCTTGTTTAAAGGACTAGGGTCAGAGTCCATCACCTTGGTTTGCCGGGCTAGTGACCACCCCCTCTTATATGTAGTCATCATTATATTTTAACCCTTGTTTAAAGGACTAGGGTCAGAGTCCATCACCTTGGTTTGCCGGGCTAGTGACCACCCCCTCTTATATGTAGCCATCATTATATTTTAACCCTTGTTTAAGGGACTAGGGTCAGAGTCCATCACCTTGGTTTGCCGGGCTAGTGACCACCCCCTCTTATATGTAGCCATCATTATATTTTAACCCTTGTTTAAGGGACTAGGGTCAGAGTCCATCACCTTGGTTTGCCGGGCTAGTGACCACCCCCTCTTATATGTAGCCATCATTATATTTTAACCCTTGTTTAAGGGACTAGGGTCAGAGTCCATCACCTTGGTTTGCCGGGCTAGTGACCACCCCCTCTTATATGTAGCCATCATTATATTTTAACCCTTGTTTAAGGGACTAGGGTCAGAGTCCATCACCTTGGTTTGCCGGGCTAGTGACCACCCCCTCTTATATGTAGCCATCATTATATTTTAACCCTTGTTTAAGGGACTAGGGTCAGAGTCCATCACCTTGGTTTGCCGGGCTAGTGACCACCCCCTCTTATATGTAGTCATCATTGTATCAGAAAAGATTTTGTAGTATTTATATTAAGTAGAAAAACCTCAGTAAATGAGTTGTCAGTTAGACTAGCTCAGTATAAGTTACACAATGTACAAAGATGAAAACCAGAAATCTTCACCATTTGTGTTTTTTCTTGCTCATCAGTTTTCATTATGTGTTTGGCAGGTTTATCTGGTGTTCTGTTCACTGTTGAGTTCCACATTGATTTTTGTACTTGTGTTCCTGGATTTTATAGTTACGGTTCAGTTCTTTTTTTGTACTGTGATTATTGATTGCTTCTTTTAATGTGTTAGTTCTTCTTGTGGGGTTTCCCCTCATGTTACACTTTTTACACCTTTGAGTTCCATGGTTGTTTTTACTTTTATATTCTTGGATTTATATTTTGGTTTTGTTATTACCTCCAACTGTTATGTTTTATTTCCACTTACGCATAGATGTCTGTTTAAGTTAATTTTACCTTTTGGCTGGTTCTTGATCTTTGACCTCATCACACACCTGTCCTGCATTTTGTTCATCAATTGAGTTTGTATTTAAAGCCCCGGTTACACGGCACTAACAAAGGACACCAAAGCCAAAACAAAACAAGAAATCTGGACTTGTGTTGATTTTCGGGGACATCGTTTAACCGTCATCCAGCTTCGTTCCTGTAGCTGGCGCTTCGTCAGAATTTTCAAACTGTTGAATAATGTGAACAAATCCTGACGACAACTTCAATTTGTCCATATTCCATTTTGCTTTCTGGCTTGACGGTTCCTCAACCATCAAGACCGCCGTCTTGTTTGCGTAGTTCCCATACCATCAGCATTCCGTTTGACTGTCGTCCAACCTCCCAAGTCCAACGTCTTGCACGAACATTGGCAGTATCTGAACGGATCAATAACTAAAGATCCGACAATGGGACAAAAATGGGACAAAAAGCAATGTTTTCACATAGAAACAATAGCGGCAAGAACGTTTTATTAACTACTTTTAACTATTTATGCACGCTCCGGCCCTCTGTGACTAGAGGGGCTATGCGCACACACACAAACGGCTGTGCACCACAGACGGCTGTGCACACGTTCGCATGCCACACCCCTCTCTGGAACTTTCCTGCACACCTGTTCTCAATCAACCACTCATCACTCTCTGTAGTTCCCTCACTTCTGAGCCAGATTGTTGCATTTTATGCCTTCGCTTCCAGCTCTTTTACTTGCTCTGTTCCCGACCCGTTATTTCCTTGCTGTGTTTTTGACTACCTGCTCATTTTTTGGGCCATGCCCTAGCCTTATGTTTCTGATACTGTTGCTGATTCTGGACTGCGTTACTGTGTACTGTTGTTTTGTTTTTGGGGTTTTTTTTTGGCCTGTTTACCCAGTAAAACATTTTATCTGTATCCCTGTTGTTTCTGAGCTCTCCATTTGCATCCTGCCCTTCCTTGTCTCCAGTCATGATACCTACCCTGCACAGCTCTTCCTGTCCTCAGCTATTAGACCACTCCAGCAAAGCCTGCCTGCATATCTCCCAAACTAAAATGTAAAAACCATTGTGTCTCCAGGTTGTGTCTGCCATTTGGGCTCTTAACTGTCAGTTCCTGGGTCAACCATAACACCTACAGTTCTTTCAATCCAGGAAATGTCTCTTTCCACACGTGATTAGTGATTAGAAGCAAGAAAACATTGCTCAGATGGAAGCAATGTTTTCTTGGAACACACGAACAGCATCCTCACCAACCTTGAGGATTTCAGCCCTGACAACACAGATCCCTGCAACTTTACTGTTTCACTACCTTTGCAAATTCACTGGAATTCGGTGATTTGTAGCTAACTGGCTGGCAGATTATTCACTAGAAAATGACATTGGAGATGTCCATCATCCAAGTATGGGGATGGGAGTATACAGCAACTCAAAATAGCAGCCCTAATAGTTTTGTACAGCATAGTCATTTTTCAGGGCTGTGCCATTATCTAGTCACTGTGACAGCATGCAGTTTTTGTAGAAATGTAGTGCTTCAATTGTAAGCAGACCAGTGGCCATTAGACCGCAGGTGGTGTACTCACAGATTCCTCTGACAACTGCCTACTTGTCTATCCTCTGTTTCATCACAGCCTACTTTCTCAGCTCCTTATACAGCCTGGAATTTCGACAAAGATATGTACTGCTCCTGCTTTGAATGATATTCAGAGTGCCCTTATGTGGACACTGGTTTGTCCAGTGTAATACCTGGCATCTTTCACCATATTGCCATTAAAGAAGGCCCACATTCCAGTCAGATCATTTGTTGTGTGTGAAGAAACCTCAAGCAGACCAGACTCAAAGGGGTGATCCTCTGCTTGGGCCATGCTACCAACACAAATTAAAAAACAATTCACAAAATGAATATACAGGAATATACTCCTTCAAAAGTGCAGGAGCATGTGCAGTCCTGGAAGCAGCTTTCCGCCATACCTAAAATAAGGTGTGCTTGACCATCTTATCAGTAAATTAACAAAAAAGTCACAATTTGGATCAAATTTCTTTGATGATCTACAAATGCCAGTTACACTGGACCCCAGAGAGAAAAGAAGGACACAGCTTGTCAAAACAGCCATAAAACCATAAATAATGCCATAAACCATAAAAATGGGACCATAAAACCATAAAAATGTTATGATTTATGACCCCCCCATCCCTCCCCTCCCTCTCCCCTCACAAGCCCCACCTCCAAACCCCACCCCCCAAGCCCCACCTCCCCTGCCCCTCCCACCTGCAGCTAATATTTTAATACCTTTTTATATTTTATTTTTATTTATTTTTTTTTTTATTTTTTTTTTTAATTCCTGATTAAAGAACAATTGAAAAAATAACTATCTTTAATGTAATTATGGGAGGATTTCTTTAATGTAGCAATTAAAGAAATATGATATAATTAAAAGTGAATATCTAAAACAGAGTCATCAGCGTCTAATATTTTAATACCCTTTTATATTTTTTAACTCCTGAATTTGTAATTCCTGAATTAAAGAACAATAAAAAAAAGTATCTTTAATGTAAATATGGGAGGATTTCTTTAATATAGTAAGTAGGGTTAATGTTGCCTCTTTGCTGCACAACAGAGTGTCCTACTAACGGTTAATGAAATAGTGGTTTATAATTAATATATTTTTTAAATTCTTGAATTAAAGAACAATTTAAAAATAACCGTATCTTTAATGTAAGTATGGGATGATTTCTTTATAATACAGTAAGGAAGGTTAATGTTGCCTCTTTGCTGCACAACAGAGTGTCCTACTAACGGTTAATGAAATAGTGGTTTATAATTAATATATTTTTTAAATTCTTGAATTAAAGAACAATTTAAAAATAACCGTATCTTTAATGTAAGTATGGGATGATTTCTTTATAATACAGTAAGGAGGGTTAATGTTGCTTCTTTGCTGCACAACAGAGTGTCCTACTAACGGTTAATGAAATAGTGGTTTATAATTAATATATTTTTTAAATTCTTGAATTAAAGAACAATTTAAAAATAACCGTATCTTTAATGTAAGTATGGGATGATTTCTTTATAATACAGTAAGGAGGGTTAATGTTGCTTCTTTGCTGCACAACAGAGTGTCCTACTAACGGTTAATGAAATAGTGGTTTATAATTAATATATTTTTTAAATTCTTGAATTAAAGAACAATTTAAAAATAACCGTATCTTTAATGTAAGTATGGGATGATTTCTTTATAATACAGTAAGGAGGGTTAATGTTGCTTCTTTGCTGCACAACAGAGTGTCCTACTAACGGTTAATGAAATAGTGGTTTATAATTAATATATTTTTTAAATTCTTGAATTAAAGAACAATTTAAAAATAACCGTATCTTTAATGTAAGTATGGGATGATTTCTTTATAATACAGTAAGGAGGGTTAATGTTGCTTCTTTGCTGCACAACAGAGTGTCCTACTAACGGTTAATGAAATAGTGGTTTATAATGAATATATTTTTTTAATTCTTGAATTAAAGAACAATTTAAAAATAACCGTATCTTTAATGTAAGTATGGGATGATTTCTTTATAATACAGTAAGGAGGGTTAATGTTGCTTCTTTGCTGCACAACAGAGTGTCCTACTAACGGTTAATGAAATAGTGGTTTATAATGAATATATTTTTTAATTCCTGAATTAAAGAACAATTTAAAAAGAACAGTATCTTTAATGTAAGTATGGGATGATTTCTTCATAATACAGTAAGGAGGGTTAATGTTGCTTCTTTGCTGTTATGGATAAGATGTGGATTGAGGAGCGGTCCAGTATCTGACTGAACCCAGCATGAAATAATCAGAAGCAGTTCCAAAAAGAAAACACATTTATTTTTCTCCCTTTGTGCTATACATGAAATACTAAATAATTAGAGTTCTGGTGAGGTGAAAAGGCAGTGCGCTCTCTCAGCGTCTCAACAGTCGGAGTCTGAACGTTCAGGACTCAGGAGTTCCCGCCAACACCCCCCCCCCCCCCCCCCCCCCCCCCCCCCCCCAGGTGACTTTCCCAGACTGTACTCTGCGAAGGAGGAACAGAGATGAGATTATTCAACACTTATTACTACGAAATATTGTTTAGAGGCAAACTTATCAGCTACACGTTTAGGTCTGGTTTCAAACTTAGTTTAAAGAGGCTGCTGCTCACAGGTAGTGGAGGATCATTAATCCGCACGCCACTGCCGTGAGGAGCACGCCAAACACTTTCCACCAATAATTACTTATAGGTGCGTATAAACGCCAATTTACATTCACGGATAAACTTTTGAGAATATTCACCTCTGTCGTGTGCTGACAACGTTTGCCTCTCACCCTCGTCCTCCTTCACAGGCGCGATGTCAGACTCTGAAACGGCCCTCAGCGTCCCCACACGGTCGTCACAAGGTCGTATTCTCCGGCAATCTTATCCAACTCACTGCTGGTTTGAATGTTATTCTTCATCACTACATTGGTACCAGCTGGAAGTCCTCAGATCTGCACGTGAACATCACAGGTGTCGTGGAGTGTCCTGATAGAGAGCCGCACGAGAATGCAACAGGTGCAGCCAATCATCGTAACAGTGGAGAGAGACTCTTCTGCAGCACATTTTCCTCAGAGAACAGCCCCAAATCACCTGGGAAGGAAAATAAACACAAACAACCCAACCTTGTCCTGCCAAACCCCCCCAACACACAACATTTGCTGCACAACAGAGTGTCCTACTAACGGTTAATGAAATAGTGGTTTATAATTAATATATTTTTTAATTCCTGAATTAAAGAACAATTTAAAAACAACCGTATCTTTAATGTAAGTATGGGATGATTTCTTTATAATACAGTAAGGAGGGTTAATGTTGCTTCTTTGCTGCACAACAGTGTCCTACTAACGGTTAATGAAATAGTGGTTTATAATTAATATATTTTTTAATTCCTGAATTAAAGAACAATTTAAAAACAACCGTATCTTTAATGTAAGTATGGGATGATTTCTTTATAATACAGTAAGGAGGGTTAATGTTGCTTCTTTGCTGCACAACAGTGTCCTGCTAACGGTTAATGAAATTAGGGGTTTATAATTAAACGTGAATATTTATGAAGTAATTATAATTGTTAAAATAAAAGTATTTTTTGAAGTAATTAAAGAAATAGTCTACTTTCTTTTCCTGTGTTAACAGAACTCTGTCAGTGAAACAGGATCCTGCATATAACTGAAGATCAAATTGTCAAAACAGGGCTGGTGATATTTGCATCTTAAAAGTGTGTGCGTGTGTGTATGTGGGGTGTTTAGCACAAAAGGCCGCAGGTTTTTTACAATGTTTTAGACAATCCAGGCAAGCGTCACAGATCTTAGGTATTACAGTGAGGTCATCGTTTGAAGCAATATTTTTATGAGGTCCAATTTCCTTGAGAAAATATACGTCTCCAGCTGTCCCCCTCGGATCCGTTCATGGTGCGAAGGAACACATCTGCTGACTGAGGTGTCACACTAAATTTCCTGATCAATGATTATGTGTGTTTTATGGTGTCCACCATAAAACCAGATACTGCTGGGAACTGAGGTTCTTTGAAGATTCAGCAATTGGCTGATTAAAAGAATATAGTGTTTCCACCTGCATATAATAAACTCAGCTCCCCTGTGGCGAGTCTGCTCAAAGGCAGGGTTTAAAAATCCCTCTTCAAATCCACCACTGACATGAAGCAGTCAACATGGCCGGCTGCACACCGATCGTCCGCTACCTGACAGAGACGCCGGTAAATGTTACTTGGACCACCGACGGAGCATGCGTCCTGAAAAAAGTGCAGCTGTACGTCGTGCCACTGCCGGAGGACGAGCTGACTGTGATTCTCGAGGTTCCTGAACGCCTCTCCTTCATGTTTGACCCGTACCAGTTCACAGTAGGGTTGTTTACGCTGCCATCTGGGGATACACAGAGGCATAGCACTCTCAGAGTCCCACTCACCTCCATGGACTGGGGCGTGTTTTCTACAGTGGCTGGGATAAGGATCAATGACATTGCCAGCCCCGAACCACTGAATGCCTGAAAAAAAAAGACGTAATTTCCAGATGACGTGGCTCAGTCATCAAGGGTCAACATACACAGCAAGAAGGTTCTGAGAACGTGTTGGAGGGGGAGATCAAATTGGAGTGTATTAATGACGGTCACTCTACCTCCGTGACAGCGTTGACAGAAGCCTGGTGCGAGCTGCTAACCACTTGCACAGAAAAGATTAACACCCTTTTAAAGAGGTGTCTTGCCTGACGTGATGTGATTGAGGTTTGGAAAAACCTTGCCTCTCTTTTTCTTAAAAACTCATTCACGGCTCCTCCCACTCTACAGACACCCCTATAAGCAACAGCTTATCAGAACTCATTTAAACAGCTGACATGAAGCCAGCATGTACTCTGCATGCTCTGTGATCATCCTGACCTGACCTGTCACTCTGGTTGCGGAGATTTCACTGAAAGTGACTCCCAGTTTTTAAGACTGGTGCGGGAGTCCACTGTCAAACTTTCTGGGGCTGCAGAACATCCATGGTCGAGTCCTCACTACCATTCATCCGCTGATGGGGAGCCTGTGCGGGCTCCCCATCAGCATCAGCATGACTTCGCCAGTTGCGTGTTGCCACAGTTACTTTGAAAAAGTAATCCAATTACTGATTACTCCTTGAAAAGGTAACTTATTTACTTTACTGATTACTCAGTTGTAAGAGTAACCAAGTTAGATTACTAGTTACTTTTCCCAGCTGTCGACAACAACCCTCTGCCACCTCAGCATGACAATGATGCCTGTTTTGACAAAACTCACTTTATAGTCACCCTTTCTTGACTTCAATGCAAATAAATGCTTGTTTTATAAAAAGTAAAATAATCTTTCTTGACCTCATATTTAACTGTTGACAGCACTGTAACAGGAAAAATTGCCATTTCTAACTGACATTGTTTATAAATGTAACTATTAAATTCTTTCTAACATTTTTTCTAACATTTAAATTCTCTCTAAACATTTTACTTGTCAAAATCATTATTATTATAAGTAGTATTAGTAGTTGTAGTAAAAAAAAGGCTTCAAAACTGGACCTTTAATCTAGGGGTGTTGTGGGGGGGCATATCCTTGCCCCACGCCCCCATTCCATCTGGATTCGCCCCTACTTTGGCGTTTGAGCACAAAGAATGGATAACATTTATTTATGCAGAAAACAGGACCAGATTTACAGGTAAGAAAGTTTTACTGTGTTTTCACATCATGTGGTCCTCAGAGAGTTTAGGTGCATTTGAGTAGAAAATAGTGTTAATTTCAGACGTGTCACGGAGGATCAGCTGTTTTTAGCAGCAGATACGGAGTGGCTCAGCTCAGAATTCTAAATAAAGGAGAAAAAAAGTATAAAAATCTTTGTAAAGCTCAGTGCAGGTGTGCTGTTGTCACAGCGCTTTAAGAGGTGAGGACGAGTCGTAGCTGCTGCAGAAAACCGCAGATGAAAAGCTCACAGCTCGCTTAAAGTGGGATGTTCAGTCGAACCCCGACCCCCTGCTCACGGACCAAGTTTAATGCTGCTATCGACCCACAATGCAAAAATAATAGTAACGCACAGTGACATGGAGAAGTAACTTTAATCTGATTACTGATTTGGAAAGATTAATGCGTTAGATTACTCGTTAGTAAAAAAGGTGGTTAGATTAGAGTAACGCGTTACTAAGTAACGCGTTACTTAGTAACGCGTTACTAAGTAACGCATTACTTAGTAACGCGTTACTTAGTAACGCGTTACTTAGTAACGCGTTACTCTAATCTAACCACCTTTTTTACTAACTACCGGCATCACTGCCAGTTGCTGCGGGCAGTTAGCCAGTTGTGGTGGAGGACTGGAGTCAGGAGCAGCAGGGGGCTTCACGAGGCCATGTGGGGTTCCATCACCCCTGGTCAGTACCACTCGAGCCAGGCTGGGGTGACAGGTCTCCCTCCTCACCGGCTTCTGCGCCAGAAGAGGATGTGCGGCTCCTTCCCACTGTTGCAGCAGCTGGGTCATCGAGCGAGGTACAAGACTCTGTGCGGGGTGAGAAATATGCCACATCCTTCATTGCAGACCAGCCAGACGGCTTCTTGTTGGAAGAATTTCATTAAAGTCACCATGGCTCATTTACTTCTGACGGTGATCAAAACTTACAGACAGAAACTCTGCTACGGATGTTGGATTGTTCATCCTAGCCAAAAAAATCACAAGTGTCTGGAGCCATTAAATTAATACTTTTATACCAGACACTTTGATCGACTCATGACAAAACTGTGGACCCCGCAGTTCATCCCAGCAGTCTTAAAACTCCTGGCACAGCAGTTCATCAAAGAGTGCAGGGTGTGGCAGAGAACATTCTTACTCAGCTGAAATATTGTGATCATTTCGGTGAAAAGCTCACCGAATTGAACACGTGTTTTGGTGAAGACTTCCAGTTAGATGTGCAGGAGTTGAAAGCTGTCTGGAATTCCGAGGACTGAAAATCTGCATTTCTTTAAATAACATCATTATTTTCTTTTCTGCCATGGGTAATTGTGTGATGAAATTGTTTCAAAGTGTGAGGGAAGTGTATGTTATACGCAGACTCTCCGTGGTTTAAGCTGCAGCATGTCTTTACATTATACACTCTGTTTGTGGACGTGATGGCGTGGTGTCTCAAACACCACTAACTACTGAGGACAGAGATCTTCCCCACACTATTAAAGCTGAATACTGAGATTAACCGTAAATGTGAGGAGCATGTATTACTGAGCGTCCATCAAGTACGTACGCAAACAAATGCTTCTGTTTCTTCATTTTTTTTCTGTATGTAAGTGTGGCTTTAATGAATATATGAACCATATATTCTAATCTCATACAGCCTGCGTTCTTTCCAATAATGTTGCTGAAAAATAAGATAAGGATTTATTGATCTCACAGTGGAGAAATTCACATGTTACGTCAGCTCTTAGTAAACACACAAGATGAGTGCGAGTAGAAGAAAATGTGCATCAAACAGCGTGTGCAAAGCAATAATAATAATACTTGTAAATATATAAACTTGATTGGAATTAAAAAATAGGGGCATCTTACAATATGTGAAGTGGTGTTTAGATGTGATAAGGTGACACTAGTGCTAGAATTTGTAAACAAGTTGTTATTGCATGTGATTTGTGGACATATTATTGCATGTGGTTATTTCACAGTGTTATTGTACAGCCTGACAGCAGCAGGGAGGAAAGACCTGCAGTATCGTTCCTTCTTCCACTGAGGGTGCCTCAGTCTGTCACTGAAGGAACTTCTCAGCTCCACTACAGTCCGGTGCAGAGGGTGAGAGGAGTTGTCCATGATGGATTTGAACTTGGCTTGGAGTCCTTGGAGAGAAATCTCCCGCTCTGTGCTGCCCAGGGCCCAACAAACAACAGCATAGAGGAGAGCAGAGGCTACAACAGAGTCATAGAAGGTGTTAAGCAGAGGCCTGCTCACTCCAAAGGATCTTAGTCTCCTCACGAGGTGGAGGCGACTCTGGCCTTTCTTGTACAGGGCGTCAGTGTTGTCCAGTTTGTTGTTGAGGTGAACACCAATGTATTTAAAACTGCCCTGGTGGATGAGGTGGTGATTTCCTCCTGAAGTCGATCACCTTCTCCTTCGTCTTACTGGTGTTGAGACACAAGTGGTTGCGCTCACACCAGTCCACAAAGTCTGTGATGACCCACCGGTACTCCAGCTCATTCCCCTCAGACACACAACCCACAGTGGCGGAGTCATCAGAGAACTTCTGGAAATGGCAGCTGTCCGTGTTGTAGGTGAAGTCCGAGGTGTAGAGGGTGAAAAGGAAAGGCGAGAGGACGGTGTCCTGGGGGGCCCTGGTGCTGCACCTTACCACCTCAGACTGACAGCTGCACAGCCACACGTACTGCAGGCGGTCAGTGAGGTAGTCGATAGTCCAGGCGGCAAGATGTCCATCCACACCTACATCCTCCAGCTTCCCCCGCAGCAGCACCAGTCTGATGGTGTTGAAAGCGCTGGAGAAATCAAAGAACATGACTCTCACAGCGCTCCCGCCGGTCTCCAGGTGGGTGAGCGGTCCAGGATGTTGCTTACCACGGTGCGGAGGTGAGACAGGACAAACTGCTCCATCGTCTTCATGAGGTGGGAGGTCAGGGCATCTGGTCTGTAGTGGGCCGGTTCCTTGGTGTGCGGTGTTTTGGGAACTGGGACCACACAGGAGGTCTTCCACAGGGTGGGGACCACCCCCAGGCGGAGGCTTTTGTTGAAGATGTGGCTGAGGACCTCACAGAGCTCATCTGCACAGGTCCTCAGCAGCCTCGGGGAGATTCCATCAGGTCCTGCTGCTTTCCTCTGCTTCAGCTGCAGGAGCTGGCCTCTCACCTCAGTCG
Organism: Thalassophryne amazonica; assembly: GCF_902500255.1. Lineage (NCBI taxonomy): Eukaryota > Metazoa > Chordata > Actinopteri > Batrachoidiformes > Batrachoididae > Thalassophryne > Thalassophryne amazonica. Next base: position 1,608,504 of record NC_047108.1, read on the forward strand.
GGAGTCACAGTGACGGGGGAGCCGAGGTGTGAGCTGAGGTGGGCTGGTGCTGAATATAGTCCAGGGAGAGGAGGGACAAAGTCTGGGGTGCGGTGGAGGTGACCAGGGGAAGAAGGTGGGGGGGTCAGAGGGACTGGAGTGCTGTCTGCTGGAGATGTGTGGAGAGCCGGGAGCAGGCAGGGGGCAGGTGTGGAGGAGCCAAAATGGTTAAAGTAACTGTTTAGCTCCTCTGCAAACTGAGAATCTCCATCTGCAGTCCTGTTGGCACCCTGCCCAAATCTGGAGGTGGTCTTGAGGCCTCTCCACAAGTCCCTGACATTGTTCTGGGCCAGCTGCTCCTCCATCTTCCTTCCATGCTCCTTCTTGCTTGCCTGGATCCTCCACTGGAGTTCCGGTTGGACTCTACGCTGCTCCTCTCTGTCTCCCGAGTTGAAAGCCCTCTTCTTCTGGTTCATCAGGACCTTCAGCTCGAGGGTCACCCAGGGGTGGTTGTTGGGAAAGCACCGTACCCTCTGGGTAGGCACAGTGCTCTGCACACAGAAGTTCATGTAGTCAGTGACACACTGGGTCATGCCATTGATGTCTTCACCGTGAGCGTTTTGAAACATGCTCCAGTCTGTGGTTCTGAAACAGTCCCTCAACCTCTCAGTGGCCTCTTCAGTCCAGAGTTTCACCGACCTTTTCTGCACTGGCTCTCTTCTCACCCTGGGTGTGTATTGAGGGAGCAGGTAGACGAGGTTGTCCACTTCATCTGGCCACCCCGCACTGCAGCCTCTCCGTCTTCTTCGTATGTCTGCAGGTATGTCCAGGTGCTCAGCATAGTGGGGGACCCGGCCCACTGTACATAGAGTCTCTTAGTCCAAGCAGCTGATCCTGGGTGTAAACAATGGGGCGTTCAGAGCCGGACACAAAGGGATTTCCCCATGCTGCCTCAAAAAGTGCCGAAAGAAGCAGAAAGCTAAGCACAAGAGTTACAAAAATGGGTTTCCCATGGGCACACTTGCACAGGGTACCACCCACTACAAATTAAAAGAATAAAGCATGATTGAAAAGTATTAAAAATAGCGAAAGTAGGAAAAGAGGGGGCAGAGCAGAAGTAACAGGCTGCTAAATGAATCAACAGCAACTTGGATCTAAAATTCATATGAAACATATCAGAGATTTCCTGTCAGGGGAAGATGCGTACACGTTACACAAACCGGCCAGGACACATTTTCCAAGAAACAGAGTGTTTGTCACGCACCCGCTTAACCAGTTCCAGGCGGATTTATGTGACATGCAAGCCTCATCAGATTTTAATGATGGGTACAAGTACCTGCTGATTGTCATCGATCTCTTCTCAAAAACAAAAGCGTATGCCAGGACCCTGAAGTCCTGGCATACAAGGCCGCGAGGTTGCCTTGCTCTTAAATCACAGCGGGGTGCCTCTGAAGCTGCAGTCTGATGCAGGAAAGGAATTTTTTAACAAACCATTCAAAGATCTAATGAGAAAACATGGGATTATACATTTTGCCACGGGCAAAATGTATAATCCCTGAAAGCCTCAGTTGTTGAGAGGTTTAATCGCACACTGAAGACAAGGATCTGGAGATACCGTTTACCGCTAAAAACACACAAAGATACATCAACATCTTACCATCTTTACTTACAGCTAATAACAACAGTTACAAATTCAAATTTATTAATTTATATAGTGCCAATTCATGATAAAATCGTCTCAAGGCGCTTCACACAAAAAACAACTAAAAATTTAAAACACAATTAAAAAAACAACCATAAAAGAAAGACAACCATAAAAAAATACAAGCATAAAAACACTTCATAACACTAATGATAAAACAGAGAAAACAAATGAGTCTTTAAACGTGACTTAAAAATCTCCACAGTATCCGACTGTTGTATGTGTGCTGGGAGATCGTTCCACAGAGCTGGGGCACGGTAGGAGAAAGCTCTGTGACCGGCAGACTTTTTATTCACCCTGGGAACACATAGAAGTCCTGCACCCTGAGAACGCAGGGCCTGAGCTGGTACATAGGGGCTTATCAAGTCAGCCAGATAGGGAGGTGCAAGTCCATGAACAATTTTATTAACTAATAACAGTACTTTAAAATCCGATCTTGCAGCAACTGGAAGCCAGTGCAGGGACGCCAAAACGGGTTTAATGTGGTCAAACTTTCTGCTTTGTGTCAAGAGTCTGGCAGCAGCGTTTTGAACCAGTTGAAGACCCCTGATCCTGGACTGCGGTAAGCCAGAAAACAGAGCATTACAGTAGTCCAATCTAGAAGAGACAAATGCATGAATCAAAGTCTCAGCATCAGCCATAGACAGAATGGCTGGATGGTTACCAAAAAAACATTAAGATTACTCCGAATCAGGTTACAAAACAGAATGTCGGAGAAGTTTTCAAGAACCTTTATAGCTCTGTGCCATCCCAGCCACCGTGCGTGAAGATGAAATTTAAGATGGGTGATGTCGTGAGAGTGTCTAAACTCAGAGGCATGATTGATAAAAAATATGAGCAGAGTAACACAGACAAAGTGTTCACGGTTCCAGAATGTATACAACGTGAACCGCCCATTTATAAATTGAAAGATGATGACGGTGAGCTTATTCGTGGTTCATTTTATGAGCAGGAATTAGAAAAGGTTAAAAAAAAGACAAACCCTATCAGGTGCAAGACATTCTGGATGAGTGGATGAGGATGGGAAGGAAATATTTCCTTGTCAGGTGGAAGAATTGGCCAGAACAGTTCAACTCCTGGGTGCCTGCAGATCACCTGATTTTCGGTATAAATCAGGTTTCTTTTCAGCACTGTAGCCAGGCTGACTAAGAGTCAGAGCTCTATTGAGCTGAGTATTCCTTTAACTTTAACTAGTAATGACTTCATGACTTTCTTTGCTAATAAAATTTTAACTATTAGAGAAAAAATTACTCATAACCATCCCAAAGACGTATCGTTATCTTTGGCTGCTTTCAGTGATGCCGGTATTTGGTTAGACTCTTTCTCTCCGATTGTTCTGTCTGAGTTATTTTCATTAGTTACTTCCTCCAAACCATCAACATGTTTATTAGACCCCATTCCTACCAGGCTGCTCAACGAAGCCCTACCATTAATTAATGCTTCGATCTTAAATATGATCAATCTATCTTTATTAGTTGGCTATGTACCACAGGCTTTTAAGGTGGCAGTAATTAAACCATTACTTAAAAAGCCATCACTTGACCCAGCTATCTTAGCTAATTATAGGCCAATCTCCAACCTTCCTTTTCTCTCAAAAATTCTTGAAAGGGTAAAACAGCTAACTGATCATCTGCAGAGGAATGGTCTATTTGAAGAGTTTCAGTCAGGTTTTAGAATTCATCATAGTACAGAAACAGCATTAGTGAAGGTTACAAATGATCTTCTTATGGCCTCAGACAGTGGACTCATCTCTGTGCTTGTTCTGTTAGACCTCAGTGCTGCTTTTGATACTGTTGACCATATTTTATTACAGAGATTAGAGCATGCCATAGGTATTAAAGGCACTGCGCTGCGGTGGTTTGAATCATATTTATCTAATAGATTACAATTTGTTCATGTAAATGGGGAATCTTCTTCACAGACTAAGGTTAATTATGGAGTTCCACAAGGTTCTGTGCTAGGACCAATTTTATTCACTTTATACATGCTTCCCTTAGGCAGTATTATTAGAAAGCATTGCTTAAATTTTCATTGTTACGCAGATGATACCCAGCTTTATCTATCCATGAAGCCAGAGGACACACACCAATTAGCTAAACTGCAGGATTGTCTTACAGACATAAAGACATGGATGACCTCTAATTTCCTGCTTTTAAACTCAGATAAAACTGAAGTTATTGTACTTGGCCCCACAAATCTTACAAACATGGTGTCTAACCAGATCCTTACTCTGGATGGCATTACCCTGACCTCTAGTAATACTGTGAGAAATCTTGGAGTCATTTTTGATCAGGATATGTCCTTCAATGCGCATATTAAACAAATATGTAGGACTGCTTTTTTACATTTGCGCAATATATCATGTTTAGCTCTGTCCCTGTGGTGCTGACACATAACATGTGTCATCACTCTCTCAGAGCTGCGTGTCGTCAGAGCGAGCTGCAAAAAGTTTGTACCTGAGTTTTCTGAGGTGGTGTTTGTAGTTGCCATCTGCCACGCCGGTGTTTGCCAACCCGGACAGTGGGAATACCACCTCAACCGGCAACTTAGCCCCGCGACTGGACAGCAACAACGTCCGAGGCCCGCCCAATATGGTGAATTCACTGAGGCCGCGCGCTGCGTCATTAAAGCCGCGCGTCACGAGTGAAAGTAACACCTGAAACAATTGATAATTTAAGGGAGGATTTATCAAGTCAGAATTGGTCAGATGTTTTTGTTGATGATGTTGACAGGTCATATGATGCTTTCATCTCCATTTTTTCCAGTTTGTATAATAAACACTGTCCATTTGTTGACAAAATATATAGAAATCAATATAGCAACAAACCATGGATAACTAAGGGACTTCAGAGGGCATGTAAAAAGAAAAACGTACTATATAAACAATTCATAAAACTACGAACTAAGGAAGCTGAAAGTAAGTATAAAACATATAAGAATAAGTTAATATCATGAGACTCAATAAAAAAATATATTATAATGAGTTACTTGTCAAAAATACAAATAACATCAAAAACACATGGAACATATTAAATGAAATAGTAAAAAAGAATAGAGTAACTAGAGATTATCCTTCATGTTTTCAGAGTAACAACTACATCACGATTGATAACGACGAGTCTATTGCTGAACACTTTAATGAATACTTCATTAATGTGGGCAAAAAGCTTGCCAGTAAGATTGACTCATCAACTAATAACTTCTGGGTAAATAATTCAACGTTTAACAAATCTGTTTCAATGTTCATTGGTGGTACTCATGAAAGGGAAATACTTGATCTGGTTCATGGTTCAAAAAATAAGAAATCAACTGATTTTAATAATTTGGATATGGCTTTATTAAAAAAAGTTATTGATTGTATAGTAAAACCATTCAATTACATTTGCAATATGTCACTAAGTACTGGTAAATTTCCTTCTCAAATGAAAATAGCCAAAGTAATTGTTGTGTGGGCCGCCAGAAGAGGAGGTACTGCTGGCCCACCACCAAAGGGCGCCCTGCCTGAAGTGCGGGCTTCAGGCACGAGAGGGCGCTGCCGCCACGGACACAGCCGGGAGTGACAGCTGTCACTCCTTAATTCCTGACAGCTGTCACACATTCTACATCATCGCACTCCATAAAACCCAGACGTCATCTCCACCTCATCGCCGAGATATCGTACTTCATTAGAGGTAATATCCTCAGCCTTTTTGTGGTATTTTCTGAATCTGTTTATTGTGAGTGTTTGCAGGTCCTTAGTTTGTGGAGGCTGTGCAAGACGGCACTCTTTTTCCTCTGAGGGATCGCTGCAACGTATTGAGTGAGAGGTGGAGGTGGCATTCCCACCGCTGTTGTTACTGGGTGTACACACACCCACACTTGACTGTCTTTGTTCTCGCCAGCAGTACCAGATCCGACAGTCGGGGACGGTGATCACCTGGGAATTCGGGACTTGGCGGCTCCAGTATTCACCAGGTTCTGTGGCGGCGGAAATCGTGTGGTTCCGGCTCTTCTCAGGACAGACGTCTTCTATCCTCGAGCCTGCTCACACGTCACCTTTTGTGGATTGACTGTAATCATATTCTGAGATTGTCTGTATGTTCGTTGTGCACATTTCACAACATTAAATTGTTACTTTTTGGCTCATCTATTGGCCGTTCATTTGCGCCCCCTGTTGTGGGTCCGTGTCACTACACTTTCACAACAGTAATTCCTCTGTTTAAAACTGGTGACAAACACATTTTCTAATTATAGACTTATATCACTCCTGCCACAATTTTCCAAAATTTTGGAAAAAATATTTGCTAAAAGATTAAATGATTATTTACTGAAGCATAACATCATTTGTGAAGAACAATATGGATTCAGAAGGTCTCGAACTACATCACATGTTTTGATGGACTTTGTGGAAAGTATAGCAACTGCAATTGACAATAAACAATACACAATAGGTGTTTTTTTTGATTTACAGAAAGCGTTTGACACAATTAACCATGGAATACTATTAATTAAACTGCAGAAATATGGAATCAGAGGTCTGGCATATGAATGGATAGCTAGTTATTTACAAGGCAGATTTCAGTATGTTCAATTCAATAATACAAATTCTGAACTCAGGGATGTCACATGTGGGGTGCCGCAGGGCTCAGTGCTGGGTCCTTTGTTGTTTATAATCTATATAAATGATATAAGTTGGGTGTCGAGTTCACTGAGATGTGTCCTTTTTGCGGATGATACAACTGTGTTCTGTAGCGGTGAAAATCTTGAACAGCTTCTGGACATAGTGGAGAAAGAACTGGAAAAATTTAAGGTTTGGTTTGACGCTAATAAGTTGTCACTCAACCTTGGGAAAACTTAATGTATTATATTTGGAAATAAACAGGCACCCAAATGTAAAAATTTAACTATAAACAATAAGGAAATTGAGTTAGTAACAGAGAATAAATTTTTAGGTGTTATAATTGATAATAAACTTAGCTGGAAACCACATATAAATTATGTGAAATCAAAATTGTCAAAAACTATAGCCATTTTGTATAAAGCCAAAGACCTACTGCCGCAAGAAGGGTTACTTACTTTATATCATTCTCTGATGGTACCATATATGACATATTGTGTTGAGTCATGGGGAAACACTTACAAATCAAATACCAATCCAATATTCCTTTTGCAAAAACGAGCCATACGAATCATCTGCAATAAACAATATCGTGAACCAACTCATTCTCTATTTGTGTCTTTAAATTTATTAAAATTCATAGATTTGGTCGATTACATAACAATTCAAACTTTATTTCGAGCGAAAAACCAAGCCTTACCGAGACATGTCCAGAGTCTGTTCAGATTGAGGGAATCCAGATATAGTTTAAGAAGTTGTGCAATTTTTATGAAACCACCAGTAAGAACAAATGTAAAGGGTTTTTGTGTGTCTGTGGTTGGGGTGAGGAAATGGAACAAATGTTCAACAGAGGTTAGAATGAGTAGTACCTTAGTGAGATTTAAGAAACTACTCAAAAAAAACATTATGTCTAAGTATCATAAAGAAGCAAATATAATTTGATTTATATGGAATGTTCAATTTATAAGTGGGACTTATTGTATATTTGAATGTGTGGGTATGTATATGCGTATGTAGATATATAGATATGGGTAGGTGTATATGTATATAAGTGACTGTGTATATCTATGTATATATTTATGTTTGTAAAGTATATACGTATGTATATAGGTATATATGGCACAGCCCAAGCAGAGGGTCACCCCCAAGACCCTGGTCTGCTTGAGGTTTCTTCCTTATAGGGAGTTTTTCCTCACCACAGTTGCCTAGTGCTTGCTCTGGGGGTTGGTAAGGTTAGTCCTTACTGGCGTAAAGTGCCTTGATTCGACTTTCTTGTGATCTGGTACTATATAAATATAATTATAAGTGAATAGTATATTGATGTGTATGTCTGTGTGTCGACATGTAGTAGTGAATTTGTATTTATGTAAATATGACTGATTAGAATTGTTGGACTTGTACTAGCAGGGGTGGGCGCTAATAAGCTTTGCTTCAGCCCACACCCTTTCGGACTCACTAGTTTTGTCTGTGTTTGTTTGTGGAATTGTTCATTTTTTTTTTTTTTCTATTTGAATATTTTGTGTGCCGAATAAAAAAAACTTTGTCAAACTTTGTCAATATCTCTAAAATTAGAAAGGTCTTGTCTCAGAGTGATGCTGAAAAACTAATTCATGCATTTATTTCCTCTAGGCTGGACTATTGTAATTCATTATTATCAGGTTGTCCTAAAAGTTCCCTGAAAAGCCTTCAGTTAATTCAAAATGCTGCAGCTAGAGTACTGACGGGGACTAGAAGGAGAGAGCATATCTCACCCATATTGGCCTCTCTTCATTGGCTTCCTGTTAATTCTAGAATAGAATTTAAAATTCTTCTTCTTACTTATAAGGTCTTGAATAATCAGGTCCCATCTTATCTTAGGGACCTCATAGTACCATATCACCCCAATAGAGCGCTTCGCTCTCAGACTGCAGGCTTACTTGTAGTTCCTAGGGTTTGTAAGAGTAGAATGGGAGGCAGAGCCTTCAGCTTTCAGGCTCCTCTCCTGTGGAACCAGCTCCCAATTCAGATCAGGGAGACAGACACCCTCTCTACTTTTAAGATTAGGCTTAAAACTTTCCTTTTTGCTAAAGCTTATAGTTAGGGCTGGATCAGGTGACCCTGAACCATCCCTTAGTTATGCTGCTATAGATGTAGACTGCTGGGGGGTTCCCATGATGCACTGTTTCTTTCTCTTTTTGCTCTGTATGCACCACTCTGTATTTAATCATTAGTGATTGATCTCTGCTCTCTTCCACAGCATGTCTTTTTCCTGGTTCTCTCCCTCAGCCCCAACCAGTCCCAGCAGAAGACTGCCCCTCCCTGAGCCTGGTTCTGCTGGAGGTTTCTTCCTGTTAAAAGGGAGTTTTTCCTTCCCACTGTCGCCAAGTGCTTGCTCAAAGGGGGTCGTTTTGACCGTTGGGGTTTTTCCGTAATTACTGTATGGCCTTGCCTTACAATATAAAGCACCTTGGGGCAACTGTTTGTTGTGATTTGGCGCTATATAAATAAAATTGATTTGATTTGATTTGATTTAAATACACACCCCGTCGATTCTCTACTGCACTTCGAAATGGGTCAGGAACTGAGACATGGGTTTTATGTGACCGTGCCGTCAAATTCCAGCCTGGAGGTGTTTAAAGATAACACAATTTCATGCTATCAGGTCGACTTAGCTCAGCATCTCTATTTAGAAGGGGAATGGCAGGTGGCCTTAAGTGAGATCTCATACCCTCACACCTGGTTAAATATTTCAGACAGGCAGTACTCCATGTTTCAATGGATGAAAAATGTACCCCCAGTTCATGAAGACTACGTCGAGTCAGGATATTATGATGATGTGATTACATGTCAAATAAATTCTTGCTTGAAGAATATCAAGCTCAGTCTAAAATATAACAACATTAAAAAATTTTTCCAGTTGGCCAGAGATGGGAACTATTACCTCCGTTTTCAGCCAACGATGACCTATATGCTGGGTTTAAATCCGAATGAATGGTTCAGGTGTGGGCCGGGAGCCATGAACTCCACCCACCACCCGGATATAAAAGCAGGTATGTATCATCTCTTTTTCTGCACAGACATAGTGCAACACAGAGCGGTCAGTAACGCCTTTGCCCCTGTTCTCTGCGCTTTTGAAATTGAAGGTCATTTTGGTCAAATAATTACAAAGAAGTTAAATCCTGCTTATTACATACCGGTCTCTAAAAGACATTGAAAAAATACGCATTGAAATCAAAAGCGACATATTTTGTTGTACGTGGACATATTTTTTTATGAGGAGTATCACATATAACATGTATCTTAGAGTTAAATAAATTCAGGCCAGCGACGCTTTCTGCCTGATGGGATTGGAGGCCAGCACTTTCAAGTTGAAAATTCTGGGCGCGTCCCTATTCATCAAAAAAGTGTCCGTATCCCTTGCATTGGGATTGGGTCACTCTGCGGCTCTCATGAAAGGGAACGCCCTGTATCCATTATCATGAATCAACGTTAAGACTTAACGTGATCCCCCACCATTCCAGGATATGCAATCAGAAGAACCTGTTTTTAGGAACCATGCCCAAATATGTGGTTCTGGGTATGGTGAATCACAATGCGTTCAGGGCGCCCTTTAGCAACGGACTCTTGGTGAGGGAGTTTTATAATCTGTACACAGCCACGGGGAGACACCTCAAGGACTTACCTCAATGCATCGACCGGGAGGATTTTGCACGGAGTTACACCCTGTACGTCTTCAGTTTAAACCTGAAGGAGGACAGTGGTGCTCTGAGCCCCGTCTCCACAGGGACCCTACGACTTGAAATGAGATTCAGAGTCACAACTCCATCATGCTGATGGTGTATGCGAGTTGCAATTCTCTCCTGGAAATTCATTCCAAATGGCAGGTCCTCGTGGCTTTTTACTGATGAACACCCTGGAATTGGAGGCTGTTATGAGGGGATTAATAGGAGGCCTGTTCGGTGGTGTTTTGGCATCTGACGAGTTAATCCGGGTCAAACTGAATCCTCCCGTCTATTTTATTGTAAAACACCCATCCCGAGACATTTACCCGGGGAACACTGGTTGGCGATCACCGTTGAAAAAGATGGTCGAGCCACATTTTTTGACTCGTTCGGCCTTAACCCAAACTTTGAACCCTATCCTAAAATCATCCTGCACTATCTGGAGAATCAACCCAGGATTAAAAACATTTTGTATCACAACAAACAGCTTCAACATGAACTGTCGGACGTATGCAGCACTGTGTGTATTATCTGTATAACAAAGCTGCCGGGATGTCATATCAAGATGTGTTGTCTTTATACAGTGAAAATGTCATTATGAATGATGATATGGTTTCTGATTTTGTGAAAAGATATCGCTATTGCTTTAAGAATAAATGCAATGCCTCCTGTAACCAGTTAGCCGGCAATTTCCACGCATTTAAAAATTGTCATGATTTGTGCTGATTGAAGAAATGCTGGTCTTTGAGCTGGATCGCTGTCCATGGTCCCCTGATTTTTTTTTTTTTTATGTTTTTGTGAAAAAAATGTTACGGATGTGTTGAGAGCAGTCTCTTGACCATGTCTTTAAAGTTTTATCGCATTTGCATGCTTTAAAACATTATTATTAATTAAAGAAAAAAGTGAAAAGTGTGACATTTGATCCCTGGCAGTGGTGCTCTCAGACTTTTGTTTTTGTGAAAAATTGTTACGGATGGGTTGAGAGCAGTCTCCTCATCTTATCTTTAACAATGTTTTAAAGCGTACAACGCTTTAAAACATTGCTATTAATTTTTTAAACAGTGTTGACCTTTGACCCCTGGCAGCGGTGCTGAAGGTTGGATTTTTTGAACCAGCCGCTGATTAAAACTGCTGAAGACTGTTTATTAGTTTCACTCGATGTTTTATTCATAATGAGATGGAAAAAAACGTCTAACTAATTATATATTAAAAATGATGAACACAATATCCCGTCTGTTTTTTATATGATGCACGCTGCCTCATTGACGTCCTCCTTTTATGGTGAGAAACCTTCCCAGCGCTGGAAGTCTTGCAGGTGACTTGGTTGAAACATGGTTTTCATCCGGCGAGCTGCTCTGCCCTTACGTTTTGCTCCTGTAAAGTATTGAGAAACTTTTTCCTGTCTGTAGGGGGGTTAGATTTCTTGAACAAAGATCTGAGATGTTTCATAAGATCTACGGCGTGAGACCTCCTCACAGCTTTCCCTTTGTAAATAAATTCCCCTGACGGACTCCAGCGCGTATCACCCTTTGACAATTTTCTCATAATATATTCAGCAGTTTTCAGTCTCTGGATGGAATGTTCTTCAGGACTTCCCTCACATCTCCTCTTCCTCTTCCTCCTCCTCCTCCTCAGGTTGTTTAGCGGGGCGTGTCTCTTGAAATATGTGACTCGTGTTCCCCCGTTTGAACAGTCTTAAACAATGCTGCAGCAAGGCCTCATACTTTTTAATTTTTTCATAAGGGGAGTGAGTGCGTTCGTCCAGCACGGCCTGCATTTGCAAGTCTAGATCATTTTCAGCCGTCTGTCTGATGTTATTACCGCCAACTGTCATTTTGCAGGATTTTGAGTGATTTTTTCCAGGTCTAAACAAATGTTCTGATGCAGCGAGTCATCTGTGATATATTTTTCTCTGCTCTCAGGGTCTTTATCTAATTCGGGAGGGAAACCAGAGGCTTCCGGCTTATGTTTTAAGAAGGTGTTTATGTACCCCACCCCCAAGATTTTATTGCTGTTATCCTCAAAATGCCAGACTTTGAAAATCTTAGCTACAATGTTGCCTGTATCCAAAGCTTTGTGGAATTCTGGGGTTGTCCATGTTCCACGCAGAGCTCTGTGCTGATTGGTGTGTGTGCACGGCTGCGCCTGATCATCAGCACATGTGCAACACAGAGCAAACACCACTTTACCGTCAGGAGTTCTGTGGAGGAGGACGGAAAATTTTAATCCCCGGGGTGGATACACGATGGCTTTGATGAGCCCGAAAATAAGTCTTGGAAATTTCTGTTGATAATTTTCGGATGCCCCGTGGGATATGTGAAATTTACGTTGACATAAGGGTAGAGCAAGGTTACATCGACGTAATAAACCCGCTTGCCTTGCTTAGCCATGTAATTTTCATCTTAGGTGCATGTCCACTGTGACAGAGATAATCTAAAAACAAATCCGTAAATCACAATGTATGATTTTTTTAATCATTTATTTGTATGTTACTGCTGCAAATAAGTATTTGAACACCTACTAACCAGCAAGAATTCTGTCTCTCACAGACCTGTTAATTTGTCTTTAAGAATCCCACTTATTCTGCACTCTTTACCTGTATTAATTGCACCTGTTTGAACTTGGTGTCACACCACCCTCATTTCGTCTCACGTCGTGGAGGTCGCAACTGAGCGTATTGATCCGTCTTGATGAGTATTGATCCTTAATAGAACGTGACAACGTTCGTAGTGGTTCCTGTGATGGTTCTTGGAGCCCAAACTGTCACGCGTTATTACGAAGTGACACGGAAACTGTCAAGTTTTGACACGACTTGTAACACGACGTCACATTTCACTGCGCGCCACGACGAATCAGTTTTCTGTCACGTGCACACAATTAAACTTGGCTCCACAGCGTTCAGTTTGATGCAGTATGCCAAAGAGGAACAGTGACGCGAAGTCAGCCAAGTGTCGTTCCACGGTTCCTGCTGAAGCTCCTCAGGACGCTCCTGCAGGTGTTCCACCCACTGTTGTAACCGATGAGTGGGAGAACGAGTCTGAGCCAGAGGAACCAGAGGAGTGAGAGACTCACGTGCAGCCAGACATCTCTGCACCTCCTCCAGTCCAGCGGAGGAAGAAGCGCGCGCACAATTAAACCCTGCTGCTTTGCATTCAGTTTGATTGCTGACACCAAGTCGGCTAAAAGTCTCATTTCAGTGCTCTTCAGCGCACTCCTGCAGGTGTTCCACCTGTTGCATGCACCCGATGTTTGGGAAAACGCGCGAGACGAGAGCCGCATGAAGCCACACATCTGGCTCTGTCCTCCTCCTCTCTGCACCACTCCATGGCACAAAGCCCAACTATGCATGCAGTCACAACGTTCTTCTGAAAACCTGGAGCGATCTGAATTCAGTTGGATGAATATGGGTGTGTGTGTGGACATAATTCACCTCGTTCACAATGTGACAGAACTTGACGATGTGCTGTTATGCGCAATAGCGCGCAACAACGCGGAACATTATTCTTGACCGTGCGTAATGGTTCCTGATAATTCTCCAGCAACACGTGCCATTAATTGTAACGTGTGGTAACAGGTTGCAGCAGTTCCTGAGGACACCTGACGCCTCTGCCCCGAATCATCACATTCGTGATCACCGGCCAAGAATGTGTACTTCATGGCTTGTCGTCGTTATGTGTAAACGCAGCATAAGATGAAAATTTCAGACCCCTCCATGATTTCTAAGTTGGAGAACTTGCAAAATCGCAAGGTGTTCAAATACTTATTTTTCTCACTGTACCTCGTTCTATAATTGTCACCAGATGGGATCGCCAGCATTTTTGGGGCGAGGAAGTTGGTTTTAACATGTGACAGGATCCACGCATGTTTCAGAGATCAATTCTGACATAAACTTGGAGCACGCTGCAGCCAGGATCTTTGTATCGTTGTCACAATACAGTATGGCCTCTGCTTTCAAATCAAAAGCAGATATCACTCAAAACCTTTGGAGTTGTGAGCGATAAACACGTATTTTTGGAATTTTCTCGTTCAAAAATGTTTAAAGAACCGGGCTGCGCAGTCTGTCCCCCATGTATTCCAAAACCCCCCAGTACTTTGTTACAGTACTGATGTAACATGGCACATGCTCCCTGTCATTATTGACAAATGTTTCAAAGTTGTAAAAAATGAATTTGTCAGAATGCGCCTCTTTAGCTTTGAGCGGTGTCATATAGCAGAAGTGACCCTCGCTCTATTCTTCGAGCACCTCGCTGCATATTGAACACGTTTACTTACAGACGTGCGGAGTTCTGTTTTTAGAGAATGCTTTGTAATACTCGTGTTTACAGTGAGGGCATTTTTTTCCTGTTATCACAAAAATTTAGCAGGGAGGGGACGGTACTTTGGCTGTTTGTGTAGGCTGTAACACGCCCCCGAGTGACACGTCTTGTTACAGTCTCCACAAAATACAGGGTTATGTTTTTGGGTATAACAGTCTGAGGTTTCACAAATTTTACAATAAGATGGAAAATTATGAGAAGTAGGGCTGTTATACTCCTCGTGGCAAAAATTACATACATATTTCACCCCCAAAAACTGTTTCAGGTTTTTTATCCCGAAATAGCAGATTCTGAAGAGAAATAGAAATACTGTTTTCTGTTGTGGCTGCATTAGCTTCCATGTCTGGAATTTTGACAACTTTCTTTTCCCTTCAGGTCTGAAAAACATGACAATTTTGCATCCCAGAGCGCTTTCAAGTTTTCCACCTGATCGAGAGACACCGGTGTATCAGCTATTAACCCCAGCACAAATTTGTAACGTGTGCGCGAGTTCCTCAGCTTCTTGCATGGTGAGATGAGGGTTCAATAATTGGACGAGGTTTATCGCAAAACATAAACTGTTCTCGGGGTTGTACACCATATTATACCATCTGGATTTTTTTCTGTATAACCTCCTGATGTAGGAGGTCATCTATTTTAGGCTTACCTCCCCTATTTTGATTACAAATGACCTGGACAACTACTTCTAGAGAGCTGTCGGATAAAGCGTTAGAGTTCAGTTGCACTCAACATTCTAAAAGATTTTAAAAGGCAGTTACATCAGTTTCAGTGTTCTATGCTGTGATTAGCGCTGCCTGATTGTGAACAGAATCCTCATGAATTTCCATTTTGATAAAGTCCCCGCCCCTAGCGTGAGATAAAGCTCTTTCCATGAAGGTTTGGAGAGCGGCCATGACATGACAATACAATTCAGCATATTCAGGGATTTCCTAGGCATGCGGGAAATTTAGAGGCTGTCTGATTTCGATATTGTTAAAAGCGGGTCTCCTGGTGACATTAGCTGTCCCGGCACCTGACATCAGTGGATCATTGCTACAACCTGGTTGTACTTCATCATCATTGTTTTCCATCAGAGCAGACAACCCGGCATTTATCAGAGTTAAACGCACTCTGCTTAAAATATCTTCTCCCCCGCCCACCTCGCATGGGGAAGGACTTCTTAAAGGCAATAAGATGCGATCACCGTCAGGAAACTGGTTTAATTCGTTCATTGCTGCTTGCAGGTACGGGTTAATTTCAGCCGTGAGCAGCCTTACAGCGTTATTTAAGGGAGTCAGCTGCACTCTGTTTAAAATCCCCTCTGTGGACTGCACCTCCTCTCCAGGTGGGATGTGTGCTAAAACAGGAAAATCTTCGCTCACAGAGTTGAGCAAGGTATTTCAGGTGTTAATCGCTCGATAATATTTGGGTTAATTTCACCAGCCAATTTGTTATGTGTGTCATTTAAAGGAGTTAAATGAACTCAGTTGATAATCCTCTCCCTGGAGTGAGCTTTATCCCAAGGTGGCATATTTAGCACCTGGGATGGTGGGGCATTCACTCCACTGCCATCACCTGCTGGGTAGATTAATGGAGCATTTAAATCGTCTAATAAGCCTCTGGGGTTAATTTGTCGGGGTGAATTCTTCTACTCCATCGTCAGCGTGCACTGGGGCAGTTTGCAGCCGAGTGGGAAGCGTCTGGGATGAAAATCAGCACCTCCAAATCCAAGGCCATGGTTCTTGACCGGAAAAGGGTGCTTTGCCCTCTTCAGGTCGGTGGAGTGTCCTTGCCTCAAGTGGAGGAGTTTAAGTATCTCGGGGTCTTTTTCACGAGTGAGGGACGGATGGAGCGTGAGATCGACAGACGGATCGGTGCAGCATCTGCAGTGATGCGGTCGCTGTATCGGACCGTCGTGGTGAAGAGAGAGCTGAGTAGGGGGGCAAAGCTCTCGATTTACCGATCGATCTATGTTCCGATCCTCACCTATGATCATGAGATTTGGCTCATGACCGAAAGAACAAGATCAGTACAAGCGGCCGAGATGAGTTTCCTCCGCAGGGTGGCTGGGCGCTCCCTTAGAGATAGGGTGAGGAACTCTGTCACTCGGGAGGAGCTCGGAGTCGAGCCGCTGCTCCTCCACGTCGAAAGGAGTCAGTTGAGGTGGCTTGGGCATCTTTTCTGGATGCCCCCTGGACGCCTCGCTGGAGAGGTGTTCCGGGCATGTCCCACTGGGAGGAGGCCCCGGGGAAGACCAAGGACACACTGGAGGGACTACATCTCTCGGTTGGCTTGGGAATGTCTTGGGGTTCCCCCGGAGGAGCTGGGGGAGGTGTGTGTGGATCAGGAGGTCTGGGCGGCTTTGCTGTAGCTGCTGCCCCCATGACCCGACTCCGGATAAAGCGGAAGAAAATGGATGGATGGATGCATCAAAATTATTCTTTCTCAAAAACATTTATTAATAATGGTCCAGAATATCTTCAAGCGTCCAGGCATCTTGCGGCATTTGCAGGAGTGACGGTCTCACCTCACCAGAAACTGAAAGAAAGATGCAACTTATTAAATATTTACACTTTAAAAAACATCATGTTCTGATTTTTTTTTTTACTTACCGTATAACGGCGAGTGCCTCCCTGTGGCGCTCTGTTGACGGTTCAATAGACCTCCACCCGTATTAACCCGTATTTTTAATGTAAATGAAATTTTGGCGGGTTTACTTACATCTCTGTGGTGAAGCTGGGTGTTGTGACTTTTCTGCAAGGGGTTGAGGTTCATTAACATCTTCTAGCTCCGTCGTGATTTCTAAGAATAAAGAAGTACATAGGTAGGAACATCCCTGGCGACCGATAAAATATTCTGCATTAATTCAAGTATATATTACCGACAGCAGTGCCGACCAAAGTCTGCCTCGTCAGTGTGGCTCTGTCTAACAAAAACATCATTTAAAAAATGTTTACCACCAAGCATCTTTTTTTAAAACATAAGCATTTTATAAAAAGATTATTTAAATCACTTACTGTGAAAGACGATACAGCTCTGAGGAAGAGAAAACTTAATTCCAATAAGGAAATTTACCACAAGTTAATGAAATTTACCCATCGTAGAATTGTAATTGAACGTGTGCATCCGTCAATGGTCGGTGAGTTACTGAAATGCCCGAAAAGAACTGTAGCAGGGCGGATATGTAACCAATTGCTGAATCTTCAAAGAACCTCAGTTCCCAGCAGTATCTGATTTTATGGTGGACACCATAAAACACACATAATCATTGATCAGGAAATTTAGTGTGACACCTCAGTCAGCAGATGTGTTCCTTCGCACCATGAACGCATCCGCGGGAGACAGCTGGAGATGTATATTTTCTCAAGGAAATTGGACCTCATAAAAATATTGCTTCAAATGATGACCTCACTGTAATACCTAAGATCTGTGACGCTCGCCTGGTTCACACGTCTTGAGTTCTGTTGTTTTCTCTGCTAGCAGTAAAAGAGTCAACATCCACCCCCTGCTGTGACATTCTGCATCGACACACACACTATAAAAACATTATAAAAACACCAGCACGCTCTCCATCAGGCAGGTGAAACATCACTCCCGCTTTTTTGCTAAACACCCCACATACACACACTTGCACACACTTTTAAGATGCAAATATCTCCAGCCCCGTTGTGACAGTTTGATCTTCAGGATCCTGTTTCACTGACAGAGTTCTGTTTTAACGCAGGAAAAGAAAGTAAAGACTAGTTCTTTAATTACTTCAAAAAAGACTTTTATTTTAACAACAATTATAATTACTTCATAAATATTCATGTTTAATTATAAACCATTATATAACGGCTGAGTGGATCCTTGTCATTTGATTGGTGCTGTGTATGTCACATGACATGGATTAATTCATCCCATTTGTGTTGTGAAAGTGAAGGAACACGGACCCACAACAGGGGGCGCAAATGAACGGACAATGGAGGAGTCAAATAACACTGTTTTTACTGTTGTGAAATAGGCACAACAAACACAGCCGATTACAATATTGAGATTGAGTCCAATTACAGCGGTGTCGTGTGGGCAGGCTCGACGATAGGAGACGTCTGTCCAAGTCGAACCGGAACCAACCCGATTTCCTCTGCCACCGAACCCCGGGAATACTGGAGCCGCCAAGTCCCGAACTCCCAGGTGGCCACTGCCTCCGCTCGTCAGATCCGGTACTGCTGGCGAGGAACAGAAACAGTCAGGTGTGGGTGCGGCTGCACCCAGCAACACGGAGGGTGGAGACACCACCTCCACCTCTCGTCAAAAACAATATGGAAATGTAGGAAGGTGAGTACTTATCCAAATATGTCCAGTCCAGTAGTCAGCTGTCCTACAAACAAGCAACAAGTATTACGGCTTCAGTTAATAGCACGTTTGGCTGAGATCGTTACCTCTTTGATTGAGCGATATCTCGGCAATGAGGTGGAGATGCCGTCCAGCTGATATACCCCTCTGCTGATGGATGTCAGCTGTTTTGGTTAATGGGTGACAGCTGTCACCTTGGCTGCTCCTGTGAGGCGGCAGCGCCCTCTGGTGCCTGGAGCCGCACTCCAGGCAGGGCGCCCTCTGGTGGTGGTGGGCCAGCAGTACCTCCTCTTCAGCGGCCCACACAACAATTTGTGTTTCATTGCATTTAGAGTGTGGCTTGGTTCCACTTAGAGTGCAAATTTGGTTCCATACATTTGGTACCATTGCACTCTCAGGTGCACGCGCACATGTCCTCAGCACACATGATCGTGCACGTACATGTGCGCACACTCATGAACACACGCACATGTGATTGCGTGCTTGCGTGCAAGTACTCATGCACGCGCATGCCCGCGCGCCCACACGCGCGTGCACACACACGCACGAACAAAACAAATCCACTGTGCTGCCTGGAGGCTGTTAGCAGGTAGAGAGAAAGAAAAGCTGCACTCATTTCTGATGTGATTTTTTTTTTCGCTGCACTGAGGATGTAAACAGTCGACCGAGCCGGTTGCGTGTGTACGCATGCACGGGGGACAGCGGCACGATGATTTGATTAAGATAACTGACTCTGCTACACACACACACACACACACACACACACACACACACACACACACACACACACACACACACACACACACACACACACACACACACACACACACACACACACACACACAAAATCCACTCTCCTGTAAGCCATCTGGTTTCATGAAGACCTGTTCACATGAAATGCTGATGTGATTTTTGGCTGGACTGAGGAACTACACAAAGTCTTTTTTTTTTTTCCTTCTTTTTTTCACAGAGATCCAAAGTCAGTGCACAGCATCACCAGTCTACATGTTACAATTTGGACTTTAGCAGCAGTGGAACACCTAAATGTAAGTCTCTTTTCTGTTGCTTATAAATTAAAAAAATATCAAATGACAAGGATCTATTTTAGCCGTTATATAAAACAAATAATGAATGTTTTTCATTCTTTCAGTGGAACAAATATTTAATTCAGTGAAAGCTGGAAGCTTTGTTCCAGCTCTCACCTTTTGAAATATTCCTACCATTGAACTCATAAACATTCATTATTTGTATAATATTCCATTAACTTTTAGGAGGACACTCTGTTGTGCAGCTGAAAGGCATCCAGCCTTCAGGAAACTCTGTTGTGCAGCAAAGAAGCAACATTTGTCATGATTCAGCCCATTCTGGGCTGTTGTTATTATCTGGACTCATGTGTGTATCAGTCTTCGGTCCTGTGTCTTTAATTTTCTGTTTATCATGATTTCAGTCCCTGGTTATATGTATTTGGCCATTGTATTTCAGTCACTTGTTAAGTCTTGTTTTGGTTTTGTTGGGAGTATCTCTTTTCTGTCCATATTACTTTTGTCATTGGTTTTATGCTCTGTTTATCCTTTATTTTCTGGCTAGTCATTAGTTGTATTTTCTGTTTACTGTTGCTACTTGTTGGTCCCATTCTAGTGTGGTCTCTGTCTTTATTTTCTTGTTAGTCACTGTCTTATGTTGGCACTCTTTTGTTTTCTTCTTCTCTGTGTTAGATTTTTCAGTTTTTATCACAGTTGGTTGAGGTTTGATTTTGAGTCTGTTTCTTTTAGTCACGCCCACCTGTCACTCTACTCCTGCCTCACCTCTGTCTTGTCTGGCCACGCCCCTTCCAGCACTTTCCCTGACACCTGTGTCTTGTTTTCCTAATTACTGCACCTGTTATTTAAACCCCTCACTTTCTCCACTCCCTGCCAGTTTGTTTGTGCTTTCTAGTTCACGTTCCAGGCCTTTGTCTTGCTCTGTTTGCTCTGCAGTGTTTTTAATTTTTTGACCATGTTCTGCCTTTGACCTTGCTCTCGCCTCAGCCCATGACCATTGCTGCCTTGTGTTTTGACCAGTGCATGTTTTTGGACCTCGCCTTTGCCTGTCACCTGCCTGTACTGCCGCCTCTCTGACTGTCTACTTGTGTACCGAATCCCTGCCTGCCTTTTTTGAGATAAAGCCTTTATACAATCACACCTGTCCCTGTGAGTTTTGCATTTGTGTCCATCCACCTTCTGTGCCACACCTAGTTCGATCCTGACAACATTAACCCTCCTTACTGTGTTAAAGAAATCCTCCCATACTTACATTAAAGATACGGTTATTTTTTAATTGTTAATTCAAGCATTAAAGAAAATAATTAAATATAAAAGGGTATTAAAATATTAGATGCTGGTGACTGTTTTAGATATTCATGTTTAATTATATCATCATTCAATATTTCTTTAATTACTACATTAAAGATACGGTATTTTTTTAAATTGTTCTTTAATTCAGGAAGTAAAAAATATAAAGGTATTAAAATATTAGATGTTGGTGGGAGGGGCAGGGGAGGCAGGGCTTGGGGGGTTCATAAATCATAAGTTTTTTATGGTTTTATCAATCAATCAATCAATCAATTTTTTTTTATATAGCGCCAAATCACAACAAACAGTTGCCCCAAGGCGCTTTTATGGCCGTTTTGACAAGTTTTGTCCTTCTTTTCTCTCTGATCCCATATGAGATCCAGATCTGATGGAACATTTGCCTGTGGTGGAGGTATTAATTAGCTCTGTTAGGATTTTAGTACATTGAGGAATTTAGGGAATAAAGGTTAATTGGAGAAAGTCTTGTGTTGTTTGGTTGCCAAAAACAATCTGATTGACAATCAACCAGGCACCAGGCACCTAAGTGGCTCTACTCTACTCTATTCTACTCTTCTATTCTACCCTTCTTTTTTAGATATTTAGATATACCTTAGTATACACTAGTAGAGTTCTACCTTAGAATTGGAATGTATTGTGGAAGACATACCTTACTGAATTTTCATAAATTTAGAAGGTAACACAACAGGAAGCAGTATCTGTTTAAAGTAACATTATTGTTAGTTCACAGTAAAGTTGAGTGATTTTGTTCACTTACCAGAAATGCCATAGCCACAGTTAAGAAAACGGCAGAAACAGCCATCCCCATGAGACCAATGAGTTGGAGGGATCTCCTGCCCATGCATTCTACTAAAAACAACTGTACATAAAGAGATAAAATACCTTGTAACAAAAGGAACTTTTCTACAATGGTAGATATTTTTCCCTTCATACTACCCATTCCTTGAATATATGTATTTTTTTAATGTATATTTTTTTAACTTACAGAAACCACAGTGAAGGCAGTGTTGACTAGTCCTGCACCAATCGTTGCATAGACGGGCTGGTTCACACCTGCTCGCTGAAAGATCCCCGTTGAGTAGTAAAACACCTAATAAATGACATAGTAGAAGTTCAGCATTTGGTATAGGGACATGCTAGTGCTTGCTACATTCAATGACTCACTGAACAACCACAATACTGACATGCAGCCACAGAGGAAGACCCACACTAGAGCATTACTTCCCAAAAGGAGCAAATCCTGAATTGACCTGATGAAAACATGACTAATTGTGTGCAGTGTAGACTTACTTGAAATTCATAATAAAAACTTTTGTGCGCTCAAAGCTGAAAAGTTGAGCAAGCTAAAAAAAAATTCTAATTCGTCAAAATGTGTGTAAGCAGGATTATACACACACACACACACACACACACACACACACACACACACACACACACACACACACACACACACACACACACACACACACACACACACACACACATTATTTCTCTTTGTAAATCCTAATCAAAGTGAAAACAAGTGTAGATGCATGACCAAAGAGCTCCACGCTGTCTCCTCCCTCAGTTACCCCAATGTGAATGTGCACATTTGTATAAATTTGTATAAATCAACCTGCTCATTAAAAAAAAAATGGCAAAAGCAAAGAAGAAAAGAAAGGTCACTGACTAAAGTCAAGGATTTGCTCTCCAGAAACACATTTTGTTATGGTCTCTGTCCACCAGGATCAGTACAAAACTCAAAAATTGGAGTAGGAATGTGTGACCAAGGCTGTTAATGCAGTTTTGGTCAGAAAATCGTACACTTGATGATAAACAAAAAAAAAAAAGGTCGGATATGAAGGTCGACGTAAAAAGTAAAGTTTCTGTTCATCAAAAAACCGTGGGTCAAATGGGTAGCGGACCTGGTGTGCCAGTTTATCTTCCCCTCTGGATATCTTCCCTCGGGGGGGTAAGTTGTCCTAGGATATCTTGCTCCCCATCCCCTGCATAGCAAGTCTGCTGCAGTATTATCACACAGTTCATCCTACCCAGATTTATACATGGCTGACACAATGGAAACAACATCGATATTGTTGAGTCCATTTGATAGACTTGATAGACTGACCCCTCTTTTGTGTAAATTCTCTCAATTCACATCTATAATTTCTTCCCTGCTCATGATTGGATAGGGAGTAAGATATCCTGACCTGGATATCTTACTCCCTACCCCTGAAAAGCAAGCCTGCTGTAGCATTATCACCCATTTCATCCTACCCAGATTTATACATAGCTGAAACAGTGGAAAATGACATTGAAAGTGTATTTCACAAGGATGTGGTCTTGCCCTGGACTAATTGTAGGGAATTTGATTTGATTTAAAAAAAAAATGCCTAGACCCATCTTGACCACATATCTACTTGTGGATGTATAAAGGTTAGCTATAGAAGCAAGGTCCTCCATTCTGAAGTGACTGACCCCTCTTTTGTGTGAATTGTCTCAATTCTGATGTAGAGTTTCTTCCCTTGGTCATGTATTATATCTCAAGTTTATAGTGGGATGAATTTGGCAATGTATAGTACAGAATTCTTGATATTAGGGTTGGGGGTATCCAGGTCACGATACCTTACCGCCCACCCTGTCATATTTCAGGTTGTCAATCAGGTCCATATATTTGCAGAGTATATATAGAACAGGGATTTAAAGATACTTCAGAATATCAATCAATTCAATCAATTTTATTTATATAGCGCCAAATTACAACAAACAGTTGCCCCAAGGCGCTTTATATTGTAAGGCAAGGCCATACAATAATTACAGAAAAACCCCAACGGTCAAAACGACCCCCTGTGAGCAAGCACTTGGCAACAGTGGGAAGTAAAAACTCCCTTTTAACAGGAAGAAACCTCCAGCAGAACCAGGCTCAGGGAGGGGCAGTCTTCTGCTGGGACTGGTTGGGGCTGAGGGAGAGAACCAGGAAAAAGACATGCTGTGGAGGGGAGCAGAGATCAATCACTAATGATTAAATGCAGAGTGGTGCATACAGAGCAAAAAGAGAAAGAAACACTCAGTGCATCATGGGAACCCCCCAGCAGATCGAAGCACTGCTTCGATCTGCGAATCACTGCTTCGATTGGTTCAAGGTTCAAAGCAAAGCCGCGCTGCAGAAATGGTTGATTTATATGTAAGAAACAAAACATTTGCGGTAAAACAAAGTTATTTAACAACTAATTGATGACCAAATTAGTTGACAACTATTTTAATAATCGATTAAATCGATTAGTTGTTTCAGCACTACTAAACAGCTCCTCTTTCTGTCAGATCCTGTTTGGGGTGTGTGTGTGTGTGTGTGTGTGTGTGTGTGTGTGTGTGTGTGTGTGTGTGTGTGTGTGTGTGTGTGTGTGTGTGTGTGTGTGTGTGTGTGTGTGTGTGTGTGTGTGTGTGTGTGTGTGTGTGTCGCCTGTGCACCTGGACTAAACCATTGTAGAACTGTGCAGGGGTGGAAGGGCCCTCAGAGATCTTTCAATATTATTGTTAGAGCAGAATTATGTTTTACAACATTTATACATTCATTCTAATTATACTTTTTTACAACATGAATTGTATGGACATTAATAACATGCAACACAAAAATGTATTTAATGCCAGTTTTTTTTTGTGGGCCCCCCCATGCTCTGGGCCCTGGGTAGATAGTACCCTTTACCCCCCCAGTCCGACGCCCCTGTGTATGCATGTGTGTATGTAATCTGCTAACTATCGAAGATTAGCTTTTCAGATAAGTTTGAAAACCATCATTGGACCAATTATCTTCCAATAAGTTTTGGTCCGATAATTTTTAGACCTCTACTGTTTTTGTACATGTAGCTTTTTGTAGCAGATGGGCAGTTCTAACCTCTACAAACAGAGAATAAGTGATTCCAGAATAAACCGCTCTATCCTGTGCAGGCAAAGAAGAACTAGTCATAGAAAAGGGAAAGAAAAAAAAAAGATAATTTCTTTTGACCCCATACAAATACGCTGGTAATAGCACCCAAGTCATCCAGAGGCATAGAGTTTTAAGTTATGGTTAAAATCTTAACCAAAAAAATTGCAGATAAGTTATTTTTATTATTATTAAATGAACATCACGTCTGAAGATTTCTAAAGTGAAAATATTTTAGTGAAAATGTTTTGGTTTTAAAGTAATGCACTAATTTTGAAGGTTTTAGTGTGGACATCCTGTGTCCAGGTGCATTATGGGTATAGTCACAACAGAAGAAATGCATTTGAGACACTCTGCTCAGGCTCCACATGGACAACAACATTAAACTCTTTGTATGTTGTTCCTAAAACTCTTGTGAATGTATTCTCTGGGTTTATAGACGTTGTTATTGTTTGTTTTATGTAAAAATGCCAGAAGAAGCTCGGGTTGCTTCTCAAAGCCGAAAATTCTGTTATGATTCAGGCCGTGTGATATAACCGGTGTCAAAATGCACAGAACACTGCCATCTACTGGTGACCGGTTATATCACAGTGTTGTCGACCGCAGGATTTTAAAATTATCTGTAGGTTTCCAAAACCTGAGAGACTCCACACATGGAGATAAAAAAACTCATACATAAATCATAGGTTTAGTTGTACAGTGTGTGTCAGCCACACAGTAAAAACAACACACACAAACAGATTTCACACACGAACATTCCCAGGTCACACCTCACACACGAACATTCCCAGGTCAAACACCTCACTTTCTGATTGGCTGCATGTCACATTTAGCTCCTCACGTCCTTCTTAACCCACCACACACGGCAGGAATATCTCGTATATTTAGTGTCATCACGATTGTCAGGGGGCGTCCTTAAGATTGTCGGAAGGAGAAGATCAGGTCCAATATCGGCCTAATTATCTTACCGTGTGAACCAGGCTTGATGTTATGACGCCTCATGGAGTGACTGATTGATCTGTTATAACACCGCACCGAGCCACTAACCGATGGGATGTTATGACACTGATTGATCTGTTATAACACCGCACCGAGCCACTAACCGATGGGATGTTATGACACTGATTGATCTGTTATAACACCGCACCGAGCCACTAACCGATGGGATGTTATGACACTGATTGATCTGTTATAACACCGCACCGAGCCACTAACCGATGGGATGTTATGACACTGATTGATCTGTTATAACACCGCACCGAGCCACTAACCGATGGGATGTTATGACACTGATTGATCTGTTATAACACCGCACCGAGCCACTAACCGATGGGATGTTATGACACTGATTGATCTGTTATAACACCGCACCGAGTCGGTTTAGCTCTAACTAAAGCTGGTTTAGTTTACCCATAATCCCTTTGGGGATCTGTGTGTTAATGTTCAAATCTTCAGAATTAGTGCATTATTTTAAAATTAACAGATCTGTGTTATATATCATTTTGTACATTTTAAGAGTTTACATTAATGTAGTTATTCTATCTGGAATAATTTTATTTACAAAGCAAAACCATCATTCAAACCTGCTTTCCATTTCATGACCTCTGCCTCATCGAGGGACCACTGTATCCTGTCAGGGTCAATGACACTTTCCTCCAGCAGGGGGCAGAGCACACAAAGACAGAAGTGCTGCTCATTGTTTGGGTTTGTGATCGCCGTTGGTTCTATTAGAAGGTTTGGTGGCGTTTAAACTCAAAATCAGCTTCTTAGTAGCTGAGAGCGTATGGGAGGAAAAATTTAAAGTTATCGGTTATCTGTAGCTTCCTATAAGTTTTTAGGCAGTTTATCGATTTAGTGTTAAAAAAGTTAACTTTTCAGTTAGCTGTGCCCATCAATGAATCAATCTATCTATCTATCTATCTATCTATCTATCTATCTATCTATCTATCTATCTATCTATCTATCTATCTATCTATCTATCTATCTATCTATCTATCTATCTATCTATCTATCTATCTATCTATCTATCTATCTATCTATCTATCTATCTATCTATCTATCTGTCTGTCTTCCATACATACACATACACACATCTTCAACTGCCTATACCAATTAAGGGTCACGGGAGTGACTCCATGAGCAGTCATAGAGCGCTCTGCAGGGTACACCCAGGACAGGATGCCAGTCTGTCGCAGGGCCACAAACAAACAAACACATTCACACCCACTCGCACACCTATGGACAATTTAAAGATTCCAGCCCACCTAATCTGCATGTCTGTGGATGTGGGAGGAAATCAGAGCCCCTGAAGGAAACCCACACAATCATGGGAAGAACATGCAAACTCCACACAGAAAGGCGGGAATTGAATCCATGACCTTCTCGCTGTGAGGCAACAGTGCTAACCACTAAGCCACAGTGCTGCCCTATATATAAAATAATAATTAATTACACACTAATTACATATAAATACATATGTAATTAGTGAGGAAAGTCAAAGATCCCAAGTAATTCACATTCAGGGAGTTGCTGATGGAAGCCACCTTCAGCAGATGTGTCCATGGTAATGATATATTCCTGTCTTTCCCATTTTTAGGAATGTATGAATGAAGACTGATAATTCTGTATAATTCCAGTCACAGAGTTGAAATACTTGCATTGAGATAACAGGTAAACTGTCTCTTCAGCTGCTCCCTTGTTTGTATTCCAGATTGCCACAGCAAATCAGAGGTTGATCTTCTTGATGATTTGACATAAATTTTATGCCAGATGAACCAGGAACCTTCGGCACTGAAGTTGTGCTTTCATCACTGCTTCACTCTTGGGTTATCATTCATTCTGCAGTTGGTTATTGTATTTGTTCACTCATGCTACTTTAAGTTACGTTAGTCTTAGTTTGGTTCTGTTAATCACATTGTATTATGTTTAGTCACAGGTTTTTGTTATTATTTATTTTTGGTGTTGCTCTTCAGATTATGGTCCATTTGTTATTTATTGTATTATCTGTGTATCAGTTATCTTGTTTATTTATTGCACTATTTCAGAGTCACCGGTTTTGTTTATCTGCTGGTTAAACAATAGTTTATTTTGCTATCTGGTTATCTTTTAATTCTTTCTTCAACCATGACTAGTTTCCATTCCAGTTTAGTTTTTATTCTGATGATTTATTTGTTCATGCTTAGATTGTTCCTGGCCATAGTTGTACTGTATTCTGTCCTCGGTTTTCTGATTTATCTTTGTTCTCAGTTTCTGCCTCTTCTTATTTGATTGCCCCTGCACTAGCTCTTATGTCTTCGTCTCTCACTGTGATTCTTTCTACTCTGTGTTTTCTTCCACTCCCCGTCTTGCACCTGCTCACATGTTTTTGTCTCTTTCATCACTCCACTCTATGTTTTCCTTCCTCACTATCTTGCATGGTGCACAATCTTTGCCTTCCCTGGTCACACCCCCTTCTGCAGACTTCCAAACACCTGCTTCACATCACCTTGATTGGTTTGTTCCCTCACAGTTCCCACAACTCACTGCTCAATTGTTGACTCTGTTCACTTTCTCGCCTCTTGTTCTCGTCCTGTTTGCTCTTCAGTGTTTTTGCTTGTGAACTCTGACCTCCACCTGGCCATTGCCATGTATTCAGCCTGTTTTTGTGTTTTTACAACCCCAATTTCAGTGAAGTTGGGATGTTGTGTAAAATGTAAATAAAAACAGAATACAATGATTTTCAAATCCTCTTCAACCTATATTCAATTGAATACACCACAAAGACAAGATATTTAATGTTCAAACTGATAAACTTTATTATTTTTGTGCAAATATTTGCTCATTTTGAAATGGATGCCTGCAACATGTTTCAAAAAGCTGGGACAGTGGTATGTTTCCCACTGTGTTACATCATCTTTCCTTCTAACAACACTCAATAAACGTTTGGGAACTGAGGACACTAATTGTTGAAGCTTTGTAGGTGGAATTCTTTCCCGTTCTTGCTTGATGTACGACTTCAGTTGTTCAACAGTCCGGGGTCTCCGTTGTTGTATTTTACGCTTCATAATGCGCCACACATTTTCAATGGGTGACAGGTCTGGACTGCAGGCAGGCCAGTCTAGTACCAGCACTCTTTTACTATGAAGCCATGCTGTTGTAACACGTGCAGAATGTGGCTTGGCATTGTCTTGCTGAAATAAACAGGGACGTCCCTGAAAAAGACATTGCTTGGATGGCAGCATGTGTTGCTCCAAAACCTGGATGGACCTTTCAGCATTGATGGTGCCATCACAGATGTGTAAGTTGTCCATGTCATGGGCACTAACACACCCCCATACCATCACAGATGCTGGCTTTTGAACTTTGCGCTGGTAACAGTCTGGATGGTCTTTTCCCTCTTTTGTCCAGAGGACACGACGTCCAAACAATTTGAAATGTGGACTCATCAGACCACAGCACACTTTTCCACTTTGTGTCTGTCCATTTCAAATGATGTCGGGCCCAGAGAAGGTGGCGGTGTTTCTGGATGTTGTTGATGTTTGGCTTTTGCTTTGCATGATAGTTTTAACTTGCACTTGTAGATGTAGCGATGAACTGTGTTAACTGACAATGGTTTGCTGAAGTGTTCCTGAGCCCACGCGGTAAGATCCTTTACACAATGCAGTCTGTTTTTAATGCTCGAAGGTCACGGGCATTCAATGTTGGTTTTGCCTTGTCTCTTACGTGTAAAAAGTTCTCCAGATTCTCTGAAGCTTCTGATTATATTATGGACTGTAGATGATGGAATCCCTAAATTCCTTGCAATTGAACATTGAGAAACATTGTTCTTAAACTGTTGGACTATTTTTTTCATGCAGTTGTTCACAAAGAGGTGATCCTTGCCCCATCTTTGCTTATGAATGGCTGAGCCTTTTGGGGATGCTCCTTTTATACTCACTCATGACACTCACCTGTTTCCAATTAACCTGTTCACCTGTGGAATGATCCAAACAGGTGTTCTTTGAGCATTGCTGCCCCTGTCCCAGCTTTTTTGAAATGTGTTGCAGGCATCCATTTCAGAATGAGCAGCTATTTGCACAAAACAATAAAGTTGATCAGTTTGAACATTAAATATCTTGTCTTTGTGGTGTATTCAATTGAATATAGGTTGAAGAGGATTTGCAAATCATTGTATTCTGTTTTTATTTACATTTCACACAACGTCCCAACTTCATTGGGATTGGAGTTGTAATTCTTTGCCTGATGATCTGCTTACAGAAGATCTTGTAGTTGAATGAATGAATGATTTATTCAGCACGCATAGACAAAATCTCTCATTTATAAAACAAGTCAAGATAAAATAAAAATTAAAACATATAGAACAAAACTCAAACAATTTACCAATTTAGTGCAGCTGAAAGGGTGTGAGCAGAAGCAAAAGGTTCTAAATGCCCACACCGTCCATCAGTTTCTGTGTACAAACAAAAAATAAACACAAAAAACAATTACAGTCAACAATGTAACGCAATGAAACATACAAAGTAATACAACAGACAAACAAACAAAAAAATAGCCACACAGGCCGTTTACTTAATTACGCAAACTATAACAAGTTAATGTTGTTTTTATACAGTCTTTTAAAACTGGATACTTTAATACAATCTAAACAGTCATTCCACACTCTAACAGCCTTTACAGAAATGCAATGATTTTTAGCAGTAGTTCGAATCTTTCTTCTATCAAACACCAAAGATCCACACAAATTCTAACTGGACTCTCTCATTTTAAACAGCTCCTGGACATGATAAGGCAAGAGTCCATTTTTAACTTTATACATTATCTGTATTGTAAAATAATCAACCAAGTCATAAAATTTCAAAAACTGAAGACTAACAAACAGTTAATTTGTTGGTTCATGATATGGTTTTTTACTTATCACTCTTATAGCTTTTTTTGTAACAGAAATATTGGATTAGTATTTGTTTTATATGTATTTCCCCAAACTTCATTGCAGTAAGTCATATAAGGGACAAGTAAAGAGAGATACAATGAAACCAACAGATGTTGGGGGAGAAAGTATTTTACTTTGTACAATATAGCAATAACTTTTGATATTTTGAACTCAATATGTTTTATATTTTTCCAACTAAGCTTGTCATCAACAAAAACTCCAAGAAATTTAGTTTGAGATACAATTTCAATTTCAATGCCATTCAACAATAATTATCTACTTAAATTTCTGGGCTTATTTCCAAATATAATGCACTTAGTTTTACCGAAATGAAGTGATAATTTATTAGAGTCAAACCAGTATTTAAATTTTTGCAGTTCCCTCTCCACCAAGTCCAAGAGCTGTCTCAAATTATCTCCACTACCAATCACAGTTGTATCATCAGCAAACAAAATACAACTCAAAGACTTAGAAACCAAACCTATATCATTAATATACAGCAAAAACAATAATGGCCCGAGAACTGACCCCTGGGGCACTCCACATGTAATCCTCAAAAATTCTGATTTTATCCCACCAAGGTGAACACGCTGATATCTATTACGTAAATAACTAGCTATCCAGTTAAAGGCCAGTCGTCTAATACCATAGATCTGTAATTTTTCCAGTAATACGGTATGATCAATCATATCAAATGCTTTCTGTAAATCAACAACAACAACAACAAAAAAACCCAACAGTGTATTGCTTCTTCTCTATTGCATTTGTAACTTGTTCCACAAAATCTATTAAAGCCAAAGAAGTTGTTCGATTTTTTCTGAAACCATACTGCTGTTTTTCTACTGATACTGATACTGATGTTTTTCTATAAAATCGTTCAACCTCTTTACAAATATTTTTTCCAGAATTTTAGAAAATTGTGGTAACAAAGAGATTGGCCTATAATTTGAAAAAACGTGTTTATCTCCAGATTTAAACAATGGTATCACCTTAGCAATTCTCATTCTGGAGGGAAATTTTCCAGTCGTAAGTGACAGGTTACAAATATATGTTAAGGGTTTGATAATACAGTCAATAATGTTCTTAATCAAAACCATATCAAAGCTATCAATGTCGGTGGATTTTTTCCCCTTAATTTTATGAACTATGTTAAAAATTTCTTTTTCATCCGTTTCTCTAACAAACATTGAATCCTGAATTTTATTAATTAATTTACAGGTGTCCATAGAACACTTTGCCGTAGTTACAATTGAATTTGATAAATTTTTAACAACATTAACAAAATAATCATTAAAATAATCAGCAATAATTTTATTTCCTTTTACAATTTTATCAGAGTCTATATAAAAGTAAGATGGATAATCTTTAACAACTTTTTTCTTTTTAATGATTTTGCCCAAGAGCTTCCAGGTTCCCCTAATGTTAGTTTTATTTTTCTCCAACAAATCGCAGTAATACTGCTTCTTACACAATCGCATAATGTTTGTTCATTTATTTTTATATGTCTTATATTTCCTATCGGCTTCATTACTTCTAAATTTTAAAAACTGCTTATACAATAAATTTTTCTTTTTACATGCATTCAGGAGTCCCTTTGTTACCCAAGGTTTATCAGTCCTTTGCGTATCTCCGGTTTTAGGCACCCACGGACAATGTTTATCATACATATTAGATACAATAGAAATAAATGATTCATATGATTCATCAACGTTTCTGTGTAGGCTCTCAGTTGTCCAGGTGGTTTCCATAGTAGAGAAGCTTGAATCTTCGACTGGACTGGGTTGCTTGACGTGAGGACATTTCGCTTCAAATCACAGAAGCTTCCTCAGCTAAAATTCTTGCTCTGGTAGTCTGACTTCTGTCTTGACTCTTGTAGAGAAGAATAAACCAGAAGCCAACAAAAGCTGGAGTTTTTTAACCTAACCAGACCCCTCCTACCGAGAGGCCGACTGCTATAGGCTAGTGACTAAACAATAGCTCTAATTAGCACCTATTGTGCTCTAGTTAGCACTCTCCTAATGATGGGATGGAAGCCTCCCCTGATGGCTTCCTTGATGACTCTCCTGATGACGTGAATGACTCATTACCATGAACAAAAGACTGAAACTGCTTTGACCTGAGTACCCCATTGTAAATGGGACAAAGCGTGTCTGAGACCCGCCCCCCGGTTAAGGCTGGGTTTCAACTGTTTTACAAAGAATGCTTCCTTGACACCTCTCTCAAACCATTTCTTCTCTCTGGCTAAGATTTTAACTTCCTTGTCCTCAAACATGTGGTTAGTGTCTTTCAGGTGGAGATGAACTGTAGACTGAGGTCCACTGGCGACCTCTCTGCGGTGCTGGTATAGCCTCAAGGTGTTAACCGGTTTAAAGTAAACTTTTACTTTAAACCGATTAACACCTTGAGACAGAAATTAGTTCACCCTAAGGACAGGATCCCTAGTTACAAACAGAGCAATGTAGTGTATTATATCAGATGTCAGGAAAACTGTAACGAACACTACATAGGTGAGACTAAGCAACCTTTAAACAAGAGGCTATACCAGCACCGCAGAGAGGGCGCCAGTGGACCTCAGTCTGCAGTTCATCTCCACCTGAAAGACACTAACCACACGTTTGAGGACAAGGAAGTTAAAATCTTAGCCAGAGAGAAGAAATGGTTTGAGAGAGGTGTCAAGGGAGCATTCTTTGTAAAACAGTTGAAACCCAGCCTTAACCGGGGGGCGGGTCTCAGACACGCTTTGTCCCCTGTTTACAATGGGGTACTCAGGTCAAAGCAGTTTCAGTCTTTTGTTCATGGTAATGAGTCATTCACGTCATCAGGAGAGTCGTCAAGGGAGCCATCAGGGGAGGCTTCCATCCCATCATTAGGAGAGTGCTAACTAGAGCACAATAGGTGCTAATTAGAGCTATTGTTTAGTCACTAGCCTATAGCAGTCGGCCTCTCGGTAGGAGGGGTCTGGTTAGGTTAAAAAAACTCCAGCTTTTGTTGGCTTCTGGTTTATTCTTCTCTACAAGAGTCAAGACAGAAGTCAGACTACCAGAGCAAGAATTTTAGCTGAGGAAGCTTCTGTGATTTGAAGCAAAACGTCCTCACGTCAAGCAACCCAGTCTAGTCGAAGATTCAAGCTTCTCTACTATGATTCATCAACATCATTGCAATAAATTTCACACCAATTTTGGTGCAATAAATCCCTTCTGAGGTTCTCAATATTAACATTAGTTAGTTTCCTAATAAAATGTACAGTTTGTTTGGTGCATGCTGTCCACTGATGATTGAAAAGCTACAAAAACTGGCAAGTGATCACTGACATCGGAAATAAGTATTCCACTTGTTATATTCCCTGCAATGGCATTTGTTAATATGTTGTCAATGAGTGTTGATGTGTTCCTAGTTATCCTGGTTGGATGTGTGATCACAGGATATAGACCCATACAAAACATAGAGTTTAGAAATTCAGTTATTTGTAATTGACAATAAGGGTTTAAAAAATCAATATTAAAATCTCCACAGATAAACAAAAGCTTGTTATTATTAATTGTGTTGTACATGTCAGTCAGTCTATCCACAAAAGTATTGATATCTGATCCTGGAGCTCTATAAACGCAGCTTATAATTATATTTTTTGATTTTTTTTACATTTAATTTCAACTGTAACACATTCCATGATATTTTCCAAGAAAATGACATACTATGTATAATTTCACATTCGTGATTAGAACTTACATAAAGTGCCACACCACCACCTCATTTATTCTTCCTGTTTATTGCAAAAAAAAGTCATATCCCTCAAGCTGAACATCATCCTCTAGCTCAGGGGTAGGCAACCTGTTCCAGAAAGAGCCATGAGGGTGCAGGTTTTCTTTGCAGCCACTGACTCCACCAGGTGATTTCACTGATTAACTGATTCCATCTGCTCAAAGTGATATTAATCAGTAAAATCACCTGGTGGAGTCAGTGGCTGCAAAGAAAACCTGCACCCTCATGGCTCTTTCTGGAACAGGTTGCCTACCCCTGCTCTAGCTCCTCTCTCAACCAAGTCTCAGTGATAGCTATAACTGAAAATTGCTTATTTGATGTTCTTAAACAGTCCTGAATTTTAGAGAAATTTGTAAGGAGACTTCTATTATTAAAATGTATAATAGAAAAAGTCCCATTTATTAAAGAGTAATCCTTCAGTTTCTCTTCAGTGAAATATTTACAATTTTGAATAATATTTTCACGAAAAAAACAATCTGGGTCAATATTGTTTTCAAAGTTATGAAAACTGTATTCAGTATCTTCAAAGATTTATAAGCGAGACTCCTGCGCAAAAGTTCCATCATCAAATGATGAAAAGCATCCATAAGGTTAGTCACTGATCGTATTTATGATTTTCACCATATCGTTTCATTGTTTACACCTTTCTTCAGTTAAACTTGCTCAAATCATATTTATCTTTAATGCACAGGGTTTTAGCCTCTTCTGGTGTCCTGTTTAGTTTAATATAAATTTTGCAATTTAATGTCCATGTTGCCTGTATCTTATTTTGCTTTTTTAGGAGTCGAGCTTGTCTTGCAAGATCTGAATTCTTTTTGGTCGAGTGTTCATTTATGTACACATTAGTTCCCTTAAGTTTTTTTTTTTTTTTTTTTTTTGCTTGAGAACTGCAATCTTCTGTTTTCTATTTACAAACCTCAATACTGTGACTTTAGATTGCGTTTGACCTCTCCGGGGTAAAAGGTGACAGTTTTCAATGTCTCCAGAGTTTATCGAAATTCCTTTAGCACTCAGAAAAGAGATCACCTGTTCCTCCACAGATTGGTTGTCCAACTCAGAGGGCTCCCCTCCTGGAGCCACTGCTCTTGCATAACTCCGAGGTTTAATGTCCAAACCCGTGATGAGGTCATTTGACCTAGTCTGTTGCTCAAGGTTGGCAATGCGATTTTCCAAAAGTTTTATTGACTTGTCCTTCTCTTCATTTGCCTTTTGTAATTCAGCAACTTGCTTCGTTAATTCCAATATTTTTTGTTGTTGTTGTGAAATAATTTTTAATTGATCGACCACCTCTTTAAAAGGTTACATTTGCGCCGACATCTCATTTAACATTTTTCTAATTTCGTCCAGTTCTTCCTCCATAACCGCAGTCCCCTTTTTAGGCCCCATAATTAGAAAACAGAATAACTTGCACTCACTACATTAATTCCGTCAATCCACTCCAGCCACCAAACATAGTTGACGAGCGCCGATGGCGGTGTTCCAGGTGACATCAAAACCGGTGTCACAGACCAAACAGTCCGCCCCTAAGAGTTGGTCCACTTTTTGCATCTGCACATGCGTCATTTCAGACCACAGCAGCACGTCTGAGGCAGAGTCTCTTCATCCAAAGCAATCAAATGGATTAATGGGATTATTAACCATCAGTAGGGATGGGTATCGGGAACCGGTTCTTTTTGGGTATCATTAAGAAATTATTCGATCCACCAACATCGACAGCCTTTTTGCTTTAACAATTCCCTTATCCTTCAGTCCCAACAACGGTCCCTCAGAGCGGTCGTTGTTTTGAGGGTGTTTGTCGGGAAAATGATCATTTCTCTACGTTGATCACAAACCCTGCAGAGGGTCTGCAGCCCAACACTGTATGGCTGCAGACCTGCAGACTCCAGCAGCTGGCTGAGATCAGCTCAGATGTATGGAGAGACAATCATGCCATTAATGTCTGAAAGGAAATGCTTTTGACAAAAACTTCAGATTTTGTTTAATTCTATTTATGTCCACAGATCAAGAATCCACCATGGAGTATATTTATGTACAGAGTTAAAGGATCCAGTGACTAATTTCATATTTATTTACTTTAAGACTCAATAAAATGTTGTTGACATAGAAAACCTGTAAAGCCTACTTGTAGTACACAGAAAATTCACAGGAGGTATTGATAAGGAATCAGATTGATAAGCAATTCACAGGAGGTATTGATAAGGAATCAGATTGATAAGCAGAATCAATAACGGTATTGATAGATAAAATCTTATCAGTAC
This sequence comes from Thalassophryne amazonica, assembly GCF_902500255.1. Lineage (NCBI taxonomy): Eukaryota > Metazoa > Chordata > Actinopteri > Batrachoidiformes > Batrachoididae > Thalassophryne > Thalassophryne amazonica. The sequence continues at coordinate 1,645,287 of NC_047108.1, forward strand.
ACACCCCTAACCATCAGATGATAAAGGCAAAACCTCTTAAATCATTCTAAAGTCAATTTTAAGCAGAAACGAGGCCATTTTAAACAGAAACTAGGCGAAATTCTGTGACACTTTGAAATGTCTGACGTGCAGTGAACGCACCAGTTAGCAGCTCGTTTAGCCGCAGTGCTGTGATCACCTTTTATGATGAAATAAAGCTGAATTTAGTGGACATGATTGTTGTTCGAAAGCTTCAGATATCTGTCACTGAGATAGATGACTGGTGTGCAGTTAGGGGGTCAGCTCATTTCTGAAACAAACACACGCACACATTTAAATAATGTAAAAAGTTGTGCAACAAACATTGTCATAGACAATATATGAAGACATGCAGTCTGAGCAAATTATTACTTTGACCATACAGTTTTAACTTGTTAAAATTTGAACCAAACTAATTCCAGACAAGTTATATAAAGTAACATCATATCTGGCATTTTATAAAATGAAAATATCAGCTATCTGTTTACATTTATATTCAGTTTTAAAGTCATGCACTAAGTTTGAAGGTTTTAGCGTTTTGGACACACATGCTGCAGTGCATTATGGGTAAAGTTTCACAACAGGAGAAATGCATTGAGATGCCCTGATCAGGCTGCTGCACATGAACAACAGCATTAAACTGTTTTTATATTGTGCCTATGTCATGCTGTAAGGCAACGTGGCTCAGCGAGGGTGGGGACACAAAGGCAGACTCACACACAGAAGTGTAGGATTGATCAAAAAAGGCTTTATCTCATAAGCAGGCAGTTGTTCGGTACACAGAGTAGCAGTCAGTGTGGCAGAGGTATCAGTCAAGGGAAAGGCTGAAGCGTGGTCAAAAACACAGTAACACCAATCACTGTTAGCGGAGGCTCATTTACCCATAATCTCTTTGGCATGTGTGTGTTTGTTACAAAACTTAGGAATTGGTGCGTTATTTAAAATTAAAAGATATGTACAAATGACAGAATTCAAAAATCAAAACCATAAGTTAAAACTGCTTTATTTTCCAAGACCTCTGCCTCACGGTGGCACTACTGTATCCTGTTAAAGAATAATGGCTTGTTTTGTGTGTGTAGAGTTGAGTTTAGCTCCTCTCAACTGCTTCACTGCTGCAAAATATGTAGTAAACAGGAGCTTCCAGCAGTAGGCAGGGCGCATAATTACAGAAATGCTGAGTCATTGTTTGGGTCTGTGGTCGCCTTTGATGCTACGAGAAGCGATCATGGTGTTAAAACTCAAAGTCAGGTTGTTAGTAGTTGTAAGTGCAGCGGAGACAAAACTGAAGGTTATTGCTTAGCTGTAGCTTCTGATACATTTTTGGGTGGTTTATTGGTTTAACTTTATAAAAGATAACTTTTCAGTTAGCTGATTAGCTGTTATCGAAGCTAACTTTTTGGGTAGCTATGCCCATGACTGCCAATCAACCACCACTTTTTGAAGCCTTCACACGTATCTGTAAAAGAAAATAATGGCATCAGAGTCTTCTCCCGTTAGGGTGATGTTGCCTTGCCAGCAGAGGGAGAGGAAAATGTGTCACTCTGGGGGACCTCTAAATCTTATGTGATTGAGTTCAAATTTGCTCTGCCCCTATAAATCCCCAAGTGACAACATGTGGATAACAAAAACATGTGGCTTCATCACGGCGTTGCTTTGCGCCATGCGGCACCGCCGTGACGCGCGGAATTCCTCCGCATGTCTGTCTCAATGTGCCGAAAAAGTGCTGATGTCCACATCTTTTCACAATTCCTGTGCTAGCCAGATGACATCCCAGATAAAACACAGCGTCCAGTTTGTAAATGAATGGCACATTCCACTGTTACAGGAGTTTTTGTCATGGAAAGAGGAGCGGAGGCTTCGCGCGTCTCTTTGAAGCCCATAAAATTTTCACCAAAAACCATCTGAATTTCTCGAATGGTGTCCACTTTGATGTCCCTCACAGTTTCTGAAAAAATTTTGATCAAGCAAAGCGGCAGTCTCTGAGCCATTCCTAAACAATGAAAAAAATGACGAGAGGGGTGGACCACTCCTCACTCAAAGCCTGCTCACAGGCGAATGACGCAACCGACAGGCGTGAAAAAACTCACGCATGCGCACGAAGGTTCAAGTTTGTCTGACGCAATCACACGTGATTCAAATCCATATGGTTTTTGAAAAAAATAATAAGGTCGGATACTTTTCTGATAGACCTTGTAAATCTCCTTGCTCACAATAAAGGCACTCAGTCAGCTCATGGTAAATGGGCTGTATTTATATAGCGCTTTTCTGTCTGCATCAGAATCTCAAAGTGCTTTGCAATTATGCCTCACATTCACCCATTCACACAGACACACTCAGACCCCAATGTCAGGGTGCTGCCATGCAAGGTGCTCACTACAAACCGGGCACAACTAGGGGCTTCAGGACCTTAGTCATTTTCCAGTCTGGCTGGATTTTGAACCAAGGATCCTGTAGTCTGAAGCCCAGTGCTTAACCACTAGACCATCACCTCCCGCCCGTGCTCATGGTAACGTTAGCCTGTTATGCTCACTGGATTTCATGCTCATGTTAGTCCATTATGACAGTGAGTTTTCTTGCTGCTCTTAACCAATTAGCATTGCAGTATCATAGCTAATGGGCTAACATTAGCATGCCTGTAATCATAATTATAATGTTGCAACTTGACATCACACCTACAATATCGTATATTTTATCAAGTCATAGTTCATAATAAAGAAAGATGGTAAAATAGCTACTGTTATTTGAGAGATTATTTATTTCATTCATTTACAGTGGGGAAAATAAGTATTTGACCCCCTGTCAGTTTTGCAGGTTTTCCCACCTACAAAGAATGTAGAGGTCTGTAATTTTTATCGTAGGTACACTTCAACTGTGAGAGACAGAATCTAAAAAAATCCATAAAATCACATTGTATGATTTTTAAATAATTAATTTGCATTTTATTGCATAAAATAAGTATTTGACCCCCTACAAAAACGGAGCTTAAAGATTGGTACAGAAACATTTGTCTGCCATTACAGATACCCAGGGAGCAAACACGCATTTTTTTTTTTTTTTTTTTTTGAAAAACAGACATGGACTGTTATAAAAGGTTGGTGGCCAGAAATGACATCTACACCCTCCTAGGATCACAACCTGGGTGGACAACCCTGGAAATTTTCTACTGGAAATCTGTAGGAGCCCCTTATTTGAAATAGCCATGTCCGCAGACATGCGGCTTCTGACGCCACCACACATTTCCTATTTATCAGCATAGCAACAGATCATCTTATGTTAAGGCAAATAAATATACCCAATAATTACTCATATCGTGGGTATATCGTTGCTGTTTCACGGTGTTTCATGCATGCATGTTTTCAGGAAATTCTATTTGCAGAATTGGGTGTACACACACCTGTGTCCTCAGGACATGGAATAAGTGTACACATGACATTCAATCAATCAATCAATTTTATTTATATAGCGCCAAATCACAACAAACAGTTGCCCCAAGGCGCTTTATATTGTAAGGCAAAAGCCATACAATAATTATGTAAAAACCCCAACGGTCAAAATGACCCCCTGTGAGCAAGCACTTGGCTACAGTGGGAAAGAAAAACTCCCTTTTAACAGGAGGAAACCTCCAGCAGAACCAGGCTCAGGGAGGGGCAGTCTTCTGCTGGGACTGGTTGGGGCTGAGGGAGAGAACCAGGAAAAAGACATGCTGTGGAGGGGAGCAGAGATCAATCACTAATGATTAAATGCAGAGTGGTGCATACAGAGCAAAAAGAGAAAGAAACACTCAGTGCATTATGGGAACCCCCCAGCAGTCTACGTCTATAGCAGCATAACTAAGGGATGGTTCAGGGTCACCTGATCCAGCCCTAACTATAAGCTTTAGCAAAAAGGAAAGTTTTAAGCCTAATCTTAAAAGTAGAGAGGGTGTCTGTCTCCCTGATCTGAATTGGGAGCTGGTTCCACAGGAGAGGAGCCTGAAAGCTGAAGGCTCTGCCTCCCATTCTACTCTTACAAACCCTAGGAACTACAAGTAAGCCTGCAGTCTGAGAGCGAAGCGCTCTATTGGGGTGATATGGTACTATGAGGTCCCTAAGATAAGAAGGGACCTGATTATTCAAAACCTTATAAGTAAGAAGAAGAATTTTAAATTCTATTCTAGAATTAACAGGAAGCCAATGAAGAGAGGCCAATATGGGTGAGATATGCTCTCTCCTTCTAGTCCCTGTTAGTACTCTAGCTGCAGCATTTTGAATTAACTGAAGGCTTTTCAGGGAACTTTTAGGACAACCTGATAATAATGAATTACAATAGTCCAGCCTAGAGGAAATAAATGCATGAATTAGTTTTTCAGCATCACTCTGAGACAAGACCTTTCTAATTTTAGAGATACTGCGTAAATGCAAAAAAGCAGTCCTACATATTTGTTTAATATGTGCTTTGAATGACATATCCTGATCAAAAATGACTCCAAGATTTCTCACAGTATTACTAGGGGTCAGGGTAATGCCATCCAGAGTAAGGATCTGGTTAGACACCATGTTTCTAAGATTTGTGGGGCCAAGTACAATAACTTCAGTTTTATCTGAGTTTAAAAGCAGGAAATTAGAGGTCATCCATGTCTTTATGTCTGTAAGACAATCCTGCAGTTTAGCTAATTGGTGTGTGTCCTCTGGCTTCATGGATAGATAAAGATGGGTATCATCTGTGTAACAATGAACATTTAAGCAATGCCGTCTAATAATACTGCCTAAGGGAAGCATGTATAAAGTGAATAAAATTGGTCCTAGCACAGAACCTTGTGGAACTCCATAATTAACCTTAGTCTGTGAAGAAGATTCCCCATTTACATGAACAAATTGTAATCTATTAGATAAATATGATTCAAACCACCGCAGCGCAGTGCCTTTAATACCTATGGCATGCTCTAATCTCTGTAATAAAATTGTATGGTCAACAGTATCAAAAGCAGCACTGAGGTCTAACAGAACAAGCACAGAGATGAGTCCACTGTCTGAGGCCATAAGAAGATCATTTGTAACCTTCACTAATGCTGTTTCTGTACTATGATGAATTCTAAAACCTGACTGAAACTCTTCAAATAGACCATTCCTCCAGATGATCAGTTAGCTGTTTTACAACTACCTTTTCAAGAATTTTTGAGAGAAAAGGAAGGTTGGAAGATTGGCCTATAATTAGCTAAGATAGGTGGGTCAAGTGATGGCTTTTTAAGTAATGGTTTAATTACTACCACCTTAAAAGCCTGTGGTACATAGCCAACTAATAAAGATAGATTGATCATATTTAAGATCGAAGCATTAATTAATGGTAGGGCTTCCTTGAGCAGCCTGGTAGGAATGGGGTCTAATAGACATGTTGATGGTTTGGAGGAAGTAACTAATGAAAATAACTCAGACAGAACAATCGGAGAGAAAGAGTCTAACCAAATACCGGCATCACTGAAAGCAGCCAAAGATAACGATACGTCTTTGGGATGGTTATGAGTAATTTTTTCTCTAATAGTTAAAATTTTGTTAGCAAAGAAAGTCATGAAGTCATTACTAGTTAAAGTTAATGGAATACTCAGCTCAATAGAGCTTTGACTCTTTGTCAGCCTGGCTACAGTGCTGAAAAGAAACCTGGGGTTGTTCTTATTTTCTTCAATTAGTGATGAGTAGTAAGATGTCCTAGCTTTACGGAGGGCTTTTTTATAGAGCAACAAACTCTTTTTCCAGGCTAAGTGAAGATCTTCTAAATTAGTGAGACGCCATTTCCTCTCCAACTTACGGGTTATCTGCTTTAAGCTGCGAGTTTGTGAGTTATACCACGGAGTCAGGCACTTCTGATTTAAAGCTCTCTTTTTCAGAGGAGCTACAGCATCCAAAGTTGTCTTCAATGAGGATGTAAAACTATTGACGAGATACTCTATCTCACTTACAGAGTTTAGGTAGCTACTCTGCACTGTGTTGGTATATGGCATTAGAGAACATAAAGAAGGTGTTGTGTGGGCCGCTGAAGAGGGGGTACTGCTGGCCCTCCACCACAAGATGGCGCCCTGCTTGAAGTGCGGGCTTCAAGCACGAGAGGGCGTCGGAGCGACCGGGAGTGACAGCTGTCACTCATCATCCGTACCAGCTGTCACTCATCCACTACTCATCACCACCACCATAAAGGCTGGACTGCAACTCCACCTCCCCGCCGAGAAATCAGCTACCATTCAGGTAATTTCTCTGCTAAGCTTAACTGTGACTAATAGTCTGATCTCATTTGCAGCCGTTTTCCTGTGACGGTGTCCTTATCTGCGGTATTGGCGTTTGGTGTGGACTGCGACGGCTTCACCTCACACCCCAAACCAGATAAGTGGTTTCACAGGAGCTGCACGAGTGTGTGATTGGAGGTGGAGGTTTTCCCTCCTAACTGTATACAGACTGTGGGATTACTGAGTGTGCGAACTCACACTCATCAGGACTGTCTCTGTTCTCTGCCAGCAGTACCGGGTCTGACTGCTGAAGACAGTGGCCACCTGGGGCGCAGGGCGCAGGGCTTGGCGGCTCCGGTGTTCTTCAGCTCCGTTGGTGGTGGAAGCTGTGTGGGATCCGGCTCTTCTCTCGCCAGGCGTCTTCTATCGTCGAGCCTGCCCACACGTCACCTGGTGTATAATTGACATTCCACCATACTGTTATTGTCTGTACGTCGTTGTGCGATTCACAACATTAAATTGTTACTTTTGGCTTCTCCATTGTCCGTTCATTAACGCCCCCTGTTGTGGGTCCGTGTCACAACACTTTCACAACAGAAGGAATCATATCCTTAAACCTAGTTACAGCGCTTTCTGAAAGACTTCTAGTGTAATGAAACTTATTCCCCACTGCTGGGTAGTCCATCAGAGTAAATGTAAATGTTCTTAAGAAATGATCAGACAGAAGGGAGTTTTCAGGGAATACTGTTAAGTCTTCAATTTCCATACCATAAGTCAGAACAAGATCTAAGATATGATTAAAGTGGTGGGTGGACTCATTTACATTTTGAGCAAAGCCAATTGAGTCTAATAATAGATTAAATGCAGTGTTGAGGCTGTCATTCTCAGCATCTGTGTGGATGTTAAAATCGCCCACTATAATTATCTTATCTGAGCTAAGCACTAAGTCAGACAAAAGGTCTGAAAATTCACAGAGAAACTCACAGTAACGACCAGGTGGACGATAGATAATAACAAATAAAACTGTTTTTTGGGACTTCCAATTTGGATGGACAAGTCTAAGAGTCAAGCTTTCAAATGAATTAAAGCTCTGTCTGAGTTTTTGATTAATTAATAAGCTGGAGTGGAAGATTGCTGCTAATCCTCCGCATCGGCCCGTGCTACGAGCATTCTGGCAGTTAGTGTGACTCGGGGGTGTTGACTCATTTAAACTAACATATTCATCCTGCTGTAACCAGGTTTCTGTAAGGCAGAATAAATCAATATTTTGATCAATTATTATATCATTTACTAACAGGGACTTAGAAGAGAGATTCAATGTTAATTTTAGTGACCTCCGTTTGGCGTAACCGGGTGTCATTACTGCCGATGTGAATTACAATCTTACCAAATTTACGCTTAGCCTTAGCCAGCAGTTTCAAATTTCCTTCAATGTCGCCTGCTCTGGCCCCCGGAAGACAATTGACTATGGTTGCTGGTGTCGCTAACTTCACATTTCTCAAAACAGAGTCGCCAATAACCAGAGTTTGATCCTCGGCGGGTGTGTCGTCGAGTGGGGAAAAATGGTTAGAAATGTGAACGGGTTGGCGGTGTACACGGGGCTTCTGTTTAGGGCTACGCTTCCTCCTCACAGTCACCCAGTCGGCCTGCTTTCCCGGCTGCTCGGGATCTGCCAGAGGGAAACTAACATAACATTCATGTAATGATAGAAAACAATTTACCTTGTTTTCAGGGAAGAAAATACGTACAGGTCTTCAAGATATACACTCGGGTGATCACTGTCAAGATAGGTACATGTACAGTGCGGCTGATCACTGATATCATGGTGATGGGGGTGTCACATGGATTGCTGTCTCTGTGTGTTGCAGGTCCCTGATTGAAGATGGCAGCCAAGGCAGGCAAGGACCTGACAGATGTTGCCCTGTCACTAAAGAAGACCACGAAGTGTGGGAATACAGATTACACAAAGTGTATCATATGCAAAGAACAGTCTGCTGAAAAAATTCTCAGAGTTCAGCCCACCTCCAAAGTAAAGCTCATTGAAGCCATGGAAGCTCGAGAAGACAGCACCTTCACAAGGCTGCAAAAAGACACTGCTGAAGAGACATGGCTAGAAGACAAGGCCCCCAAATGGCATGCTAGATGCAGGAACTGGTACCTGAATAAGAAGAGCTACCAACTGGCCAAAAAGAAGCATCTTGCAGGTAGTACCAGTTCCATGACAGACTCCCCTCAACCCAGATGCAGTACCTCGGCTGAACACACCACCAGAATGACCAGGCAAAGTGTTTAAGCATATGATGCAAAGACTCAGTGTGTTATCTGCAACAAGACGTGGAGAGATGGGAAGGAGCCAACCTCTAAGTTGTCTACAATAAACAGCCAGAAGGCCATCAAGGAGAAAGCAAAGTTGCTCCATAGAGAGGACATCCTCCTGAAGCTCATTGGACAGGGTCATGATATGGTAGCTAATGACATCTATTACCACAAGCCCTGCATGGACAATTTCAAAGCTCAGAGGGTTTCTGGAAGTGTGCAACAGAACGTGTACAACATCACCTTCAATCAACTTGTGGAACAACTTGAACCTTTGCTGTTCAAAGAGATGTCTGGCTTCTTGGTGACAACTCTGAGGGATCAGTACAGGACACATCTCCATGAGCTTGGAGTGAAAACTGCAGACATATACCGAGCCATCACTCTGAAGTGGAAGCTGGAACAGAAGTTCAGCAGAAGAATTTCCATTATCAACCAAACCAGTGGATCAGGCTTCATCTTGTGCATCAACAGTCCCACTGGGTGATGCCCTTGAGAAGCTAAGACAACTAGAGGCAGCCCAGCATGTAGATGAGAAACAACGTACACTGTATCAAGCTGCAAAGATTCTGCAGGCAGATTCCCAGCTCTGTACACTCGCACACTCGTGAGAAACCAGCAATACACATTTCCTTCACAGCAGCCAGCACCCTGGTTCATGATTCACTGTTCAACTTCACAAGCTCGCTACTCTGTGACAAAGGGCCAGAACTGGCTGAAAGTGGAAGGGCACAAGTTGATCAGTTGACAGCAGAGAAAGCCCTCATCATGTCTCAGCAAATGTTGCAGCATGTATCTGGCATCCCTACCTCTCTGGGCACAGCATTGCCTACCACCTGTACAACCAGACATGGAGCAAGTCCTTGATCTTAGCAACAGGTTGGGACAAGGGATCAGCTATGATCGTCTGCAACGTCAGCTCACTGCACAGGGTGCTAGGATCGTGCAGCAGGTGGAACAGGATGGTGTATTTGTTCCAGAGAACATGACACATGCATCTAGGACTCCCCATGTGTTTGCCATAGACAATCTGGATTGGAAGATGAAGACATTAGAAGGTGGCAGCTTCCATACTACTACAGCTATCATCATTGAAAATCCAGTCAGTGAAAGCAAAGAGCCACGTGGTCTATGTGTACCCACTTCTGGGACACAGAGGGCACTGCATGACATTCCTGATGCACCTACCACAGTCTGTCACATCTCTGTCAAAGACAGGCAGAAGTCAAGGTCACTGGCCCAGATCACAAGTGTGGAAGATTTGATGACTGAATCTGATGGGAGTGCAGAAGATATGTACTACTGGTATGAAGGCTAGGCAGAACAGTGACAACATCACAGCTCCTAGATGTCCCTTATGAAGGAGAAGGATGATTACCAGGATTTTCTGCATTCTGTGCAGAGATCCATCCACATCGGGAAGCCAGCACCATTGCATACCTGCCTCTTATCCCGGCACCCCCAACAGATCCTGCTGTCCTCAAGGATGAGATGACACATTTAGTCAAAACAGCACATGCACTTGGCGACAAGCAGACCATCATCACTGGAGACCAGGCCACATACGAGCTGGCAACAGCCATCAGAGATAAACACCGAGATGAGTTTGGTGATGTCATATTGCTACTAGGAGGGTTCCACCAAGCCCACAACTACCTTAGAGCAATTTGCAAGATCACAAGAGATGCAGGTGCAGAGGAACTTCTTGTCCCAGCTGGTCTGTGCCAGGAGGGGACTGCAAGAAAGATGTTTTGGGAGAAAGGTGACTACTACCAATCCCTGCATGCTCTCCGGGTACTCAGTGAGGCTATGTGGCACCTTTTCTGGGAGGCATTTGAGGCATGGGTCCTAGCAGGCCAGGAAACACAACAGTGGCAGGCCAAGATAGAAGCTGTACTGAAGGTGTTGTTACAGAAGGATGTACCAGTAGCAGAGAAGCTGGAGGAAATCCAAAGAGCACGTCCACAGCTAACAGCCCTCAGAATGCACATGATGGCATTTCAGAAGTCACTGGATGGTCACCCAACAGCTGCTTTCTGGTCATCCTTCCTTGAGATGACAGACATCCTTCACAGGTTTATCTACTACCAGAGAGAAGGGCACTGGATTGGGCATCTCTGTGAGTCAGGAAGGATGCTTCCCTACCTCACTGCAGCAGGACATTACAAGTATGGGCAGCAATCTCTGCCCCTTTACTTGGCAGAGATGAAGAAACTGCAGGAAACTTCTCCAGACGTACATGGAGCAATGATTGGAGGTGGATTTGTTGGAAGAAGAGCTGATGGTCATCACAATGCTGTCTCTCCTGACATGCTTCTAGAGCAGACCTACAATGCAGATGCCAAAGAAAAGAGTGGGCTGGATGGCATTACTCTAAGTCCCACTGCACGGACCAAGTGGGTCTACACAAAGCCGATCACTGCAGCTCTCTCTGCACAATTCCAGTCAATGATGCATCTCCATTCTGTGGGTCCACACCATGAATCTGGCCAAGCCTGTGTCTCCTGGGATGCAGAGTTAGTACTGAAAGTCATGGCAGCAGTAGAGACCAACCCCTTCACAGCAAGCACCCAGTTCCTGATTAATATATCTACAGGACAGTGTGCAGATACAGCAGTAGAGGAGCATCTGACCACAGTGAGAGAGCTGGGCCTGAAGGCATTGGCTGAAGTGATCCAGTAGTATATCTTCTGATCCAGTGATCAGAAGAAGACTACCATAGTGAAGCTCAACACCTTCCACACACAGAACAAGAAACCCAAGAAGGCTGAGGCAAAGGCTGCTCCACCAGGGAAGAGTGACGAGGTGACTGCACTCCTACGGATGACACAAATCATGGCCAGTGGTGGAGATGTCAAAATAGTTGAGTTTATAGGCCAACATGAATGCAGCAAGTATCCTCCAGCACTCTTCCAGGATGATGGGTCCATGAGAGTTGGCACCAAAGCCACCCTAGTGAAGACCCTCAAAGAGGAAACTGGAGTTGCCACTGCAAGTGAACTGCCACAGGATGACCAGAAAACTGCAGTAGTGGTTGATGCCATGTACGCAATCAGGCAGTGGTCTTTCAAGAAAGGCGAGACCTTCAGCACCATATCTGAGCGATACCGGCATAACCTCTTGACTGACATCCCTGCAGGCACAAAGACCATCCACGTCTGCTGTGACAGGTACAGTGGACCAAGCCTCAAGTCAGCTGAGCAAGAGCACAGATATGCCCGACCAAAACCAGCCAAAGTATATGAAGTGAGTGAGCGTACAAAGCCCCCGACCCACAAGAGTTCTTTGCCAAGTCAGCTAACAAGGCTAGTCGCCTTCACTTCTTTTGTGATGGCTGGTGTGAAGGTGAAGTGCTTTCTCCTGCCCTAGGTTCAACTCGGCTCTAACTCGGTGGTGGCTTTGAGGAAGAGATGAAGACGGTGCTTCTGACAGAAGGGTCTGTTACAGCTGTGCCTGCCTTGGAATCAACACAACAGGAGGCTGATACCAGAGTGATCCTCTACTCCATATACAGTGTCCAGAATGAGCAGGCTGAAAGAGTGATCATCTATGCCAATGACACAGATATCATCACCACATGGCTGTATTATGCTGCAACACACCTGAAGGACCTGCCTGAGTTCTGGGTACGAACAGCCCATGATGTCTACCTCCCTATCCATGAGATGGCTGTGGCACGTGGTCTCTCACAATGCCATGCTCTACCCTTTGTACACAGCCTCAGTGGTCGAGATACCACCAGCTATCCCTATTTCATGGGGAAGAAATCATGGATAAAGGCTAGCACCACTGTAGACCTTGCTGCACTGGAGTCATTTGGGAAGGATGCAACAGATGACATCACACCTAACATCATCAAGGAAGCACGGGATCTCACTATCGCTGTGTACACCACGAGGGCAGACAGCTTTGAGGAGTCTGACCTAGCAAAGTTGAGGACCTACAAGTTCCTCAACAACAGGTCAACACTCCTGAAGCTTCTACCACCAACAGAGAATGCCTTCCTGCTGCATCTGAAGCGGGCAGCACTTGCTACCATCATTGATAAGAATGGACACATGGCAAAACCAGATCTACCTCAGTACATGGATTTTAGGTGGTCCATGCAATATGACAGCCTGTTTCCAGTGCCAGCAACAAAGCCTCCCTGGCCCCAGGACCTGAGGAAGGCAATGTCATGTCACTGCATCAAGGGATGCAAAAGGAACTGTTCCTGCTCAAAGAAAGATGTCCCATGCTATGAAGGGTGTCGCTGCCAGGGACTGGCAACCAAGTGCAGTCGTGTGCAGTACACTGATACAATGGAGAGCAGTGACAGCAGGACAGAGTCAGAAACTGACTAAGAGACTGATACAAATAAGCCTACTGATGAGAAATTAAGGACTGACAAAGTATTTACCAGTACCAGTATTGTTCTGGACATTATAGACTGGCTTATACATGCTATAAGCCATTTACATTAAGTTACATACAGTATTCAGATATTATCGTGAAAGTATTAGTCTAATTATAATGAAGCATAATTGCAGTCAACAGGTCACACTTGTGCATATTTTGAGTGCCAACATTCAGCTACCAGTATTTAGTTTCACAAAAAGATAGATGATTATGTTTGTGTACATTCAAGTTCTTATTTCTTTGGATTTCACATCAAAAGATATTCTTCTGTTGAAGTTAATGTTATTGGAGTAAATTTTTTTGTTTGAAATTTAAGATTTGTGTTTTTCCATGACTTAAGGGAAAGTAAAATGTTTATAAAAACTTTTTTCTTGGAAGGCAACTTGTTTTCTTAAAAGGCAGAATTAATAACTAAAAGCTGTCCTTTCTGGCAGTCCAGTGCCTTGAAATTTCCATCTTAGGATGATATATCATTTAGTATAGTAAATAGGACACTTATTTAGTTAGAAAAAAGTCACATCTACGTCCTTAGAGTGTTTAAACTCCATTATATATCCACTGTTAGGCTTAAAGCCTTTAATAACAAAAATAAGAAAAAAGCGCCTATCCGCGGACATGGCTATTTCAAATAAAGGCCTCCTATAGATTTTCAGTAGAAAATTTCCAGGGTTGTCCAACCAGGTTGTGATCCTAGGAGGGTGTAGATGTCATTTCTGGCCACCAACCTTTTATAACATTCCATGTCTGCAAAACCCTATTTGCTCCCTGGGTAAGAGGTCAGACATTTCCTGTAGTTCTTGACCAAGTTTACACACACTGCAACAGGGATTTTGGTCCACTCCTCCATACAGATCTTCTCCAAATTTTTCAGGTTTGGAGTTTCAGCTCCCTCCAAAGATTTTCTATTGAGTTCAGGTCTGGAGACGGGCCAGGCAACTCCAGGACCTTGAAATGCTTCTTACCCTCTAGTCTGTTGCTCTATAAAAAAAAGCCCTCCGTAAAGCTAGGACATCTTACTACTCATCACTAATTGAAGAAAATAAGAACAACCTCAGATTTCTTTTCAGCACTGTAGCCAGGCTGACAAAGAGTCAGAGCTCTATTGAGCCAAGTATTCCTTTAACTTTAACTAGTAATGACTTCATGACTTTCTTTGCTAATAAAATTTTAACTATTAGAGAAAAAATTACTCATAACCATCCCAAAGATATATTGTTCTCTTTGGCTGCTTTCAATGATGCCGGTATTTGGTTAGACTCTTTCTGTCCGATTGTTCTGTCTGAGTTATTTTCATTAGTTACTTCCTCCAAACCATCAACATGTCTATTAGACCCCATTCCTACCAGGCTGCTCAAGGAAGCCCTACCATTAATTAATGCTTCGGTCTTAAATATGATCAATCTATCTTTATTAGTTGGCTATGTACCACAGGTTTTTAAGGTGGCAGTAATTAAACCATTACTTAAAAAGCCATCACTTGACCCAGCTATCTTAGCTAATTATAGGCCAATCTCCAACCCTCTTTTTCTCTCAAAAATTCTTGAAAGGGTAGTTGTAAAACAGCTAACTGATCATCTGCAGAGGAATGATCTATTTGAAGAGTTTCAGTCAGGGTTTAGAATTCATCATAGTACAGAAACAGCATTAGTGAAGGTTACAAATGATCTTCTTATGGCCTCAGACAGTGGACTCATCTCTGTACTTGTTCTGTTAGACCTCAGTGCTGCTTTTGATACTGTTGACCATATTTTATTACAGAGATTAGAGCATGCCATAGGTATTAAAGGCACTGCGCTGCAGTGGTTTGAATCATATTTATCTAATAGATTACAACTTGTTCATGTAAATGGGGAATCTTCTTCACAGACTAAGGTTAATTATGGAGTTCCACAAGGTTCTGTGCTAGGACCAATTTTATTCACTTTATACATGCTTCCCTTAGGCAATATTATTAGACAGCATTGCTTAAATTTTCATTGTTACGCAGATGATACCCAGCTTTATCTATCCATGAAGCCAGAGAACACACACCAATTAGCTAAACTGCAGGATTGTCTTACAGACATAAAGACATGGATGACCTCTAATTTCCTGCTTTTAAACTCAGATAAAACTGAAGTTATTGTACTTGGCCCCACAAATCTTAGAAACATGGTGTCTAACCAGATCCTTACTCTGGATGGCATTACCCTGACCTCTAGTAATACTGTGAGAAATCTTGGAGTCATTTTTGATCAGGATATGTCATTCAATGCGCATATTAAACAAATATGTAGGACTGCTTTTTTGCATTTGCGCAATATCTCTAAAATTAGAAAGGTCTTGTCTCAGAGTGATGCTGAAAAACTAATTCATGCATTTATTTCCTCTAGGCTGGACTATTCTAATTCATTATTATCAGGTTGTCCTAAAAGTTCCCTGAAAAGCCTTCAGTTAATTCAAAATGCTGCAGCTAGAGTGCTGACAGGGACTAGAAGGAGAGAGCATATTTCACCCATATTGGCTTCTCTTCATTGGCTTCCTGTTAATTCTAGAATAGAATTTAAAATTCTTCTTCTTACTTATAAGGTTTTGAATAATCAGGTCCCATCTTATCTTAGGGACCTCATAGTACCTTATCACCCCAATATAGCACTTCGCTCTCAGACTGCAGGCTTACTTGTAGTTCCTAGGGTTTGTAAGAGTAGAATGGGAGGCAGAGCCTTCAGCTTTCAGGCTCCTCTCCTGTGGAACCAGCTCCCAATTCAGATCAGGGAGACAGACACCCTCTCTACTTTTAAGATTAGGCTTAAAACTTTCCTTTTTGCTAAAGCTTATAGTTAGGGCTGGATCAGGTGACCCTGAACCATCCCTTAGTTATGCTGCTATAGACTTAGACTGCTGGGGGGTTCCCATGATGCACTGAGTGTTTCTTTCTCTTTTTGCTCTGTATGCACCACTCTGCATTTAATCATTAGTGATCGATCTCTGCTCCCCTCCACAGCATGTCTTTTTCCTGGTTCTCTCCCTCAGCCCCAACCAGTCCCAGCAGAAGACTGCCCCTCCCTGAGCCTGGTTCTGCTGGAGGTTTCTTCCTGTTAAAAGGGAGTTTTTCCTTCCTACTATCGCCAAGTGCTTGCTCACAGGGGGTCGTTTTGACCGTTGGGATTTTTCCGTAATTATTGTATGGCTTTGCTTTACAATATAAAGCGCCTTGGGGCAACTGTTTGTTGTGATTTGGTGCTATATAAATAAAATTGATTTGATTTGATTTGTCTTCCTCATGCCCTCTGGTCCTCCTCATGCCCTCTGGTCATCCACACCCTCTTGTCGTCCTCATGCCCTCTAGTCCTCATGCCGTTTGGTCCTCCTCATGCCGTCTGGTCCTCCTCAGCCTTTTGTGATCCTCCTCATGGCCTCTCGCCTCTTGTCGTCCTCATGCCCTCTGGTCCTCCTCATTCCGTCTTGTCCTCCTCACCCTCTTGTCATCCTCATGCCCTCTGGTCCTCCTCATGCCGTCTGGTCCTCCACACCCTCTTGTCGTCCTCATGCCATCAGGTCCTCCTCACCCTCTTGTCGTCCTCATGCCCTCTGGTCCTCCTCATGCCGTCTGGTCCTCCTCATGCCCTCTGGTCCTCCTCATTCTGTCTTGTCTTCCTCACCCTCTTGTCATCCTCATGCCCTCTGGTCCTCCTCATGCCGTCTGGTCCTCCACACCCTCTTGTCGTCCTCATGCCATCAGGTCCTCCTCACCTCTTGTCGTCCTCATGCCGTTTGGTCCTCCTCATGCCGTCTGGTCCTCCTCAGCCTTTTGTGATCCTCCTCATGGCCTCTCGCCTCTTGTCGTCCTCATGCCCTCTGGTCCTCCTCATTCCGTCTTGTCCTCCTCACCCTCTTGTCATCCTCATGCCCTCTGGTCCTCCTCATGCCGTCTGGTCCTCCACACCCTCTTGTCGTCCTCATGCCATCAGGTCCTCCTCACCCTCTTGTCGTCCTCATGCCCTCTGGTCCTCCTCATGCCGTCTGGTCCTCCTCATGCCCTCTGGTCCTCCTCATTCTGTCTTGTCCTCCTCACCCTCTTGTCGTCCTCATGCCCTCTGGTCCTCCTCATGCCCTAAGGTGCTCCTCATGCCGTCTTGTCCTCCTCACCCTCTTGTCGTTCTGATGCCCTCTGGTCCTCCTCATGCCATCTGGTCCTCCTCGCCCTCTTGTCGTCCTCATGTCCTCTGGTCCTCCTTATGCCCTCTGGTCCTCCTGATGCCGTCTGGTCCTCCTCACCCTCTTGTCATCCTCATGCCCTCTGGTCCTCCTCATCCCGTCTGGTCCTCCTGATGCCGTCTGGTCCTTCTCAGTCTCTGTCATCCTCGTCATGGCCTCTTGCCCTCTTGTTGTCCTCATGCCCTCTGGTCCTCCTCGCCGTCTTGTCATCCTCATGCCCTCTGGTCCTCCTCATTCCATCTGGTCCTCCACACCATCTTGTCATCCTCATGCCCTCTGGTCCTCCTCATGCCATCTGGTCCTCCTCACCCTCTTGTCATCCTCATGCCCTCTGGTCCTCCTCATGCCATCTGGAATTACGTGCCATTTGCAATTACAGAGGTCAAACGTTTCCTGTAGTTCTTGACCAAGTGTACACACACTGCAACAGGGATTTTGGTCCACTCCTCCATACATCTTCTCTAATTTTTTGAGGGTTTGGAGTTTCAGCTCCCTCCAAAGATTTTCTATTGAGTTCAGGTCTGGAGACTGGCCAGGCAACTCCAGGACCTTGAAATGCTTCTTACGGAGCCCCTCCTTAGTTGCCTTGGCTGTGTGTTTGGGGTCATTTCCTCATGGCCTCTCGCCCTCTTGTTGTCCTCATACCCTCTGGTCCTCCTCCTTCCATCTGGTCCTCCTCACCCTCTAGTCTTCCTCAAGCCCTCTGGTCCTACTCATGCCGTCTGTTCATCCACACCCTCTTGTCGTCCTCATGCCCTCTAGTCCTCCTCATGCCGTTTGGTCCTCCTCATGCCGTCTGGTCCTCCTCAGCCTCTTGTCATCCTCCTCGTGGCCTCTCACCTCTTGTCGTCCTCATGCCCTCTGGTCCTCCTCATTCCGTCTTGTCCTCCTCACCCTCTTGTCGTCCTCATGCCCTCTGGTCCTCCTCATGCCCTCTGGTCCTCCTCATGTTGTCTGGTCCTCCACACCCTCTTGTCGTCCTCATGCCATCTGGTCCTCCACACCCTCTTGTCATCCTCGTGACATCTGGTCCTCCACACCCTCTTGTCGTCCTCATGCCATCTGGTCCTCCTCATCCTCTTGTCGTCCTCATGCCCTCTGGTCCTCCTCATGCCCTCTGGTGCTCCTCATGCCGTCTTGTCCTCCTCAGCCTCTTGTCGTCTTCATGCCCTCTGGTCCTCCTCATGCCCTCTGGTGCTCCTCACCCTCATGTCATTCTCCTCATGGCCTCTAGCCCTCTTGTTGACCTAATGCCCTCTGGTCCTCCTCATACCGTCTGGTTCTCCTCCCCCTCTTGTCGTCCTCCTCACCCTCTTGTCATCCTCATGGCATCTGGTCCTCCTCACCCTCTTGTCGTCCTCATGCCCTCTGGTCCTCCTCATCCCGTCTGGTCCTCCTGACGCCATCTGGTCCTCCTCAGCCTCTTGTCATCCTCCTCATGGCCTCTTGCCCTCTTGTTGTCCTCATGCTGTCTGGTCCTCCTCGCCATCTTGTCGTCCTCATGCCCTCTGGTCCTCCTCGCCCTCTTGTCGTCCTCATGCCCTCTGGTCCTCCTTGCCCTCTTGTTGTCCTCATGCCCTCTTGTCATCCTCACGCCCTCTGGTCCTCCTCATGTTGTCTGGTCCTCCTCACCCTCTTGTCGTCCTCATGCCCTGTGGTCCTCCTCTCCCTCTTGTCCTCCTTACACCCGCTGGTCCTCCTCATGTTGTCTGGTACTCCTCGCCCTCTTGTCGTCCTCATGCCCTCTGGTCCTCCTCGCCCTCTTGTCCTCCTTATGCCTGCTGGTCCTCCTCATGTTGTCTGGTCCTCCTCGCCCTCTTGTCCTCCTTACGCCCTCTGGTCCTCCTCGCCCTCTTGTCCTCCTTATGCCTGCTGGTCCTCCTCATGTTGTCTGGTCCTCCTCGCCCTCTTGTCCTCCTTACGCCCTCTGGTCCTCCTCACCCTCTTGTCCTCCTTACGCCCTCTGGTCCTCCTCATGTTGTCTGGTCCTCCTCACCCTCTTGTCATCCTCATGCCCTCTGGTCCTCCTCGCCCTCTTGTCCTCCTTACGCCCTCTGGTCCTCCTCACCCTATTGTCGTCCTTACACCCTCTGGTCCTCCTCATGTTGTCTGGTCCTCCTCACCCTCTTGTCCTCCTTATGCCCTCTGGTCCTCCTCATGTTGTCTGGTCCTCCTCACCCTCTTGTCCTCCTTACGCCCTCTGGTCCTCTTCATGTTGTCTGGTCCTCCTCATGCACTCTTGTCATCCTCATACCCTCTGGTCCTCCTCACCCTCTTGTCGTCCTCATGCCCTCTGGTCCTCCTCGCCCAATTGTCATCCTTACGCCCTCTGGTCCTCCTCATGTTGTCTGGTCCTCCTCACCCTCTTGTCCTCCTTACGCCCTCTGGTCCTCCTCATGTTGTCTGGTCCTCCTCACCCTCTGGTCCTCCTCATGCCCTCTGGTCCTCTTCATGTTGTCTGGTCCTCCTCATGCCCTCTGGTCCTCGTCATGTTGTCTGGTCCTCCTCATGCCCCCTTGTCCTCCTCACCCTCTTGTCGTCCTCATGCCCTCTGGTCCTCTTCATGTTGTCTGGTCCTCCTCATGCCCTCTTGTCGTCCTCATGTTGTCTGGTCCTCCTCATGCCCTCTGGTCCTCCTCATTCCGTCTTGTCCTCCTCACCCGCTTGTCATCCTCATGCCCTCTGGTCCTCCTCATGCCGTCTGGTCCTCCACACCCTCTTGTCGTCCTCATGCCATCAGGTCCTCCTCACCCTCTTGTCGTCCTCATGCCCTCTGGTCCTCCTCATGCCGTCTGGTCCTCCTCATGCCCTAAGGTGCTCCTCATGCCGTCTTGTCCTCCTCACCCTCTTGTCGTTCTGATGTCCTCTGATCCTCCTCATGCCCTCTGGTCCTCCTGATGCTGTCTGGTGCTCCTCACCCTCTTGTCGTCCTCATGCCCTCTGGTCCTCCTCATCCCGTCTGGTCCTCCTGATGCCGTCTGTTCCTCCTCAGCCTCTTGTCATCCTCCTCATGGCCTCTTGCCCTCTTGTTGTCCTCATGCCGTCTGGTCCTCCTCGCCATCTTGTCGTCCTCATGCCCTCTGGTCCTCCTCGCCCTCTTGGCGTCCTCATGCCCTCTGGTCCTACTTGCCCTCTTGTTGTCCTCATGCCCTCTGGTCCTCCTTACGCCCTCTGGTCCTCCTCATGTTGTCTGGTCCTCCTCACCCTCTTGTCATCCTCACGCCCTCTGGTCCTCCTCATGTTGTCTGGTCCTCCTCACCCTCTTGTCGTCCTCATGCCCTGTGGTCCTCCTATCCCTCTTGTCCTCCTTACACCCGTTGGTCGTCCTCATGTTGTCTGGTACTCCTCACCCTCTTGTCCTCCTCATGTTGTCTGGTCCTCCTCGCCCTCTTGTCCTCCTTACGCCCTCTGGTCCTCCTCACCCTCTTGTCGTCCTCATGCCTTCTGGTCCTCCCTATGCCGTCTTGTCGTCCTCATGTTGTCTGGTCCTCCTCATGCCCTCTTGTCGTCCTCATGTTGTCTGGTCCTCCTCACCCTCTTGTCGTCCTCATGCCCTCTGGTCCTCCCCATGCCGTCTTGTCGTCCTCATGTTGTCTGGTCCTCCCCATGCCGTCTTGTCGTCCTCATGTTGTCTGGTCCTCCCCATGCCGTCTTGTCGTCCTCATGCCCTCTGCTCCTCCCCATGCCGTCTTGTTGTCCTCATGTTGTCTGGTCCTCCTCATGCCCTCTTGTCGTCCTCATGTTGTCTGGTCCTCCTCACCCTCTTGTCCTCCTCATGCCCTCTTGTCGTCCTCATGCCCTCTGGTCCTCCCCATGCCGTCTTGTCGTCCTCATGCCCTCTGGTCCTCCCCATGCCGTCTTGTCGTCCTCATGCCCTCTGGTCCTCCCCATGCCATCTTGTTGTCCTCATGTTGTCTGGTCCTCCTCACCCTCTTGTCGTCCTCATGTTGTCTGGTCCTCCTCATCCTCTTGTCGTCCTCATGTTGTCTGGTCCTCCTCACCCTCTTGTCGTCCTCATGTTGTCTGGTCCTCCTTATGCCCTCTTGTCGTCCTCATGTTGTCTGGTCCTCCTCATGCCCTCTTGTCGTCCTCATGTTGTCTGGTCCTCCTCACCCTCTTGTCGTCCTCATGTTGTCTGGTCCTCCTCATGCCCTCTTGTCGTCCTCATGTTGTCTGGTCCTCCTCACCCTCTTGTCGTCCTCATGTTGTCTGGTCCTCCCTATGCCGTCTTGTCGTCCTCATGCCCTCTGGTCCTCCCTATGCCGTCTTGTCGTCCTCATGTTGTCTGGTCCTCCTCATGCCCTCTTGTCGTCCTCATGTTGTCTGGTCCTCCTCACCCTCTTGTCGTCCTCATGTTGTCTGGTCCTCCTCACCCTCTTGTCGTCCTCATGCCCTCTTGTCGTCCTCATGTTGTCTGGTCCTCCTCACCCTCTTGTCGTCCTCATGTTGTCTGGTCCTCCTCACCCTCTTGTCGTCCTCATGCCCTCTTGTCGTCCTCATGTTGTCTGGTCGTCCTCATGCCCTCTGGTCCTCCTCATGCCCTCTGGTCCTCTTCATGTTGTCTGGTCATCCTCATGCCCTCTGGTCGTCCTCACCCTCTTGTCATCCTCATGCCCTCTTGTCGTCCTCATGTTGTCTGGTCCTCCTCACCCTCTTGTCGTCCTCATGCCCTCTTGTCGTCCTCATGTTGTCTGGTCGTCCTCATGCCCTCTGGTCCTCTTCATGTTGTCTGGTCGTCCTCATGCCCTCTGGTCGTCCTCATGCCCTCTGGTCGTCCTCATGCCCTCTGGTCGTCCTCACCCTCTTGTCGTCCTCATGCCCTCTTGTCGTCCTCATGTTGTCTGGTCCTCCTCACCCTCTTGTCGTCCTCATGCCCTCTTGTCGTCCTCATGTTGTCTGGTCGTCCTCATGCCCTCTGGTCCTCCTCATGCCCTCTGGTCCTCTTCATGTTGTCTGGTCCTCCTCATGCCCTCTGGTCCTCTTCATGTTGTCTGGTCATCCTCATGCCCTCTGGTCGTCCTCATGCCCTCTGGTCGTCCTCACCCTCTTGTCGTCCTCATGCCCTCTTGTCGTCCTCATGTTGTCTGGTCCTCCTCAACCTCTTGTCGTCCTCATGTTGTCTGGTCCTCCTCACCCTCTTGTCGTCCTCATGCCCTCTTGTCGTCCTCATGTTGTCTGGTCGTCCTCATGCCCTCTGGTCCTCCTCATGCCCTCTGGTCCTCTTCATGTTGTCTGGTCGTCCTCATGCCCTCTGGTCGTCCTCATGCCCTCTGGTCCTCTTCATGTTGTCTGGTCGTCCTCATGCCCTCTGGTCGTCCTCATGCCCTCTGGTCGTCCTCACCCTCTTGTCATCCTCATGCCCTCTTGTCGTCCTCATGTTGTCTGGTCCTCCTCACCCTCTTGTCGTCCTCATGCCTTCTTGTCGTCCTCATGCCATCTGGTCCTCCTCACCCTCTTGTCGTCCTCATGTTGTCTGGTCCTCCTCACCCTCTTGTCGTCCTCATGCTCTGTGGTCCTCCTTGTTTCTCCTTCTCACATGCCGACTTAAATCCACCCTGATCCTACACTTGTTGTGTTTTCAAAGCTGCTGTTTTGTTGGAGCACAGAGTTTGTATTTGTTAGTTGCACATGTTTCAGTCTATGTGTGGATGGATTAATGGATGGACCAGTTTATCTATTAATGTCTTTATTTTTATAATTGTCAGGATGCCAAAAAAGATGAATCTGTCCGCAAATCATACAAGTACCTGGCCGCCTTGCATGAAGTACGGTGAAACATTATCTCATTGTGTTTATTTAATTTTACTTCCTTTAGTGCTGTCCTCATCCTCAAGTGTTTTGCAATGCCTGTTTCAACCTTTTCTACAGAATTGTAATCAGTTAATCCAGACAATTGAGGACACGGGCACAATCTTGAGGGAGATTCGTGACCTCGAGGAACAGGTAAGAGTTCACATTTATTTATTTTACAACAAGCAGTACTGGGCACTCCGATTTAAAACTTAAAAAAACCTTTATTGTCACCTTAGACCTCAAAACAAATGCACGCTAACATGTTTGCACTTCATGCTGTTTCCAGGGAGTCAAACAGCTCAAATAGACCAAAAGCCACTTTTATAGTCCTATTCCAAAAAAATAAGTCTTCCACTTGGAGCTGTGCCCTGGAAATGATGTGAATACGTCGACCTCCAGCTGATGGAGATGTTACACTCACCACATTCATCAAAAACTGAATTAAATAGCCACATAAAAATACATACAGTGACAGTGGTTACAGAAAACAAGAAGCAAATACATATTTACAAAAACTCATGCTAAAACACGATGAAATCCAGATCCTCATTTATCCCTGGGTGTTTACTGGCCTGTAATTTGTAAAACCAGAAGTCTTTGGGATGGGACATAATTGATCTCAGACGTTTACAGTGTGGAGAGACAAATGTGGAAGACCACATAGTGTCGTGCCATCTGGTAGTTCAAATGACAGCGAGGGATGGGCATTATCAGTTTAAAATTATATGATACGATATTTTTTTCCCCAGTAAAAATATAAACAACATTTTCTAGAGTATGTTGGGGATTTTTCTTTTAAACTCGCTTGGGGTCCTTCAGCTTATACTCTGGTGTTACTTAAATACAGAAAAATTTATAATAGTAATAATAACAACTTTCATGGGGTTTTCTCAGAATCAAAGCACTAAACAAAATAAACTAATATATATCTGAAGTGGACTCAAATTTTATTGTCATGTTTCCAACAACTGTGTGCATCTAATGATTTTTTTTGTCCAAACTATTGTCAAACTATGTCAATTTGGACTATGACATGCAAGACTCAATATGTCGAGTCTTGCATGTTTACATCTCCATCGCTCATTTTTACCCAAGGCCATTGAAATATGACCATCAGGTAATGTGAAGGCTTTGCTGCCAGGATCTTCAATTTCTGAAATAACATTCTTGGGACACAGACCTTGGACAAGTTCAAAGATGGCTAACCGTGACCTATTTTAAGAGGTCAAAAAGTCACATTCTGTTTACTATTTTTATGCTATGAATAGCAAATCTTTATTTTTGGGGGTGGGGGGGTGACAGTCAGAGTCGCGTGGCACCGTGACGTCACTGGCTGGTCCCTCTGATACTCCAAAGCAGCTTTGTTTCTGGCTAAATATAACACACTTCTCATATATTATGTAAAAGCTAGCAAGAAATAAACACTTCTAAAACTGAAAATGCTGTTTTTGTAACCCAAGAACTCCTCTGGAGTAATTTACAAGACATTTCATGGACATTAGCCTGTTGGCATCCCAGGCTAGCTGCTAACTGCTCTTTGGTTCTGTTCTTTGTCATATAACATGTAAAAGCTAGCAAATATTAAACACTTCTAAAACTGAAAATGCTGTTTTTGTAACCCGAGAACTCCTTTGGAGTGATTTATAAGACACCTCATGGATGTCAGCGTGCACGGGCATCACACATGGGCAAATCTAACTACCACCCTTTTCAAAAGCTCATGTATGAGCATACACGCCCTCCTGCAGACGCCGTTAAAACATAGTAAAATATTGTTTGTGATGACCCCACAATCCTTGTTAAACTATTTAACTAATATTTGGCATCAAAATGTGGATTTTGATGCAGGGAGGTGATTATCTAGTCGTTGAGCCTTGGACTTCAGACCAGATGATCCTCGGTTCAAAACCAAGCCAGACCGGAAAAATCACCAAGGACCCTTGGGTAAGGTCCTTAATCCCTAGTTGCCCCCAATGTGCAGTGAGCACCATGCTTGGCAGCACCCTGATATCGGTGAGTGTGTTTGTATGAATGGGTGAATGTGAGGCATAATTGTAAAGCACTTTGAGCTTCTGATGCAGATGAAAAAGTGCTACATAAATGCAGTCCATTTACCATTGTTTATGATTGATTGATTGGTTGAGTTTTTTCTGCAACATCAATATAAACATACAGAGGTGAATATATCAATGACACATGGATAACACAATAAAGCATAAACGCTTATTTAAATTGTGGTAGATTAAGACACTTGTACATTGTCTTAGTCCACCCAGCTGTAAATGGGGACTGGTCTTGGCTGGGAAGTAATCTGCATCAAACTGGCATCCTGTCCAGGGGGAGTCACAGACTTTCATGTACTTCATACTATGGAATCCAGAGTTTAACTGTGGCATCAACAGGCCTCAGGCTATGTTAAGTACCAGCACAGGCTGTGGTGTGAACATGTGTTGCATAGGTTCCTGTCTGTTTTTGAATTCTGGGAAATGATGTGTTAAAAAGTGAATTCCAAACACATGTATGACTTATCAGTCATACATGTCCTCCTTATGCCGTCTTGTCATAAGGAGGACATGTACTCCGGAAAGTACAGTAATTGGAATTTGATGTCTGGTTGCTTTTAGGTCTTCTTGCAGCTGCCAGACAGCACAAAACTACAATGTGCTCCATATTAATGAACAAAGTTTGTTGCTATTTTTCATTAAATTTATTCAATGACGTTAATGATTCACAGTCGCATTAAAATGTACTTTGTGTTCAGCACAGAAAAGCACAAAGGCCATTTTAACATTGCTTGCAGAACACCCGCCAGTCGACATTTACATCAGATATCTGTTTCGAGTGACTTTCACCACACGCCCAACATCCCAGACGACATAATGAGACCACCGGGCTCTCCATGGATTGTTATCGGATCTGGGAGGCGACGAAAACGGAGGAGGGAGAGGAAGCAGAAGCGAGGCCGCAGGTCTGGTGTTATGCTAAGGCTATGCAAACAACCACACAAGCCACCCCTCCCGAGCCTGTTTCTCTCCAATGCCAGATCCCTGGTGCATAAAACGGACGACCTGGTTTTACAACTCCCTGGAAATCGCTATGTTCGTGACTGCTGTGTGCTTATTATCACCGAAACCTGGCTACACCCGGACATACCCGACGCGAGCGTGCAGCTAGCTGGCCATACGCTGCTATGCAGAGACAGGACAAAGGACTCCGGGAAGAGGAGAGGTGGGGGGCTCTGTATTTATGTGCATGAAAACTGGTGCAACAACGGGGCCACAACGCTGCCTTCAGGTCAGGTGACAGAGCTCTGTATAGTGCTACCAGAGCTGACCTGAAGAGAGGAGTAAAAAGAGCAAAGGCGGACCACAGGATGCAGATAGAGTCCCATCTGTCTAGCAACAATGCGCGGAGGGTGTGGCAGGGAATACATGACATCACAAACTTCTGGGGTTGTGATGCTCCAACAGTGGACCTGAGTGCACCACTGGCAGAGGAGCTAAACAGCTTCTTTGCTCAGTTCAGATCTTCCCAACTGCACTCACCTGCTCATGCCCTCCCCCGCCCCCACCTGGTCCCCACACCACTCCACTCACTGTAAAAGAGCATGATGTCAGGCGAGTGCTCCTCTCAGTGAACCCCAGGAAAGCTGCTGGCCCAGACGGAGTACCTGGCAAGGTGCTCAGAGCGTGTGCCAACCAGCTTGCCCCCACCTTCACCAGGATCTTCAACCTCTCCCTGGACCAAGCAGTCATCCCGTCCTGCCTGAAAACCTCCACCATAATCCCGGTGCCGAAGAAGTCTCCCATCACCAGCCTGAATGATTACCACCGTGTGGCCCTCACTCCGGTAATCATGAAGTGCTTTGAGAGACATCATCACATCAAGGACCACCTCCCCCCCAGACCTCGACCCTCACCAGTTTGCATACAGGGCAAACAGATCCACAGAGGACGCCATCACCGTAGCTCTCCACTCTGCTCTAAACCACCTGGAGCAGCTGCAGAGCTACGTCCGAATGCTCTTTGTGGATTATAGTTCTGCCTTCAACACAATAATCCCGGACAGACTCACCACAAAACTGGACACTCTCAGCTTCCACCCTCTCACATGTGCCTGGATTAAAGACTTTCTTTCCAACCGTCCCCAGACTGTGAGACCCGGCCTCCACCTCTCCTCCACCCGCATGCTGAGCATCGGCTCTCCACAGGGCTGCATGCTGAGCCCCCTCCTCTACTGCCTCTACACCTGCGACTGCAGACCAGCCCACAAGAACAACCTTATCGTCAAGTTTGCAGATGATACCACAGTGGTCGGTCTCATCTCCGGAGGTGATGAGGCTGCCTACAGAGAGGAGATCCGGCAGCTGGCAGCCTGGTGCTCAGAGAACAGCCTCACTCTGAAAACTAGGAAGACCAGAAAGATCATCATTGACTTCAGGAAACACTGCACCGACCCTGCCCCCCTTCTCATCAACAGCGAGCGTGTGGAAAGGGTCCACACCTTCAGGTATCTCAGCGTTCTCATCTCAGACTGCATCTCCTGGTCCAACAACATCTCCTCTATCCTCAAGAAGGCTTAGCAGCAGCTACACTTCCTGAGAGTCCTCAGGAAGTACAACCTCAACACCGACCTGCTGCTGGCCTTCTACCGCTCATCCATTGAGAGCCTGCTGACATACTGCATCACAGTATGGTTTGGCAGCTCCACCGCTGCTGACAGGGAGAGAATGCAGAGGGTTGTTAAGGCAGCACAGAACATCATTGGCCGCCCTCTCCCCTCCTTGCTGGACATTTACACCTCCCGCTGCCTCAGCAGAGCCAAAGTGATCTCCAAAGACTGCTTTCACCCTGGCTCTGCCCTGTTTGACCTGATGCCCTCAGGGAGGTGCTACAGGCTCACAAGGACAAAAACAAACAGACTGAAAAACAGTTTCTTCCCCAAAGCCATAACCACATTGAACTCTAGCATACACTGATCCTCCTCATGCAATCCTAACCATGTGCAATAACCCAATCACCCATAGGCAATATACATTTCTGTGCAGTATATTTATATCCTAGCCGCACCTTGCACTAGTGTCAATTGTATATAGATTTTTCCTTACATTGTTGAATTTTTCTTTATATCTTGTTTTTGATACATACTCTTGCACTATTTTTATCTCTTTTTTGCACTATTTGTATTCTATTTTATTGCAATGCAAATGGATGACCCTAATCTTGTTGTACAAATGTATAATGACAATAAAAGGCATTCTGATTCTGATTCATGACCATAGGTGAGAGTAGGAACAAAGATTGACCAGTAGATTGAGAGCTTCGCCTTTTGGCTCAGGTCCCTTTATGTCACAGCAGTATGGTAGAGTGAATGGAGTACCAATCTCAGTCTCACTCTCCATCGTCCCCTCACTCATGAACAAATCTCAGAGGTACTTGAACTCCTTCACTTGGGGTAAGACCATTCCCTACCTGGAGTAGGCAACCCATTGGTTTCCTGCTGAGAACCATGGTCTCAGATTTAGCGGTGCTGATCCTCATCCCAACTGCTTCACACTCTGCTGTGAACCAATCCAATGAGTGTGAGATGAAGCCAACAGGACCACATCATCTACAAAAAGCAGTGATGAGACCCTGGGCCCACCAAACTGGAAACCCTCCTCCCCCGCAAATACGCCTCGATATCTTGTCCATGAATATCACAAACAGGATTGGTGACAAGGCACAGCCCTGACGGAGGCCAACCCCCATCGGAAACCCCCACCAAAAACACTACATACTCCCAGAGCACCTCCCACAGTATCTCCCGAGGTACCCAATCATACGCCTTCTCCAAGTCTACAAAACACATGTAGACTGGATGGACATACTCCCACGCACCCTCCAGGATCCTTGTGAGCGTAACGAGCTGGTTGGTTGTTCCATGACCAGGAAAGGAACCCGCATTGTTCCTCTTCAAGCAGAGGTTCGACTATTGGTCAAACCCTATTTTCCAGCACCCTTGAATAGTCTTTACCAGTTAGGGCGAGTAGTGTGATTGCCCTGTATTTGGCACACACTCTCTGGTCCCCTTTTTTAAATATGGGGACCACCACCTCAGTTTGCCACTCCTTGGGCACTGTCTCAGCACTCAGCACAATGTTAAAGAGACGTCTCATCCAAGACAATCCCTCCACACCCAGAGCCTTCAGCATTTCTGGACGGATCTCATCAACCCCCTGGTTGATTTTTAAAGTGAGGTAGTTGTTTGACTACCTCACGGACTTCCACCAGGGAAATTGATGATAATCCCCCGTCAGCTTCCAGCTCTGCCCCTACATAGAGGGCATTCTGGTCTGATGCAGGAGTTTCTTAAAGTCTTCCTTCCAGCACTGGATTACATCCTCAGTTGAGTTCAACAGATTCCCATCCTTACTGCAGACAGCTTGGATGGTTCCACATTTTCCCCTCCTGAGGTGCCTCACGGTCCACCAGAAGCACCTTGGTGCCAACCGAAAGTTGTTCTCCATGGTTCCCCGAACTCCTCCCACACTTGCTGCTTTGCCTCCCCCACAACAGAGGCTGTCACCCTTCGGTCCTGTTGGTACCTTGCAACTGCCTCCGGAGTCCTCCAAGATAAAATATCCCGGAAGGACTCCTCCTTCAGTCAAAAGGCTTCACTGCCCACTGGTGTCCACCACGGTGTTCGAGGGTTGCTGCCCCTTGAGGCCACAGCTCCCCGCTGCAGCTTCGGCAATGGAAGCTTTAACATTGCCCCTTCTGGTTCAATGCCCCCAACCTCCACAGGAATGCTAGAAAAGCTCTGCCGGAGATGTGAGTTGAGGATCTGTCAGACAGTGCGTCCTCCAGATGTTCCCAGTTCACCCGAACTATCCATTTGTGCTTCCAGGTCTGTTCAAAGGCCTTCCCCACCCTCTGATCCAACATATCACCAGATACCATACCATACCAACTTTATTCATAAAGCAACTTAAACCAGCCAGCGCTAACACAAAGTGCTATATGCTACAAATACAGTACAAATTAAAACACAATAAAATAAAAATGAAAAAGAACCATCCATCCATTTTCTTCCGCTTTATCCGGAGTCGGGTCGCGGGGGCAGCACCTCAAGCAAAGCCGCCCAGACCTCCCGATCCCTCTGGGGGAACCCCAAGGCGTTCCCAAGCCAGCCAAGAGATGTAGTCCCTCCAGCGTGTCCTGGGTCTTCGCTGGGGCCTCCTCCCGATGGGATATGCCCGTAACACCTCTCCAGTGAGGCATCCAGGGGGCATCCAGAAAAGATGCCCAAGCCACCTCAGCTGGCTCCTTTCGACGTGGAGGAGCAGCGACTCGACTCCAAGCTCCTCCCGAGTGACCGAGCTCCTCACCCTATCTCTAAGAGAGCGCCCAGCCACCCTGCGGAGGAAACTCATCTCGGCCGCTTGTACTCGCGATCTCATTCTTTCGGTCATGAGCCAAATCTCATGACCATAGGTGAGGATCGGAACGTAGATCAATCGGTAAATTGAGAGCTTTGCCCCTCTACTCAGCTCTCTCTTCACCACGACGGTCCGATACAGCGACCGCATCACTGCAGATGCTGCACCGATCCATCTGTCGATCTCACGCTCCATCCGTCCCTCACTCGTGAACAAGACCCTAAGATACTTAAACTCCTCCACTTGAGGCAAGGACACTCCACCGACCTGAAGAGGGCAAAGCACCTTTTTCCGGTCAATAACCATGGCGTCGGATTAGGAGGTGCTGATTTTCATCCCGGACACTTCACACTCGGCTGCAAACCACCCCAGTGCACGCTGAAGGTCCTGATTTGACGAAGCCAACAGAACCACATCATCCGCAAACATCAGAGATGAGATTCTGTGGTTCCCAAACCAGACCCCCTCTACACCCTGGCTGTGTCTAGAAATTCTGTCCATAAAGATAGTGAACAGAACCAGTGACAAAGGGCAGCCCTGGCGGAGGCCAACGTGCACTGGAAACAGGTTTGACTTACTACTGGCAATGCTAACCAAGCTCCTGCTGAGGTCGTACAGGGGCCAGATAGCCCTTAGCAAAGGGCCCTGGACCCCGTACTCCCGGAGCACCCCCCACAGGGTGCCCCGAGGGACATGGTCAAATGCCTTCTCCAGATCCACAAAGCACAAGTGGACTGGTTGGGCAAACTCCCATGAACTCTCGAGCACCCGATGGAGCGTGTAGAGCTGGTCCAGTGTGCTGCGACTAGGACGAAAACCACACTGCTCCTCCTGAATCCGAGGTTCGACTATCGGTCGAATTCTCCTCTCCAGTACTCTGGAATAGACCTTACCGGGGAGGCTGAGGAGTGTGATCCCCCTGTAGTTGGAACACACCCTCCAGTCCCCCTTCTTAAACAGAGGGACCACCACCCCGGTCTACCAATCCAGAGGCACTGTCCCCAACCGCCACGCGATGTTGCAGAGGCGTGTCAACCAAGACAGTCCCACAACATCCAGAGATTTAGGTACTCAGGACGGATTTCATCCACCCCAGGAGCCTTGCCACCGAGGAGCTTTCTAACCACCTCGGTGACTTCAGCCTGGGTAATGGATGAGTCTGTCTCTGAGTCCCTAGTCTCTGCTTCCTCTTCAGAAGACGTGACGATGGGATTGAGGAGATCCTCGAAGTATTCCTTCCACCGCCTGACAACATCCCCAGTCAGGGTCAACAGCTCTCCACCTGCACCGTAGACAGTGCTGGTGGAGAGCTGCTTCTGCCTCCTGAGGCGTCGGACGGTTTTCCAGAATTTCTTCGAGGCCGACCGATAGTCCTCCTTCATGGCCTCCCCAAACTCCTCCCAAACCTGAATTTTTGTCTCTGCGACCGCACGGGCTGCGGCATGCTTGGCCTGCCGGTACCTGTCAGCTGCCTCCGGGGTCCCACCTACCAACAAAGACAAGTAGGACTCCTTCTTCAGCTTGACAGCATCCCTTACTTCCGGCGTCCACCACTGGGTTCGGGGATTGCCGCTGCGACAGGCACCAGAGTCGTTGTGACCACAGCTATGAGCGGCCGCATTGACAATGGAGGTGGAGAACATGGTCCACTCAGACTACATGTCTCCAACCTCCCCTGGGATCTGGGAGAAGCTCTCCCGGAGGTGGGAGTTGAAGACCTCGCTGACGGAGGGTTCCGCCAGTCATTCCCAGCAGACCCTCACAATACATTTGGGCCTGCCAGGTCTGACCGGCTTCCTTCCATCCCAGCGGATCCAACTCACCACCAGGTGGTGATCGGTCAACAGCTCAGCCCCTCTCTTCACTCGAGTGTCCGAGACACATGGCCGAAGGTCAGGTGATATGACTACACAGTCAATCATCGACCTCTGGCTCAGGGTGTCCTGGTGCCACGTGCACCTATGGACACCCTTGTGCTCGAACATGGTGTTTGTGATGGACAAACTGTGACTAGCACAGAAGTCCAACAACTGAACACCACTCGGGTTCAGATCGGGGAGGCCATTCTTCCCGATCACCCCCCTCCAGGTCTCACTGTCGTCACCCACGTGGGCATTGATATCCCCCAGGAGAACAATGGAGTCCCCGGTCAGAGCGCTATCTAGTACCCTTCCCAGGGACTCCAAGAAGGTCGGGTACTCTGTACTGCCGCTCGGCCTGTAGGCCGAGACAACAGTGAGAGACCTGTCCCCAACCCTCTCGTTCACCAGAGTGAATTCCAACACATGGCGACTGAGGTGGGGAGCAATAAGCAATGCGACCCCAGCTCTCCGCCGCTCCCCATGGACAATGCCAGAAAAGTGGAGCGTCCAGCCCCTCTCCAGGAGTTGGGTACCAGAGCACAAGATGTGCATGGAGGTGAGCCCGACTATCTCTCTTCGGTATCTCTCAACCTCCCGCACAAGCTCAGGCTCCTTCCCCCCCAGTGAGGTGACATTCCACGTCCCAACAACCAGGGGCTGTGAGCGTGGACTGGGCCACTGGGCCACCCGCCCTCGACTGCCACCCAGTCCTCTCTGCACCCGACCCCCATGGCCCCCTCTGCAGGTGGTGAACCCACAGGAGTGAAAAAGAACCATTAAAATGCAATTAAAAAATGATCAAACTAAGCTTTGCTGGTGTCAAGAAGCAAAGGAAAGCAGATATGTTTTTAAACAATCTTTAAAAATGACCAATGAGGGTCCCTCCCTAACACTTAGAGGCAAGCTGTTCCACAGTTTGGGAGCAACAACAGAAAAAGCCCTGTCCCTCCTGAGCTATCTTTTTGACCTTGGCACTTGCAGGAGCCCCTGGTTAGCTGACCCGAGAGACTGACTTGGTACATAAGGCTGAAGAAGCCCAGGGAGGTATGATGGAGCTAAACCATGCAGGAACTTAAAAATGAATATAAGAATTTTAAAATGAACCCGCAACCAGTGAAGTGCGGCCAAGACCCGAGCCCCTGTCAAAAGCCGTGCCTCAGCATTCTGGACTAACTGCAGATGTGAGAGAAGTGTCTGATTACTCCACCATAGAGTGAATTGTCGTAATCCACACGAGATGACACAAAACCATGAAGAACCATCTCAAAATGTTGCCTGGAAAAAAAAGGTTTCACTGTTGCCAAACACCTCAAATGATACAAACCAGATTTAACCAGTGCTGCAATTTGACTGTCCAATTTAAGATCGGCATCCATCTTAAAACCAAGATTAAGAATAACAGGTTCAAAATATGCTTCCAGGGGTCCCAAATCGACAGAGGAGGGCTGACAAAGACAACTAGGTGCACAAACTGCCACCTCTGTTTTCTTTTCATTAAAACTTAGCAAATTCCTCTAAACACGCCAGTAGCCAGTTCAACATCTGACCATCCCTCTAAGTCACAGGCAAATAAATTTGGCAGTCATCTGCATAGCAGTGGAATACTGTGTCTTCTAAAAATAGTCCCCAGCAGCAATAAATATAGAGAAAAAAGCAAAGACCCCAAAATAGTGCCCTGTGGAATACCACATGACAAAGGGACTACAAAAGATTCAAAGCCACTGATATTCACAGAAAACTTCCTGTCTGTCAAATAGGACTGGAACCAGTCGAGCACAGTACCACCAATGCCCACCAAGTGATGTAGTTGAGATAATAAAATACAGGACTGTGAAAACTTCACAGATCTGAGGATTTCCGCAGATTTCACTATGGGGAGGAGGAGGGGAGGGGGGTGACTCTGTAATCGTGATTATCACTGAGTTTTTAAAATGCCTATTGCATTTTAAAATGTTTTTTTTTACGACATCGTGCAAGTTTTCTAAGTCCGCAGACACTGATCTGTGTGTGACAGTTACAAATCTGTGTCCCTGGAACCGCAGAACTCCACGGAGAAAAATTCCTCACTCAAAGTGTGGCTGTTACTACAGTTGTTGTAAAGCAGGACTGGTTGGTTGCTACGACGACACTGTGTGACTGCTACTAAACGTAGCATGTGGACCTCGCGTACTTTTAGAGCTGTCAACTTTTTAAAAGAAGAAGTTTGTGGCATGTCTGTGCCACGGAGCAACATCGGACAGAGGGAAGATAGCAAGAAAGACGGTTTGAAAAAGTTTAATAAGGACTCAAGAATCTGTGGAATTGGCGCTGGGTTGAAGTAAACTCATGAACACATCCAAAAGATAAAAGAAACAGGAAAAGCTCACTGCATCTTATGCCCTCAGGAAACATGCTAAGAATTTTTCTCTCTCTGGAAAATAAACATTGTGCTCTTTAAACAGGATTTCAGACAAGATTATGTGTTTCTTTTTTACGTATTATTATTATTAATCTAGACTTTCTTTCATTGGAAAAAAGACACCGTGGCTTTGAATGGATGTACAGTAATTCACACAAGAATATGTGACTTTTTACTATAAGGTATGTTGATATTTTACAATGATTGTCAAAATATTCTACAATCTTTAGCTGTGGTTTTTGAAATGCTTTAACAGTGTTTTCAGTCTTCATGAATTTCATTTAATTTAATTGCTCTGAATGTTGTGTGGGCCGCTGAAGAGGAGGTACTGCTGGCCCACCACCACCAGAGGGCGCCCTGCCTGGAGTGCGGGCTCCAGGCACCAGAGGGCGCCGCCGCCTCACGTGAGCAGCTACGGTGACAGCTGTCACCCATCACCTGAGACAGCTGACGGCAATCATCTGTGGGGTATATCAGCAGGACGGCACCTCCACCTCATTGCCGAGATATCGTTTCTACCTACGAGGTAACGTATCAAAGCTGACGGAGTGTATCCTTTTGGATTAGTGTATAGCTTGTGGAGTACTGTTCCAACGAGAGGTGGAGGTAACTTCCCTGCTGTTCGGAGTCTTGGGTGCAAACGCGCCCCCATCTAACTGTTCTTTGTTCCTCGCCAGCAGTACCAGGTCCGACACGCGGAGGCAGTGGCCACCTGGGAGTTCGGGACTTGGCGGCTCCAGTATTTCCGGGGTCCTGTGGCGGAGGAAGCCGTGTGGTTCGGGTCTTACCTTGGAGAGGCGTCTCCTATCTTCGAGCCTGCCCACACGACACTTTTGTGAATTGACTGTTGTCCATTTCGTGATTGGTTGTATTCGTTGTGCACGTTCACAACAGTAAAGCCTTGTTATTTGACTTTCTCCATTGTCCGTTCATTTGCGCCCCCTGTTGTGGGTCCGTGTACTGACACTTTCCCAACAGGATATCTCGGCCAACGTCATGGATCCCGAGGGGCGTCAACCGGCTGTTGAACGGCCAATGGAAGAACAGGACGCGCAGGCGTCCGCGGGAGGAGTAATCGGTGAGTTGCAGCGGATCCTCACCGCTTTCACGACTCGGTTGGATTTCATGACCGAGCAGAACGTCCTCCTGAACCGCAGGGTGGAGCCTCCGGGCGCCGCTGCTTCTCTCCCTCCCGTAGATCCTGTGCGTAACGTTGACGTTCCACTGGTTGTTCAACGACCTCTCCCTCCTTCCCCGGAAGCATACATAAGCCCTCCAGAGCCGTACGGAGGCTGTGTGGAGACGTGCGCGGATTTTCTGATGCAGTGTTCGCTCGTCTTCGCACAGCGTCCCGTTATGTACGCGACCGATGCTAGTAAAGTAGCTTATGTCATAAACCTGCTTCGCGGTGAGGCACGCGCTTGGGCTACAGCGCTCTGGGAGCAGAATTCACGGCTCCTTCTGACATACGATGGGTTTGTGAGGGGGCTCAGAACCGTGTTCGATCACCCTAATAGGGTGAGACCGCTTCAACCGTGCTACTGTCAATGAGACAGGGGCGCCGGAGCGCAGCTGTTTATGCAGTCGACTTCCGCATCGCGGCTGCGAGATCCGGCTGGAATAACGCTGCCCTCCGCGCCGCCTTTGTAAACGGACTGTCTTTGGTTCTCAAGGAGCACCTGGTGGCTAAGGACGAACCGCGGGATTTAGACGGGCTTATCGATCTTGTCATACGGTTGGACAACCGGTTAGAAGAACGTCGGCGGGAACGAGACGAAGGGCGTGGCCGGGCACGCGCCGTCCCTCTCCCTTCCGGTTCTGACCGCGCTCCGCCTTCCCCACGCTCCACGGCCCCTGCGCTCCGTGGGGCCACAGCTCCCCCTACTGACGAAGCTATGGACACGAGTAGGGCAACATTTAGGGCACCAGCTGCACAGAGGAGACGGGCCCATGGAGCTTGTTTTGTTTGTGGTGCACTAGAGCACCATGTGAGAGACTGCCCCGAGCGGTTACAACACCAACGCCCGCCCCTAGAGACTGGGCTAGGGGTGGGCCGAGACATTCACGTGGGACACACCCACATTGCTACACGACTCCCAGTCACGATCCTGTATGAGGATTTAACCCTGAAGGCCCCAGCACTGGTGGACACGGGCTCTGAGGGGAATCTGTTGGACTGCAGATGGGCCAGGGAGATAGGGCTCCCTCTGGTGGCGCTTACCTCGCCTGTGCAGGTTCGAGCGCTAGATGGCTCCCTGCTCCCTCCGATCACACATAAGACACCACCTGTAACGCTGGTGGTGTCAGGAAACCACCGGGAGGTGATCGAGTTTTTTGTGACTCAGGCTACTTCCCGTGTGGTTTTAGGCTTTCCCTGGATGTTGAAGCACAATCCCCGGATTGATTGGCCGTCCGGGGTAGTGGTTCAGTGGAGCGAGACCTGCCATCGGGTGTGTCTAGGTTCCTCGGTTCCTCCCGGCTCCCAAGCTAAGGAGGAGGTCAGAGTCCCGCCCAATCTGGGGACGGTGCCGGTGGAGTACCACGACCTTGTCGACGTGTTCAGCAAGGATCTGGCGCTCACACTCCCCCCCCACCGTCCGTACGATTGTGCCATCGATTTGGTTCCAGGCAGTGGGTTCCCGTCCAGTAGACTGTACAACCTCTCACGGCCTGAGCGCGAATCAATGGAGACCTACATCCGGGACTCGTTAGCTGCCGGGTTGATCCGAAATTCTACCTCCCCGATGGGCGCAGGTTTCTTTTTCGTGGGTAAAAAAGATGGCGGACTTCGTCCATGCATTGATTATAGGGGGCTGAACGAAATCACGGTTCGCAACCGATACCCGTTACCCCTGTTGGATTCGGTGTTCACGCCCCTGCATGGAGCCAAGATTTTTACCAAGCTTGATCTTAGAAACGCGTATCATCTGGTTCAGATCCGGAAGGGAGACGAGTGGAAGACGGCATTCAACACCCCCTTAGGTCACTTTGAGTACCTGGTCATGCCGTTCGGCCTCACAAACGCCCCCGCGACGTTCCAAGCCTTGGTTAACGACGTATTGCGGGACTTCCTGCACCGGTTCGTCTTCGTATATCTAGACGATATACTCATCTTTTCTCCGGATCCTGAGACTCATGTCCGGCATGTACGTCAGGTCCTGCAGCGGTTATTGGAGAACCGGCTGTTTGTTAAGGGCGAGAAGTGTGAGTTTCACCGCACCTCTTTGTCCTTCCTGGGGTTCATCATCTCCCCCAACTCCGTCGCACCTGATCCGGCCAAGGTTGCTGCGGTGAGAGACTGGCCCCAACCCACAAGCCGTAGGAAGCTGCAACAGTTCCTCGGCTTTGCGAATTTCTACAGGAGGTTCATTAAAGGCTACAGTCAGGTTGTTAGCCCCCTGACAGCCCTGACCTCACCAAAAGTCCCCTTCACCTGGTCGGATCGTTGCGAGGCCGCGTTCAAGGAGTTGAAACGGCGCTTCTCGTCTGCACCCGTTCTGGTGCAGCCCGATCCTAGTCGCCAGTTAGTGGTTGAAGTGGACGCCTCGGACTCAGGGATAGGAGCTGTGCTGTCCCAGAGTGGGAAGACCGATAAGGTCCTTCATCCGTGTGCCTATTTTTCCCGCAGGTTGACCCCGGCTGAACGGAACTATGACGTCGGCAACCGAGAACTCCTTGCGGTGAAAGAGGCTCTTGAAGAGTGGAGACACCTGTTGGAGGGGACGTCCGTGCCATTCACGGTTTTCACTGACCACCGGAACCTGGAATATATCAGGACCGCCAAGCGGCTGAATCCCAGGCAAGCCCGCTGGTCACTGTTCTTCGGCCGTTTTGACTTCCGCATCACCTACCGGCCCGGGACCAAGAACCAGAAATCGGATGCCTTGTCCCGGGTACACGAAGACGAGGTCAAAGCGGAGTTGTCGGATCCACCAGAACCTATCATCCCGGAGTCCACTATCGTGGCCACCCTCACCTGGGACGTAGAGAGAATCGTCCGGGAGGCCCTGGCACGAAGCCCGGACCCCGGGACTGGACCAAAGAACAGACTTTACGTCCCACCAGAGGCAAGAGCTGCAGTCCTGGACTTCTGTCACGGCTCTAAGCTCTCCTGTCATCCAGGGGTGCGAAGAACCGTGGCAGTTGTCCGGCAGCGCTTCTGGTGGGCGTCCCTGGAGGCCGACGTCCGGGACTATGTCCAGGCCTGTACCACCTGCGCCAGGGGCAAGGCCGACCATCGCAAGGCTCCGGGACTGCTACAGCCGCTGCCCGTGCCTCATCGCCCCTGGTCCCACA
The DNA here is from genome assembly GCF_902500255.1 of Thalassophryne amazonica. NCBI lineage: Eukaryota > Metazoa > Chordata > Actinopteri > Batrachoidiformes > Batrachoididae > Thalassophryne > Thalassophryne amazonica. The sequence continues at coordinate 1,684,178 of NC_047108.1, forward strand.
TCGGCCTGGATTTTGTCACGGGCCTCCCGCCGTCCCAGGGAAACACCGTGATCCTCACGATAGTGGACCGATTCTCCAAGGCGGCCCACTTCGTGGCCCTCCCGAAGCTCCCAACGGCCCAGGAGACAGCGGACCTCCTGGTCCACCATGTCGTCCGCCTGCATGGGATACCATCAGACATCGTCTCCGATCGCGGTCCCCAGTTCTCCTCGCATGTCTGGAGGAGCTTTTGCCGGGAACTGGGGGCCACGGTCAGTCTCTCGTCCGGGTATCACCCCCAGACCAACGGGCAAGCAGAGCGGGCCAATCAAGAAATGGAGCAAACACTGCGTTGTGTGACAGCCGCGCACCCGGCGGCCTGGAGTACTCATCTGGCCTGGATCGAGTACGCCCACAACAGTCAAGTGTCATCAGCCACCGGCCTCTCCCCCTTTGAGGTGTGTTTGGGGTATCAGCCCCCATTGTTCCCGGTGGTTGAGGGAGAGGTCGGTGTGCCCTCGGTCCAGGCCCACCTGCGGAAGTGCCGTCGGGTGTGGCGTGCCGCCCGTTCTGCTTTGTTGAAGGCCCGGATGAGGGCGAAGACCCATGCAGACCGGCGGCGGACCCCGGCCCCTACGTATCGCCCCGGGCAGGAAGTGTGGTTGTCCACGAAGGACATCCCGCTAAAGGTGGCCTCCCCAAAACTGCAGGACAGATACATAGGACCGTTTAAAATTCTCAAGGTCATCAATCCCGCCGCAGTGAGGCTTCGGCTTCCAGCCTCACTGCGGATCCATCCAGTATTTCATGTGTCAAAGCTCAAGCCCCATCACACCTCGCCCCTCTGTACACCCGGTCCGGCACCACCTCCTGCCCGGATCATCGATGGCGAGCCGGCTTGGACAGTGCGCCGGTTGTTGGACGTCCGACGGATGGGCCGGGGCTTTCAATATCTGGTGGACTGGGAGGGGTACGGTCCCGAAGAACGCTCCTGGGTGAAGAAGAGCTTCATCCTGGACCCGGCCCTCCTGGCCGACTTCTACCGTCGCCACCCAGACAAGCCCGGTCGGGCGCCAGGAGGCGCCCGTTGAGGGGGGGGTCCTGTTGTGTGGGCCGCTGAAGAGGAGGTACTGCTGGCCCACCACCACCAGAGGGCGCCCTGCCTGGAGTGCGGGCTCCAGGCACCAGAGGGCGCCGCCGCCTCACGTGAGCAGCTACGGTGACAGCTGTCACCCATCACCTGAGACAGCTGACGGCAATCATCTGTGGGGTATATCAGCAGGACGGCACCTCCACCTCATTGCCGAGATATCGTTTCTACCTACGAGGTAACGTATCAAAGCTGACGGAGTGTATCCTTTTGGATTAGTGTATAGCGTGTGGAGTACTGTTCCAACGAGAGGTGGAGGTAACTTCCCTGCTGTTCGGAGTCTTGGGTGCAAACGCGCCCCCATCTAACTGTTCTTTGTTCCTCGCCAGCAGTACCAGGTCTGACACGCGGAGGCAGTGGCCACCTGGGAGTTCGGGACTTGGCGGCTCCAGTATTTCCGGGGTCCTGTGGCGGAGGAAGCCGTGTGGTTCGGGTCTTACCTTGGAGAGGCGTCTCCTATCTTTGAGCCTGCCCACACAACACTTTTGTGAATTGACTGTTGTCCATTTCGTGATTGGTTGTATTCGTTGTGCACGTTCACAACAGTAAAGCCTTGTTATTTGACTTTCTCCATTGTCCGTTCATTTGCGCCCCCTGTTGTGGGTCCGTGTACTGACACTTTCCCAACACTGAATTTGGTTTACAATTAAAAGGAAAATCATTCCAGGTCCTTTGTCCATGTCATATTCTGTTCTTTCAACATTATCATTGACAGTTCAAATGAATGAATCTAGAATCATATAAATATGCACTTCTTTTGAGATTTTTTTTCTTCCAGGAGATGCTGAAAATATGACAAGGCGGGCAGGTGCCAGGGGCCCAAAGTGGCTGGACCCGCAATGCAGACTCCCAGATCAGGTTTACATGTAAAAGAAGTCGTCATCTTTATTTCAGGCTGAGATACGGTACACAGGTGATCAAGCAGTGGAGCAGAGGTACAAACAGGGTCAGGCAAAAACGCAGTCATATTCAAGCAGCGCTCAGAGGCACGACCAAACACTGACATCAGGGATGAGGTGAAGTGGTGGCAGGGAGGTGGTTAAATAGGACAGGAGTTAACAAGGTGCATGCAAGGAACAATCTAGAAAGGGGGCATGGCTAGTGAACAAAGATCAAACACTGTGCAAGATGGGGAGGAAGAGAGTGCACAAAGTGAATTGATGTAGGATACAGAGATGCGTGAGCAGGTACCAAGAGTGAGAGTGAAAGAAAACACAGAGCGGACAGAATCAAGGTGTGAGACAAAGACAATGGCAGGTGCCATGTTGTGGAGTGAACATAATAAGATGGACGTGAGGGCAAACTGAGAACAGAGCTAACACAGAATATAAAACTACTATAACAGGAACTGAAATCAAACCTGAGCATGAGAACCAAAGAAAAACATGAGAATTGATCAGGAAATCAATACTAAAACAAAACTAAACAGGAACAGACTAATAAACAGAAAGAAAAACCCGATATAAAAGTACAACAGAAAACAACCAAAATGAGAATAACAAAAATAAACAGATGAAAGCTAAATGTTAAACAATGAAAACACAAACCAGCTGAAAAGAACTATAATGGAACAGGACAAAGGCTAACATACAAAAAAGTGACAATGTAAAACATAACAGAATAAATCATGATGAAAAATAAAAAACTGAATCGACACCCAGAGCAGGCCAAAATTGTGACAAAATGTATCATTAGATACAAAATTAATTTGGTTTCTGGGGCCCTGCGGGCCCTAGACCCTGGTTTCTGGGGGGCTGCACCACCCCAGACCCCTGGCACACTCTCCAATGATGTCACAGTTTTTGTTTGACAGCCCTGAAAATACCGTGATCAACCGTATCGAAAGCAGCCGTTAAATCGAGCAAAACCAAGATAACACAGTTCCCAGCATCACATGTGAGAAAATGTAAGACCTTAACTAACGCAGACTCTGTGCTGTGAAATGGTTTAAAACCTGACTGAAATTCCATTTTCATACAAAAAATTGCTTAATTGGCAATAAACAATTTTTTCTAAAACCTTAGACAAAAAAAAAAAAAAAAAAAAATGGTGGTTTAGAGATGGGCCTATTATTAGCCTAAAACTGTGTCGTCAAGACTGGGTTTTGTACTGCATGTTTAAGTTTTGCCGGAACCACCCCAAAAGACAAACTACGATTTATAATTGCAACACTGAAAAAAATGATACTTTAGATCAACTTTAAAAAGTTGGTGTAATTTGTTACAGGTGATTTTTTTAGTTTTTCACAATGTATATTTATATTGTTGGAGACATGGAGTCTGAGTGGACCATGTTCTCCACCTCCATTGTCGATGCGGCTGCTCGTAGCTGTGGTCGCAAGGTCTCTGGTGCTTGTCGCGGCGGCAATCCCCGAACCCGGTGGTGGACACCGGAAGTAAGGGATGCCGTCAAGCTGAAGAAGGAGTCCTACTTATCTTTGTTGGTAGGTGGGACCCCAGAGGCAGCTGACAGGTACCGGCAGGCCAAGTGTGCCGCAGCCCGTGCGGTCGCAGAGGCAAAAACTCGGGTCTGGGAGGAGTTCGGGGAGGCTATGGAGGAGGACTATCGGTCGGCCTCGAAGAGATTCTGGCAAACCATCCGACGCCTCAGGAGGCGGAAGCAGCTCTCCGCCAGCACTGTTTACGGTGCAGGTGGGGAGCTGTTGACCCTGACTGGGGATGTTGTCGGGCGGTGGAAGGAGTACTTCGAGGATCTCCTCAATCCCATTGTCACGTCTTCCGAAGAGGAACCAGAGACTGAGGACTCAGAGGCGGACTCATCCATTACCCAGGCCGAAGTCACCGAGGTGGTTAGAAAGCTCCTCGGTGGCAAGGCTCCTGGGGTGGATGAAATCCGTCCTGAGTACCTTAAGTCTCTGGATGTTGTGGGGCTGTCTTGGCTGACACGCCTCTGCAACATCACGTGGCGATCAGGGACAGTGCCTCTGGATTGGCAGACCGGGATGGTGGTCCCTCTGTTTAAGAAGGGGGACCGGAGGGTGTGTTCCAACTATAGGGGGATCACACTCCTCAGCCTCCCCGGTAAGGTCTATTCCAGAGTACTGGAGAGGAGAATTCAACCGATGGTCGAACCTCGGATTCAGGAGGAGCAGTGTGGTTTTCGTCCTGGTCGCGGCACACTGGACCAGCTCTACACGCTCTATCGGGTGCTCGAGGGTTCATGGGAGTTTGCCCAAGCAGTCCACATGTGTTTTGTGGATCTGGAGAAGGCATTCGACCGTGTCCCTCGAGGCACCCTGTGGGGAATGCTCCGGGAGTACGGGGTCCGGGGTCCTTTGTTAAGGGCTATCCGGTCCCTGTATGACCGCAACAGTAGCTTGGTTCGCATTGCCAGTAGTAAGTCAAACCTGTTTCCAGTGCACGTGGGCCTCCACCAGGGCTGCCCTTTGTCACCGCTTCTGTTCATTATTTTTATGGAAAGAATTTCTAGGCAAGCCAGGGTGTAGAGGGGGTCTGGTTTGGGAACCACAGAATCTCGTCTCTGATGTTTGCGGACGATGTGGTTCTGTTGGCTTCGTCAAATCAGGACCTTCAGCGTGCACTGGAGCAGTTTGCAGCCGAGTGTGAAGTGTCCGGGATGAAAATCAGCACCTCCAAATCCGAGGCCATGGTTATTGACCGGAAAAAGGTGCTTTGCCCTCTTCAGGTCGGTGGAGTGTCCTTGCCTCAAGTGGAGGAGTTTAAGTATCTTGGGGTCTTGTTCACGAGAGAGGGACGGATGGAGCGTGAGATCGATAGACGGATCGGTGCAGCATCTGCAGTGATGCGGTCACTGTATCGGACCGTTGTGGCGAAGAGAGAGCTGAGTAGGGGGGCAAAGCTCTCGATTTACTGATCGATCTACGTTCCGATCCTCACCTATCTTCATGAGATTTGGCTCATGACCGAAAGAACGAGATCGCGAGTACAAGCGGCCAAGATGAGTTTCCTCCGCAGGGTGGCTGGGCGCTCCCTTAGAGATAGGGTGAGGAGCTCGGTCACTCAGGAGGAGCTCGGAGTCGAGCCGCTGCTCCTCCACGTCGAAAGGAGCCAGTTGAGGTGGCTCGGGCATGTTTTCCGGATGCCCCCTGGACGCCTCGCTGGAGAGGTGTTCCGGGCACGTCCCATTGGGAGGGGGCCCCGAGGAAGACCCAGGACATGCTGGAGGGACTACATCTCTCGGCTGGCTTGGGAACACCTTGGGGTTCCCCCGGAGGAGCTGGGGGAGGTGTGTGTGGATCGGGAGGTCTGGTCGGCTTTGCTTGAGCTGCTGCCCCCGCAACCCGACTCCATATAAAGCGGAAGAAGATGGATGGATGGATGAACAATGTATATTTATGATTTGAAGTGATTCCAGCAGATTTAAACTGGAAACCACAATTTTCCATTATAAGTACTTTTAATGAAGTGCACTGATGTTTCACTTTTTTCAGTGAAGCACCGGCTGCCCGATACACAACAAAACTTCTTTAAAAAAATGTGAAGAGACAGGATCATAAAAAGAACCAGATTTGATGTGCCCTACTACATCCTTTACAAATGAAAAGGTGACTGATTCAAACTGAATAAAAGTGACAGGACAAGAAACCAAAGCCAAAGGGTCAAAAGCTGTTGGGAAAGTGTAGTGACACGGACCCACAACAGGGGGCGTAAATGAACGGACAATAGAGGGAGTTAAATTTGAACACTTTACTGTTGTGAATGTCACAACCCCACACAGCAGATTATAGAATAAATACAAGTCAATGGATAAAGGTGTCGTGTGGGCAGGCTCGACGATAGGAGACGTCCGTCTGGAGAAGAACCGGAACCACACGATTTCCACCGCCACCGAACCCGAAGGATACTGGAGCCGCCAGGTCTCAAGTCCCCCAGGTGGCCACCATCTCAGCGTGTCGGATCTGGTACTGCTGGTGAAGAGCAAAGACAGTCAAGTGTGGGTGTATGTACACCCCGTAACAACAACGGTGGGAATTCCACCTCCACCTCTAACACACACTCGTGCAGCATCTGAGTAACCACTTATCTGGTGGGAAGAAGAACGAAACAGTCGCGGCCCACGCCGGTCCTCTGGGTAGACAGCTACAACAAAGTAACTCTTGAAATCACTTATTACAATACGCAGGCAGAGAAAGTTACCTCCAAAGAAGTACGATATCTCAGCGATGTGGTGGAGGTGTCATCCTGCTTTTATCCGGGGTGAAGGCGCCTTGGGGCAACTGTTTGTTGTGATTTGGCGCTATATAAAAAAATTGATTGATTGATTGATTGATTGATTGATTGAAGTGCAGATGATCGGTGACAGCTGTCATAGTTGATGAGTGACAGCTGTCACCTTGGCTGTTCCTGTAAGGCGGCAGCGCCCCCTCGTGCCTGAAGCCCGCACTTCAGGCAGGGCACCCTCTGGTGGTGGGCCAGCAGTACCTCCTCTTCTGGCGGCCCACACAACAGGACCCCCCCCTCAACGGGCGCCTCCTGGTGCCCGACCAGGCTTGTCCGGGTGGCGACGGTAAAAATCGGCCAGGAAGGCCGGGTCCAGGATGAAGCTCCTCTTCACCCAGGAGCGTTCTTCAGGTCCATACCCCTCCCAGTCCACCAAATATTGGAAACCCTGGCCCAGTCGACGGACATCCAGGAGCCGGCGTACTGTCCAAGCCGGCTCCCCGTCGATGATACAGGCAGGAGGCGGTGCCGGACCGGGTGTACAGAGGGGTGAGGTGTGATGTGGTTTCAACCTTGACACGTGAAAGACCGGATGGATCCGCAGCGAGGCCGGGAGTTGGAGCCTCACTGCGGCGGGACTGAGGACCTTGAGGATCCTGAAGGGCCCTATGTATCGGTCCTTCAGTTTGGGGGAAGCCACCTGGAGGGGTATGTCCCGTGTGGATAGCCATACCTCCTGCCTGGGCTGATATGCGGGAGCCGGGGACCGTCGACGGTCTGCATGGGACTTTGCCCTCGTCCGGGCCCTCAACAAGGCCGAACGGGCGGTGCGCCACACCCGACGACATCTCCGCAGGTGGGCCTGGACCGAGGGTACACCGACCTCTCCCTCCACCACAGGAAACAAAGGGGGCTGGTACCCCAGACACACCTCGAACGGGGAGAGGCCGGTGGCAGAGGACACTTGGCTGTTATGTGCATACTCGATCCAGGCCAGGTGTTCACTCCAAGCCGTCGGGTGTGCGGATGTGGTACATCGCAGGGCCTGCTCCAGCTCTTGGTTAGCCCGTTCAGCCTGTCTGTTGGTCTGAGGGTGATACCCAGACGAGAGGCTCACGGTGGCCCCCAGCTCCCGGTAGAAACTTCTCCAAACCTGCGAGGAAAACTGGGGACCACGATCTGAGACGATGTCTGTTGGTATCCCATGCAGACGTACGACATGGTGGACCAGGAGATCCGCTGTCTCCTGGGCCGACGGGAGCTTCGGGAGGGCTACGAAGTGGGCCGCCTTGGAGAACCGGTCCACTATCGTGAGGATGGTGGTGTGCCCCCAGGACGGCGGGAGGCCCGTGACGAAATCCAGACCAATGTGGGACCAGGGGCGATGAGGCACAGGAAGCGACTGAAGGAGTCCCTGTGCCTTTTGGTGGTCCGCCTTGCCCCTGGCGCAGGTGGTGCAGGCCTGGATGTAAGCCCGGACGTCAGCCTCCAGGGACGCTCACCAGAAGCGCTGCCGGACCACTTCCACGGTCCTACGCACCCCTGGGTGGCTAGAGAGCTTGGACCCGTGACAGAAGTCCAGGACGGCAGCCCTGGCTTCTGGTGGGACGTATAGTCTATTCTTCGGCCCTGTTCCGGGATCCGGGCTCCGTGCCAGGGCCTCCCGGACGGTCTTCTCCACGTCCCAGGTAAGGGTGGCCACGATAGTGGACTCCGGTACGATGGGTTCCAGTGGATCCGACAGCTCGGTCTTGACTTCATGTTCATGCACCCGGGACAAGGCATTCGACCTCTGGTTTTTGGTCCCGGGGCGGTAGGTGATCCGGAAGTCAAAACGGCCGAAGAACAGTGACCAGCGGGCTTGCCTGGGGTTCAGTCGCCTGGCGGTCCTGATATACTCCAGGTTCCGGTGGTCAGTAAAAACCGTGAAAGGCACTGACGCTCCCTCCAGCAGGTGTCTCCACTCCTCAAGAGCCTCTTTCACCGCTAGGAGTTCTCGATTGCCCACGTCATAGTTCTGCTCTGCTGGGGTCAACCTGCGGGAGAAATAGGCACATGGGTGAAGAACCTTATCGGTCTCTCCGCTCTGGGATAGCACGGCTCCTATCCCTGAGTCAGAGGCGTCCACTTCAACCACAAACTGGCGACTGGGATCGGGCTGCACCAAGATGGGTGCAGTCGAGAAGCGCTGTTTCAACTCCCTGAACGCGGCATCGCACCGATCCGACCAGGTGAAGGGAACTTTTGGTGAGGCCAGGGTTGTCAGGGGGCTAACTACCTGACTATACCCCTTAATGAACCTCCTGTAAAAATTTGCGAAGCCGAGGAACTGTTGCAGCTTCCTCCAGCTCGTAGGTTGGGGCCAGTCTCTCACCGCCGCAACCTTGGCCGGATCCGGGGCGACGGAGTTGGAGGAGATGATAAACCCCATGAAGGACAAAGAGGTGCGGTGAAACTCACACTTCTCGCCCTTCACAAACAGCCGGTTCTCCAACAACCGCTGCAGGACCTGACGTACATGCCGTACATGAGTCTCAGGGTCCGGAGAAAAAATGAGTATATCGTCCAGATACACGAAGACGAATCGGTGCAGGAAGTCCCGCAAGAAGTCATTTAACAAAGCTTGGAACGTCGCGGGGGCGTTAGTGAGGCCGAACGGCATGACCAGGTACTCAAAATGACCTAACGGGGTGTTGAATGCCGTCTTCCACTCGTCTCCCTTCCGGACCCGAACTAGGTGATATGCGTTCCTAAGATCCAGCTTTGTGAATATTTTGTCTCCATGCAGAGGGGTGAACACCGAATCCAACAAAGGCAACGGGTATCGGTTGCGAACCGTGATCTCGTTCAGCCCCCGATAATCAATGCATGGACGAAGACCGCCATCTTTCTTGCCCACAAAAAAGAAACCTGCTCCCATCGGGGAGGTGGAGTTCCGGATCAGCCCGGCAGCTAAGGAGTCCCGGATGTAGGTCTCCATCGATTCGCGCTCAGGTTGTGAGAGGTTGTACAGCCTGCTGGACGGGAACTCCACGCCTGGAATCAAATCGATGGCGCAATCGTACGGACGGTGCGGGGGACAGGTGAGTGCCCTGCAAGATCGTGGTACTCAACCGGCACCGCCGACAGATTGGGAGGGACTTTGACCTGCTCCTTAGCCTGGGAACCGGGAGGGACCGAGGATCCTAAACACACCCGATGGCAGGTCTCGCTCCACTGTACCACCACCCCGGACGGCCAATCAATCCGGGGATTGTGTTTTAGCATCCATGGGAACCCCAGAATCACACGGGAGGTAGAGGGGGTCACAAAAAACTCTATCTCCTCCCGATGATTCCCTGACACCACCAGAGTTACTGGTAGTGTCCTGTGTGTGATTAAAGGGAGTAGGGTGCCATGTAGTGCTCGCACCTGCAATGGCGAAGGAAGCGCCACCAGAGGGAGCCCTACCTCCCTGGCCCATCTGCTGTCTAGCAGATTCCCTTCTGACCCTGTGTCTACCAGTGCTGAGGCCTGAAGGGTTAAATCCCTGCTAAGGATTGTAGCATTGGGAGCCGTGTGGAAATATGTGTGTGTCCCACGTGAATTTCTTGGCCCACCCTAAGCCCAATTTCTAGGGGCGGGCGTTGGTGTATAACCGTTCGGGGCAGTCTCTCAATTGGTGCTCAATTGAGCCGCAAATAAAACACGCCCCGCAGGGAAGCCTCCTCTGTCTAGTCGGTGGTCTGAATGTGGCCCTGCTCGTGTCCATAGCTTCATCAGCAGGGGGAGCTGTAGCCACACGGGGCGTAGAGGCCATGGAGTGTGGGAAGGGCAGACCTCTTTCGGACCCGGAAGGAAGAGGGACGGCGCGTGCCCGGCCACGCCCCTCGTCTCGTTCCCGACGGCGTTCCTCCAACCGATTGTATAACCGTATAATTAGGTCGATAAGCCCATCTAATTCCCGCGGTTCGTCCTTGGCCACCAGGTGCTCCTTCAGGACCGACGACAGTCTGTTTACGAAGGCGGCGCGGAGCGCAGCGTTATTCCAGCCGGACCTCGCAGCCGCAATGCGGAAGTCGACTGCATAAGTGGCTGCGCTCCGGCGTCCCTGTCTCATTGACAGCAGCACAGTTGAAGCGGTCTCTCCCCTGTTAGGGTGATCAAACACGGTTTTGAACTCCCTCACAAACCCAGTGTACGTATGAAGAAGCCGTGAATTTTGCTCCCAAAGCGCCGTAGCCCAAGCGCGTGCCTCTCCTCGAAGCAGATTAATTACATAAGCTACTTTACTAGCATCAGACGCGTACATGACGGGACGTTGTGCAAAGACGAGCGAACACTGCATGAGAAAGTCCGTGCACGTCTCCACACAACCTCCGTACGGCTCTGGGGGGCTTATGTATGCTTCAGGGGATGGTGGGAGGGGTTGTTGAACGACCACTGGAACATTCATATCCTGCACAGGGTCGGCAGGAGGAGGAGCTGCAGCAGCGCCCTGAGCGCTCGCTGCCACCTGTGCGGAGAGAGCCTCCACCCTGCTGTTCAGGAGGATGTTTTGCTCGGTCATCTGATCCAACCGAGCCGTAAAGGCGGTGAGGATGTGCTGCAGCTCACCAATCACGCCTCCTGCAGACGCCTGTGCACCCTGCTCTCCCAGGATTGGCCGTCCGGGGTGGTGGTACAGTGGGCTGGGTGATGCCCCTCGGAGTCCATGACGCTGGCCGAGATATCCTGTTGGGAAAGTGTAGTGACACGGACCCACAATAGGGGGCATAAATGAACGGACAATAGAGGGAGTTAAATTTGAACACTTTACTGTTGTGAATGTCACAACCACACACAGCAGATTATAGAATAAATACAAGTCAATGGATAAAGGTGTCGTGTGGGCAGGCTCGACGATAGGAGACGTCCATCTGGAGAAGAACCGGAACCACACGATTTCCACTGCCACAGAACCCGAAGGATACTGGAGCCGCCAGGTCTCGAGTCCCCCAGGTGGCCACCGTCTCAGCGTGTCGGATCTGGTACTGCTGGTGAAGAGCAAAGACAGTCAAGTGTGGGTGTGTGTACACCCCGTAACAACAACGGTGGGAATTCCACCTCCACCTCTAACACACACTTGTGCAGCGTCTGAGTAACCACTTATCTGGTGGGAAGTAGAACGAAACAGTCTCGGCCCACGCCGGTCCTCTGGGTAGACAGCTGCAACAAAGTAGCTCTTGAAATCACTTTTTACAATACGCAGGCAGAGAAAGTTACCTCCAAAGAAGTACGATATCTCGGCGACGTGGTGGAGGTGTCATCCTGCTTTTATCCGGGGTGAAGTGCAGATGATCGGTGACAGCTGTCATAGTTGATTAGTGACAGCTGTCACCTCGGCTGTTCCTGTAAGGTGGCAGCGCCCCCTCGTGCCTGAAGCCCGCACTTCAGGCAGGGCGCCCTCTGGTGGTGGGCCAGCAGTACCTCCTCTTCTGGCGGCCCACACAACAAAAGCAGGAACTAAAATAGAAGTCCTAAGTCCCTTATCAACTTTCTCCATTTAAAAAAAAAAAAAGATGGGCAATATTATTGCACATATCTGGGGAGGTATCCAATCATACATTCTGTACAATAATGATCTTTGACAGCACCTGTGGGTTGTGACCATGAGAGGAAATATTTGCAAAATATTCCCTTCTTGCCTCCTTTACTGTGGTCTGATAGCAGTGCCAACATTTTTTCAAGGTTTGAAAAGAGTCCTGTAATCTGTCCTTTTTCCACTTGCGCTCGGCTCGGCAACATTTCTGAGTTCTGTCATTTAACCAAGGCTCAGAATTAGCCATGGATCTTGAATGCAGAGACCAAATCCAAAATGGCTTAACATGATGAGTAGAACCAAGAAACAAGCTCTTCTGCATCATAGGCAGATGCTTCAAAAGAAGCGCATAACTGCCAAAAGGCAGCACAAAACTGAGCAGCAGTTGAGGAGTTCATAACCTAACGACGCCGAGTGCAGGCACAAGGCTGCACTGCAGCCTCCAGATCAGTTACCAACGGACCGCAGGAAAAGACCGCAGATCCAGTGTGAGGCCACGATCATGTGTGGGACCGATTACAGACTGAACCAAATTAAAAATAATCAGTAAGACTTAAACAGTCGCTTACCTGTGGCCTAACAGAGCAACACACATGAATATTAAAATCTCCTATAATTAAAACATGATCATAATTAGGCATGATCTCAGTTACAAAGACCGAAAAGTCATTAATAAAATTCTTATTGTACTTGTGAGGGTGATAGACAACAGCACAGAGAACAGAATTAGTCTGACCCATCTCAAATGAAATACATTCAAAGCTTGGAAAGGAGACTGTGACAAACACTGCTTGCATTTATAATCCTTTTTATACATTCAACCTCTCCCAGAAATCTGGGGAGAATTAAAATAGCAGCAACCCACCGGTAAAACCTCAATGAGGTTACTGGATTCACCTGCACTTAGCCACGTCTCAGTTACACATAAAAAATCCAGATCACGGGAGCTAAAATGTCCAGAAGAATAAAAGTTTTGTTTGCCAGTGATCTGACATTTACCAGGCCAACCCTGGCCGAAGCTGGGACTGGAACTATTGACTTCAGCCAGTCGAGGAACACAGCGAAGCGGATCCAAGTTCCGAGACCTTCGTTGGCATAAATGAATCCGGGGAGGAAGTGGACGGCCGGGCTGACAGTCACAGATTTGACACAGGCTTCGACCAGATCCACAAGGTGCCAGGGCAACACAGATCCCGCCAGAATTCTGTGCACAGATCATCCAGATGCCAAACAATGAGCCAAACGAAACTTCAGCTTCAGCAGCCGGCCACTTCGTCTCCCGCGGCGGCAACTGTGCTTTCGGCCAAAAGGCAGCACAGGACCCCGGCACAGAAAACCTGGAATCTCCGATTAAAATGGAGAAACTTCTGTCCACCCGCCTTTGACAGCACCTCATCCTGGATCGAGGGTTGGGGATCCAGCAATATTTGGCGATCATACACCAGCAGAGACTCAGTTTCATAAATAACACAAGTTAAAAACAATAAAACAACAAACAAACTGGAGAGCGACAGACGAACAGCCGCACACAACGGTGCCATCTTGACACCCATCCCTGACCTCAAGAAGACCTGAGGTCAGATGGTTGACGGTTAACAGTTCTGCCACTCTCTTCACCCAAGTGTCCAGAACATGCTGCCTCAGATCAGATGATGCGATCACAATATTGATCATCAACCTTTGGCCGAGGGTGCTCTGGTATCATGTACACTTGTGAGAATCTTTATGTTCAAACATGGTGTTCATTATGGACAGTCCATGACTAGCACAGAAGTGCAATAACAACTGACCATTTGGGTTTAGATTGGGGAGGCCGTTCCTCCGAATCATGCCTCTCCAGGTGTCTCTGTCATGCCCACGAAGTGCATTGAAGTCCCCCAGCAGAACAATGGAGTAACCCCACTGGAGCCCAATACAGGACTCCATTCAAGGACTCCAAGAAGGCCGAATACTCCAAACTGCTGTTCGGTGCATACGCACAAACAACAGTCAGAGTCTGCAACTGCAATGTAGCGGCGCTCAACAGGGGACTCATAAGTATCCCCACAACTGCCTGGCACCTCACACTGCAGGCAACTCCAGAGAAAAATAAGGTCCAACCCTATCAAGGAGAGTGGTTCTGTGCGTGGAGGCGAAGCCCACCGGATCTAACTGGTATCACTCCTCCTCCCGCACAAGCCACAGCTCCTTCCCCCACAGCAAGGTGACGTATCACACCCACAGAACTAGCCCCTGCCGACAGGGCCCTCAACTTTCACTGCCACCCATGGGACAGTGCACCCTACACCAGCTGTTCCCGCTGTGGGTGGTGAGCCCACAGGGTGGAGAAGGAAGGGCCACATTGCCTTTTTGGGCTGTGTCTGACCGGGCTCTGTGGCAAGCCCAGCCACCAGGCACTCACTGACGGGGCCTTCCATCCAGGCCTGAATCCAGAAGGGGGCCCCGGGCTTCCTCTGGGCCAGGTCACATTTCCTCTGCCTCTTTCTGTCATGGTGTCATTGTGAACCATTCTTAGTCTGGCCCCTCACTTGAGACCAATTTGCCATGGAAGACCCTGCCATAAGCACAAAGACTCCAGACAACACGGCTCTCAAGTTCATAGCGGCACACAAACCTCTCCACCACAATAAGGTGATGGTTCCTGGAGAGATACAGCTTTACCAAAAATACAAATTAAGCAATAAACAAAGTGAATTCAGCTCACACAGAGGTATGTTTGCCACTGTGTTACATCACCTTTCCTTCTAACAACACTTAATAAGTGTTTGGGAACTGAGGACACTAATTGTTGAAGCTTTGTAGGTGGAATTCTTTCCCATTCTTGCTTGATGTACAACTTCAGTTGTTCAGCAGTCCGGGGTCTCCGTTGTCATATTTTGCGCTTCATAATGCGCCACACATTTTCAGTGGGTGACAGGTCTGGACTGCAGGCAGGTCAGTCTAGTACCCGCACTCTTTTACTACGAAGCCATGCTGTTGTAACACGTGCAGAATGTGGCTTGGCATTGTCTTGCTGAAATAAGCAGGGACGTCCCTGAAAAAGACATTGTTTGGATGGCAGCATGTGTTGCTCCAAAACCTGGATGGACCTTTCAGCATTGATGGTGCCATCACAGATGTGTAAGTTGCCCATGCCATGGGCACTAACACACCCCCATACCATCACAGATGCTGGCTTTTTTGCACTGCTAAAAATCTGGATGATCTGTTACATTCATGATTTCCAAAAACACTTTGAAATGTGGACTCATCAGACCACAGCACACTTTTCCACTTTGCGTCAAATGAGCTCGGGCCCAATGAAGATCGGCGTTTCTGGATGTTGATGTTTGGCTTTCACTTTGCATGGTAGAGTTTTAACTTGCACTTGTAGATGTAGTGATGAACTGTGTTAACTGACAATGGTTTTCTGAAGTGTTCCTGAGCCCACGCGGTAAGATCCTTTACACAATGATATCAGTTTTTTAATGCAGTGCCTCCTGAGGGATCGAAGGTCATGGGCATTCAATGTTGGTTTTGCCTTGCCGCTTTACGTGTAGAAAGTTCTCCAGATTCTCTGAATCTTCTGATTATATTGTGGACTGTAGATGATGGAATCCCTAAATTCCTTGCAATTGAACATTGAGAAACATTGTTCTTAAACTGTTGGACTATTTTTTCACACAGTTGTTCACAAAGTGATGATACTCGTCCCACGTTTGCTTGTGAATGGCTGAGACTTTTGGGAATGCTCCTTTTATACCCAATCATGACAATTAGTGTCCTCAGTTCCCAAACGCTTATTGAGTGTTGTTAGAAGGAAAGGTGATGTAACACAGTGGTAAACATGCCACTGCCCCAGCTTTTTTGAAACATGTTGCAGGCATCCATTTCAAAAGGAGCAAATATTTGCACAAAAATAATAAAGTTTATCAGTTTGAACATTAAATATCTTGTCTTTGTGGTGTATTCAATTGAATATAGGTTGAAGAGGATTTGCAAATCATTGTATTCTGTTTTTATTTACATTTTACACAACGTCGCAACTTCATTGGAAGTGAGGTTGTAGTTTGATCTACCATTTAGAATGAAACTATTACCCACAAAAATTTTAAAAGAGGTCCCTTTTGAGCTATCAAGTATCTGCTACTAAGGTACCTCTGTGTGCCTCTCTGTACCTCACATGTGCCACGTATCAGCCTCTAGTGAGCTACGACCGATCTGCTGTCATTTTAGCCCCGTCCAGCCTCGAATGGCTCGTGTCACCACATATGATCCATGTCAAGCAGCATATTATCCATGTAGCACCATGTAGCATGACCTTGGTGCATGTTTAGGCATGGGTTTGGTTCAAACCTTCAGCCCTCCCACACTTGGTCTCTTTAAAGTCTGGGTTTTCAATTCACAGCATCCATTCAAGATGTCACATTTTTTAAACACAGTCCAAAAATAGACACTCCAGTGCACTCCAGGTGGTGTGCGCATCTGTGCACCAGACTGCAGTTCACCTGTGTTACAGAGTCATTAAATGCACCAGACCAGGTAGAACTAAACCACGGGTTCCTCCACCACCTCTGTCACCTTCTCGCTGGCTTTATTTCTTCCGTGGCTTATACAGTCATTTTGACACCATGATCCAACTTTTAACTTTGAGTTCATCTGCTAATGTCTGCAAAATCACTCTGCAAAAAGCCACCTTCTGTCACATCAAAGGGTTGGGCCCCATGATTTATGACTTAAAGGTCAAAGGTCACCATCCACTCCAACCCCCAAGCCCGGTCACCAAGCCCCGCCTCAGGTCCCACCTCCAAACCCCACCTCCAAGCCCCGCCTCAAGTCCCACCTCCAAACCCCGCCCCCTCCCACCTGCATCTAATATTTTAATATCCTTTTATATTTTTTAATTCTCGAATTAAAGAATGATTAAAAAATACCCGTATCTTTTTAATGTAATTATGGGGTGATTTTTTTATGTATTAATTAAAGAATTAACTAATTATGAAATAATTAAACCTGAATATCTAAAACAGTGTCTAATATTTTAATACCCCTTTAATATAGTTAATTCTTAAATTAAAGCATATCCTTTTATATTTTTTTTTAATTAAAGAATTAGGGCTGCCGCCATGGACACAGCCGGGGGTGACAGCTGTCGCTCATTACCTCTTGACAGCTGTCACCCATCTACTCAACATCATCTCACTCCATAAAGACCAGACGTCATCTCCACCTCGTTGCCGAGATATCATACTTCATTGGAGGTAATATTCTCAGCCATTTGTGTTTCTAATAAGCTGTATATTGTGAGTGTTTGCAGGAGTACTGGTCCCTCTTCTTGTGGAGGCTGAGTGAGTGCAGGACGGCACTCTTTTCCTCTGAGGGATCACTGTAAATACCTCAGCATTCTGAGTGAGAGGTGGAGGTGGCATTCCCACCGTTGTTGTTGTCACTACACTTTCCTCAACATGATTAACGCCTTAAATTCCCCGCTCCACTCTGTGAGCGAAGATTCCCCTGTTTTAGCACACACCCCGCCTCGAGATGAGTTCAGGGACAGACTTTTAAACCGAGTATGGTTGACCCCCTTAAATGAAGCCGTAATCCTCACGTCCAATCCGCGGTGGATGAATTAAACCAAATGCCTAACAATGACCTTGTTTTTTCACCTTTAAGAAGTCCCTCCCCCTGCAATGCATGCAGAGAAGATATTTTAAACAGGACGCGTTTAACTCTGATAAACGTGGTGTTGTCTGTTTTGATGGAAAGCAGTGATGATACGCAACCAGGGTGTAGCACTGATCCCACGATGACAGGCGCTGGAGCGGCTAATGTCATCAGGAGACCGGCTTTTAACAATATCGAAATCAGGCAGCCTCTACATTTCCAGCATGCCGATGAAATTCCTGACTACGTTGAATTTTATCAGAATGTAATAGGAAGCCTCCAAAACTCAGTTGAAAAAGCTTTAACACATGCCAGGGACACGCCATTTCCATTTGGACTTTATCCAAATGGAAATTCGCGTGGATTCCATCTACAATGAGGCTGCTTTGATCACCTCATACAACGATGGAACTGATGTGATGGGCTTCCAAAATTTGCTAGAACGATTGGTCCAATCAAATTCCAACATTTGATCCAACGGCTCTCTGGAATTAGTGTTCCAAGTCATCCACAACCAGACCAGAGCAGGGAAGCGTAAATTAGATGATCTCCTGCATCACAAGGTTATAAAGAAAAAATCTGGATGCCTTAATATCGTGCACAACCCTGAGAACAGTTTATGTTTTGCAGTGTTACCAAAAAAATAACCCCGTATTTTTCACTGAATGTAACAAGTCATGTCGCTCGCCCGTCTGTTACAGCCTGCATAAACAGCCGAAGTATCGTCCTTTTGCCGCTAAATTCATTAGCGTGTGAGATAACAGGAAAATATGCCCTCAATGTAAACGCGAGTATTACATAGCATTTTCTAAAAACAGCACTCTGCACATCTGTAAGCAGAAAAGGTGTCATATATGCAGCGAGGCTCTCCAGGAACCGAGCGAGGGTCACCTCTGCTATATGACGCCACTCAAAGCTGAAGAGACGCATTCAGACAAATATGTTTTTTATGAATTTGAAACGTTCGTCAATAATAACGGGGAACATGTTCCGTTTTACGTCAGCGCTGTAACAAAGACTTGGGATTTTTGGAGCGCATGGGGGACAGACTGCGTAGCCCGGTTCTTTAAACATTTTAGAACGAGAAAATTCAAAGAATACGTGTTCATCGCTCACAACTCGAAAGGTTTTGAGGGATATATGCTTCTAAAGTATCTAGTCGAGCAAGGCATAACCCCCACTGTGATTATGACTGGGAGTAAACTATTACTCATGACAGACGCCACCTTTAAACAGAAATAATATTCATTATTATATTAATGAATACATATTCATTATCATTTCTCACAATGCGCTTGGCTCAAATGCCGAAAGCCATGGGAATCCAGCTGAAAGCCGAAATCCTACACAAAGGTTACTTTCCGCACCTGTTCAGTTCAGAAAAAAATCGGAACTATGTCGGCCCATACCCTGACTCTGCAGCTTACGGGGTCGCCAATATGTCAGAGGGAGAAAGAGAGGAATTTAATGTGTAGTACGTAACCCAAAAAAAAACAAAACAAAAAAAAACGCAGTTTTCGATTTTAAAGCCGAGGCCGTAATGTATTGTGATGACGACACAAAAATCCTGGCTGCAGCCTGCTCCAAGTTTATTTCAGAATTCATTGCTGAAACACATGTGGATCCTTTCATCTGTGTTACAATCGCCTCGGCGTGTATGAAAGTCTTCCAAACTAACTTTCTTGCACCAAAAACGCTGGCAATCCCATTCTCTGACAATTATAGAATGACTCATAAAAAATATTCGGATGCTGCCGTGCAGTGGTTAGAATGGGTTGCTGAGACGCAAAACATAGCCATCGATCACGCTCTAAACAGGGGCGAGAAAAAAATAGGAGGTTATTATGTTGATGGGTATGCTCAGATTGACAGGCGGATAAAAGTGTGGGAGTTTCTCGGGTGTTTTTTACCACAGCTGTCCTTCATGTTTTACACAGCATGAAATAAACCCTCTCACAAACACCTCATTTGGAGAGCTCCATGCCTCTGTCAGGAAAAAATAGCCTTTCTGTGGGCTACGCCGGGGGTCACCCTCAGTGTAATTTGGGAACATGAGTGGCTTGAAATGAAACAGAAGGATGAGAGCATTTGCCATTTCCTCGCCCGCAGGGGGTTACCGGCTCCCCTCGAACCTTGTGACACTTTATACGGAGGTCGGACTTGCGCGTCCCGTCTGAGGTACACAGCTAAGCAAGATGAGAGGGTCTATTATGTCGATGTGACCTCGCTGTATCCTTACATTAACACAAATTTCACATATCCCACGGGGCATCCGGAAATTATAAACAGAAATTTCCGAGAACCCAGGACTTATTTTGGGCTCATCAAAGCCGTCGTGTATCCACCCCAGGGGTTATAATTCCCCGTCCTCCCACACAGAACTCCTCACGGTAACTGGTGTTTACTCTGTGTCGCACATGTACTGATTAAAATAATCAAGCGGGAGCGTGCACACACAGCTAGCAGCAGAAAGCTCTGTGGGGGAATTGGACAACCCCAGAATTCCACAAAGGTTTGGATACAGGCTACATTGTAGCTAAGATTTTTGAAGTCTGTCATTTTGAGGATAAAAGTGATAAAATCTTTGACGGGTACATAAACACCTTCTTAAAACATAAGCAGGAAGCCTCCGGTTTCACGCCTCAATTCGATAAAGACCCCAAGAGCAGAGAAAAATATATTGCAGACTACTGGCTGAATCAGAACATTTGTTTAGGAAAAAAATCGCTCACAATCCTGCAAAACGACAGATGGCAAAGATTTGCCTCAACTCCTTCTGGGGTAAATTTGCCCAGAGGACAAATCTGATGCAGACCACGCTCCTTAAAAATGCAGATGAGCTGTTCAGATTTCTGTTTTCTGAAGAGTACGACGCCACTTATCTAACATTCCTCAGTAGTCGGGTGGTGATGGTTCAATGGAGGTACGGTCCTCGGTATGTCGCCTGACCGGGTAAAGCCGACAATATTTTTATCGCCGCGTTTACAAAAGCTTACGCGCGTTTGACCTTGTACAGTTTTATGGAGGCTGTGGCAAACCCTGACAGGATTCTGTATTATGATACTGATAGCCTGATTTATGTTTGTAGGCAGGATGAAACCCCGCTGCCTACCGGTAATTATTTGGATCACCTCACCGATGAGCTGAGCGGTGACATCATCACAGAGTTCATAGTAGCAGGGCCTAAAAGTTACCCTTATAAAACCGCAGGAGGCTTTATCCCCTTCACCCGCATGACTGTTTTAGTCATGCGTGTGAAGGGGATCACTCAAACCCACGAGAGCTGTCAGAAAGTAAACTTTGACAGCGTCAAAGATCTGGTCGAGGGTTATATAAAAGACCCCACCCTCGCAGCATCTATCAAAACACTGCAGCAGGGAATTAAATGTCATAAAAGCAGTTTCAGTTTGACAAACATATCATTTCAAAAATCCTTCAGGGTGGTGTATGACAAGAGATGTCTTTTAAAGGACGGGGAAACCGAACCATTTGGATTTTGAAACGTCTCACAGTTGATTTTGACCAAAGACTCCAACCTCCATTCTCTTGTCTCATTGTCGGACCAAGTGGGTCAGGAAAGACTGTTTGTCAAAACATTACTAGAAAATTGTAACCACGCTATGAGATATGTGCCTGACAACATTGTATGGCTGTATACGTCTGAACAACCTCTGTATTCTGAACTGAAGAATAAAAATATTACATTTTTACAAGGTCTGCCTGATTCCTTTGAAGATGAAAGTCTTTTCCTGACTTTCGTAAAAGTCAGGAAAAAGACTTTTCTTCCAAAATAACCAGATGGCTCTGGTTATTTGGACGATCTCATCTTTCAAGAAATGGATCATCCTGAAGTTGTAAGAATTTTTACCCAGTACAGACATCACCGGAATATGAGCATCATCATGATCACACAGAACATATTTCATAAAGGAAAATACAGTCGAACCATCAGCTTAAATTGTAATTATATGGTGCTGTCTAAAAACCCCAGAGACAAGTTACAGATGTTTCCAGGCAAAAAAAACACTTCTTTTTGGAGGCTCTTGATGATGCTACGAGCGTACCTTACGGGTATTTATTACTGGATTGCACGCAGGACTGTCCAGATCAGTTCAGACTGAGATCGGGAT
This sequence comes from Thalassophryne amazonica, assembly GCF_902500255.1. Lineage (NCBI taxonomy): Eukaryota > Metazoa > Chordata > Actinopteri > Batrachoidiformes > Batrachoididae > Thalassophryne > Thalassophryne amazonica. Next base: position 1,705,802 of record NC_047108.1, read on the forward strand.
TACTCGCGCATGAGTGGCCTGTGGTTTATTTACAGAAAGATAAACGGATATGAGTTCTCTTTCAAAAAGGAACACCCCCACTCTTAAAACGCCAGCAGCAGCATATCCTGAAGACCTGCAGGCCGGAGCTTCTGAAAACTTTATCTGAGATCGCTTTGAATATATTAAAGGGGAATATCGCCTTGAGCGACTCTCAATTCCGCACCTTAAAAAAATGAAAGAGTTCTACGTCTTCTGGCCGATAGAAAAACCAGTTACAAAAGGAAGCGGGGAGCGCTTATTCAGACGGGTGGCTTTCTCCTGCCTCTGCTCGCCGCGGCCCTGCCCGAAATAACGAGTCTAATATTGCCCAGAGGATAATGGCGTTCAAAGCGGCGCAAAAGATGTTTTTACTGACTCCTCAACAGATGCTTCAACTCGGACATTCCGTCCTGCTGAGCTGTAATAACATCAGACAAACGGCTGAAAATGATCTAGATTCACAAATGGGGACCATGCTGGAGGAACGTACTCACTCACCTTATGAAAAAATTAAAAAGTATGAGGCCTTGCTGCAGCGCTATTTAAGTCTGATCAAACAGGGGAACTCGAGTCGCGTTTCACCCCCGCAAAGAGACACTTGTCACTAAACAACTTGAGGATGAGGAGGAGGAGGTGTTGGAGGATGAGACTATGGGAGAGGTTCTCAAAAACATTCCCTCAAGAGACCGGAGAAATGCTGAATATATTATGAGAAAATTGTCAATGGGTGATACGCGCTGGAGTCCGTCGGGGCAATTTATTTACAAAGGGAAAGTCGTGAGGGGGTCTCACGCCATAGATCTTATGAAACATTTTGGATCTTCGTTCAAGAAATCGAGCCCCCCTACAGGCTGGGTGAAGTTCCTCAATATTTTACAGGAGCGGAACATTCCAGTGACGTGCGTATCAAACCCGCAAGCCCGCGAGCAGTTTCAGAAGCTTAAAAAAGGACAGAGCACCTCGTCGGATGAAAACCGTGTTTCAACCAAGGCAGGAAGAAACTTAAGAAAAAAAAGACTTCCAATGCTGGGAAGGTTTCTCGCCATAAAAGGAGGACAGCCTGTGTGCATCAAAAAAAAAAAAAAAAAAACAGACTGGATATTATGACCAACATTTTTTAATACATTACCATCAGACATGTTTTCTCACCTTGTTACTAATAAAACATCTACTGAAACTAATCACCGGTCTTCACCACTTTTAATCGGCAGATGGTTAAAAAAAAACAATTTTAAACATCAACACTTCTGTACTTAATAACAAGGTTTTAAATTATGCAAACGTGATAAAACTTTAAAGATATGATCAGGAGGTTGTCCTAAGACAGGGGTTACATTTTCACGTGAAAAAAAACATTAAAAGAAATTTAGGATCAAAGATTAACACGAGCCACGGCAATTTTTAAACGCGTGCAAACGCAATAAAACTTTATACACATGATCGGGAGGTCGCTCTCAACACATCCAGCCCATTTTCAGGTGAAAAAAACATTTAAAAAATTTAGGATCAAAGATTAACACGAGCCGCGGCAATTTTTAAACGTGTGTAAACGCAATAAAACTTTATACACATGATCGGGAGGTCGCTCTCAACACATCCAGCCCATTTTCAGGTGAAAAAAAAACATAAAACAAATTTAGGATCAAAGATTAACACGAGCCGCGGGAATTTTTAAACGTGGAAACGTGCTAAAACCTTATACACATGATCGGGAGACCGCTCTCAACACATCCAGAACATTTTTTCACAAAAAAAACGTTTTACAGCGTGCAAACGCAATAAAACTTTAAAGGTATCATCGGGAGAGCGTTCTAAGACAGGGGTTACATTTTCATGTGAAAAAAAAACATTAAAAGAAATTTAGGATCAAAGATTAACATGAGCCACGGCAATTTTTAAACGCGTGCAAACGCAATAAAACTTTATACACATGATCGGGAGGTCGCTCTCAACACATCCAGCCCATTTTCAGGTGAAAAAAACATAAAAAAAATTTAGGATCAAAGATTAACACGAGCCGCGGCAATTTTAAACGTGTGTAAACGTGCTAAAACCTTATACACATGATCGGGAGACCGCTCTCAACACATCCAGAACATTTTTTCACAAAAAAAAGTTTTACAGCGTGCAAACGCAATAAAACTTTAAAGGTATCATCGGGAGAGCGTTCTAAGACAGGGGTTACATTTTCACACGAAAAAAAAACATAAAAAATTTAGGATCGAAGGATAACACAAGCCGTGACAATATTTAAATGCGTGCAAAAGCCTTGCTAGCTGGTTACAGGAGGTATTGCACCTTTTCTTAAGGCAATAACGATATCTTTTCACAAAATCAGATACCAAATCATCATTCGTGATAGTATATTCGGTGTATAAAGACAGCACATCTTGGTACGACATCCCGGCAGCTCTGTTATACAGATAATACACGCAGTGTTGTCCGCATACGTCCGATAGTTCATGTTGAAGCTATATGTTGTGATACAAAATGTTTTTAAGCCCGGGATGATTCCCCAGATATTGCAGGACGCTTTTAGGGTAGTATTCAAAGTCGGGACTAAGGCCGAACGAGTCAAACAATGTGGCTCAGCCATTTTTTTCCAATGGTGACCGCCAACCAGTGTTCCCCCGGTAAATATCTCGGGTGGGTGTTTAGAATAAAATATACGGGAGGGCTCGGCTTAATCCGAAATAACTTGTCAGACGCAAAAACACCAGCGAACAGGTCTCCTATTAATCCCGTCATAACAGCATCTAATTCCAGGGTGTTCATCAGTAAAAATCCACGAGGACCTGCCGCTTGGAATGAATTTCCAGCAGAGAATCATAACACACATATAGTCTCATCTCAAGTCGCAGGGTCCCTGTGGAGACGGGGCTCAGAGCTCTGATGTCCTCCTCCGGGTTTAAATTGAAGACGTACAGGGCATAACCCGAGGCAAAATCCTCCCTGTCTATACAGAGAGGTAGGTCCTTGAGGTGTCTCCCCATTGCCATGCACAGATTGCAAAACTCCCTCACCGAGAGTCCGTTGTTAAATTCAGGCTGGAAAGCTTTAGCCGGCAGCTGTCTCCCGTTTTGATTGAGTGTGAGGTACTCCACGTCATAGTGTCCAAATTCAAACGGGACAGATCTCTTTTGCCACTGAATGCGTTGTGATTCACCATACCCAGAACCACATATTTGGGCATGGTTCCTAAAAACAGGTTCTCCTGGTTGCATATCCTGGAGTTCTGGGGGATCACGTAAGTCTTGACATTGATTCGTGATAACGGGTACACGGCGTTCCCTTTCATGAGAGCCGCAGAGTGACCCAATCTCACTGCAGGGGATACGGAGACTTTCTTAACAAATAGGGACGCGCCCAGAATTTTCAACTTGAAAGTGGAGGCTGCCGGCCCCATCAGGCAGAAAGTGTCACTGGCTTGAATTAATTTAACTCTTAGATCAACATTATTTAGAAGAAGCCTCTCGCAAAAAAATATGTCCGCGTGCAGCGGGCCCTGAACTTGACATTCTTGCGATTCAGCGCTAAAGTGTGCTTTGGTCACGAGGCCTTTATTCGGGCCCCCATCATCCATTACGGTTGAATTGTGGTGACCCGCGGTGTCTTTGTAAAACAATCCAGCTGTGAACTGTGATCTCAATGGACCGGGTGAAAAGTTCAGCAGCTTCACAATCATAGCTCTGTACGGGTGCGTCGCGCTGGACTGGGAAATTAACCTGCCTTCCAGAGTCACGTCGACTTGCGAGAAAATTGTGTTGAGAGGGTAATTTATTACCCCCACGCGGGCGTCATTAGCCAGGTCAGTCCCATCAACATTTATAATTTTCAGTCTCAGATAAAGCAGCGTATTATTGAGGTCTAAATACCTCTCACCATCTCCGGGGTTAAAAAATTCGATAGAGCCCATGTCCGTCAGGGCAGATAATGGGGTGACCTCAACGTATTGGCTTTGTTATTTGATGGACAGCTGGGTCCCGGGGACGGCAAATAAATGTAATTCGCTCATGGTGCATTTGGGGGAATTATATCGCTAAAGAGACATTGTTTAAGAGAAAACATCTCTGGACAACCTTCTCTTCTTATGCTTCCTTTGAACTGTTCTGCTTTTTCCGGGGGTCTTACGTTTTTTAAGTGTTTTGACCCATTTCCTTGGGGGGCATTTCTGGGGCCTTCTTGAGAGCACCATGATCTCAGACCCCCACTGCTGTTCGAGTTCCTGACCCTGTCCAACCCTCTCAACAATGTGGCTCACTACGTCGGAAGCGATGCTTTGAGCAGCGTTTTTCAGGTGAGGTTTGGCGATCATGTATCCTTGATCAAACAGCGGCGTTACAAATTTGAACAGTTTCATAACAAATCTATAAATGTCGGCTTTGTGTGCTGCTCCAGACATTTTTTTTATCCCGCCGGTTTAAAATGTAATGTCACAACCACTTTACTGTATGTGAAATTAACCGGTTGATCTTGATCGCTTTTGATTTCAATGCGTATCTTCTCAGTATGTCTTTTAGAGACCAGTATGTAATAAGCGAGGTTGAATTTCTTTGTAATTATTTTCCCGAACCGACCTTCAATTTCAAATGCTCGGAGGAGAAGAGCAAAAGTGTCACCCACCGTCTGAGCCTGAACAACGTCTGTGTAGCAAAAGAGGTCATACATCCCCACTTTTATACCAGGGAAGTGGGGTGAGGTCACGACCCCAGGCCCGCATCTCAGCCATTTATTAGGTTGTAACCCCAGCATGTACGCCGTTGGGGTTTCAAAATATACGTGGCAGGTGCCGTATCCTTCCCACACAAACTTTTTTGAATATCATATTTTAAAGAGATCTTTGGATCTATATTCTTCAAACGAGAGTTTATCTGCGCTGCAATAAGTTTAAAGTTATAATATCCTGCCTCAAAAAAGTCAAGTGAACGGTGATTTTGTTCTTGGGTGGAATACCTGGAACTTTCTTCTCCTGAAACGTAGAGCAGTGCTTTTCCAGAATATTTCACCATGTGTGAGGATAAGAAATTTCCATTCAGCGCCACATCCCACTCTCCCTCTAGATCCAGGTGTCGAGCCAAGTCCACCTGGTCCATGCTGTAGGTAGCATGAAATTGTATTTTCCGGGAATACTTTTAGGCTGGCGTTTAAAGGCAGAGTCACATAAAACCCATGTTTCAGATCCCGATCCATTTTTCATATGTCAGTTGAAGATAGATGTCGTTACATTTATATGGACATCAGTTGGTCTGCAGGAACCCAGGAGTTAAATTTCTCAGGCCAGTTTTTCCAGCTGACAAATACGAATTTCTTCCCCTTGGTAAAACGTTCACGAATAATTTCTTGAACCTGATATGGTTTGTCTTTTGATATTTAACCTTCTGCAAATCTGGTTCATAAAATGAACCTTCAATGATCTTGCTGTCATAATCTTTCAATTTATAAATGGGTGGCGCACGTTGTATACATTCTGACACTGTGAACATTTCATCTGTAAAACTTTGTTGATATTTTTTTATCAAAAACTCCCCTGAGCTTGAAGACCCTGACTATATCACCAACCTTACATTTAAACTTCATAGGCCTTGTGCGTAGGGGGATGTCCCGTACAAATTTTGAAACACTCAATCGACATTTTGAGCGTTAACCTCATTCGGACTCATCTTAATGCTTTTATGATAACTGTTGTTTTAAGCTGTAAATAAAGATGGTAAGATGTCGATGTATCTACGTGTATTTTTAGCAGTAAAATATCTCCACATTCTTGTCATCAGTGTGCAATTAAACCTCTCAACAACCGAGGCTTTCAGATCACTGGCCGTGGCAAAATGTAGAATCCTGTGTTTTTTCATTAAATCTTTGAATGGTTTGTTAAAAAACTCCTTCCCCAGTCTGCAGCTTCAGAGGCACCCTGCTGTGTTTTAAGAGCGAGGCAAAGGCCTGTGAGACTTTGCGGCCTTGTTTTGACTTCAGGGCTCTGGCATACGCTTTTTTTGAGAAGATATCGATAACGGTCAGCAGGTACTTGTACCCGTCATTAAAATCTGATAACCCCTGCATGTTGCATAAATCAGCCTGGAATTGGTTAAGGTGGTTTGTGACAAATACTCTATTTCTGAGGAAATGCGTCCTGGCAGGTTTGTGTAATGTGTATGCATCTTCCCCCGACAGGAAATCTCTGATATGTTTCATATGAATTTTAGATCCGAGTTGATCACGCAGAGTACTGCGTAAACGCTCCGGTCCTCCAAAACTCCCCGGATTTGATGGGCTATAATACAATTCCCTCATTAATGTTGTGTGGGCCGCTGAAGAGGAGGTACTGCTGGCCCACCACCACCAGAGGGCGCCCTGCCTGGAGTGCGGGCTCCAGGCACCAGAGGGCGCTGCCGCCTTACGAGAGCAGTCAGGGTGACAGCTGTCACCCATTACTGGACACAGCTGACTCCACTCAGCACGGAGGTATATCATCAGGACGGCGTCTCCACCTCAGTGCCGAGATATCGCCTTAAGATTGAGGTAACGTTCTCTGCACGCATATTCTGCATAACCAGATAAAACTTGTTAAACCTTTTCAGGACAGCTGACTACTGAAAGCTAATTACTTGGATAAGTACTCACCTTCCTGCTGTATAGTGACAAGAGGTGGAGGCGGCTTCTCCCCTCTCCGTTTACTGGGTGCTGTCGCATCCACACCTGTGTGTTTGTTGCTCTCTCCCGCCAGCAGTACCGGATCGACGAGCGGAGGCAGTGGCCACCTGGGAATTCGGGACTTGGCGGTTCCAGTACTTCCAGGGTTCGGTGGCGGAGGAGATCTGGGTGGTTCCGGTTCGACTGGGACGGACGTCTCCTACCTTCGAGCCTGCCCACACGACACCAGCGGATTTCGACTTAAACCCCAAATTATTGATTGTTGTATCAGTTGTGCTCGTTTCACAACAGTAAAACTTGTTATTCACTTTCCTCCATTGTCCGTTCATTGCGCCCCCTGTTGTGGGTCCGTGTACCTACACTTTCACAACAATTAAATTCTCATCACCCATCTTTTAAGGCAGATGTTTTCAGAATGATGAAACGGGCAGTCCTTTTTTATTTTTATTGTTTTCCTGAAAATAAATATTCATCTTTTATTTAGTTTTAAATAACCACTCTTAGAAAGGTAATACTTTTAAATTGAACTCCGATTCAGCACCGCGGACAGCGCTCACAGATCAGCGCTTGCCTTTAATAATGCCGTTTTAAAGCGTGCACACTTTTTTTCACAAAAACCTTGTTTGAAAAAACAATTTACCCTTTTCAACAATATTATAGGAAATAACACAGGCTGTATACGTTTTAGAATATGTGGTTTATTACATTCACACACAGAGAAAAAAGCAATTGTTCACGCTTATTAAAGCAAGCTTACATGAAGGGAAATGTTAAGAAAAAAGTATACGTTCATGTTTATTAAACTCAGCTTAGATGAAGAAAAAAGTATTTGTTCATGTACAAAGTTGGAAAACTGAGTAATACATCTCCCCCGCATTTACGGTTTATCTCAGTATTCAGCTGTAAAAGTGTAGGAAAAATCTCGCGTCTAGCCAGAAGTGGGCCACGCCTACTTTCACCCGTTTCAAAAATTCCTCTGACAGGAACCCATCTGGCTGGTCTGATATGTAAGATGTGGCGTATTTCTCACCCCGCTCAACGTCTTGTACCTCCTCCGGTCTCCCAGCCGCTGCAACAGCGGGAAGAGAGCGCACGTCTCCCAGCTTAGAAAGTGGTAGAGAAGGACGGCTCTCACCCCAGACCGGTCCGAGCAGAACTGAGCATGGGAGGTTGAACCCTGCATGCCTCCGCAAAGCCTTCTGCTGCCACTGCTGCTCCTCCTTCAGGACTGGTTCAGCGGCTGAATAATGGGGTGGACTCACCCAGGGCTGCTCCGGGCCTGCTGGGTCTTTTCTGCATGCGTAACCACAATCGCAAGTGATGTCGTCGTCCAGGTCGACGGGAGAGCGTGAGGAGATCATGCTGCTTCGCCATCCGATGCTTAAAATGAGTTCTGAGCGGCTACTTTTTATAGACATGTCCGTAAATGCGGGGAGGAGCTGCAGCTGAGTTTTTTTTAAGTAAAAAGAGGTGATCATTTTTTTCTGACTTCAATCACGTCTCTCCAGGCCAGACACCTTGTAAAAAGGGTGTTAATCTTCTCGCTGCAGGTGCTGATCAACTCACTCACTCGCTCTTAGCCGAAGCAGTGATGGATCTGACATGTCCAGCAGTAATTCGCTCCAATTTAATTTCTCCTGCAGAGCCGTCGTCAGAAGCTCCCCGCTGGAATATCACCCTGTAGGTTGGCCCCTGATGGCTGAGCCATGTGATTTGGAAATGGCGTAGCTTCTTCTCTGGCGTTCGATCTCCTGGCGGCTCTGGGTTGACCGTGTCACGAATCATTAACCCGGCAGCTGCGGAAAACACCCCCCAGTCAGTGGAAGTAAGTGCCACCCATGGGATTCCTCGAGTGGCAGTTTTCCCCTCGCCCAGCTGGAAAAAGCCCACATTATAATGATACAGGTTGAACATGAAAGATAAACATTCAGGCACCTTCAGGGTGTACGTCAATTCTTCCTCCGGTAACAGCAAGCTCAAACGACTGACATACATCCACGCTTTTTTTGGAGCGTGGGCTCCCTTGGAGGTTGAAGTGATGTTCACGGGTGTCTTACAGAGGTATCGAAGGATCGGAGTTCGGCCAGCCATGCTGAGTGCTTCATGTCAGCGCCGTATCAAAGAGGGATTTTTAAACCCTGTCTTCGGACAGAGTTGTCACAGGGAAGTTTAATTTATTATATGTGGCTGGAGACACCATCAATCAGGTAATTTAGCGGCACAGCGGGAGAGTTACGTGGTCAGCAGCCTAGGCAGGTCCGTAAGGTCAGTGGACAGCGATATTTTTTCTCGAGGTAATTTCCCCTCATAAAATATTTTGCTGTGTTTTTCCTTAAAACAAAAACAGATTAGCAAGACAGTTACTGGCACCGCGCAGCTGCAGGCTTTTTGTGACACCCACATACGCCCACCCTCCTCTCTACCATTTGGCATGACACACACACACACACACTAAGGGCGCAATTTAGAATTAGAAATTGGGGGGACAAAGTGCAATGCCTGCAGGACCGCCGACGCCCCGCCTAAAGCGGCCCCCAGAAGCCAACGGTTTTTAGATAAGCTCAGATGCATTCTGAGCATCCAGAACAGTAATTTTAATGTTTTGAGAAGACCATAAAGTGGACACCATTTGACTTATGCAGTTTGAAACTGTGGATATAAGTACTTTATTCTGAGAATAGGCAGCATTGACTTTATTAACATCCTGGTGTAAATAAGGTATCACCACATGTGTAGAACTGAAAAGAATGATAGGTTGAGTTTTCATTAAAAAAAAACAATTGCAAATGTGGTAAAATGTATTAATAAATATGAAAGAACAGGCTCTTAATAATTATTAACTATCACATACTGTATTTTTTTTCTCAAGATTTGTTTCTGCATAAGTTTGAAAAAACAACAGATCATAAGTTGGGGCAACTGTTTGTTGTGATTTGGCGCTATATAAGAAAAAAGTTGATTGATTGATTGATTGATAAATTTCTTATCATGAATTTAATTTTCGAAGTGGCACTAATGACAACACTCATACTGAACAGAATTTTACTTGCATAGACTGATTTTGGAGATCAATCAATAATTGCAGATTTACTTTCTGAGGTCTCAGATAGCTTTTCTGATTTCCTTTTCTAACTTTCAGAATTTAGTCAATTAGCATATGGTCCATTGATACTTATGTGTAGACACTAGTCCCTAGAGGCAACGATTTTTGGTTTCAAATCTGTGCAAATGCAGTACCAGAAAATTCCGAATGTGACAAACAAGAAACAGGTCCATGCTGCTAAAAATACAAACTTGCAGAAACAAAGATACTATTCTGACATGGTTTGCACATAAGACTGACACAGCATGTTTCAAGTACACACATATATGTCAGAAGGTGGGGGGGACATACCATATTCTGTCCCCACTGGTTGAAAAGGTGGGGGGACATGTCCCCCCTATCCCCCACCAAATTGCGCCCATGTACACACACACACACGCTCCCACACCTCCCTGTTCAAACCCCCCCCCTACCATTTGGCGTGACACACACACACACACACACACACACACACACACACACACACACACACACACATGGGGTCATGTTTCGGTGAGGAGCTTCTGTCTTGTTTCAGTGAGAGGCTATTTCTTTAATTAATCCAAAAAAAATAGATTTTTATTTTAACATCTATTAGGTATTAATGTTAGTGGGGCTCATGGGATGTGATGCAAAAGAATCATGTGACACCTGGGGCTCTCGGTGCAAAGAATTAACCCTCCCACCATTACATTAAAGATGCCGTTATTTTTAATCGTTCTTTAATTTAAGAATTAAAAAATATTAAAAGGGAATTAAAATATTAGAGTCTGTTTTAAATATTCACGTTTAATTATATCATAATTCGATATTTCTGTAATTAGTAAATTAAAGATATGGGTTTTTTTTTTAGTCATTCTTTAATTCAGGAATTAAAAAATATAAAAGGATATGCTTTCATTTAAGAATTAACAATATTAAAGGGGTATTAAAATGTTAGACACTGTTTTCGATATTCAGGTTTAATTATTTCCTAATTAGTTCATTCTTTAATTAATACATAAAACAAATCACCCCATAATTACATTAAAAAGATACGGGTATTTTTAATCATTCTTTAATTTATTAAAAAAATATAAAAGGATATTAAAATATTAGATGCAGGTGGGAGGGGGCGGGGAGGTGGGGGTTGGGGTGGGGTTTGGAGGTTGGACTTGAGGTGGGGCTTGGAGGCGGGGCTTGGAGGTGGGGCTTGGAGGCGGGGCTTGGGGGTGGGGGTGACTTTTGACCTTTAAGTCGTAAATCATGGGGCCCAACCCTTTGATGTGCCAGAAGGTGGCTTTCTTTTCTCTCTCTCATGTTCTGTGTTCCTGGACAGTCACCTCTGCGCTCCTTCTCACTGGCTTCATTTCTTCCACGGCTTCAGTAGTTTTATTTCTTCCACAGCTTTAAACACAGTCATTTTGACACCGTGATCCAACTTTTAACTTTGTGTTTGTCCGTAATTGACTGCAAAATCACTCTTTTGCGAGCTGCCGTTCTGCATAAAGCTCATCTTGAGTGCAAGTCATTGCGTCAGTACGCACAAGGCACCAGGGCAACACAGATCATGGAGATAGTGGAGCTCATCTGATCCATTAACAAGATGTTAAATCTGTCATAAACATACTTTTACAGCAGCTTATAAAGAAGAAATGAAGAAACTGTTTTACCAAGCTATTACACCATAAACATTACAAATAGTTACCTTTTAAGGTGTTCCAAAATACATTCTCCATTTCATGGAGCAGGAAAGGGGGGGGGGGGGGGGGGGGGGTCCAGATGAAACAGTCCTCTGTACTTCCAGAAGTGATTAGAGGCGTTTTCAACATCCAAGCTCTGACAGAAAATGATTAATCCACTACAAAATAATTATTTTATATACAGCATCTGGCACACAAATCAGGTGGAATTGTAGTGCGCAAGGGGCTGAGCCTGTCCAAATAGCCTGCCCTGTCCTTGTAGCTGCCAGGTGCTCGGATAACGGGCTTTTAACAGCCTTGTCCTCACCACAAACATGTCTCTAACAGCCTCGTTTGTCCTTGTAGCACCTTGTACACAAATTGCCACATGCTGTTGTTGCTGAATTTTGAACTTCTTGAAATTAGTGCCACACTCAGAGATGAGCCCCTTTAGCTGAATGTTCTGCCCATGATTGTTGAATACCTCCTCTCATACCAAAAAAAAAAAACCAAACATGCTGCATGGCTCATTATTGACGGTTCATTATTTGGTGGCACCAGGGCTTAATATTTCTTTCTGTTTTAAATAAACACAAGCGTTGGCTGCAGCACTGACTTACAGCATTGATCCCTGACAGCTGCTGTGACAGCTGCAGCATGACGGACACAAAGATGGCCTGCCGGTAGAAAGGGGAGCGGAACAGCTCGGCAATGGTCACCTTCTTCTCCCTCATCATCTGCTGGCTCTCCTCCTTCATTTCCTGCAGATCAGTGCTCACCTCTTCAGTGCCTCGCAGCTTCGTTAGGACTAAGACACAGGAGCAAAGCTGTCCATCAAAGTGATGAGCTTATCAGCTTTAATTTGGCCAAAGTTACACTCTCTGTAATTTTTCAGTGCAATGTATGTATCTGTGTGGAAAATGTGTTTGTACATGTGAGTATGAATTCATCTCACCACTGAACGCTTTGCTTTCCATGTTGCAGTTGATGAGCAGATATCTGGGGCTTTCGGGGCAAAAGGGCAGCAGGACACATTGCAGACCAGCTAGAAGGCAAGTAAAACCCAGCAGGAGGGGCCACAGCAAGCGATTCCCCATGATGGGCTCAATCCCAAAACCTGCAATCAAAACACATTCAATTACACACAACACAGTCTACAAATTAGCCACCTACATTTTTTACAAAGTAACGTCAATAGTCTTTACAGTACATGTGTTGTAATTTTAAAAAAAAATTAAGAATATTATGTCTAAAGTGAAAGAGATCAACACCTAAAGCTGGCTCAGGCTGATGTGACCAACATGTCAAAAAGGTCCACTCCTAATTACCAAACACTTTCTGGTGACAGAATTTACAAAATGTACAAAATAACTAAATACATATAAAATTCCTTTCAATTATATATGGTCAGAATACGTTTGCTGCTTGTGTTCCTCACCAGAATATCTTCCAGTTGGTGCACACACTGGCCCTTTGAGATTGTAATTAAAGTCCACCCTAGCCAGTTGGTACTACGTAGTGAGTAAAGTGTGATGTTTGCTACCTGACCTGAGTACCACACGAACTGTGAAAATGAGGGCTCCAGTGAGCGGGTCGGGATCAAATATATAAGGCTGACCATGGGTTTGTGTGGTGTGTGTGTGTGTGTGTGTGTGTGTGCGCGCGCGCGCGCGTGTGTGTATGTATGTATATATGTACAGTCGTGTTCAGAATAATAGTAGTGCTATGTAACTAAAAAGATTAATCCAGGTTTTGAGTATATTTCTTATTGTTACATGGGAAACAAGGTACCAGTAGATTCAGTAGATTCTCACAAATCCAACAAGACCAAGCATTCATGATATGCACACTCTTAAGGCTATGAAATTGGGCTATTAGTAAAAAAAAGTAGAAAAGGGGGTGTTCACAATAATAGTAGTGTGACATTCAGTCAGTGAGTTCGTCAGTTTTGTGGAACAAACAGGTGTGAATCAGGTGTCCCCTTATTTAAGGATGAAGCCAGCACCTGTTGAACATGCTTTTCTCTTTGAAAGCCTGAGGAAAATGGGACGTTCAAGACATTGTTCAGAAGAACAGCAGAGTTTGATTAAAAAGTTGATTGCAGAGGGGAAAACTTATACGCAGGTGCAAAAAATTATAGGTTGTTCATCTACAATGATCTCTAATGCTTTAAAATGGACAAAAAAAAAAAAAAACAGAGACGCTTGAAATAAAACGGAAAACAACCATCAAAATGGATAGAAGAATAACCAGAATGGCAAAGGCTCACCCATTGATCCAGGATGATCAAAGACAGTCTGGAGTTACCTGTATGTGCTGTGACAGTTAGAAGACGCCTGTCTGAAGCTAATTTATTTGCAAGAATCCCCCACAAAGTCACTCTGTTAAATAAAAGACATGTGCAGAAGAGGTTACAATTTGCCAAAGAACACATCAACTGGCCTAAAGAGAAATAGAGGAATATTTTGTGGACTGATGAGAGTAAAATTGTTGTTTTTGGGTCCAAGGGTTGCAGACAGTTTGTGAGACGACCCCCAAACTCTGAATTCAAGCCACAGTTCACAGTGAAGACAGTGAAGCATGGTGATGCAAGCATCATGATATGGGCATGTTTCTCCTATGGTGTTGGGCCTATATATCGCATACCAGGTATCATGGATCAGTTTGGATATGTCAAAATACTTGAAGAGGTCATGTTGCCTTATGCTGAAGAGGACATGCCCTTGAAATGGGTGTTTCAACAAGACAATGACCCCAAGCACACTAGTAAATGAGCAAAACCTTGGTTCCAAACTAACAAAATTAATGTTTTGGAGTGGCCTGCCCAATCCCCGGACCTAAATCCAATTGAGAACTTGTGGGGTGACATCAAAAAAGCTGTTTCTGAAGCAAAACCAAGAAATGTGAATGAATTGTGGAATGTTGTTAAAGAATCTTGGAGTGGAATAACAGCTGAAAGGTGCCACAAGTTGGTTGACTCCATGCCTCGCAGATGTGAAGAAATAATGAAAAACTGTGGTTATACAACTAAATACTAGTTTAGTGATTCACAGGATTGCTAAAAAAGCAGTTTGAACATAATAGTTTTGAGTTTGTAGCATCAACAGCAGATGCTACTATTATTGTGAACACCCCCTTTTCTACTTTTTTTTTACTAATAGCCAATTTCATAGCCTTAAGAGTGTGCATATCATGAATGCTTGGTCTTGTTGGATTTGTGAGAATCTATTGAATCTACTGGTACCTTGTTTCCCATGTAACAATAAGAAATATACTCAAAACCTGGATTAATCTTTTTAGTCACATAGCACTACTATTATTCTAAACACTACTGTACACCTTCAACCTAAGGGCCCCAGTGACTTCCCCTTTGGTGCCCCAGTCACCAAAGCAAGTTTGGTGTTGATTGCTTAATTACTATGGCTGTGCATAATGAACACACACACACACACCGTCAGCTTTATATATTATATGAATCTACACATTACTTTTCATGCAGTTGTTTCCCAACTAACACATAACGTTTTGGTCACATTATATATTGGTTATATTTAGATTCTGGTTATTAGCAGAGATGGGACAAAGTCACTGTCAAGTCGTTCTCAAGTCAAGTCTCAAGTCAGCTTGCAAACAATTGGTGGCCATTATGACTTGAGAATTGACTTGGGACTTGCTGATTCATCCTACCTCTGGTTATTAGAAATATTTCTAGAATTTTTCCCTAATGTTATTACTTCCTTTTTTATGTTAACAAGTCATATTTATACGAGGTCTATTAGAAAAGTATCCGACCTTATTATTTTTTCAAAAACCATATGGATTTGAATCACGTGTGATTACATCAGACATGCTTGAACCCTCGTGGGCATGCGAGAGTTTTTTCACGCCTGTCGGTTACGTCATTCGCCTGTGGGCAGTCTTTGAGTGAGGAGTCGCCCACACCGCTCGTCGATTTTTTCATTGTTTAGGAATGGCTCAGAGACTGCTGCTTTGTTTGATAAAAATTTTTTCAAAACTGTAAGGCACAACTGAGTGGACACCATTCGATAAAGATTTTGGTCTGTAACTGTCGCTTTAAGGACGGTCCACGGCGCCTGACGGCGATCTGCGCTTCGAGGCGGCAGCGTCTCGCCATTTCAAGTTGAAAACTTCCACATTTCAGGCTCTGTTGACGCAGTAAGTCGTCAGAGAACAGAGAACTTTCAGAAGAAGTCGGCATGAGGAGTTTATTCGGACATTCCATTGTTAACGGTCATTTTGTAATGAAAGAACGTGCGGGTAGAGTCGCATGTCGGGCTGGACCCGACCGCGGGGGGTCGCGGCAGGAAAAACACCTCCGTTGGAAATCTTAACGGGCAAGTTGGAACATGCCCAAACTGTTAAACAATTTCTCAGTTACTCACTTGTTGAAAGCCATTAAAAGCCGCCTGAATTCTACAAATGGTTTTCAACACGGAGGTGTTTTCCTGTCGCGGCGCACACAGATTTGCCGAGTCATCACGGAAACGACTCGGCGAATTTGCGCGTACGTCTTTCATTAAAAAAATGTCCTTAAACAGTGGAATGTCCGCATAAATTCCTCATGCCGGCCTCTTCTGAATCTTCTCTGTTCTCTCACGATGTCCTGGGTGAATTAAGCCTTAAATTAGGATGTTTTAAGCTCGAAACAGGCCGACGACGGCGCCTGGAAGCGCTGCAGGACGTCCCGCTCCGTGGGAAGTCCTTACACCGACAGAAACACCCCATAATCTCTCATCAGCCATTAAGCTTTTCACAGAAAACCATCTTAATTTCTCGAATAGTGTCCACTCGGATATTCCTCACAGGTCCAGAAAAAATTTTGATAAAGCAACGCGCGCCGTCTCGAGCAGCGTGTGAAACAAAGGAATTCAGTCTAGAGGGCGGGACCACATCTCACTCAAGGTCTGCCCACAGGGAAATGACGTCACCGACACGTGAAAAAACTCACGCATGCGCACGAGGGTTCAAGCATGATTGGTGTAATCGCATGTCATTCAAATCCATATAGTTAAAAAAAAATAATAAAAGGGTCGGTTTATTATCTAAGAGACCTCGTACACTGAACAAAAATGTAAATGCAACACTTTTGTTTTTGCTCCCATTTTCATGAGCTGAACTTATAGACCTAAAACGTTTGCTACATACACAAGAAATCTATTTTTCTCAAATATATTTCAAAATCTATCTAAATCTGTTAGTCAGCACTTCACCTTTGCCGAAATAATCCATCCCACCAGCCTTAGGGTTAGGGTTACAATAAAAGCCACAATAAAGGACCACTCTGAAATGTTAAGTTTTGCGTTACTGAGGAGTCTCGTGGGGTGTCAGAAAACCAGTGTGACCACCATGCAACACATCTCCTTTGTATAGAGCTGATCAGCAGCCAGACACCAAAGAATGTCAGCACGTCAGTTACGATGACAAACTGCAGTCAGGTGGAGACCCCACTGAGGACAACGAGCATGCAGATGAGGTTCCCTGAGACAGTTTCTGACAGTTTGTGCAGAAATTCTTTGGTTCTGCAAACCAATTGTTGCAGCAGCTGTCCGGGCATCTGATCTTAGATGATCTTGGAGGTGAACATGCTGGATGTGGAGGTTCTGGGCTGGTGTGCGGTTGTGAGGCCGGTTGGATGTATTGCTAAATTCTCTGAAACACCTTTGGAGACTTTGGAGCTTATGGTAGAGAAACAAACATTCAATTCATGGGTAACAGCTCTGATTGACATTCCTGCAGTCAGCAATGCCAATTGCACGCTCCCTCAAAACTTGCCACATCTGTGGCATTGTCAGTGTTGTAAAGTAGGAATACATCTGCACTTTGGACTCCAAACACACACACGCCGACATGCGCACACATACACGGATCGGCTCCCACTGGAATTAACACACACACTTAAGTACAGACAAAAAGCCAGCATGGGTGGCTGTTTCATTTCATTGATTTGAAATTGCCACAGAGATGCGGTGCATAAAAGCAGCACCACATTTTGGATTCCAGAGCGCAACGACCGCCGCGTTTGGTTGCTTTGCAGTGGTTGGTGGTGATGACGCTTGCATTTTTTTTTCCCTAAATTTGGCACAGTTGTGTAGCTACAAATGACTGTTCTATTTCAAAAGAGCCTGGCTGTTGTGTTGAACATAAAAGTGTGTTTGGGTCTTCTAGGAAAAAGAACGGCAGTTTTATTTACAGCTACATACATCTACCTGTTGCTCACTCATCCCGTCTCCAACAACTGCTCCTCCAGAGGTGGATCCAGACATTTATAGGGGCTGAGGCCCCCTCCTGGTTTCTCCAGACACTACACTTGCTTTCTTTCGTGTTGCAGTTTCACTCTCCACTCGTTTTGGATTTTACTTTTACTCAATACTTTTACTTAACCCTCTGGGGTCCGCGGGCATTTTTGGACAGTTCACTCGCCTGGCATAAATGTTTGATGACTGCTGTTAACAGCTCTTCCTGCATCCCACAATCAAGTTTTATGTCTCTTTTTCCTCAGGACAACCTGTGCTTTCAGAATATATATGTTTTTGTTAAAGTTTTGTTAAAGGGTTAAAGTACATTTTATATGAAAAATTTACTTTTGAAACTTAAGTACAGTAAATTTCAGATACTTTAAGACTTTTACTCAAGTAATATTTTAAAAGGAGACTTTAACTTTTACCAAAGTAATTTTATGGTAAGATACTTGTACTTTCACTAAAGAATCACTTTGAGGTACTTTATACAAGACACTGTACTGTGTGCTAAAACTGCACATTCAGAGTCACCTTTTATTGTAGCCAGCCTAAGGCACATCTGTACAATAATCATGCTGTTTAACCCTCTGGGGTCGATGCCGTCGAATACGATGGCTGAGTACAAGTTTTACTAAATTATAAATAACCTTTTAATGATATGAGAAAGAAACTTACTTTTTTCCTGAAAAGTTAACTCCGCGGACTTTTGAACCAGCCATCCACCATTTTTGTACTCCTCATAGAAGCTGTGTGATTACTTGTGCAATGTGAGTGTCCAATCTCACCGTCACATGGTTTTCCAATATCCAATTGTAGGGCAGAGCAGTCTCACATGGTAGATCAAAGACCAATTGGGCACAAAGGGATCTATGACATTTCTTCAAGTTGGATGCAACATATGGTTCAGTGCCATACTCATCTTTAAACTGAACATAATTTCTTAGCTTGGGTTTTCTCCAAATGTCCACCTCCCGTTGCTCTTGACATTTAATTTCCAATTTCTGTTTAATAATATTTATACTTATACTAAATTATTTGTAAAATACAATCAATGTTTTTGATCACAATAGGAAAGGAACTATTTTACAGAACAAGTTTTTTTATAAACTCAGAACATGAATATTCTTAAGTGTATGAATGAATCACAGAACAGCCTCAGAATTGAGCATCAGTGTTGTAGGAAATTATGAACTACTAAGTTTGAATGAACAACTGTTGTCATACTCAACACAACTTTCTTCTTTTAAAATCTTATGATCAAACTGTGATTTTTTCAATTATTTATATTTTTATTACCTGTGTGTGCATGACTGTCTGTGTGTGCATGTGTGTGTGACTGAGTGACAATGTGAGAGACAGAGAGAGAGGTTGTTCGACTGACCAGTTTCTTTTTATGAACTGCAGTGAGAAAGTGTCAGATACTGCATGCAGCCATATACAATAAAAATATCAATATAGGCTACTTTGTGTGTTCAGCTGTATGTGTGTAAGTGGTCTGTAAGACTGTTTGTTTTTTAATGATCTTTTTTAATGAACTTTAAATATCAGACAAACCGAAAAAGAGGCAAGCTGAAGAAAATTTAGAGTACTGAGAGAGCAACGTGAGGCAGAATCCAGCCAAGCACCGAGATCCTGTCTGTGTGTCCGTGTGTGTGAGAAGCTGCAGTGAGATGTGCCTGTGTAGGGAGGGGCGGGCGCTGTGTGTGACTGGCCAATCACAGAGTGTGAAGACAGTCGGTTAGCCAATGAGAATTTTCCTTCAGCATGAGCACAGATATTGATGTGTTTTATTCGGCTCATGCTTGTGCTTGAGAAAAATGCTTTATCCGTACCGGATACTTCTCTGAAACGAGTATCCGGCTTAACCCTAATACATATACATTTGATTGTTTATGTACACTAAACTTTAAGACAGTCCGTCATCCAAATTGAGGCAGTGTGAGCGCGGGGGGGGGCAGCAGTGTCCCACGCAGCCGCGAGCTCAGGGGGAGTGGCAGGGTGGTGGCAAGGGGTGCTGGTAGGGGTGGGGTGGGAGACGGGGCAGGTGTTATGTCTGCTCCGACGCCCTCTCGAGCTTGAAGCTCGCACTTCAAGCAGGGCGCCATCTTGTGGTGGTGGGCCAGCAGTACCTCCTCTTCAGCGGCCCACACAACAATCATGCCTTCTGTTTGGGACAAGTCAATAATTATACCTATACCTAAATGAGCAAATGCTGATCCCAGATTCCCTCTAAATTACAGGGGAATTAGTTTACTCAGTACAGTTTATAAATTATACTCTGGTATTCTGAATGAGATTGATTGATTCATCCATCCATTGATTATCTGGAGTTCAACAAGGTACTGGCAGGATAGCATTACGCCTCACATCCTTCACAAACTGTTCCATTCTGGCGCATCTATGTGCCAGTTTATGTGCATGTCTGCCACCACCTTTTCTAAGTCTTTTTTCATATTCGCTTGGCTCTCAGAAATCAACATCTCCAGTGTAGTTCTCAAAGCCATCTTTAACCTGTTTCTTCATAGCGGTTTGCATACTATCCATTTTTCCATTCACTGTACACCTGCTGCTACAACTATTTGCACACACCAGTGGCTGAAAGACAGAGTTTGCACTGTGCAAACCCATCGAGCCCTCTTGCGGCAGGTGTCGGCCAAATTCCAGCTGACACGCACGAACATCTAACACCACTTGTTTGGCACTTAGAAAATGTAGAAAATGTGTGGCCATTCACACTCTTGGCACGACAACAGTCTGCAGACAATCACTGTCGTGGTGGCAGTGCAATTTGTCTAAGTTCCCCACGTGTGTGGCTTTGCTGTGTGAGCTGAACTGACAGGCAGTGTGGCCACCCACTGAAGCAGCTGTGGGTGTTCAGCTGGGATGCCCTGTGGATCTGGACATCCCAGCTGACCACCATGTACTGTGTTTGGATGGACACAGACTAAAACTGCCCACTGTGACAAAAGTGTGTACCATATATCGCTGTGTGTACCATATATCGCTGTGTGTACCATATATCGCTGTGTGTACCATATATCGCTGTGTGTACCATATATCGCTGTGTGTACCATATATCGCTGTGTGTACCATATATCGCTGTGTGTACCATATATCGCTGTGTGTACCATATATCGCTGTGTGTAGCATATATCGCTGTGTGTAGCATATATCGCTGTGTGTACCATATATCGCTGTGTGTACCATATATCGCTGTGTGTACCATATATCGCTGTGTGTAGCATATATCGCTGTGTGTAGCATATATCGCTGTGTGTACCATATATCGCTGTGTGTAGCATATATCGCTGTGTGTACCATATATCGCTGTGTGTAGCATATATCGCTGTGTGTACCATATATCGCTGTGTGTACCATATATCGCTGTGTGTAGCATATATCGCTGTGTGTACCATATATCGCTGTGTGTACCATATATCGCTGTGTGTACCATATATCGCTGTGTGTACCATATATCGCTGTGTGTACCATATATCGCTGTGTGTAGCATATATCGCTGTGTGTACCATATATCGCTGTGTGTACCATATATCGCTGTGTGTAGCATATATCGCTGTGTGTACCATATATCGCTGTGTGTAGCATATATCGCTGTGTGTACCATATATCGCTGTGTGTACCATATATCGCTGTGTGTACCATATATCGCTGTGTGTACCATATATCGCTGTGTGTAGCATATATCGCTGTGTGTACATATATCGCTGTGTGTACCATATATCGCTGTGTGTAGCATATATCGCTGTGTGTACCATATATCGCTGTGTGTAGCATATATCGCTGTGTGTACCATATATCGCTGTGTGTAGCATATATCGCTGTGTGTACCATATATCGCTGTGTGTAGCATATATCGCTGTGTGTAGCATATATCGCTGTGTGTACCATATATCGCTGTGTGTACCATATATCGCTGTGTGTACCATATATCGCTGTGTGTACCATATATCGCTGTGTGTACCATATATCGCTGTGTGTAGCATATATCGCTGTGTGTAGCATATATCGCTGTGTGTAGCATATATCGCTGTGTGTACCATATATCGCTGTGTGTACCATATATCGCTGTGTGTAGCATATATCGCTGTGTGTACCATATATCGCTGTGTGTACCATATATCGCTGTGTGTACCATATATCGCTGTGTGTACCATATATCGCTGTGTGTAGCATATATCGCTGTGTGTACCATATATCGCTGTGTGTACCATATATCGCTGTGTGTAGCATATATCGCTGTGTGTACCATATATCGCTGTGTGTACCATATATCGCTGTGTGTAGCATATATCGCTGTGTGTACCATATATCGCTGTGTGTAGCATATATCGCTGTGTGTACCATATATCGCTGTGTGTACCATATATCGCTGTGTGTACCATATATCGCTGTGTGTACCATATATCGCTGTGTGTAGCATATATCGCTGTGTGTACCATATATCGCTGTGTGTACCATATATCGCTGTGTGTACCATATATCGCTGTGTGTACCATATATCGCTGTGTGTAGCATATATCGCTGTGTGTACCATATATCGCTGTGTGTACCATATATCGCTGTGTGTAGCATATATCGCTGTGTGTACCATATATCGCTGTGTGTAGCATATATCGCTGTGTGTACCATATATCGCTGTGTGTAGCATATATCGCTGTGTGTACCATATATCGCTGTGTGTAGCATATATCGCTGTGTGTACCATATATCGCTGTGTGTAGCATATATCGCTGTGTGTACCATATATCGCTGTGTGTACCATATATCGCTGTGTGTAGCATATATCGCTGTGTGTACCATATATCGCTGTGTGTAGCATATATCGCTGTGTGTACCATATATCGCTGTGTGTACCATATATCGCTGTGTGTACCATATATCGCTGTGTGTAGCATATATCGCTGTGTGTACCATATATCGCTGTGTGTACCATATATCGCTGTGTGTAGCATATATCGCTGTGTGTACCATATATCGCTGTGTGTACCATATATCGCTGTGTGTAGCATATATCGCTGTGTGTACCATATATCGCTGTGTGTAGCATATATCGCTGTGTGTACCATATATCGCTGTGTGTACCATATATCGCTGTGTGTAGCATATATCGCTGTGTGTACCATATATCGCTGTGTGTACCATATATCGCTGTGTGTACCATATATCGCTGTGTGTACCATATATCGCTGTGTGTACCATATATCGCTGTGTGTAGCATATATCGCTGTGTGTACCATATATCGCTGTGTGTACCATATATCGCTGTGTGTAGCATATATCGCTGTGTGTACCATATATCGCTGTGTGTAGCATATATCGCTGTGTGTACCATATATCGCTGTGTGTAGCATATATCGCTGTGTGTACCATATATCGCTGTGTGTAGCATATATCGCTGTGTGTACCATATATCGCTGTGTGTAGCATATATCGCTGTGTGTACCATATATCGCTGTGTGTAGCATATATCGCTGTGTGTAGCATATATCGCTGTGGCGATATATGCTGTGGGCTGCAGCGTGCGCGTGCTCCTTCACTGCAGCCCATTCATAGGCTGCCCCCAGATTGAAATGGATCAGAACACACAGCGGGAGATCTGACTTTCATGTCACCCATGTGAGTTCTGTTCCTTATGACGCGGAGTCAGTTCTGGAGTGTGCCATCCACAAGACACGTGTGTCGGACAGGGCACACACATGAGCCGGCTAGGCACGCGCCAGCCGATGTGGACATGAGAGGAGCAAACTGCTTCTCATTCATGTCATTTCATGACTGTATGTCTGTGACCATGGGTCATCTACAGAGGAACAGACAGATCATATTTGTATTGCTTGCTCGATGAGAGGGATTCAATATAAAATGCTGTTTTTATGGTGTATGGTTTTATTTATTTTTAAATACAACCCCAATTCCAATGAAGTTGGGATGTTGTGTAAAATGTAAATAAAAACAGAATACAATGATTTTCAAATCCTCTTCAACCTATATTCAATTGAATACACCACAAAGACAAGATATTTAATGTTCAAACTGATAAACTTTATTATTTTTGTGCAAATATTTGCTCATTTTGAAATGGATGCCTGCAACATGTTTCAAAAAAGCTGGGACAGTGGTATGTTTACCACTGTGTTACATCACCTTTCCTTCTAACAACACTCAATAAGCGTTTGGGAACTGAGGACACTAATTGTTGAAGCTTTGTAGGTGGAATTCTTTCCCATTCTTGCTTGATGTACGACTTCAGTTGTTCAACAGTCCAGGGTCTCCGTTGTCGTATTTTGTGCTTCATAATGCGCCACACATTTTCAATGGGTGACAGGTCTGGACTGCAGGCAGGCCAGTCTAGTACCCGCACTCTTTTACTACGAAGCCACGCTGTTGTAACACGTGCAGAATGTGGCTTGGCATTGTCTTGCTGAAATAAGCAGGGACGTCCCTGAAAAAGACATTGCTTGGATGGCAGCATGTGTTGCTCCAAAACCTGGATGGACCTTTCAGCATTGATGGTGCCATCACAGATGTGTAAGTTGTCCATGTCATGGGCACTAACACACCCCCATACCATCACAGATGCTGGCTTTTGAACTTTGCGCTGGTAACAATCTGGATGGTCTTTTTCCTCTTTTGTCCAGAGGACACGACGTCATGATTTATTTATTTATTTATTTAAGGATCCCCATTAGTCTTTACCAAAGTAGAGGCTATTCTTCCTGGGGTCCATTCTCAAATAAAAATATTATAATTACATCAAAGTATTATAATTTATACCAACTCACAAGCACCAACTGTACAATTCACAGAAAATACACAAGTAACAGTTATTTCTTCACAAAACAAACACCAACACTACTTTCACTACATTAGGAGAACTGTCTTGTTGAGTATACATTTCTTAAGATTTGCTTTAAAAACTATATGATTTTGTATTAACCTCACATCTGGAGGCAACTGATTCCAATATAAGATTGATCAATATATAAATGTATTTTTTAGAGCATTAGTTTTTGCCAGAGGCAAAACAAAAATAGAACTAGTAGCTTGTCTTGTGTTAAACTCATGCCTGTTACTGGTGAGTTGAAGTTTAGAGAACAGGCTAAAGGGTTTGTGTGTGGTCCAACTTTTTTGCAAAGAAACCACAGAAGAACAGGCCAGACTCTCCCTCACTGTCATCCATGACAGTCTTTGATGTAGGATGTTAACACTGGTTAGAAAAGGACAGCCGAGAGTGAGTCTTGCTGCTCGATTCTGTGCTATCTGGAGTTTGTTCAGGTCTTTGAGAGCAGACTTTGACCACACAACAGAACAGTAGTCTAAGTGACACAACACTAAAGACTGTAAAACTCATTTCCTTGTTGCTGTTGACATAAATTGAGCATTGCTTTGAATTAAAAAAGATGTTTCTGCTCATTTTGGTCACAATATTATTAATATGTGTTGTCCAAGACATCCTTTGATCCAAAGTCACCCCTAGCAATTTTATCTCAGTCATTGTTCTAATAATTTATTGTGCAGAGAGAGGTTTAACTTTGGGGTGTCTCTTAGGGTGTGTTTAAAGCCTAAAATCATACACTTAGTTTTTAACACATTCAATTTTAACCTGTTTTCCACCACCCAGTCATAAGTCAACATTAGCTCTTTTTGCAAAGTGCTATTGACCTGATCCAGGCTAGAAGCAGAAACATATATTGTTGTATCGTCTGCATATACAGTCATACGGGCCCTACGTAAAATATATGACATGTCATTTACAAAAATACTATACAGCAAAGGACCAAGACAACTGTCTTGTGGAATGCCACATGTTAGGGTCACAGTATCTGAAAATGAACCATTGAAAGCAACACATTGTTTTCTGTCGACCAAATAACTTCTTAAAAAACATAAAGCAGAGCTTTTAAATCCATATGCTGATCATTTCCCAAATAGACGTTCATGATCAACTAGATCAAAGGCCGCACAAAAGTCTAGAAATGCAATTCCTATCAGTTGCTTACAATCAATTTGTTGGAGCCAGTCATCAGTCAGAGCTGTAAGTGCTGTACTTGCTGAGAAGCCTTCTTTAGTATAGGCATGTTGGGCATCAGAATGAAGATGATTTACTTCAAAATAATTCTGAATCTGTTTGAACATAATCCCCTCCAATAGTTTACTCAGGACAGGTAAGATGCTTATTGGTCTGCTGTTCTGCCCAATCAGTGGCTCTTTGGAATTTTTTGTCAGAGGAATAATTTTTGCTATTTTCCATCGATCTGGATAAATACATTCATCAAAACATAGATTGAAAATATAGCTTATTGGCCTGGCTATTGATTTAGCTGCAAGTTTTTAAAGTTTTCCATCCATGTTATCAATTCCGCATGGTTTCTCACAATTTATATTTTCCAGTAATTTTTGAATTTCATTGTCATTAACAGATTTAAAAACAAATGAACAACTCTTACCATACATAATGTGATTAGTTATGATTTCTTCTGACATTTTCCCACCAACTGAGGGCAGCTCCTTTCTGTTCGTTTTTACTTTGTCCTGGTAATACTTGCTGAAGTAGTTTGCAATTTCAAAGGGTTTAGTAATGAATGTTCCATTCAGCTCAATACATGAAGATATTTTACTTGTTTTGCTTCGACACATGCGTTCATTTATCATCCTCCATATTTGTTTACTATTATCACTACATTCTTTAAATTTTGTCATAGTACAGTTTTTTCTTTTGCCTGTTAATTTTTGTTACTTTGTTTCTCAATAAACAATAAGCTTGCCAGTCTCTGGAGCTACAAGACACGACAGCAGCTTTTTTCATTTGATCCCTTTCCTTCATTACTTGCCTCAAACTATCATCCACCCAAGGGGACCTGTTGGACCTTACACAAAGTTTTCTTATTGGGGCATGTTTATCACACACCTCTGTGAATAACTTACAAAAAATATTTAATGCATGCTCGGCATGTGTGTTCTGAAGTGAAAATGTAAAGCTCCCACGTTACATTTTCCACATCATGGATAAAGTCAACTTCTGAAAAAGATTTATACATTCTTTTAAAAAATGACTTTAGGTCCGGCTCGTGGTATTTTTGTTTTAAAAGAGAAAGCAATTATATTGTGATCACTGAAGCCCACAGGTTCTGAAATAATAAAAAAATCACTTTTCAGCACAATTTGTATAAATATAATCAATACATGTAGATGTAGTTAACCCATCTCTATTGGTTCTAATCCTTGTAGGTGAATTTACTATCTGAACTAGATTTCCAAAAATAATGTGAAATGTGGAATCATCAGACCACAGCACACTTTTCCACTTTGCGTCTGTCCATTTCAAATGAGCTCGGGCCCAGAGCTCATTTGACTTCACTTTGCATGGTTGAGTTTTAACTTACACTTGTAGATGTAGCGATGAACTGTGTTAACTGACAATGGTTTTCTGAAGTGTTCCTGAGCCCACACAGTAAGATCCTTTATACGATGTCGGTTTTTAATGCAGTGCCGCCTGAGGGATCGAAGGTCACGGGCATTCAATGTTGGTTTTCGGCCTTGCTGCTTACATATAGAAAGTTCTCCAGATTTTCTGAATCTTCTGATTAAATTATGAACTGTAGATGATGGAATCCCTAAATTCCTTGCAATTGAGCATTGAGAAATATTGTTCTTAAACTGTTGGACTATTGTTTCACGCAGTTGTTCACAAAGTGGTGATTCTCGCCCCATCTTTGCTTGTGAATGGCTGAGCCTTTTGGGGATGCTCCTTTTATACCCAATCATAGCACTCACCTGTTTCCAATTAACCTGTTCACCTGTGGAATGTTCCAAACAGGTGTTCTTTGAGCGTTCATCAACTTTTCCAGTCTTTTGTTGCCGCTGTCCCAGCTTTTTTGAAACGTGTTACAGGCATCCATGTCAAAATGAGCAAACATTTGCAGAAAAACAATCCTGTGGGTGGTATGTTTTTTGTTTTATATATATATATATATATATATATATATATATATATATATCAGCAGCACAATGTGGTTCCACAGGTACCAGGTGTTTTTTTTATGTTTTATTTATTCCACATCAGCGGCGCAATGTGGTGCACCTCGCACTGTGCTCCTGCTCAAAAGACACCGTCACATGCATGAACCCTCACACTGGGATCGTGCACACCTGCCTGTTGGTGAGATGTTTTGTGGTGCGCTAATTCAAACTGTTTTGTTGTATTCGACTAAATTTCGCATTATGTGTGAAGGGGCCTTTACATTTGTTTGTTTACATTTGTTAATTCTTTGTTCTTTCATGTTAGGCCTTCTTTATTAGGGCCTGAGTTGAACAAAGTTCTACTAAGATCTAATTGTGCTGGTTATTAATTCTTATTCTTTACACTTTTCAAGCCTCAATTTTGCCTCTTTCCCATGCTCAAAAACTCACCAAACTTTGCAAAGTCATCTGGCCGGATCTGAAATTTGAAATTTTGGGGATGCACATGGATCTGCACATGCTCGCAGCAAAATGGCAAAATCGTGTCCCTTACATATTTCAAAAAACCATCCCCACTGGGTTTTTGTTGTTGTTGTTGTTGTTGTTGTAGCCTCATGAAATTTGGTACACATATTTACCATTCTGGGACACACAAAAAAGTCATGGTGAAATGTTGACAGTAAGTCAGCCATTTTGATTTTAATTTTAGATTTTTGACATTTTTGGCCATTTCTAGTACTTTTGTATGAACTAGGGATTTCATCCAATTGTCTTCAGATTTGGTGCACATCATCATGACCTCATACTGATCAAAAGGTATCAAAAGAATTTCTGTTGGCATGGCTGCTAGGGTTCGTCAAACTTTGGCAACCATTTTGGTGCACACCATTTCACTTCGAATGGCTGTCATGCCCACATACTTCATCATACATCCTTCAAACATGCTGGACATGATGAGGGCTCTGCCCTGAACATCTGCATATATAAACTTCCTACCTAACTCATAGCACCTCCTGGTGGTGACAGGAAATGTCCTATTTATACTTTAAGATGTTAACTATGATGTCACATAGTAAACCCCATCTACTTCATTCCACTTCTAAAACATGCAGAACAAGTTGGTGAACATACATGATGACTGCCATGAAGCTACAAGTAATGGCGTCCATGTGGCGGCGTGCCAATTATCGATCCGTCACCATGACATTACATTCTTCTTTTTGATGGCTTTAATTTTGTCATATCATCATGAAAATTGATACACAGGTCAAGCATGACATTTTGCTTCATGGGTGGGGGAAAATGCCTCTATGCCGCTCCCTTGCAACTTTCAAAAACCCCTCCCCATAGGGGTTTTTGCAGCAGGGAGATGAAAATTGGTACACATGTGTGACTTGCATAGATGTAAAAGTCACACACCATCCCCACTGGGGTGTGACTTGTAATGAACTTCAAATTTCTTCCAGATCATCCAGAGATGATACTTATCAAAAGTTATCGAAAGGTTTTTTTCTATATCAAAGGGTGTGGCTACTATGGCATCGCCATTTGACCCTTCACCATGGAACATCAATTCATGATAACTCCTTCATGCTTTGTCTGATTGACTTGAAACTTCACATGTGGGATGAGGATCGGCCCCTGACCATAAATCGCACTGGCCCAGGGAGGCGGTGGTGGGGACACAAGGGCCCGTATACAACTGCTTGCAGTCCTAGTTTTATTTCTTATTTATTAGAACTTTATTTATTAGAATGTGTTTTTTCATCAGTGGCTTTGGAATTTTGTTTAGATCACAGTGGTTTTCGGTTCACCTTTGAAATGGGCCCTTTTCATTTTGCTTTTGTCTTACTGCACTCTCTTGTCTGGTGTTTAGGGTTTGGTGTGGGTGTGTCCTGCCCATTCTGTTTGCCACACCCCCCTTCCAGAATGTTCTACACATCTGTGTCTTGTTTCCCTTATTTCCTGCTGTGTATTTAAACCCTGCCTTATGTTCTCTGCCAGTTCATTGTGTTTGTCATGCTATGTTTCAGCCCTCGTCCCAACCTCAGTAACCTTGCTGTAGCTTTGTTTTTGATCTGAACAGCTGTGTACGACCTTGCTGCATTTTTGGGACCTCATTTTTCCCTTTGCGCTGATTGCTTTGTCTCGCTGTGCCACAGAACCCTGACTGTTTTTGACCACGTCATTGTCTTACCACTGCCTGTACCTCTGCTTCACTGACTGTCCACCTGTGTATCGAACCTGACTCTGTTTACAAGACAAAGCCTTTTCTTACTCCAACGCTCGTGTCTCTGAGTCCTGCAATTGTGTCCAGTCACTCTGCCTGTTAAATCAAATCAAATCAATTTTATTTATATAGCGCCAAATCACAACAACAGTTGCCCCAAGGTGCTTTATATTGCAAGGCAAAAGCCATACAATAATTACAGAAAAACCCCAACAGTCAAAACTACCCCCTATGAGCAAGCACTTGGCGACAGTGGGAAGGAAAAACTCCCTTTTAACAGGAAGAAACCTCCAGCAGAACCAGGCTCAGGGAGGGGCAGTCTTCTGCTGGGACTGGTTGGGGCTGAGGGGAGAGAATCAGGAAAAAGACATGCTGTGGAAGACAGCAGAGATCAATCACTAATGATTAAATGCAGAGTGGTGCATACAGAGCAAAAAGAGAAAGAAACAGTGCATCATGGGAACTCCCCAGCAGTCTAAGTGTATAGCAGCATAACTAAGGCATGGTTCAGGGTCACCTGATCCAGCCCTAACTATAAGCTTTAGCAAAAAGGAAAGTTTTAAGCCTAATCTTAAAAGTAGAGAGGGTGTCTGTCTCCCTGATCCGAATTGGGAGCTGGTTCCACAGGAGAGGAGCCTGAAAGCTGAAGGCTCTGCCTCCCATTCTACTCTTACAAACCCTAGGAACTACAAGTAAGCCTGCAGTCTGAGAGCGAAGCGCTCTATTGGGGTGATATGGTACTAAGAGGTCCCTAAGATAAGATGGGACCTGATTATTCAAAACCTTATAAGAAGAAGAATTTTAAATTCTATTCTAGAATTAACAGGAAGCCAATGAAGAGAGGCCAATATGGGTGAGATATGCTCTCTCCTTCTAGTCCCCGTCAGTACTCTAGCTGCAGCATTTTGAATTAACTGAAGGCTTTTCAGGGAACTTTTAGGACAACCTGATAATAATGAATTACAATAGTCCAGCCTAGAGGAAATAAATGCATGAATTAGTTTTTCAGCATCACTCTGAGACAAGACCTTTCTAATTTTAGAGATATTGCGTAAATGCAAAAAAGCAGTCCTACATGTTTGCTTAATATGCGCACTGAAGGACATATCCTGATCAAAAATGACTCCAAGATTTCTCACAGTATTACTAGAGGTCAGGGTAATGCCATCCAGAGTAAGGATCTGGTTAGACACCATGTTTCTAAGATTTGTGGGGCCAAGTACAATAACTTCAGTTTTATCTGAGTTTAAAAGCAGGAAATTAGAGGTCATCCATGTCTTTATGTCTGTAAGACAATCCTGCAGTTTAACTAATTGGTGTGTGTCCTCTGGCTTCATGGATAGATAAAGCTGGGTATCATCTGCGTAACAATGAAAATTTAAGCAATGCTTTCTAATAATACTGCCTAAGGGAAGCATGTATAAAGTGAATAAAATTGGTCCTAGCACAGAACCTTGTGGAACTCCATAATTAACCTTAGTCTGTGAAGAAGACTCCCCATTTACATGAACAAATTGTAATCTATTAGATAAATATTCATTCAAACCACTGCAGCGCAGTGCCTTTAATACCTATGGCATGCTCTAATCTCTGTAATAAAATTTTATGGTCAACAGTATCAAAAGCAGCACTGAGGTCTAACAGAACAAGCACAGAGATGAGTCCACTGTCTGAGGCCATAAGAACATCATTTGTAACCTTCACTAATGCTGTTTCTGTACTATGATGAATTCTGAAACCTGACTGAAATAGACCATTCCTCTGCAGATGATCAGTTAGCTGTTTTACAACTACCCTTTCAAGAATTTTTGAGAGAAAAGGAAGGTTGGAGATTGGCCTATAATTAGCTAAGATAGCTGGGTCAAGTGATGGCTTTTTAAGTAATGGTTTAATTACTGCCACCTTAAAAGCCTGTGGTACACAGCCAACTAATAAAGATAGATTGATCATATTTAAGATCGAAGCATTAATTAATGGTAGGGCTTCCTTTAGCAGCCTGGTAGAAATGGGGTCTAATAGACATGTTGATGGTTTGGAGGAAGTAACTAATGAAAATAACTCAGAAAGAACAATCGGAGAGAAAGAGTCTAACCAAATACCAGCATTACTGAAAGCAGCGAAAGATAACGATATGTCTTTGTCACTGCATTTAATCTATTATTAGACTCAATTGGCTTTGCTCAAAATGTAAATGAATCCACCCACCACTTTAATCATATCTTAGATCTTGTTCTGACTTATGGTATGGAAATTGAAGACTTAACAGTATTCCCTGAAAACTCCCTTCTGTCTGATCATTTCTTAATAACATTTACATTTACTCTGATGGACTACCCAGCAGTGGGGAATAAGTTTCATTACACTAGAAGTCTTTCAGAAAGCGCTGTAACTAGGTTAAGGATATGTTTCCTTCTTATGTTCTCTAATGCCATATACCAACACAGTGCAGAGTAGCTACCTAAACTCTGTAAGTGAGATAGAGTATCTCGTCAATAATTTTACATCCTCATTGAGCACAACTTTGGATGCTGTAGCTCCTCTGAAAAAGAGAGCTTTAAATCAGAAGTGCCTGACTCCGTGGTATAACTCACAAACTCGCAGCTTAAAGCAGATAACCCGTAAGTTGGAGAGGAAATGGCGTCTCACTAATTTAGAAGATCTTCATTTAGCCTGGAAAAAGAGTCTGTTGCTCTATAAAAAAGCCCTCCGTAAAGCTAGGACATCTTTCTACTCATCACTAATTGAAGAAAATAAGAACAACCCCAGGTTTCTTTTCAGCACTGTAGCCAGGCTGACAAAGAGTTATTGAGCCGAGTGTTCCTTTAACTTTAACTAGTAATGACTTCATGACTTTCTTTGCTAATAAAATTTTAACTATTAGAGAAAAAATTACTCATAACCATCCCAAAGACGTATCGTTATCTTTGGCTGGTTTCAGTGATGCCGGTATTTGGTTAGATTCTTTCTCTCAGATTGTTCTGTCTGAGTTATTTTCATTAGTTACTTCATCCAAACCATCAACATGTCTATTAGACCCCATTCCTACCAGGCTGCTCAAGGAAGCCCTACCATTATTTAATGCTTTGATCTTAAATATGATCAATCTGTCTTATTAGTTGGCTATGTACCACAGGCTTTTAAGGTGGCAGTAATTAAACCATTACTTAAAAAGCCATCACTTGACCCAGCTATCTTAGCTAATTATAGGCCAATCTCCAACCTTCCTTTTCTCTCAAAATTCTTGAAAGGGTAGTTGTAAAACAGCTAACTGATCATCTGCAGAGGAATGGTCTATTTGAAGAGTTTCAGTCAGGTTTTAGAATTCATCATAGTACAGAAACAGCATTAGTGAAGGTTACAAATGATCTTCTTATGGCCTCAGACAGTGGACTCATCTCTGTGCTTGTTCTGTTAGACCTCAGTGCTGCTTTTGATACTGTTGACCATAAAATTTTATTACAGAGATTAGAGCATGCCATAGGTATTAAAGGCACTGCGCTGCGGTGGTTTGAATCATATTTGTCTAATAGATTACAATTTGTTCATGTAAATGGGGAATCTTCTTCACAGACTAAGGTTAATTATGGAGTTCCACAAGGTTCTGTGCTAGGACCAATTTTATTCACTTTATAAATGCTTCCCTTAGGCAGTATTATTAGATGGCATTGCTTAAATTTTCATTCTTACGCAGATGATACCCAGCTTTATCTATCCATGAAGCCAGAGGACACACACCAATTAGCTAAACTGCAGGATTGTCTTACAGACATAAGGACATGGATGACCTCTAATTTCCTGCTTTTAAACTCAGATAAAACTGAAGTTATTGTACTTGGCCCCACAAATCTTAGAAACATGGTGTCTAACCAGATCCTTACTCTGGATGGCATTACCCTGACCTCTAGTAATACTGTGAGAAATCTTGGAGTCATTTTTGATCAGGATATGTCATTCAAAGTGCATATTAAACAAATATGTAAGACTGCTTTTTTGCATTTACGCAATATCTCTAAAATTAGAAAGGTCTTGTCTCAGAGTGATGCTGAAAAACTAATTCATGCATTTATTTCCTCTAGGCTGGACTATTGTAATTCATTATTATCAGGTTGTCCTAAAAGTTCCCTGAAAAGCCTTCAGTTAATTCAAAATGCTGCAAACTAGAGTACTGACGGGGACCTGAA
The DNA here is from genome assembly GCF_902500255.1 of Thalassophryne amazonica. NCBI lineage: Eukaryota > Metazoa > Chordata > Actinopteri > Batrachoidiformes > Batrachoididae > Thalassophryne > Thalassophryne amazonica. The sequence continues at coordinate 1,739,863 of NC_047108.1, forward strand.
GGAGAGAGCATATCTCACCCATATTGGCCTCTCTTCATTGGCTTCCTGTTAATTCTAGAATAGAATTTAAAATTCTTCTTCTTACTTATAAGGTTTTGAATAATCAGGTCCTTCTTATCTTAGGGACCTCATAGTACCATATCACCCCAATAGAGCGCTTCGCTCTCAGACTGCAGGCTTACTTGTAGTTCCTAGGGTTTGTAAGAGTAGAATGGGAGGCAGAGCCTTCAGCTTTCAGGCTCCTCTCCTGTGGAACCAGCTCCCAATTCCGATCAGGGAGACAGACACCCTCTCTACTTTTAAGATTAGCCTTAAAACTTCCTTTTTGCTAAAGTTTATAGTTAGGGCTGGATCAGGTGACCCTGAACCATCCCTTAGTTATGCTGCTATAGACTTAGACTGCTGGGGGGTTCCCATAATGCACTGAGTGTTTCTTTCGCTTTTTGCTCTGTATGCACCACTCTGCATTTAATCATTAGTGATTGATCTCTGCTCCCCTCCACAGCATGTCTTTTTCCTGGTTCTCTCCCTCAGCCCCAACCAGTCCCAGCAGAAGACTGCCCCTCCCTGAGCCTGGTTCTGCTGGAGGTTTCTTCCTGTTAAAAGGGAGTTTTTTCCTTCCCCCTGTCGCCAAGTGCTTGCTCACAGGGGGTCGTTTTGACCTTTGGGGTTTTTACGTAATTATTGTATGGCCTTGCCTTACAATATAAAGCGCCTTAGGGCAACTGTTTGTTGTGATTTGGTGCTATATAAATACAATTGAATTGAATTGAATTTGGGATGGTTATGAGTAATTTTTTTCTCTAATAGTTAAAATTTTATTAACAAAGAAAGTCATGAAGTCATTACTAGGTTAAAGTTAAAGGAATACTTGGCTCAATAGAGCTCTGACTCTTTGTCCAGCCTGGCTACAGTGCTGACAAGAAATCTGGGTGTGTCTTATTTTCTTCAATTAGTGATGAGTAGTAAGATGTCCTAGCTTTACAGAGGTTTTTTTTTATAGAGGCAACAGACTCTTTTTCCCAGGATAAGTGAAGATCTTCTAAATTAGTGAGACGCCATTTCCTCTCCAACTTACGGGTATCTGCTTTAAACTGTGAGTTTGTGAGTTATACCACGGAGTCAGGCACTTCTGATTTAAGGCTCTCTTTTCAGAGGAGCTACAGCATCCAAAGTTGTGCTCAATGAGGATGTAAAATTATTGACGAGATTAATCTATCTCACTCACAGAGTTTAGGTAGCTACTCTGCACTGTGTTGGTATATGGCATTGGAGAACATAAAGAAGGAATCATATGCTTAAACCTAGTTACAGCACTTTCTGAAAGACTTCTACTGTAATGAAACTTATTCCCCACTGCTGGGTAGTCCATTAAAGGTAAATGTAAATGTTATTAAGAAATTATCAGACAGAAGGGGGTTTTCAGGAATACTGTTAAAGTCTTCAATTTCCATACCATAAGTCAAAATAAGATCTAAAGTATGATTAAAGTGGTGGGTGGACTCATTTAACATTTTGAGCGAAGCCAATTGAGTCTAATAATAGATTAAATGCAGTGTTGAAGCTGTCATTCTCAGCATCTATGTGGATGTTAAAATCGCCCACTATAATTATCTTATCTGAGGCTAAGCACTAAGTCAGACAAAAAGGTCTGAAAATTCACAGAGAAAACTCACAGTAATGACCAGGTGACTATAGATAACAACAAATAAAAATGGTTTGTGGGACTTCCAATTTGGATGGACAAGACTAAGAGGTCAAGCTTTCAAATGAATTAAGCTCTGTCTGGGTTTTTGATTAATTAATAAGCTGGAGTGGAAGATTGCTGCTAATCCTCCTCCCCCTCGGACCCATGCTTCGAGCATTCTGACAGTTAGTGTGACTCGGGGGTGTTGACTCATTTAAACTAACATATTCATCCTGCTGTAACCAGTTTCTGTAAGGTAGAATAAATCAATATGTTGATCAATTATTATATCATTTAGACTTAGAAGAGAGAGACCTAATGTTTATAGACCACATTAACTGTTTAGTCTGTGGTGCAGTTGAAGGTGCTATTTATTTTTCTTTTTGAATTTTTATGGCAGCGGCAGTGGCAGGAGCCGCTGCTCCTCCACGTCGAAAGGAGTCAGTTGAGGTGGCTCGGGCATCTTTTCCGCATGCCCCCTGAACGCCTCGCTGGAGAGGGTGTTCCGGGCACGTCCCATTGGGAGGAGGGCCCCAGCGAAGACCCAGGACACGCTGAAGGATTACATCTCTCTGCTGGCTTGGAACGCCTTGGGGTTCCCCGAGAGGAGCTGGGGGGAGGTGGTGTGTGGACGCGGAGGTCTGGCGGCTTTGCTTGAGCTGCTGCCCCCGTGACCCGACTCCGGATAAAGTGGAAGAAAATGATGGATGGATGGAATTTTTATGCTTAAAATAGATTTTCTGGTTGTTGGTTGTCTTGGAGCAGGACACTGTCTCTACGGGGATGGGGTATTTGGGGGGAGGCAGGGGAGAGAAGCTGCGAGAGGGTGTGTAAGACTACAACTCTGCTTCCTGGTTCCAACCCTGGATAGTCACGGTTTGGGAGGGTTTAATAAAATTGGCCAGATTTCTAGAAATGAGAGCTGCTCCATCCAAAGTGGGATGGATTGCCGTCTCTCCTAACAAGACCCAGGTTTTCCCCAGAAGCTTTGCCAATTAGCTATGAAGCCCACCTCATTTTTTGGACACCACTCAGACAGCCAGCAATTCAAGGAGAACATGCGACTAAACATGTCACTCTCCCGTCCGATTGGGGAGGGGCCCAGAGAAAACTACAGAGTCCGACATTGTTTTTGCAAAGTTTACACACCGATTCAATGTTAATTTTAGTGACCTCCGATTGGCGTAACCGGGTGTCATTACTGCCGACGTGAATTACAATCTTACCGAATTTACACTTAGCCTTAGCCAGCAGTTTCAAATTTCCTTCAATGTCGCCTGCTCTGGCCCCCGGAAGACAATTGACTATGGTTGCTGGTGTCGCTAACTTCACATTTCTCAAAACAGAGTCGCCAGTAACCAGAGTTTGATCCTCAGACGGGTGTGTCGCCGAGTGGGGAAAAACGGTTGGAGATGTGAAGGGTTGGTGGTGTCAGGGGATTCTGTTTAGAACTACGCTTCCTCCTCACATGTCACCCAGCCAGCCTGCTTTCCCAGCTGCTCGGGATCTGCTGGGGACAGCTAACGGTGGCTAAGCTACCTTGGTCCACACCAACTACAGGGCCTGGCTAGCTGTAGGATTTTCCAAGGTGCGGAGCCGAATCTCCAATTTGCCAGCCTGGCCTCCAAAGCTACGAATAAGCTACACTTATACAAGTACCATTACTGCTAAAGGAGGCCGAAGAATAACTAAACATTTCACACCCAGAGCAGAAAAGTGCGGGAGGGACAGGAAAAGCCGCCTGCTAAACCGGCTAAGAGCTAGTAGCTAGCCGCTAAGCTAGCGGATCCCTAAAAAACACAAAGGATAATGTGTAAATAATTTAAGGTGATTCAGCCAGAGGGAGTGCTTTAGGTTAAGGCACGTGAAGATTACACTTGGAAACAAATTAGCCTAAGCACCCTGACAAACATACAATTAGTAGGTTGTGTTTATTGTCGACAGAAATTTTAAAACATTTCACAAGGCTGTTACTTGTCATATGATCTTCCTTCAATGAATCTGTTGTTGTGTGGGGCCGCTGAAGAGGAGGTACTGCTGGCCCACCACCACAAGATGGCGCCCTGCTTGAAGTGCGGGCTTCAGCACGATGAGGGCGTCGAGAGCGACCGGGAGTGACAGCTGTCACTCATCATCCGTACCAGCTGTCACTCTATCCACTACTCAACACCATCACCATAAGGCCGGATTGCAACTCCACCTCCCCGACGAGAAATCAGCTACCTTGGAGGTAATATTCTCTGCTGTATTTAACACTGACTAATAGTCTGAACTTATTTGCAGCCGTTTTCCTGTGTGTTGCCTTATCTGAGGGATTGGCGTTTGGTGTGATCAGCGACGCTGTCGCTTCACACCCCAACCAGATAAGTGGGTCAAAACAGGAGCTGCACGAGTGTGTGATTGAGGTGGAGGGTGCTCCCTCCCAAAAGAACACAGACTGTGGGATTACTGAGTGTGCGTACTCACACTCACCTGTGCTGTTTCTATTCTCTGCCAGCAGTACCAGGGTCTGACAGCTGAAGACGGTGACCACCTGGGGACCCAGGACTTGGCGGCTCCGGTGTTCTTCAGGTCCGTTGGCGGTGAGGGCCGTGTGGGATCCGGCTCGGTTCTGGATGGGTGTCTCCTATCCTCAAGCCTGCCCCACGTCACCCAACGTGTAATTGACTGTAGTCCCAAACTGATTGTTGTCTGTATTCCGTTGTGCACAATTTACATTAAATTGTTACTGTTTGGCTTATCCATTGCCCGTTCTTTTACGCCCCCTGTTGTGGGTCCGTGTTCCTACACTTTCACAACATATGTGTGTGTGTGTGTGTATAAATACACACATATATATACATATATACATACATATATATATATATGTATGTATATATGTATATATATATATATGACCATTGAGAGAAACACTGTTGGAAGGCCAATGTCTTGTTTCAGTATAATGAAACATTAAGTACTTTAAAAAGTCACAGGTATAGTCAAGGAAAAATTGACAAAATATTTTAAAAAGATATCACTTCAAATTTCACCTTCTTTACTTATCCAGATTTATTCAGTGAATATAGGTAAACGCTACCAGAATGTTCTGGAAATGTTTCTATGAAAAAATGCATTTCCAGAACATTTCCAGTACCAAAATATTCTGGGAATGCCAATGACTAATGGCCAAGATGGAGCAGATGCTGCCTCGGTACTTTTTTATTTTTGTTGTGCCCTGCTCACCACCTCTGGTCTCTTACTCCAGAGAAGAGCTCATAAACATCTGACTGTGAGCTGTTGGAATTTTTTCACCGAATCAGGGAGTTTCAGAAATGTTTTGGCTGGAGGCGCAGCAGCCCTGCTTGAAGTTTACAGAAGACGTGGAGGAAGTGAACGGGCCAACTTGTGAAGTTGAGACAGTGGGGGGCTGCGCACGGTGCTTCTGTCTCTCCATCTCGCAAACGTATGCTCTCTGTCAAACAAGACAGATGAATTATTGCTGCTCCTCACCAGATAAAACTCAGACTTTGGGAGATCAGCTGCACTGTGGTTTCCACTGAAACCTGGCTCAGCAAACATATCCCAACAGCACTCTGCACCTTCCTGGCTTCCAGCTGCTGTACAACGGACCACGTTATGGAGCTCTCTGGGAAAACGAGAGGAGGCAGAACATGCTTTTATATAAATGAAAGTTGGTCCACAGATGTCACGGTGTTGAAGAGGACATGCAGCCCTCATTTGCAAACTTTTTGCATAAACTGTCACCCATTGTATTCACTGTGGGAGTTCTACTCGTTTGTACTGGTCAGCGTATATATTCCACTACAGGTGGTGCGTAATTGAGGTGCAGCAGCAGCTCACTGATCAGATCATAGAGGTGGAGAGAATGTATCCAGAGTCCCTGCTCATCATTTTCGGGGATTTTAAACAGAACAAATCTGAGCCATAAACTCTGTAAATATAGACTGCACATCAAACATTCTTGACCACTGCTACACCACAATAAAGGACACGTAATGCTCTGTTCCCTGTGCAGCTTTGAGACTCTCATCACTGTCTGATCCACCTCATCCCCACTTACCAAAAACCTAGAGCAAAGACCAAAGACCAAAAACCGTCTGCACATACAGCAATAACAAACCTTGGTTTACTGGGAAACTAAAGCAGCTCCGCCAAGCAAGGAGGAGGCCTACAGAACTGAAACAGACATCCTGTACAAGCAAACCAGAAACACGCTAACCAGGAGATCAGAATAACTACTCTGATAAACTGAAAAAGCAGTTCTCAGCCAACTACCTTTTAGCAATGTGGAGCGGCCTTTAGCATGTCACAAACTACAGATGACCACAACTCCCCCCACCCTGTAGAAAAACCCCCAACTGGCTGAGAAATTGAACCTGTTTTATGACAGGTTTGAAAGGGACCCATCACACTCCTCACCCACCCCACCAACAATAGACGTCCTGCTCCCCTAGTCACCTCTGTCCCCCTTCCCTCTAAAACACCACCCACACTGTGAGAGGAAGTGTGCCAGCACTTTCGCAAACAAAAGAACATAAAGGGTCCAGTACCTGACAGTGTCTCACTCTCATGTCTGACAGCCTGTGCTAACCAGCTGGCTCCCATCTTCAATAGATATCTGAACCTGTGTGTTATGGTTCGGGCATGAGTGGAAGACGAACCCAGAAGCAGGAAGCAGAATGAGCAGTTAACATGGATTTATTGCTCGGAATATAACAGAGTACAGAATATGCTAGCTGCCTAGCCAGGGTTGAAATGTGGAACCAAGGAGTCCGCAGTCCAGACAACTTCAGTCCCATGGTTGGATCCGGAGCCAGGTGGCTGCCTGCAAGCTGTCGATGAGGCTGGGGAAGATAGAAGGGTGAGTTCTGAGCCAGTCCCTTCCAGAAGTGGTTCTCATAGTCAATCAGTGACAAAGTATCACAGGTATTCCAGATATGCAGGCAGTTAGACAGATGATTCAGTTCAGCTCTTCTAGTGGTTCTTATGAGGAAAAGTTCACAATTCAGTTTGTATGATTATTCCGCGCAGTGTTCAGTGGGCAGCACCTCATATGAGCAAGGAGAGCAAACACTTGACTTGGCTGATGTGGAGCGTGGGAGCTCCGTAAAAGGCTGCAGATGAGTCTTGATAACAATCAGGTTGCTTCAGTGATAACTGCAGCAGGCTGGTGTGTGGAAACACCAGAGACAAAGATATGCAAGTATAAGCAAAGGGGCCAGGCTTACCGTGGAAGGTTTGCAGAGTTTCTGGTGAGGATGGAGTGCAGCGCCAGGGTAGGTTCATATACTGATCTGATGAAATGTGGAACAGGTGTGTCGATCAGCTTGAGGCGCACCACCTGTTGCAGAAGAAGAGGGAGAAAGCAGCAGCAGCAGGAAAACAGAGCAGGCAGCCCACAACAGTACCCCCCCCCCCCCCCCCAATGATGCGCCTCCAGGCGACCTACCAGGACGACCAGGGCGATCAGGAGGGTCACGGTAAAGTCCCGGATGAGAGACTTCTGGATCCAGGGAGCCTGGGTCCAGGAGGAGCCCCTGCTTGACCCAGGAGCATTCTTCAGGCCGTAGCCCTCCCTGCCCACCAGATACTGGAAGCCTTGTCCTGCCCCAAGATCGTCCAGACGGTCCAGGCCTGGATGACTGTCCACCATCCGGGCAGGGGGTGGCGGAGGAGCAGGAGGACACAGAAGGCTCGAACAACTGGTTTCAGTCCTGGAGACAGGGAAGACCAGGTGGAGCCGCAGGTAGCGAAGAAGACGGAGCTGGACAGCTACCGGATTAACCACCCGGTCAACCACAAAGGTCCGATATACCGGGGAGCCAGTTTCAGGGAGTCCATTTGGAGAGGGATGTCCCGAGATGAGAGCCACACCTCCTGCCCGGGCTGATAGTCGGGGCGGGGTTCCGATGCTGGTCAGCATGGCCCTGGGTCCGGGTTCGGGTCTTCAACAGGGCAGACCGGGCAGTCTTCCACACCCGATGGCATCTCCAGAGGTGGTGTTCCACCGACGGTACAGAGACCTCTGTCTCTTGCGACGGAAAGAGGGGTGTCTGGTAACCCAGTAAGGGTTATCAGCCACCTTTCAGAAAGGTGAAAGTCCAGCTGCAGAGGAGACCTGGGTGTTGTGTGCATACTCCACCCAGGGCAGCTGTGGGCTCCAGTCCACCGGGTGAGCAGCGGATACACACTGCAGGGTGGTCTCTAGCTCTTGGTTGACCCGCTCTAATGAAGTTGGGATGTTGTGTAAATTGTAAATAAAAACAGAATACAATGATTTTCAAATCCTCTTCAACCTATATTCAATTGAATACACCACAAAGACAAGATATTTAATGTTCAAACTGATAAACTTTATTATTTTTGTGCAAATATTTGCTCATTTTGAAATGGATGCCTGCAACATGTTTCAAAAAAGCTGGGACAGTGGTATGTTTACCACTGTGTTACATCACCTTTCCTTCTAACAACACTCAATAAGCGTTTGGGAACTGAGGACACTAATTGTTGAAGCTTTGTAGGTGGAATTCTTTCCCATTCTTGCTTGATGTACGACTTCAGTTGTTCAACAGTCCAGGGTCTCCGTTGTCGTATTTTGTGCTTCATAATGCGCCACACATTTTCAATGGGTGACAGGTCTGGACTGCAGGCAGGCCAGTCTAGTACCCGCACTCTTTTACTATGAAGCCACGCTGTTGTAACACGTGCAGAATGTGGCTTGGCATTGTCTTGCTGAAAATAAGCAGGGACGTCCCTGAAAAAAACATTGCTTGGATGGCAGCATGTGTTGCTCCAAAACTGGATGGACCTTTCAGCATTGATGGTGCCATCACAGATGTGTAAGTTGTCCATGTCATGGGCACTAACACACCCCCATACCATCACAGATGCTGGCTTTTGAACTTTGCGCTGGTAAACAATCTGGACTGGTCTTTTTCCTCTTTTGTCCAGAGGACACGACGTCATGATTTTATTTAATTTATTTATTTAAGGATCCCCATTAGTCTTTACCAAAGTAGAGGCTATTCTTCCTGGGGTCCATTCTCAAATAAAAATATTATAATTACATCAAAGTATTATAATTTATACCACTCACAAGCACCAACTGTACAATTCACAGAAATACACAAGTAACAGTTATTTCTTCACAAAACAAACACCAACACTACTTTCACTACATTAGAGAACTGTCTTGTTGAGTATACATTTCTTAAGAGTTTGCTTTAAAAACTATATGATTTTGTATTAACCTCACATCTGGAGGCAACTGATTCCAATATAGATTGATCAATATATAAATGTTTTTTAGAGCATTAGTTTTTGCCAGAGGCAAAACAAAAATAGAACTAGTAGCTTGTCTTGTGTTAACTCATGCCTGTTACTCGGTGAGTTGAAGTTTAGAGAACAGGCTAAAGGGTTTGTGTGTGGTCCAACTTTTTTGCAAAGAAACCACAGAAGAACAGGCCAGACTCTCCCTCACTGTCATCCATGACAGTCTTTGATGTAGGATGTTAACACTGGTTAGAAAAGGACAGCCGAGAGTGAGTCTTGCTGCTCGATTCTGTGCTATCTGGAGTTTGTTCAGGTCTTTGAGAGCAGACTTTGACCACACAACAGAACAGTAGTCTAAGTGACACAACACTAAAGACTGTAAAACTCATTTCCTTGTTGCTGTTGACATAAATTGAGCATTGCTTTGAATTAAAAAAGATGTTTCTGCTCATTTTGGTCACAATATTATTAATATGTGTTGTCCAAGACATCCTTTGATCCAAAGTCACCCCTAGCAATTTATCTCAGTCATTGTTCTAATAATTTATTGTGCAGAGAGAGGTTTAACTTTGGGGTGTCTCTTAGGGTGTGTTTAAAGCCTAAATCATACACTTAGTTTTTAACACATTCAATTTAACCTGTTTTCCCACCACCCAGTCATAAGTCACATTAGCTCTTTTGCAAAGTGCTATTGACCTGATCCAGGCTAGAAGCAGAAACATATATTGTTGTATCGTCTGCATATACAGTCATACGGGCCCTACGTAAAATATATGACATGTCATTTACAAAAATACTATACAGCAAAGGACCAAGACAACTGTCTTGTGGAATGCCACATGTTAGGGTCACAGTATCTGAAAAATGAACCATTGAAAGCAACACATTGTTTTCTGTCGACCAAATAACTTCTTAAAAACTAAAGCAGAGCTTTTAAATCCATATGCTGATCATTTCCCAAATAGACGTTCATGATCAACTAGATCAAAGGCCGCACAAAAGTCTAGAAATGCAATTCCTATCAGTTGCTTACAATCAATTTGTTGGAGCCAGTCACATTCAGAGCTGTAAGTGCTGTACTTGCTGAGAAGCCTTCTTTAGTATAGGCATGTTGGGCATCAGAATGAAGATGATTTACTTCAAAATAATTCTGAATCGTTTGAACATAATCCCCTCCAATAGTTTTACTCAGGACAGGTAAGATGCTTATTGGTCTGCTGTTCTGCCCAATCAGTGGCTCTTTGGAATTTTTTGTCAGAGGAATAATTTTTGCTATTTTCCATCGATCTGGATAAATACATTCATCAAAAACATAGATTGAAAATATAGCTTATTGGCCTGGCTATTGATTTAGCTGCAAGTTTTTAAGTTTTCCATCCATGTTATCAATTCCGCATGGTTTCTCACAATTTATATTTTCCAGTAATTTTGAATTTCATTGTCATTAACAGATTTAAAAACAAATGAACACTCTTACCATACATAATGTGATTAGTTATGATTTCTTCTGACATTTTCCCACCAACTGAGGCAGCTCCTTTCTGTTCGTTTTTACTTTGTCCTGGTAATACTTGCTGAAGTAGTTTGCAATTTCAAAGGGTTTAGTAATGAATGTTCCATTCAGCTCAATACATGAAGATATTTTACTTGTTTTGCTTCGACACATGCGTTCATTTATCATCCTCCATATTTGTTTACTATTATCACTACATTCTTTAAATTTTGTCATAGTACAGTTTTTTCTTTTGCCTGTTAATTTTTGTTACTTTGTTTCTCAATAAACAATAAGCTTGCCAGTCTCTGGAGCTACAAGACACGACAGCAGCTTTTTCATTTGATCCCTTTCCTTCATTACTTGCCTCAAACTATCATCCACCCAAGGGGACCTGTTGGACCTTACACAAAGTTTTCTTATTGGGCATGTTTATCACACACCTCTGTGAATAACTTACAAAAAATATTTAATGCATGCTCGGCATGTGTGTTCTGAAGTGAAAATGTAAAGCTCCCACGTTACATTTTCCACATCATGGATAAAGTCAACTTCTGAAAAAGATTTATACATTCTTTTAAAAAATGACTTTAGGTCCGGCTCGTGGTATTTTTGTTTTAAAAGAGAAAGCAATTATATTGTGATCACTGAAGCCCACAGGTTCTGAAATAATAAAAAAATCACTTTTCAGCACAATTTGTATAAATATAATCAATACATGTAGATGTAGTTAACCCATCTCTATTGGTTCTAATCCTTGTAGGTGAATTTACTATCTGAACTAGATTTCCAAAAATAATGTGAAATGTGGAATCATCAGACCACAGCACACTTTTCCACTTTGCGTCTGTCCATTTCAAATGAGCTCTGGGCCCGAGCTCATTTGACTTCACTTTGCATGGTTGAGTTTTAACTTACACTTGTAGATGTAGCGATGAACTGTGTTAACTGACAATGGTTTTCTGAAGTGTTCCTGAGCCCACACAGTAAGATCCTTTATACGATGTCGGTTTTTAATGCAGTGCCGCCTGAGGGATCGAAGGTCACGGGCATTCAATGTTGGTTTTCGGCCTTGCTGCTTACATATAGAAAGTTCTCCAGATTTTCTGAATCTTCTGATTAAATTATGAACTGTAGATGATGGAATCCCTAAATTCCTTGCAATTGAGCATTGAGAAATATTGTTCTTAAACTGTTGGACTATTGTTTCACGCAGTTGTTCACAAAGTGGTGATTCTCGCCCCATCTTTGCTTGTGAATGGCTGAGCCTTTTGGGGATGCTCCTCTTTATACCCAATCATAGCACTCACCTGTTTCCAATTAACCTGTTCACCTGTGGAATGTTCCAAACAGGTGTTCTTTGAGCGTTCATCAACTTTTCCAGTCTTTTTGTGCCGCTGTCCCAGCTTTTTTGAAACGTGTTACAGGCATCCATGTCAAAATGAGCAAACATTTGCAGAAAAACAATCCTGTGGGTGGGTATGTTTTTTGTTTATATATATAATATATATATATATATATATATATATATAGCAGCAGCACAATGTGGTTCCACAGGTACCAGGTGTTTTTTTTATGTTTTAGTTATTCCACATCAGCGGCGCAATGTGGTGCACCTCGCACTGTGCTCCTGCTCAAAAGACACCGTCACATGCATGAACCCTCACACTGGGATCGTGCACACCTGCCTGTTGGTGAGATGTTTTGTGGTGCGCTAATTCAAACTGTTTTGTTGTATTCGACTAAATTTCGCATTATGTGTGAAGGGGCCTTTACATTTGTTTGTTTACATTTGTTAATTCTTTGTTCTTTCATGTTAGGCCTTCTTTATTAGGGCCTGAGTTGAACAAAGTTCTACTAAGATCTAATTGTGCTGGTTATTAATTCTTATTCTTTACACTTTTCAAGCCTCAATTTTGCCTCTTTCCCATGCTCAAAAACTCACCAAACTTTGCAAAGTCATCTGGCCGGATCTGAAATTTGAAATTTTGGGGATGCACATGGATCTGCACATGCTCGCAGCAAAATGGCAAAATCGTGTCCCTTACATATTTCAAAAAACCATCCCCACTGGGTTTTTGTTGTTGTTGTTGTTGTTGTTGTAGCCTCATGAAATTTGGTACACATATTACCATTCTGGGACACACAAAAAAGTCATGGTGAAATGTTGACAGTAAGTCAGCCATTTTGATTTTAATTTAGATTTTTGACATTTTTGGCCATTTCTAGTACTTTTGTATGAACTAGGGATTTCATCCAATTGTCTTCAGATTTGGTGCACATCATCATGACCTCATACTGATCAAAAGGTATCAAAAGAATTTCTGTTGGCATGGCTGCTAGGGTTCGTCAAACTTTGGCAACCATTTTGGTGCACACCATTTCACTTCGAATGGCTGTCATGCCCACATACTTCATCATACATCCTTCAAACATGCTGGACATGATGAGGGCTCTGCCCTGAACATCTGCATATATAAACTTCCTACCTAACTCATAGCACCTCCTGGTGGTGACAGGAAATGTCCTATTTATACTTTAAGATGTTAACTATGATGTCACATAGTAAACCCCATCTACTTCATTCCACTTCTAAAACATGCAGAACAAGTTGGTGAACATACATGATGACTGCCATGAAGCTACAAGTAATGGCGTCCATGTGGCGGCGTGCCAATTATCGATCCGTCACCATGACATTACATTCTTCTTTTTGATGGCTTTAATTTTGTCATATCATCATGAAAATTGATACACAGGTCAAGCATGACATTTTGCTTCATGGGTGGGGGAAAATGCCTCTATGCCGCTCCCTTGCAACTTTCAAAAACCCCTCCCCATAGGGGTTTTTGCAGCAGGGAGATGAAAATTGGTACACATGTGTGACTTGCATAGATGTAAAAGTCACACACCATCCCCACTGGGGTGTGACTTGTAATGAACTTCAAATTTCTTCCAGATCATCCAGAGATGATACTTATCAAAAGTTATCGAAAGGTTTTTTTCTATATCAAAGGGTGTGGCTACTATGGCATCGCCATTTTGACCCTTCACCATGGAACATCAATTCATGATAACTCCTTCATGCTTTGTCTGATTGACTTGAAACTTCACATGTGGGATGAGGATCGGCCCCTGACCATAAATCGCACTGGCCCAGGGAGGCGGTGGTGGGGACACAAGGGCCCGTATACAACTGCTTGCAGTCCTAGTTTTATTTCTTATTTATTAGAACTTTATTTATTAGAATGTGTTTTTTCATCAGTGGCTTTGGAATTTTGTTTAGATCACAGTGGTTTTCGGTTCACCTTTGAAATGGGCCCTTTTCATTTTGCTTTTGTCTTACTGCACTCTCTTGTCTGGTGTTTAGGGTTTGGTGTGGGTGTGTCCTGCCCATTCTGTTTGCCACACCCCCCTTCCAGAATGTTCTACACATCTGTGTCTTGTTTCCCTTATTTCCTGCTGTGTATTTAAACCCTGCCTTATGTTCTCTGCCAGTTCATTGTGTTTGTCATGCTATGTTTCAGCCCTCGTCCCAACCTCAGTAACCTTGCTGTAGCTTTGTTTTTGATCTGAACAGCTGTGTACGACCTTGCTGCATTTTTGGGACCTCATTTTTCCCTTTGCGCTGATTGCTTTGTCTCGCTGTGCCACAGAACCCTGACTGTTTTTGACCACGTCATTGTCTTACCACTGCCTGTACCTCTGCTTCACTGACTGTCCACCTGTGTATCGAACCTGACTCTGTTTACAAGACAAAGCCTTTTCTTACTCCAACGCTCGTGTCTCTGAGTCCTGCAATTGTGTCCAGTCACTCTGCCTGTTAAATCAAATCAAATCAATTTTATTTATATAGCGCCAAATCACAACAACAGTTGCCCAAGGTGCTTTATATTGCAAGGCAAAAGCCATACAATAATTACAGAAAAACCCCAACAGTCAAAACTACCCCCTATGAGCAAGCACTTGGCGACAGTGGGAAGGAAAAAACTCCCTTTTAACAGGAAGAAACCTCCAGCAGAACCAGGCTCAGGGAGGGGCAGTCTTCTGCTGGGACTGGTTGGGGCTGAGGGGAGAGAATCAGGAAAAAGACATGCTGTGGAAGACAGCAGAGATCAATCACTAATGATTAAATGCAGAGTGGTGCATACAGAGCAAAAAGAGAAAGAAACAGTGCATCATGGGAACCCCCCAGCAGTCTAAGTGTATAGCAGCATAACTAAGGCATGGTTCAGGGTCACCTGATCCAGCCCTAACTATAAGCTTTAGCAAAAAGGAAAGTTTTAAGCCTAATCTTAAAAGTAGAGAGGGTGTCTGTCTCCCTGATCCGAATTGGGAGCTGGTTCCACAGGAGAGGAGCCTGAAAGCTGAAGGCTCTGCCTCCCATTCTACTCTTACAAACCCTAGGAACTACAAGTAAGCCTGCAGTCTGAGAGCGAAGCGCTCTATTGGGGTGATATGGTACTAAGAGGTCCCTAAGATAAGATGGGACCTGATTATTCAAAACCTTATAAGAAGAAGAATTTTAAATTCTATTCTAGAATTAACAGGAAGCCAATGAAGAGAGGCCAATATGGGTGAGATATGCTCTCTCCTTCTAGTCCCCGTCAGTACTCTAGCTGCAGCATTTTGAATTAACTGAAGGCTTTTCAGGGAACTTTTAGGACAACCTGATAATAATGAATTACAATAGTCCAGCCTAGAGGAAATAAATGCATGAATTAGTTTTTCAGCATCACTCTGAGACAAGACCTTTCTAATTTTAGAGATATTGCGTAAATGCAAAAAAGCAGTCCTACATGTTTGCTTAATATGCGCACTGAAGGACATATCCTGATCAAAAATGACTCCAAGATTTCTCACAGTATTACTAGAGGTCAGGGTAATGCCATCCAGAGTAAGGATCTGGTTAGACACCATGTTTCTAAGATTTGTGGGGCCAAGTACAATAACTTCAGTTTTATCTGAGTTTAAAAGCAGGAAATTAGAGGTCATCCATGTCTTTATGTCTGTAAGACAATCCTGCAGTTTAACTAATTGGTGTGTGTCCTCTGGCTTCATGGATAGATAAAGCTGGGTATCATCTGCGTAACAATGAAAATTTAAGCAATGCTTTCTAATAATACTGCCTAAGGGAAGCATGTATAAAGTGAATAAATTGGTCCTAGCACAGAACCTTGTGGAACTCCATAATTAACCTTAGTCTGTGAAGAAGACTCCCCATTTACATGAACAAATTGTAATCTATTAGATAAATATTCATTCAAACCACTGCAGCGCAGTGCCTTTAATACCTATGGCATGCTCTAATCTCTGTAATAAAATTTTATGGTCAACAGTATCAAAAGCAGCACTGAGGTCTAACAGAACAAGCACAGAGATGAGTCCACTGTCTGAGGCCATAAGAACATCATTTGTAACCTTCACTAATGCTGTTTCTGTACTATGATGAATTCTGAAACCTGACTGAAATAGACCATTCCTCTGCAGATGATCAGTTAGCTGTTTTACAACTACCCTTTCAAGAATTTTTGAGAGAAAAGGAAGGTTGGAGATTGGCCTATAATTAGCTAAGATAGCTGGGTCAAGTGATGGCTTTTTAAGTAATGGTTTAATTACTGCCACCTTAAAAGCCTGTGGTACACAGCCAACTAATAAAGATAGATTGATCATATTTAAGATCGAAGCATTAATTAATGGTAGGGCTTCCTTTAGCAGCCTGGTAGAAATGGGGTCTAATAGACATGTTGATGGTTTGGAGGAAGTAACTAATGAAAATAACTCAGAAAGAACAATCGGAGAGAAAGAGTCTAACCAAATACCAGCATTACTGAAAGCAGCGAAAGATAACGATATGTCTTTGTCACTGCATTTAATCTATTATTAGACTCAATTGGCTTTGCTCAAAATGTAAATGAATCCACCCACCACTTTAATCATATCTTAGATCTTGTTCTGACTTATGGTATGGAAATTGAAGACTTAACAGTATTCCCTGAAAACTCCCTTCTGTCTGATCATTTCTTAATAACATTTACATTTACTCTGATGGACTACCCAGCAGTGGGGAATAAGTTTCATTACACTAGAAGTCTTTCAGAAAGCGCTGTAACTAGGTTTAAGGATATGTTTCCTTCTTTATGTTCTCTAATGCCATATACCAACACAGTGCAGAGTAGCTACCTAAACTCTGTAAGTGAGATAGAGTATCTCGTCAATAATTTTACATCCTCATTGAGCACAACTTTGGATGCTGTAGCTCCTCTGAAAAAGAGAGCTTTAAATCAGAAGTGCCTGACTCCGTGGTATAACTCACAAACTCGCAGCTTAAAGCAGATAACCCGTAAGTTGGAGAGGAAATGGCGTCTCACTAATTTAGAAGATCTTCATTTAGCCTGGAAAAAGAGTCTGTTGCTCTATAAAAAAGCCCTCCGTAAAGCTAGGACATCTTTCTACTCATCACTAATTGAAGAAAATAAGAACAACCCCAGGTTTCTTTTCAGCACTGTAGCCAGGCTGACAAAGAGTTATTGAGCCGAGTGTTCCTTTAACTTTAACTAGTAATGACTTCATGACTTTCTTTGCTAATAAAATTTTAACTATTAGAGAAAAAATTACTCATAACCATCCCAAAGACGTATCGTTATCTTTGGCTGGTTTCAGTGATGCCGGTATTTGGTTAGATTCTTTCTCTCAGATTGTTCTGTCTGAGTTATTTTCATTAGTTACTTCATCCAAACCATCAACATGTCTATTAGACCCCATTCCTACCAGGCTGCTCAAGGAAGCCCTACCATTATTTAATGCTTTGATCTTAAATATGATCAATCTGTCTTTATTAGTTGGCTATGTACCACAGGCTTTTAAGGTGGCAGTAATTAAACCATTACTTAAAAAGCCATCACTTGACCCAGCTATCTTAGCTAATTATAGGCCAATCTCCAACCTTCCTTTTCTCTCAAAAATTCTTGAAAGGGTAGTTGTAAAACAGCTAACTGATCATCTGCAGAGGAATGGTCTATTTGAAGAGTTTCAGTCAGGTTTTAGAATTCATCATAGTACAGAAACAGCATTAGTGAAGGTTACAAATGATCTTCTTATGGCCTCAGACAGTGGACTCATCTCTGTGCTTGTTCTGTTAGACCTCAGTGCTGCTTTTGATACTGTTGACCATAAAATTTTATTACAGAGATTAGAGCATGCCATAGGTATTAAAGGCACTGCGCTGCGGTGGTTTGAATCATATTTGTCTAATAGATTACAATTTGTTCATGTAAATGGGGAATCTTCTTCACAGACTAAGGTTAATTATGGAGTTCCACAAGGTTCTGTGCTAGGACCAATTTTATTCACTTTATAAATGCTTCCCTTAGGCAGTATTATTAGATGGCATTGCTTAAATTTTCATTCTTACGCAGATGATACCCAGCTTTATCTATCCATGAAGCCAGAGGACACACACCAATTAGCTAAACTGCAGGATTGTCTTACAGACATAAGGACATGGATGACCTCTAATTTCCTGCTTTTAAACTCAGATAAAACTGAAGTTATTGTACTTGGCCCCACAAATCTTAGAAACATGGTGTCTAACCAGATCCTTACTCTGGATGGCATTACCCTGACCTCTAGTAATACTGTGAGAAATCTTGGAGTCATTTTTGATCAGGATATGTCATTCAAAGTGCATATTAAACAAATATGTAAGACTGCTTTTTTGCATTTACGCAATATCTCTAAAATTAGAAAGGTCTTGTCTCAGAGTGATGCTGAAAAACTAATTCATGCATTTATTTCCTCTAGGCTGGACTATTGTAATTCATTATTATCAGGTTGTCCTAAAAGTTCCCTGAAAAGCCTTCAGTTAATTCAAAATGCTGCAACTAGAGTACTGACGGGGACCTGAAGGAGAGAGCATATCTCACCCATATTGGCCTCTCTTCATTGGCTTCCTGTTAATTCTAGAATAGAATTTAAAATTCTTCTTCTTACTTATAAGGTTTTGAATAATCAGGTCCCTTCTTATCTTAGGGACCTCATAGTACCATATCACCCCAATAGAGCGCTTCGCTCTCAGACTGCAGGCTTACTTGTAGTTCCTAGGGTTTGTAAGAGTAGAATGGGAGGCAGAGCCTTCAGCTTTCAGGCTCCTCTCCTGTGGAACCAGCTCCCAATTCCGATCAGGGAGACAGACACCCTCTCTACTTTTAAGATTAGGCTTAAAACTTTCCTTTTTGCTAAAGTTTATAGTTAGGGCTGGATCAGGTGACCCTGAACCATCCCTTAGTTATGCTGCTATAGACTTAGACTGCTGGGGGGTTCCCATAATGCACTGAGTGTTTCTTTCGCTTTTTGCTCTGTATGCACCACTCTGCATTTAATCATTAGTGATTGATCTCTGCTCCCCTCCACAGCATGTCTTTTTCCTGGTTCTCTCCCTCAGCCCCAACCAATCCCAGCAGAAGACTGCCCCTCCCTGAGCCTGGTTCTGCTGGAGGTTTCTTCCTGTTAAAAGGGAGTTTTTCCTTCCCACTGTCGCCAAGTGCTTGCTCACAGGGGGTCGTTTTGACCTTTGGGGTTTTTACGTAATTATTGTATGGCCTTGCCTTACAATATAAAGCGCCTTAGGGCAACTGTTTGTTGTGATTTGGTGCTATATAAATACAATTGAATTGAATTGAATTTGGGATGGTTATGAGTAATTTTTTCTCTAATAGTTAAAATTTTATTAACAAAGAAAGTCATGAAGTCATTACTAGTTAAAGTTAAAGGAATACTTGGCTCAATAGAGCTCTGACTCTTTGTCAGCCTGGCTACAGTGCTGACAAGAAATCTGGGGTTGTTCTTATTTTCTTCAATTAGTGATGAGTAGTAAGATGTCCTAGCTTTACAGAGGTTTTTTTTTATAGAGCAACAGACTCTTTTTCCAGGATAAGTGAAGATCTTCTAAATTAGTGAGACGCCATTTCCTCTCCAACTTACGGGTTATCTGCTTTAAACTGTGAGTTTGTGAGTTATACCACGGAGTCAGGCACTTCTGATTTAAGGCTCTCTTTTTCAGAGGAGCTACAGCATCCAAAGTTGTGCTCAATGAGGATGTAAAATTATTGACGAGATAATCTATCTCACTCACAGAGTTTAGGTAGCTACTCTGCACTGTGTTGGTATATGGCATTGGAGAACATA
Source organism: Thalassophryne amazonica (assembly GCF_902500255.1). Lineage (NCBI taxonomy): Eukaryota > Metazoa > Chordata > Actinopteri > Batrachoidiformes > Batrachoididae > Thalassophryne > Thalassophryne amazonica. Next base: position 1,759,503 of record NC_047108.1, read on the forward strand.
AAGAAGGAATCATATGCTTAAACCTAGTTACAGCACTTTCTGAAAGACTTCTACTGTAATGAAACTTATTCCCCACTGCTGGGTAGTCCATTAAAGTAAATGTAAATGTTATTAAGAAATTATCAGACAGAAGGGGGTTTTCAGGGAATACTGTTAAGTCTTCAATTTCCATACCATAAGTCAAAATAAGATCTAAAGTATGATTAAAGTGGTGGGTGGACTCATTAACATTTTGAGCGAAGCCAATTGAGTCTAATAATAGATTAAATGCAGTGTTGAAGCTGTCATTCTCAGCATCTATGTGGATGTTAAAATCGCCCACTATAATTATCTTATCTGAGCTAAGCACTAAGTCAGACAAAAGGTCTGAAAATTCACAGAGAAACTCACAGTAATGACCAGGTGGACTATAGATAACAACAAATAAAAATGGTTTTTGGGACTTCCAATTTGGATGGACAAGACTAAGAGTCAAGCTTTCAAATGAATTAAAGCTCTGTCTGGGTTTTTGATTAATTAATAAGCTGGAGTGGAAGATTGCTGCTAATCCTCCTCCCCCTCGGCCCATGCTTCGAGCATTCTGACAGTTAGTGTGACTCGGGGGTGTTGACTCATTTAAACTAACATATTCATCCTGCTGTAACCAGGTTTCTGTAAGGTAGAATAAATCAATATGTTGATCAATTATTATATCATTTAGACTTAGAAGAGAGAGACCTAATGTTTAATAGACCACATTTAACTGTTTTAGTCTGTGGTGCAGTTGAAGGTGCTATATTATTTTTTCTTTTTGAATTTTTATGCAGCGGCAGTGGCAGGAGCCGCTGCTCCTCCACGTCGAAAGGAGTCAGTTGAGGTGGCTCGGGCATCTTTTCCGCATGCCCCCTGAACGCCTCGCTGGAGAGGTGTTCCGGGCACGTCCCATTGGGAGGAGGCCCCAGCGAAGACCCAGGACACGCTGGAAGGATTACATCTCTCGGCTGGCTTGGGAACGCCTTGGGGTTCCCCGAGAGGAGCTGGGGGAGGTGTGTGTGGATCGGGAGGTCTGGGCGGCTTTGCTTGAGCTGCTGCCCCCGTGACCCGACTCCGGATAAAGTGGAAGAAAATGGATGGATGGATGGAATTTTTATGCTTAAATAGATTTTCCTGGTTGTTGGTGGTCTGGGAGCAGGCACTGTCTCTACGGGGATGGGGTATTGGGGGGATGGCAGGGGGAGAGAAGCTGCAGAGAGGTGTGTAAGACTACAACTCTGCTTCCTGGTTCCAACCCTGGATAGTCACGGTTTGGAGGGTTTAATAAAATTGGCCAGATTTCTAGAAATGAGAGCTGCTCCATCCAAAGTGGGATGGATGCCGTCTCTCCTAACAAGACCAGGTTTTCCCCAGAAGCTTTGCCAATTATCTATGAAGCCCACCTCATTTTTTGGACACCACTCAGACAGCCAGCAATTCAAGGAGAACATGCGACTAAACATGTCACTCCCGGTCCGATTGGGGAGGGGCCCAGAGAAAACTACAGAGTCCGACATTGTTTTTGCAAAGTTACACACCGATTCAATGTTAATTTTAGTGACCTCCGATTGGCGTAACCGGGTGTCATTACTGCCGACGTGAATTACAATCTTACCGAATTTACACTTAGCCTTAGCCAGCAGTTTCAAATTTCCTTCAATGTCGCCTGCTCTGGCCCCCGGAAGACAATTGACTATGGTTGCTGGTGTCGCTAACTTCACATTTCTCAAAACAGAGTCGCCAATAACCAGAGTTTGATCCTCAGCGGGTGTGTCGCCGAGTGGGGAAAAACGGTTGGAGATGTGAACGGGTTGGTGGTGTACAGGGGGATTCTGTTTAGAACTACGCTTCCTCCTCACAGTCACCCAGCCAGCCTGCTTTCCCAGCTGCTCGGGATCTGCTGGGGGACAGCTAACGGTGGCTAAGCTACCTTGGTCCACACCAACTACAGGGGCCTGGCTAGCTGTAGGATTTTCCAAGGTGCGGAGCCGAATCTCCAATTTGCCCAGCCTGGCCTCCAAAGCTACGAATAAGCTACACTTATTACAAGTACCATTACTGCTAAAGGAGGCCGAAGAATAACTAAACATTTCACACCCAGAGCAGAAAAGTGCGGGAGAGACAGGAAAAGCCGCCATGCTAAACCGGCTAAGAGCTAGTAGCTGCGCTAAGCTAGCGGATCCCTAAAAAAACACAAAGTGAATAATGTGTAAATAATTTAGAGGTGATTCAGCAGAGGGAGTGCTTTAGTTAAGGCACGTGAAGATTACACTTGGAAACAAATTAGCCTAAAGCACCCTGACAAACATACAATTAGTAGGTTGTGTTTATTGTCGACAGAAATTTTAAAAACATTTTACAAGGCTGTTACTTGTCATATGATCTTCCTTCAATGAATATGTTGTTGTGTGGGCCGCTGAAGAGGAGGTACTGCTGGCCCACCACCACAAGATGGCGCCCTGCTTGAAGTGCGGGCTTCAAGCACGAGAGGGCGTCGGAGCGACCGGGAGTGACAGCTGTCACTCATCATCCGTACCAGCTGTCACTCATCCACTACTCAACACCATCACCATAAAGGCCGGATTGCAACTCCACCTCCCCGCCGAGAAATCAGCTACCTTGGAGGTAATATTCTCTGCTGTATTTAACACTGACTAATAGTCTGAACTTATTTGCAGCCGTTTTCCTGTGGTGTTGCCTTATCTGAGGGATTGGCGTTTGGTGTGATCAGCGACGGCTTCGCTTCACACCCCAACCAGATAAGTGGTTAAACAGGAGCTGCACGAGTGTGTGATTGGAGGTGGAGGTGCTCCCTCCCAAAAGAACACAGACTGTGGGATTACTGAGTGTGCGTACTCACACTCACCTGTGCTGTTTCTATTCTCTGCCAGCAGTACCAGGTCTGACAGCTGAAGACGGTGACCACCTGGGGACCCAGGACTTGGCGGCTCCGGTGTTCTTCAGGTCCGTTGGCGGTGAGGGCCGTGTGGGATCCGGCTCGGTTCTGGATGGGTGTCTCCTATCCTCAAGCCTGCCCACACGTCACCCAACGTGTAATTGACTGTAGTCCCAAACTGATTGTTGTCTGTATTCCGTTGTGCACAATTTACATTAAATTGTTACTGTTTGGCTTATCCATTGCCCGTTCTTTTACGCCCCCTGTTGTGGGTCCGTGTTCCTACACTTTCACAACATATGTGTGTGTGTGTGTGTATATATATATATATATATATATATATATATATATATATATATATATATATATATATATATATATATATATATATGACCATTTGAGAGAAACACTGTTGGGAAGGCCAATGTCTGTTTCATGTATAATGAAACATTAAGTACTTTAAAAAGGTCACATGTATAGTCAAGGAAAAATTGACAAAATATTTTAAAAAGATATCACTTCAAATTTCACCTTCTTTACTTATCCAGATTTATTCAGTGAATATAGGTAAACGCTACCAGAATGTTCTGGAAATGTTTCTATGAAAAATGCATTTCCAGAACATTTCCAGTACCAAAATATTCTGGGAATGCCAATGACTAATGGCCAAGATGGAGCAGATGGCTGCCTCGGTACTTTTTTATTTTTGTTGTGCCCTGCTCACCACCTCTGGTCTCTTACTCCAGAGAAGAGCTCATAAACATCTGACTGTGAGCTGTTGGAATTTTTTCACCGAATCAGGGAGTTTCAGAAATGTTTTGGCTGGAGGCGCAGCAGCCCTGCTTGAAGTTTACAGAAGACGTGGAGGAAGTGAACGGGCCAACTTGTGAAGTTGAGACAGTGGGGGCTGCGCACGGTGCTTCTGTCTCTCCATCTCGCAAACGTATGCTCTCTGTCAAACAAGACAGATGAATTATTGCTGCTCCTCACCAGATAAAACTCAGACTTTGGGAGATCAGCTGCACTGTGTTTCACTGAAACCTGGCTCAGCAAACATATCCCCAACAGCACTCTGCACCTTCCTGGCTTCCAGCTGCTGTACACGGACCACGTTATGGAGCTCTCTGGGAAAACGAGAGGAGGCAGAACATGCTTTTATATAAATGAAAGTTGGTCCACAGATGTCACGGTGTTGAAGAGGACATGCAGCCCTCATTTGCAAACTTTTTGCATAAACTGTCACCCATTGTATTCACTGTGGGAGTTCTACTCGTTTGTACTGGTCAGCGTATATATTCCACTACAGGTGTGCGTAATTGAGGTGCAGCAGCAGCTCACTGATCAGATCATAGAGGTGGAGAGAATGTATCCAGAGTCCCTGCTCATCATTTTCGGGGATTTTAAACAGAACAAATCTGAGCCATAAACTCTGTAAATATAGACTGCACATCAAACATTCTTGACCACTGCTACACCACAATAAAGGACACGTAATGCTCTGTTCCCTGTGCAGCTTTGAGACTCTCATCACTGTCTGATCCACCTCATCCCCACTTACCAAAAACCTAGAGCAAAGACCAAAGACCAAAACCGTCTGCACATACAGCAATAACAAACCTTGGTTTACTGGGAAACTAAAGCAGCTCCGCCAAGCCAAGGAGGAGGCCTACAGAACTGAAAACAGACTCCTGTACAAGCAAACCAGAAACACGCTAACCAAGGAGATCAGAATAACTACTCTGATAAACTGAAAAAGCAGTTCTCAGCCAACTACCTTTTAGCAATGTGGAGCGGCCTTTAGCATGTCACAAACTACAGATGACCAACAACTCCCCCCACCCTGTAGAAAACCCCCAACTGGCTGAGAAATTGAACCTGTTTTATGACAGGTTTGAAAGGGACCCATCACACTCCTCACCCACCCCACCAACAATAGACGTCCTGCTCCCCTAGTCACCTCTGTCCCCCTTCCCTCTAAAACACCACCCACACTGTGAAGAGGAAGTGTGCCAGCACTTTCGCAAACAAAAGAACATAAAGGGTCCAGTACCTGACAGTGTCTCACTCTCATGTCTGACAGCCTGTGCTAACCAGCTGGCTCCCATCTTCAATAGATATCTGAACCTGTGTGTTATGGTTCGGGCATGAGTGGAAGACGAACCCAGAAGCAGGAAGCAGAAATGAGCAGTTAACATGGATTTATTGCTCGGAATATAACAGAGTACAGAATATGCTAGGCTGCCTAGCCGAGTTGAATGGTGGAACCAAGGAGTCCGCAGTCCAGACAACTTCAGTCCCAATGGTTGGATCCGGAGCCAGGTGGCTGCCTGCAAGCTGTCGATGAGGCTGGGGAAGATAGAAGGGTGAGTTCTGAGCCAGTCACTTCCAGAAGTGGTTCTCATAGTCAATCAGTGACAAAGTATCACAGGTAGTCCAGATATGCAGGCAGTTAGACAGAATGATTCAGTTCAGCTTCTTCTAGTGGTTCTTATGAGGAAAAGTTCACAATTCAGTTTGTATGATTATTCCGCGCAGTGTTCAGTGGGCAGCACCTCATATGAGCAAAGGAGAGCAAACACTTGACTTGGCTGATGTGGAGCGTGGGAGCTCCGTAAAAGGCTGCAGATGAGTCTTGATAACAATCAGGTTGCTTCAGTGATAAGCTGCAGCAGGCTGGTGTGTGGAAACACCGAGAGACAAAGATATGCAAGTATAAGCAAAGGGGCCAGGCTTACCGTGGAAGGTTTGCAGAGTTTCTGGTGAGGATGGAGTGCAGCGCCAGGGTAGGTTCATATACTGATGCTGATGAAATGTGGAACAGGTGTGTCGATCAGCTTGAGGCGCACCACCTGTGCAGAGAAGAGGGAGAAAGCAGCAGCAGCAGGAAAACAGAGCAGGCAGCCCACAACAGTACCCCCCCCCCCCCCCCCCCAATGATGCGCCTCCAGGCGACCTACCAGGACGACCAGGGCGATCAGGATGGTCACGGTAGAAGTCCCGGATGAGAGACTTCTGGATCCAGGATGAGCCTGGGTCCAGGATGAGCCCCTGCTTGACCCAGGAGCATTCTTCAGGGCCGTAGCCCTCCCTGCCCACCAGATACTGGAAGCCTTGTCCCTGCCCCAAGATCGTCCAGACGGTCCAGGCCTGATGACTGTCCACCATCCGGGCAGGGGGTGGCGGAGGAGCAGGAGGACACAGAAGGCTCGAACAAACTGGTTTCAGTCTGGAGACAGGGAAGACCAGGTGGAGCCGCAGGTAGCGAAGAAGACGGAGCTGGACAGCTACCGGATTAACCACCCGGTCAACCACAAAAGGTCCGATATACCGGGGAGCCAGTTTCAGGGAGTCCATTTGGAGAGGGATGTCCCGAGATGAGAGCCACACCTCCTGCCCGGGCTGATAGTCGGGGCGGGGTTCCGATGCTGGTCAGCATGGCCCTGGGTCCGGGTTCGGGTCTTCAACAGGGCAGACCGGGCAGTCTTCCACACCCGATGGCATCTCCAGAGGTGGTGTTCCACCGACGGTACAGAGACCTCTGTCTCTTGCGACGGAAAGAGGGGTGTCTGGTAACCCAGTAAGGGTTATCAGCCACCTTTCAGAAAGGTGAAAGTCCAGCTGCAGAGGAGACCTGGGTGTTGTGTGCATACTCCACCCAGGGCAGCTGTGGGCTCCAGTCCACCGGGTGAGCAGCGGATACACACTGCAGGGTGGTCTCTAGCTCTTGGTTGACCCGCTCTGCCTGCCCGTTGGTCTGAGGATGGAACCCGGATGACAGGCTGACCGAGGTCCCCAGCAGATTACAGAAGCTCCGCCACACTTGCGAGGTAAACTGAGGCCCTCGGTCAGAGACGATGTCCAGGGGTATGCCATGCAGCTGGACAACATGGAGGATGAGGAGGTCGGCAGTCTCCTGATCTGTTGGGATCTTCGGCAGGGGCACGAAGTGGGCTGCCTTGGAGAACCGATCCATGATCGTGAGGACCACTGTGTTACCCTGGGATGGAGGAAGTCCCGTAACAAAGTCCATTCCGATGTGTGACCACAGACAGCCAGGAATCGGGAGCGGTCGTACCCACAGGAGGTCGATGAGATGTCTTCCCTCGGCGCAGATGGTACAATCTTGGATGTACTCCTTCATGTCCACTTGTGTGGAGGGCCACCAAAAACGGCGACAGAGGAGCTCTAGCGTCTTGGCTATCCCTGGATGGCAGGACAGTTTGGAGGCATGACAAAACTGAAGGACTTGTGCTCGAACCTCAGGTGGGACAAAAAGCCGACCGGGCGGCAACCCCCAGGGTCCGGATGGTGGGTGAGGGCTTCCTGGATGGCCCGCTCAACATCTCGGGTCAGGGCCCCCACAACCATGGATTGGGGTAAGATGGTGTCCGGTGCTTCGGGTTGGCCTTTGGTCGGGGTGGCAAACTGTCGAGACAGAGCATCTGGCTTGATGTTCTTGGTACCCGGATGATAAGAGATGGCAAAGTTAAACCGACCAAAGAACAGTGACCACCTGGCTTGCCGGGAGTTCAATCGTTTGACAGACTGGATATGTTTGAGGTTGCGGTGGTCTGTCCAAAGGACGAATGGGACTGCGGCTCCTTCCAGACAATTGTCTCCACTCAGCTAGGGCTTCTTTAACAGCGAGGAGTTCCCGGTTACCCATGTCATAGTTTTGTTCAGCGGGGGTCAGGCACCACGAAAAATAGGCACAAGGGTGTATCCGGTTGCCTTTCTCCGAATGCTGGGATAAGACTGCCCCAACCTGAAATCCGAGGCATCAACCTCAACGATAAACTAACGTTCTGGGTCCAGTTGTGTGAGTATTGGCGTGGTAGCAAATCGATCCTTCAGTAATGAAAAAGCTGTGTCAGCTTGAGGGGTCCACTGAAAAGTATTCTTGGAAGATGTGAGTGCTGTGAGAGGTGCAGCGACCTGACTGAATCCACGAATGAAACGCCGGTAGAGGTTCGCGACAGACGACAAGACCGGCCAATGAACTACCACTTTGACCTTGGCTGGGTCAGGCTTTACCTGGCTGTGAGACATGATATATACCAGAAATGGAACGGTGTCTACACTAAACTCACACTTCTCGGCTTTGACAAACAAGCGGTTCTCTAATAGTCACTGGAGCACCAGTCGGACATGCTTAGTGTGAGCCTGTGGGTTTGGTGAGAAGATCAGAATGTCATCTAGATAGACAAACACAAAATGATTAAGGAAGTCTCTCAAAACGTCATTCACTAGCACCTGGAATGTAGCCAGGGCGTTGTTGAGACCGAAGGGCATGACCAGATACTCAAAATGCCCCAACGGGATGTTGAAGGCGGTCTTCCACTCGCCCCCCTCTCGGACATGCACCAGGTGGTAAGCGTTACGAAGGTCCAATTTCGTGAATATGGTCGCCCCATGCAAAGAGCTAAACGCCGACTCTAGAAGTGGGAGAGGGTACCGATTACGGACCGTTATGGCATTTAGCCCCCTGAAGTCAATGCAGGGGCGAAGGGAACCGTCCTTCTTTCCCACAAAAAAGAAGCCTGCCCCAACTGGTCACGAAGAGGGCTGGATCAGCCCAGCAGCCAAGGAGTCCCGGATGTAGGTTTCCACTGACTCGCGTTCCAAGCGGGATAAGGTTGTACAAGCTACCTGAGGGCAGTTGAACGCCAGGAAGCAAGTCAATGGCACAGTCGTAAGGATGGTGAGGAGGCAGTGAGAGCGCACGATCCTTGCTGAAAACCTCATCAAGGTCGTGATACTCTGGGGGGACTAAAGACAAGTCAGGAGGTGAAACCACTATCTCCTTGGCCTTCACGCTGGGAGGAAACGAGGAACTGAGACACTCCTTGAGACAGGCTTCGCTCCATTGAGTAATAACCCCAGACTGGCAATCTATGACGGGATTGTGTCAGAATACCCATGGATGGCCTAGGACCAAGGGGGATGAGGATGGGATAACAAAAAACTGAATGAATTCACGGTGGTTCCCAGACACCACTAACATGACCAGAGCACTGCGGTGCGCAGTGGTTGGTAATGGTGTGCCATCTAATGCATGCACTGACAGTGAGGAAGGAAGTGCCTCCAGTGACATCCTGATTTTGGATACAAAAGCGGCATCTATGAAATTGCCCTAGGCCCTAGTGTCAATGAGAGCCGGAACCGAAAGCGTTTCACTACAGCAGCGGCGACACTTCCTGAGAGTCCTCAGGAAGCACAAGCTAGACTCCAACCTGCTGCTGACCTTCTATTGAGCATCCATCGAGCCTGCTGACATACTGCATCACAGTATGGTACGGCAGCTGTACTGCTGCAGACAGGGACAGGCTCCAGAGAGTCATGAAGACAGCCCAAAAGATCATTGACTGCCCTCTCCCCTCCCTGATGGACATGTACAGCTCCCGCTGCCTTAGCAGAGCCCTAAACATCACTAAAGACAGTTCCCACCCTGGCTTTGAACTGTTTGACCTGATGCCCTCAGGTAAGCGCTACAGGTGTATTAAGACCAGAACAAACAGACTCAAAAACAAGTTTCTTTCCCAAAGCGGTAACCATCCTGAATTCCTGCATACATCGACAATAATGTGCTACATTCCATCCCATAATGTGCAATATTTATAATTTTTAATAATGTATATAATAACATACTTATTCTGCAATGTAGATACCAACCAGGACCATGCACCTTACCTTCTAATGTTTACATCGTATATATATTTTTTTGATACATATTATTTGATATCGCTTGCTTGCTTTTCTTCTCACTTGCCTGCACTGATTTTGGAGTTGGTTTTTAATCTCGTTGTACATAGTATAATGACAATAAAAGGCATTCTATTCTATTCTATTCTATTCTATTCTAACTGAGAAGCCTTTGGGAGACGGAATCTCTCTGGGATGGGTGATCAAAAATCAACCGGAATTGTTTTGAGAATGCCGTGAAGGAATCAAGGAGCGGCGAGCTGTTGGTCCAGAGCGCAGTCACCCAGGAGCGCGCGTCCCCTCGGAGGAGATTGATCACATATGCTATTTTGCTTTTATCTGAGCTGAACTGAGATGCACGCTGGCTAAATACAAACGAACATTGCATCAAAAAAGAAGCGCATGTATCTACACAGCCCGAAAAATGTTCCGGATGACAAATAAATGGTTCTGGTGTTACAGTCGCAGCAGCAGTGGAGCCTGAGGATGTGATAAGCTGAACTGGAGCAGCAGGAGGCAGTGTCAGAGTGTGAAGGACTGAAAGCTGGGCTAATTGTGCGGAGAGATCAGTGAGACGTGTATCGGAGTGTTTAACGTGGTCTGTTAACAAACGCACGAGACCCGCGATGGAGTCCACAGCCTGCTGAAGCTTTCCGAGGTACTCGCCCTGGATGCTCAATGCCTGCTGCATGTGGTCTGCCCCCGCTGGGTCCATGACATGGCCAGAAACTTCTGTTATGGTTCGGGCATGAGTGGAAGACGAACTCAGAAGCAGGAAGCAGAAATGAGCAGTTAACACAGATTTATTGCTCGGAATATGACAGAGTATAGAATGCGTAAAATATGTTAGGCTGCCTAGCCGAGTGGAGACCGGCCCGCTGAACGGTGGAACCAACGGAGTCCGCAGTCCAGACGACTTCAGTCCCAGTGGTTGGATCCGGAGCCAGGTGGCTGCCTGCAAGATGTCAACGAGGCTGGGGAAGATACACAGAAGGGTGAGTGCTGAGCCAGTCACTTCCAGAAGTGGTTGTCACAGTCAATCAGTGACAAAGTATCACAGCTGGTCCAGATATGCAGGCAGTTAGAATGATACAGTTCAGCTTCTTCTAGTGGTTCTTATCAGGAAAAGTTCACAATTCAGTTCATATGACTATTCCAGGCAGTGTTCAGTGAGCAGCAGCTTATATGAGCAAAGGAGAGCAAACACTTAACTTGGCTGATGTGGAGTGTGGGAGCGTCATAACAGGCTGCAGATGAGTCTTGATAGCAATCAGGTTGCTTCAGTGATAAGCTGCAGCTCTTCAGGCTGGTGTGTGGAAACACAGAGAGACAAAGATATGCAAGTATAAGCAAAGGGGCCAGGCTTACCGTGGAAGGTTTGCAGAGTTTCTGGCGAGGATGGAGTGCATAGCCAGGGTTCATATACAGATGCTGATGAAATGTGGAACAGGTGTGTCGATCAGCTGTGCAGAGAAGAGGGAGAAAGCAGCAAGCCACAACACTGTGTGGGGTTCCTTCCTGCTTCAAATGCTCCATTATTATCCCAGTCACAAAGAAATCCTCCATAATAGGACTAAATGACAACAGGTCTGTCTCCCTGACATCTGTATTCCTGAAGTCTTTTGAACGGCTGGTGTTAAGCCACCTGAAGGGTACCACAGGACCCCTGGTGGACCCCCTGCAGTTTGCCTACTGGGCAAACAGGTCAGTTGAGGATGCAGTCAATATGAGTCTACATTACATCCTGCAGCACCTGGACTCAGCAGAAACATACATAAGGGTCCTGTTCATGGAGTTCAGCTCGGCGTTCAACACCATCATCCCCAACATTCTCCACAAAAAAACTCTCCAACCTCTCTGTGCCAGCTCCCTCGTGTCATTGGATCTCCGCAGGACACAGCAGGTGAGGCTGGGGAGCATCACATCCAGAAAACATACAATCAGCACTGACGCCCCTCAGGGGAGTGTGCACTCCCCACTGCTCTTCTCCTTCTACACAAACAGCTGGAACAGCAGGAACTCCTCTGTTAAACTCCTGAAGTTTGCAGACAACACCACCATCATTGGTCTCATCCAGGATGGTGATGAGGCTGCAGTTGGTCCTCTGGTGTGGTCAGCACAATTGTCTTGAGCTGAACCCCTCAAGACTGTGGAGATGATAGTAGACTTTACTCCTGCCCTCCCCATCCTCATCAACACTGTGTCTACTGTGGACACTTTCCGGTTCCTGGGATCCACCATTTCCCAAGATCTGAAGTGGACCTCCCACACAGACTCCATCAGAAAAAAGGCACAGCAGAGGATGTATTTCCTCAGACAACTCAGAAAGTTCAAACTGCCCCAGGAACTTCTCATCATCTTCTACACAACCATCATCCAGTCTGTCCTGTGCATCTCCATCTCTGTTTGGTTTGCTTCTGCTTCCAAGCATGACTGGCACAGACTTCAATGAACTGTCAGATCTGCAGAAAAAAATCATGAGAGCCAGCCTGCATTCCATCTGGAACTTATACCGGCCCAGAACCAGGAAGTGAGCTGGTAACATCTCTGCAGACACCTCACACCCTGTTTAAACTCCTGCCCTCTGGTTGACGTTACAGAGCTCTGTATGTCAAAACAACTAGACACAGGAACAGTTTCTTTCCACAGGACATCACACTGATGAACAATTTAACCTGCCAACATGTACAACTATCTTCAGTCTGTTGTCTTTCACACATCCTTTTCTTTTTTCTTTTCTCTTATTGCACATTTTATTTTTCTTGCACATTTCATTTGCACATTTTATTTCTGTGAATTATTGAGTGTGTAATGTATATTTATACATGCCGTACAGAGAGAGTGCAGCACAAACCGAAGTCAAATTCCTTGTATTCTGTGGATACTTGGTGAATAAAAGCTATTCTGATTTTGATTCTGAATGAAACACTGCTTGGAAGACCTGTTTCATAAATGAATGAATATACTTGATTCATCTATGTGATAAAACATGATATACTTTAATTAATATGTCACATCTATAGTTCATGGAAATTTGACAGAACATTGATATTATTTCGAATTTCACTTTCTTTCCTAGTCCAAAGTCTTTGAAGAAAATAAGAACAACCCCAGGTTTCTTTTCAGCACTGTAGCCAGGCTGACAGAGTCAGAGCTCTATTGAGCTGAGTATTCCTTTAACTTTAACTAGTAATGACTTCATGACTTTCTTTGCTAACAAAATTTTAACTATTAGAGAAAAAATTACTCATAACCATCCCAAAGACGTATCGTTATCTTTGGCTGCTTTCAGTGATGCCGGTATTTGGTTAGACTCTTTCTCTCCGATTGTTCTGTCTGAGTTATTTTCATTAGTTACTTCATCCAAACCATCAACATGTTTATTAGACCCCATTCCTACCAGGCTGCTCAAGGAAGCCCTACCGTTATTTAATGCTTCGATCTTAAATATGATCAATCTATCTTTATTAGTTGGCTATGTACCACAGGCTTTTAAGGTGGCAGTAATTAAACCATTACTTAAAAAGCCATCACTTGACCCAGCTATCTTAGGTAATTATAGGCCAATCTCCAACCTTCCTTTTCTCTCAAAAATTCTTGAAAGGGTAGTTGTAAAACAGCTAACTGATCATCTGCAGAGGAATGGTCTATTTGAAGAGTTTCAGTCAGGTTTTAGAATTCATCATAGTACAGAAACAGCATTAGTGAAGGTTACAAATGATCTTCTTATGGCCTCGGACAGTGGACTCATCTCTGTGCTTGTTCTGTTAGACCTCAGTGCTGCTTTTGATACTGTTGACCATAAAATTTTATTACAGAGATTAGAGCATGCCATAGGTATTAAAGGCACTGCGCTGCGGTGGTTTGAATCATATTTGTCTAATAGATTACAATTTGTTCATGTAAATGGGGAATCTTCTTCACAGACTAAAGTTAATTATGGAGTTCCACAAGGTTCTGTGCTAGGACCAATTTTATTCACTTTATACATGCTTCCCTTAGGCAGTATTATTAGACGGTATTGCTTAAATTTTCATTGTTACGCAGATGATACCCAGGTTTATCTATCCATGAAGCCAGAGGACACACACCAATTAGCTAAACTGCAGGATTGTCTTACAGACATAAAGACATGGATGACCTCTAATTTCCTGCTTTTAAACTCAGATAAAACTGAAGTTATTGTACTTGGCCCCACAAATCTTAGAAACATTGTGTCTAACCAGATCCTTACTCTGGATGGCATTACCCTGACCTCTAGTAATACTGTGAGAAATCTTGGAGTCATTTTTGATCAGGATATGTCATTCAAAGCGCATATTAAACAAATATGTAGGACTGCTTTTTTGCATTTACGCAATATCTCTAAAATTAGAAAGGTCTTGTTTCAGAATGATGCTGAAAAACTAATTCATGCATTTATTTCCTCTAGGCTGGACTATTGTAATTCATTATTATCAGGTTGTCCTAAAAGTTCCCTAAAAAGCCTTCAGTTAATTCAAAATGCTGCAGCTAGAGTACTAACGGGGACTAGAAGGAGAGAGCATATCTCACCCATATTGGCCTCTCTTCATTGGCTTCCTGTTAATTCTAGAATAGAATTTAAAATTCTTCTTCTTACTTATAAGGTTTTGAATAATCAGGTCCCATCTTATCTTAGGGACCTCGTAGTACCATATCACCCCAATAGAGCGCTTCCCTCTCAGACTGCAGGCTTACTTGTAGTTCCTAGGGTTTGTAAGAGTAGAATGGGAGGCAGAGCCTTCAGCTTTCAGGCTCCTCTCCTGTGGAACCAGCTCCCAATTCAGATCAGGGAGACAGACACCCTCTCTACTTTTAAGATTAGGCTTAAAACTTTCCTTTTTGCTAAAGCTTATAGTTAGGGCTGGATCAGGTGACCCTGAACCATCCCTTAGTTATGCTGCTATAGACTTAGACTGCTGGGGGGTTCCCATGATGCACTGTTTCTTTCTCTTTTTGCTCTGTATGCACCACTCTGCATTTAATCATTAGTGATCGATCTCTGCTCCCCTCCACAGCATGTCTTTTTCCTGGTTCTCTCCCTCAGCCCCAACCAGTCCCAGCAGAAGACTGCCCCTCCCTGATCCTGGTTCTGCTGGAGGTTTCTTCCTGTTAAAAGGGAGTTTTTCCTTCCCACTGTAGCCAAGTGCTTGCTCACAGGGGGTCGTTTTGACCGTTGGGGTTTTACATAATTATTGTATGGCCTTGCCTTACAATATAAAGCGCCTTGGGGCAACTGTTTGTTGTGATTTGGCACTATATAAAAAAAAAATTGATTGATTGATTGATTGAATCAGTAACTGTCGGCAACTTGTTCTGGAATCAAACACTTGGATGAAACAAGACCTTACTCGATTTTGTTTAATGTTATCAGAATGTTCTGGGAGTGCTTGCATGAGAAACTGTGAGAAGGCCTATTTGAAATGAAACATATATATATATATATATATATATATATATATATATATATATATATATATATAAATGAAACAATAACAATATATTTTCAAATGTGCTTAAGACCATGTGAATGGCAGAAATGTATTCTGCTGAAGTTCACTGTTTCCTCTTTTTATCATGAATATTATTTGGGGGGCATATATTGTGGTATACAAATGTTGATAAAAGTTCTTATAACATTTTGGGAACTGTATTTTGTTAGATGGAATTTATCTAAAATGTTCAACATACATTACTTTATTAATAAAAGAATCATCTCATCTGAAGCAACAACAACAGACAAGTTATGATATTAATTTACCATTTTTGTTATGGCCACAACCAGGTCCACATAACAAAAACATCAAAGTTTTCTGATGTAAGGGACCTTTTACACATAGTGCGAAGTTTGGTCGACATGCGCAGGAAGCAGGAATTTTATGCAAAACGTGTGGAATCATCCCTGCCTCTAACGCCTCGTACACCTGTTGCTACAACTATTTGCGCACACCAGCGGCTGATAGACAGAGCACTGTGCGAACCCATCACACCCTCTCACGGCAGGTGCCGGCCAAATTCCAGGTGACACGCATGAACGTCTAACACCGCTCGCATGGCACTTAGAAAATGTGTGGCCAGTCGCACTCGTCACATGACAGCAGACTGCTGTCGTGTGAAAGAGTACTGTTGTACTGCTGTGAAATTTGTCTAAGTGCCCCACGAGTGTGACTTTGCAAACACACACACTGATACATGGGTGTGCGCTGACAGGAGGTGTGGCTTCTTACGGGAGCAGCTGTGAGAATTTGTGGTTGTGGACATCCCAGCTGGACAACGCCTACTGTGTTTGGACAGATATGGACTAACAACTGTCCAATGTGAGGCGCATGTGTGTGATTGCTGTACTTATGTGGACATAAATGAAAACATATTTGCCGTGGACACAAGCATAGCAAGCGAGCATGCGCACAGAGCAGACATTGACAGACCACCAGGTTGAAACGGACCGTCAGATCAGAACTCGCCACGGGCGATCGGACCATCCCGTGACCCACGTGAGCTCTGTTCCACATGATGTGGTGTCAGTGCTGTGGCGCGCCGTCCACAAGACACGCATGTTGGGCAGAACACACATGCACAGGCCGACTGGATGCACAGGACCGGTTCACGTGGGTAATGTTTTTTTTTTTTATTTATTCCACATCCGGTGTGATTACCAGATGTTTTTTTTTATTTATTTATTCCACATGAGCGGCGCGATGTGCTGCACCTCACACTGTTCCTGCTCATCAGACACTGTCACATGTACGAACCATCGCACCGTCATCGTGCATGCCTGCCCGTCGGCGCAATGTTTCGTGGTGTGCTCATACGATTCTACTGCCATGTGTCACCCTGGAGTTGTACGCAAATCAACCAACTTCACACTATGTGTGAAGGGGCCCTAAGAAATGTTTTTTGTTGTCATGGTTTTGTTTTTTTTTTGTTTGTTTGTTTGTTTGTTTTTTACTTCAAAATGGAAAGTAAACTAAGCAATACTGAACTTGAGCAAAAAATAAAAGAATATTTGTAATGATATTTCTTTGAAAAACTGTCATGTATACTAGCAGGAGTTCTCTGATAGTTCCTCTGGCACACTTCAGCCATGCACTCTGTTGTCTTCTGTGTTTTGGGCTGAACACCTCATTTCTATTGGCTGTATGAATATATGTCACAGCGTGCCACGGTGATAGGTGGATTTAGTTGAACTCTGACCGCAGTGGTGGTGTGTGTGTAGAGCAGAGAGGTACACACTGATGGCTTTTGCTGCCTTGCCCAGTGTCACTCCTCTGTGCGGGACTTCTTACTAAATACAATAGGTTTTAAAGCAATGTGCACCACTTTGTGCATTCGGTGTGAAAGGCCCTAAAGCCATGCAAGTTTGCTGGTGTGAGTGTGAGTGTAAATGTGTTTGTCTATATGTGGCCCTGCAACAGACTGGCGACCTGTTCAGGGTGTACCCTGCGTCTTGCCCTGTGACAGCTGGTACACGCTCTAGCTATTCTGTGACCCTTAATTGGAATAAGCAGGTTTAGAAAATGAAAATGAGTGCTTGTCCTGCCATATTCTCTAACACTATTTTTGTTACAACATGTTATAATGAACCAAAAGTTGCAGACATAAAAAAATGAGATGTGTCAAAAATCCGAGCGGTTTATTGGCTGAGCCAGGAGCAAATAAACTAAACAGTTTGTGAAGTAAAGAACAACGCACAAAAGTAATCCCAAAAATGACAATGGCAAAACAGGGTGACAGCGGAGCAAATCAACACAAATGACTTGAAAAAGACTACAGGAACACATGTAGATACAGTGCTAAAAGTGTTAGATTTTTATAAGGACATCAAAAAACAGAAGTGCAGGTTTTGCATTTTGTATCACCCACTCCTGCCTTCATTTGCGCAGAGAATAATTTTCTTTCAACAAAACATCAAATATAGGCTTGAATCTCCAATGTGCCTTCTGGCAAATTGTAACTGAACTTTCAAGTGTTTTTTTTTTTTTTCTTTCTTTTTTATAGAAACCTTCACTTCATCATGAAGCTGTCTAACCGGTGATGCAACGCTCAAAACATGCACTTTGCACAATTTCTTCAATCACAGCCACAAAGGTCTATAACTTCTTCAGGGTTGTCCTGGTGTCTTGGTGGCTTTCCTCACTCTTCACCTTCTTATACAGTCACTCAGTTTTTGAGAACTATTTACTCCACACAGATTTACCACAGAGTGCCATACTGTTTATATTTCTTCATAATTCATGTAAATAATGTCCAAGACGTAGTCAGTGTCTTGGGAATGTTCACGTATCATCCCCTGACTTGTCAGAAGAAAACTTTATATAAAAGTGATGGTTTACATGTGCTATACAAAAGGGGGCACTTATTTATTCACACCATCATTTTGGTGTTTAGATTTTTGTTTCTTTTAATTCATGATGTAGTGATTACCTTTCACTGTGAGTTTAAAGAGCATGATTTTAGGAATTCGAATATACAAGGCCTGAATTTTTGTTGTTTTTTGATGTCCTAATAAAAATCTAACATGTAAAGGGTCAAGGGGGCAAACACTTTTTCACAGCACTGTAATTACAATACTCACAGGGAGCACAAGGAGCAAACAAAGGTTAATGAATCCACAAGGACTGACAAACAAATGAGAACTTAAATACCAGATGACAGGTATGTGAAATCAGTCCAGGAACCCAAGACACACATGAACAGAACACAAGGTGACTAAACACTAATCAGACAAATACTATGCAAAACTGAAGAAGAAGAGAAATCATAAACCCACAAGCCAACATAGAACTCAGAAGTTAATAAAGTATAAGAGTGTAAGAACAAACATAATGAGATAATGATGTGATCAGAACACAGACTCTAGAAACTAACAATGAACAAAGCCAAAATCCAGAACTAAAACAGAGAATGTGGTACTCAAACAAGTGATACAGTTCAGCAGGAAGACACAACAAGGCTGACAGGTGAGGACGCAGGAGTGGAACACGAGGGACACAGACCGACCACCAGGACACAGACAGGGATCAGAACACTAACAGATGAACACATACAGAACATAATAAATACTTAAAGGTGCACTGACGGGGGGTAAAGCACAGCACTTTTTACATTTACACTTGTTACTTTTCCCATTGCAAACACATTCACAGTGTAATTACTTTCCCAGTGCAATTTAATTTCCTTGTAATTAATTTAATTTCCTTAATTGCCTTGCAGCAGTAATTCTGGCTGCTGCTGGTTGTGGAGGTGTCACATAAAAGCATACAGAAACCAGTCTGACTCTCAACTTATGCAACAAGAAATAATAGAGACTTAAATCCAAAAAACTGACAGGTGATGATTTGACAGGCGTCACAACAGAGGAAAAGAAAATTAGAAACAACATCTGAGACAGCTATGAGGTCTGTCTGAAACCAAAATGAGGCTCTGGGTTCCTTCTCTGGTCTCTCAGTTTTAAATCCAGAACAAACCCATAAAAACTCAGACCTTTTAGTTTTCAACAAAGATCTCTTCAAGCTCCAAAATAAGTCTTTGAGACAAAACACAAATCAGGCTGAAGTCAAAATCTGACTTTTATTCTTTGAGCTGTAGAAGAGCAAACTTTAAGAAATAAAATTTTCCTCTTGGACAAACATATTTTTGGAACCCGTGTGGACTGCATTCTGCTCTGTGAGACAGGCGAGTGATGGTGATCATGCAGCATTTTTGGGAGGCATCATCACTTTGCAATGTTTGGCTCTGTATGTGTAGTCACTGGAAACTGCACTTTTGGAGGGAAACACAAAGTTTGCTTTTTGCCTCTCATGCCATTGTCAAAAATATGCACAGTGATGTGTAATATCTGTGTTCTGTGTGTTTACCTATGAAATAATACGATGGTTTCATTCCTAAATGAACTCACCTGTGCCATGAGGATGCCTATAACAACACCAAGCTGATGTAGTGTCCCTAATGCTCCACGGAGAGAGGTGGGCGACACTTCCTGCACATACATGGGCACAAAACCAGTGGACAGGCCACAGTACACACCCACAATTAAACGCCCGATGATGAGCATTTCGAAGGAAGTAGCCAGCTTGGACAGGCCCATAAATGCTGCTGCAATAAAAGCCAGCACGTTGGCCATGAGCATGGAGTTCCTCCTTCAGAAAAAAAATCAAACAATCATTGTTTATTGCCCATTTTTTCAAGAAAGGTGTGACTCATAAATAGAATCATACCTGCCAAAGCGGTTAACAAAGAGCCCAACAGAGAAGGAGCCAAACATTCCTCCAACAGAGAAGATGGCCACAGAGAGGGACCACAATGTCATTAGAGTGCTCTGAGAGATAGGCTCTGAAAACCGGATGGTCCACGTCTCATTGTAGAAGCTCTCAATGATCTAAAGTACAAACCACAGGGTTCAACATGAACAGTGAAAAATAGCTGACACAAACCTGGTTCAAATTGATTTTTAGTCCCAGTTTTGAAGCCGCACATGTATCTCAGGAAATGCTTACTTCCTGAGATACAAGAGACATCTTTACTGATGAAATGTCCTGTTTAATATTCTCAGCACTGGGATCACACCCTACCTGTTCTTTGTGTTGAGATCACACCCTGGCTGTTCTTTGTGTTGGGATCACACCCTGCCTGTTCTCTGCGTTGAGTTCATACCCTGGCTGTTCTTTGTGTTGGGATCACACCCTGCCTGTTCTCTGCACTGAGTTCACACCCTGCCTCTTCTTTGTGTTGGGATCACACCCTGCCTGTTCTCTGCGTTGAGTTCATACCCTGGCTGTTCTTTGTGTTGGGATCACACCCTGCCTGTTCTCTGCACTGAGTTCACACCCTGCCTCTTCTTTGTGTTGGGATCACACCCTGCCTGTTCTCTGCACTGAGTTCACACCCTGCCTCTTCTTTGTGTTGGGATCACACCCTGCCTGTTCTCTGCGTTGAGTTCACACCCTGCCTGTTCTCTGCACTGAGTTCACACCCTGCCTCTTCTCTGTGTTGAGTTCACACACTGCCTGTTTTCTGTGTTGGGATCACACCCTGGCTGTTCTTTGTGTTGGGATCACACCCTGCCTGTTCTCTGTGTTAGGATCACACCCTGCCTGTTTTCTGTGTTGGGATCACACCCTGGCTGTTCTTTGTGTTGGGATCACACCCTGCCTGTTCTCTGTGTTAGGATCACACCCTGCTTGTTTTCTGTGTTAGGATCACGCCCTGCCTGTTCTCTGTGTTAGGATCACACCCTGGCTGTTCTTTGTGTTGGGATCACACCCTGCCTGTTCTCTGTGTTAGGATCACACCCTGCCTGTTTTCTGTGTTGGGATCACACCCTGGCTGTTCTTTGTGTTGGGATCACACCCTGCCTGTTTTCTGTGTTAGGATCACGCCCTGTCTGTTCTCTGTGTTAGGATCACACCCTGCCTGTTTTCTGTGTTGGGATCACACCCTGCCTGTTCTCTGCTTTGGGATCACATCCTGCCTGTTCTCTGTGTTGGGATCACACCCTGCCTGTTCTCTGTGTTGGGATCACATCCTGCCTGTTCTCTGTGTTGGGATCACACCCTGCCTGTTCTCTGCTTTGGGATCACATCCTGCCTGTTCTCTGTGTTAGGATTACGCCCTGCCTGTTCTCTGTGTTAGGATCACGCCCTGCCTGTTTTCTGTGTTGGGATCACACCCTGCCTGTTTTCTGTGTTGGGATCACACCCTGCCTGTTCTCTGCTTTGGGATCACATCCTGCCTGTTCTCTGTGTTGGGATCACACCCTGCTTGTTCTCTGTGTTGAGTTCACACCCTGCCTGTTCTCTGTGTTGAGTTCACACCCTGCCTGTTCTCTGTGTTGGGATCACACCCTGCCTCTTCTCTGCGTTGGGATCACACCCTGCCTGTTCTCTGTGTTGGGATCACACCCTACCTGTTCTCTGCGTTGAGGTCACACCCTGCTTGTTCTCTGTGTTGAGTTCACACCCTGCCTGTTCTCTGCATTGAGACCACACCCTGCCTGTTCTCTGCGTTGAGTTCACACCCTGCCTGTTCTCTGTGTTGGGATCACACCCTGCCTGTTCTCTGCACTGAGTTCACACCCTGCCTGTTCTCTGCACTGAGTGCACACCCTGCCTCTTCTCTGTGTTGAGTTCACACACTGCCTGTTTTCTGTGTTGGGATCACACCCTGGCTGTTCTTTGTGTTGGGATCACACCCTGCCTGTTTTCTGTGTTGGGATCACACCCTGGCTGTTCTTTGTGTTGGGATCACACCCTGCCTGTTCTCTGTGTTAGGATCACACCCTGCTTGTTTTCTGTGTTAGGATCACGCCCTGCCTGTTCTCTGTGTTAGGATCACGCCCTGCCTGTTCTCTGTGTTAGGATCACACCCTGCCTGTTTTCTGTGTTGGGATCACACCCTGGCTGTTCTTTGTGTTGGGATCACACCCTGCCTGTTTTCTGTGTTAGGATCACGCCCTGCCTGTTCTCTGTGTTAGGATCACGCCCTGTCTGTTCTCTGTGTTAGGATCACACCCTGCCTGTTTTCTGTGTTGGGATCACACCCTGCCTGTTCTCTGCTTTGGGATCACATCCTGCCTGTTCTCTGTGTTGGGATCACACCCCGCCTGTTCTCTGTGTTGGGATCACATCCTGCCTGTTCTCTGTGTTGGGATCACACCCTGCCTGTTCTCTGCTTTGGGATCACATCCTGCCTGTTCTCTGTGTTGGGATCACACCCTGCCTGTTCTCTGTGTTGGGATCACATCCTGCCTGTTCTCTGTGTTAGGATTACGCCCTGCCTGTTCTCTGTGTTAGGATCACCCCCTGCCTGTTTTCTGTGTTGGGATCACACCCTGCCTGTTTTCTGTGTTGGGATCACACCCTGCCTGTTCTCTGCTTTGGGATCACATCCTGCCTGTTCTCTGTGTTGGGATCACACCCTGCTTGTTCTCTGTGTTGAGTTCACACCCTGCCTGTTCTCTGTGTTGAGTTCACACCCTGCCTGTTCTCTGTGTTGGGATCACACCCTGCCTCTTCTCTGCGTTGGGATCACACCCTGCCTGTTCTCTGTGTTGGGATCACACCCTACCTGTTCTCTGCGTTGAGGTCACACCCTGCCTGTTCTCTGTGTTGAGTTCACACCCTGCCTGTTCTCTGCGTTGAGTTCACACCCTGCCTGTTCTCTGTGTTGAGTTCACACCCTGCCTGTTCTCTGCGTTGAGTTCACACCCTGCCTGTTCTCTGTGTTGAGTTCACACCCTGCCTGTTCTCTGCATTGAGACCACACCCTGCCTGTTCTCTGCGTTGAGTTCACACCCTGCCTGTTCTCTGTGTTGGGATCACACCCTGCCTGTTCTCTGCATTGAGACCACACCCTGCCTGTTCTCTGCGTTGAGTTCACACCCTGCCTGTTCTCTGTGTTGAGTTCACACCCTGCCTGTTCTCTGTGTTGAGTTCACACCCTGCCTGTTCTCTGCATTGAGACCACACCCTGCCTGTTCTCTGCGTTGAGTTCACACCCTGCCTGTTCTCTGTGTTGGGATCACACCCTGCCTCTTCTCTGCATTGGGATCACACCCTGCTTGTTCTCTGTGTTGAGTTCACACCCTGCCTGTTCTCTGCATTGAGACCACACCCTGCCTGTTCTCTGCGTTGAGTTCACACCCTGCCTGTTCTCTGTGTTGGGATCACACCCTGCCTCTTCTCTGCATTGGGATCACACCCTGCCTGTTCTCTGTGTTGGGATCACACGCTGCCTGTTCACTGCGTTGAGGTCACACCCTACCTGTTCTCTGCGTTGAGGTCACACCCTGCCTGTTCTCTGTGTTGGGATCACACCCTGCCTCTTCTCTGCGTTGGGATCACACCCTGCCTGTTCTCTGTGTTGGGATCACACGCTGCCTGTTCACTGCGTTGAGGTCACACCCTACCTGTTCTCTGCGTTGAGGTCACACCCTGCCTGTTCTCTGCATTGAGACCACACCCTGCCTGTTCTCTGCGTTGAGTTCACACCCTGCCTGTTCTCTGTGTTGGGATCACACGCTGCCTGTTCTCTGTGTTGAGTTCACACCCTGCCTGTTCTCTGCGTTGAGTTCACACCCTGCCTGTTCTCTGTGTTGAGTTCACACCCTGCCTGTTCTCTGTGTTGGGATCACACCCTGCCTCTTCTCTGCGTTGGGATCACACCCTGCCTGTTCTCTGTTTTGGGATCACACGCTGCCTGTTCACTGCGTTGAGGTCACACCCTACCTGTTCTCTGCGTTGAGGTCACACCCTGCCTGTTCTCTGCATTGAGACCACACCCTGCCTGTTCTCTGCGTTGAGTTCACACCCTGCCTGTTCTCTGTGTTGGGATCACACGCTGCCTGTTCTCTGTGTTGAGTTCACACCCTGCCTGTTCTCTGTGTTGGGATCACACGCTGCCTGTTCTCTGCGTTGAGTTCACACCCTGCCTGTTCTCTGTGTTGGGATCACACGCTGCCTGTTCTCTGCGTTGAGTTCACACCCTGCCTGTTCTCTGCGTTGAGTTCACACCCTGCCTCTTCTCTGTGTTGGGATCACACCCTGCCTGTTCTCTGTGTTCGGATCACACCCTGCCTGTTCTCTGCGTTGGGATCACACCCTGCCTGTTCTTAGCGTTGGGATCACACCCTGCCTGTTTTCTTCGTTGGGATCACACCCTGCCTGTTCTCTGTGTTGAGTTCACACCCTGCCTGTTCTCTGTGTTGAGTTCACACCCTGCCTGTTCTCTGCGTTGGGATCACACCCTGCCTGTTCTCTGTGTTGATTTCACACCCTGCCTCTTCTCTGCGTTGGGATCACACCCTGCCTGTTCTCTGCATTGAGTCCACACCCTGCCTGTTCTCTGTGTTGGGATCACACCCTGCCTGTTCTCTGTGTTGGGATCACATGCTGCCTGTTCACTGCGTTGAGGTCACACCCTGCCTTTTCTCTGCATTGAGACCACACCCTGCCTGTTCTCTGCATTGAGACCACACCCTGCCTGTTCTCTGCGTTGAGTTCACACCCTGCCTGTTCTCTGTGTTGGGATCACACGCTGCCTGTTCTCTGTGTTGGGATCACACCCTGCCTGTTCTCTGTGTTGAGTTCACACCCTGCCTGTTCTCTGCGTTGAGTTCACACCCTGCCTGTTCTCTGTGTTGGGATCACACCCTGCCTCTTCTCTGTGTTGGGATCACACCCTGCCTGTTCTCTGTGTTCGGATCACACCCTGCCTGTTCTCTGCGTTGGGATCACACCCTGCCTGTTCTTAGCGTTGGGATCACACCCTGCCTGTTTTCTGCGTTGGGATCACACCCTGCCTGTTCTCTGTGTTGGGATCACACCCTGCTTGTTCTCTGTGTTGAGTTCACACCCTGCCTGTTCTCTGTGTTGAGTTCACACCCTGCCTGTTCTCTGCGTTGGGATCACACCCTGCCTCTTCTCTGCGTTGGGATCACACCCTGCCTGTTCTCTGTGTTGAGTTCACACCCTGCCTGTTCTCTGTGTTGGGATCACACCCTGCCTGTTCTCTGTGTTGAGTTCACACCCTGCCTGTTCTCTGTGTTGAGTTCACACCCTGCCTCTTCTCTGTGTTGGGATCACACCCTGCCTGTTCTCTGTGTTCGGATCACACCCTGCCTGTTCTCTGCGTTGGGATCACACCCTGCCTGTTCTCTGCGTTGGGATCACACCCTGCCTGTTCTTAGCGTTGGGATCACACCCTGCCTGTTTTCTGCGTTGGGATCACACCCTGCCTGTTCTCTGTGTTGGGATCACACCCTGCTTGTTCTCTGTGTTGAGTTCACACCCTGCCTGTTCTCTGTGTTGAGTTCACCCCCTGCCTGTTCTCTGCGTTGAGTTCACACCCTGCCTGTTCTCTGTGTTGCGATCACACGCTGCCTGTTCTCTGTGTTGGGATCACACCCTGCCTGTTCTCTGTGTTGAGTTCACACCCTGCCTGTTCTCTGCGTTGAGTCCACACCCTTGCCTGTTCTCTGCGTTGAGTTCACACCCTGCTTGTTCTCTGTGCTGGGATCACACCCTGCCTATAATTTGTGTTGGGATCACACCCCGACTGTTCTCTGTGTTGAGTTCACACCCTGCCTGTTCTCTGTGTTGGGATCACACCCTGCCTCTTCTCTGCATTGGGATCACACCCTGCCTGTTCTTTGTGTTGAGTTCACACCCTGCCTGTTCTCTGTGTTGGGATCACACCCTGCCTGTTCTCTGCATTGGGATCACACCCTGCTCGTTCTCTGCGTTGAGTTCACACCCTGTCTGTTCTCTGCATTGGGATCACACCCTGCCTGTTATCTGTGTTGGGATCACACGCTTCCTGTTCACTGCTTTGAGTTCACACCCTGCCTGTTCTCTGCGTTGAGGTCACACCCTGCCTTTTCTCTGCATTGAGACCACACCCTGCCTGTTCTCTGCATTGAGATCACACCCTGCCTGTTCTCTGCGTTGAGTTCACACCCTGCCTGTTCTCTGTGTTGGGAGCACACGCTGCCTGTTCTCTGTGTTGGGATCACACCCTACCTGTTCTCTGTGTTGAGTTCACACCCTGCCTGTTCTCTGTGTTGGGATCACACCCTGCCTCTTCTCTGTGTTGGGATCACACCCTGCCTGTTCTCTGTGTTGGGATCACACCCTGCCTGTTCTCTGTGTTGAGTTCACACCCTGCCTCTTCTCTGTGTTGGGATCACACCCTGCCTGTTCTCTGCACTGAGTTCACACCCTGCCTGTTCTCTGTGTTGAGTTCACACACTGCCTCTTCTCTGTGTTGGGATCACACACTTCCTGTTCTCTGCGTTGAGTTCACACCCTGGCTGTTCTCTGTGTTGGGATCACACCCTGCCTGTTCTCTGTGTTAGGATCACGCCCTGCCTGTTTTCTGTGTTGGGATCACACCCTGCCTGTTCTCTGTGTTGAGTTCACACCCTGCCTCGTCTCTGTGTTCGGATCACAACCTGCCTGTTCTCTGCTTTGGGATCACACCCTGGCTGTTCTCAGCGTTGGGATCACACCCTGCCTCTTCTCTGCGTTGGGATCACACCCTGCCTGTTCTCTGTGTTGGGATCACACGCTGCCTGTTCACTGCGTTGAGGTCACACCCTGCCTCTTCTCTGTGTTGGGATCACACCCTGCCTGTTCTCTGTGTTGGGATCACACCCTGCCTGTTCTCTGTGTTGGGATCACACCCTGCCTGTTCTCTGTGTTGGGATCACACGCTGCCTGTTCACTGCGTTGGGATCACACGCTGCCTGTTCACTGCGTTGAGGTCACACCTTGCCTGTTCTCTGTGTTGGGATCACACCCTGCCTGTTCTCTGCATTGAGACCACACCCTGCCTGTTCTCTGCGTTGAGTTCACACCCTGCCTGTGCTCTGTGTTGGGATCACACGCTGCCTGTTCTCTGTGTTGGGATCACACGCTGCCTGTTCTCTGCGTTGAGTCCACACCCTTGCCTGTTCTCTGCGTTGAGTTCACACCCTGCTTGTTCTCTGTGTTGGGATCACACCCTGCCTATTCTTTGTGTTGGGATCACACCCCGACTGTTCTCTGTGTTGAGTTCACACCCTGCCTGTTCTCTGTGTTGGGATCACACCCTGCCTGTTCTCTGCGTTGAGTTCACACCCTGCCTGTTCTCTGTGTTGGGATCACACCCTGCCTGTTCTCTGTGTTGGGATCACACCCTGCCTGTTGTCTGTGTTGAGTTCACACCCTGCCTCTTCTCTGTGTTGGGATCACACCCTGCCTGTTCTCTGCGTTTGTGATCACACCCTGCCTGTTCTCTGTGTTGGGATCACACCCTGCCTGTTCTCTGCGTTGGGATCACACCCTGCCTGTTCTCTGTGTTGGGATCACATCCTGCCTGTACTCTGTGTTGAGTTCACACCCTGCCTGTTCTGTGTGTTGAGTTCACACCCTGCCTGTTCTCTGTGTTGGGATCACACCCTGCCTCTTCTCTGCGTTGGGATCACACCCTGCCTGTTCTTTGTGTTGAGTTCACACCCTGCCTGTTCTCTGTGTTGGGATCACACCCTGCCTGTTCTCTGCATTGGGATCACACCCTGTCTGTTCTCTGCGTTGGGATCACACCCTGCCTCTTCTTTGTGTTGGGATCACACCCTGCCTGTTCTCTGTGTTGGGATCACACCCTGCCTGTTCTCTGTGTTGGGATCACACCCTGCCTCTTCTCTGCGTTGGGATCACACTCTGCCTGTTCTCTGCACTGAGTTCACACCCTGCCTGTTCTCTGTGTTGGGATCACACCCTGCCTGTTCTCTGTGTTGTGTTCACACCCTGCCCCTTCTCTATGTTGAGTTCACACCCTGCCTCTCCTCTGTGTTGGGATCACACCCTGCCTCTTCTCTGTGTTGGGATCACACCCTGCCTGTTCTCTGCGTTGGGATCACACCCTGCCTGTTCTATGCGTTGAGTTCACACCCTGGCTGGTCTCTGTGTTGGGATCACACCCTGCCTGTTCTCTGTGTTGGGAACACACCCTGCCTGTTCTCTGCGTTGGGATCACACCCTTCCTGTTCTCTGCACTGAGATGACACCCTGCCTGTTCTCTGTGTGGAGTTCACACCCTGCCTCTTCTCTGTGTTGGGATCACACCCTGCCTGTTCTCAGCGTTGAGTTCACACCCTGGCTGTTCTCTGTGTTGGGATCACACCCTGCCTGTTCTCTGCGTTGGGATCACACCCTGCCTGTTCTATGCGTTGAGTTCACACCCTGGCTGGTCTCTGTGTTGGGATCACACCCTGGCTGTTCTCTGCGTTGGGATCACACCCTGCCTGTTCTCTGTGTTGGGATCACACCCTGCCTCTTCTCTGTGTTGGGATCACACCCTGCCTGTTCTCTGTGCTGAGTTCACACCCTGCCTGTTCTCTGCGTTGTGATCACACCCTGCCTGTTCTCTGTGTTGGGATCACACCCTGCCTGTTCTCTGTGTTGGGGTCACACGCTGCCTGCTCTCTGTGTTGGTATCACACGCTGCCTGTTCACTGCGTTGAGGTCACACCCTGCCTGTTTTCTGCGTTGAGTTCACACCCTGCCTGTTCTCTGCGTTGAGTTCACACCCTGCCTGTTCTCTGTGTTGGGATCACATGCTGCCTGTTCTCTGTGTTGGGATCACACCCTGCCTGTTCTCTGTGTTGAGTTCACACCCTGCCTGTTCTCTGTGTTGGGATCACACCCTGCCTCTTCTCTGTGTTGGGATCACACCCTGCCTGTTCTCTGTGTTGAGATCACACCCTGCCTCTTCTCTGTGTTGGGATCACACCCTGCCTGTTCTCTGTGTTGAGTTCACACCCTGCCTGTTCTCATTGTTGGGATCACACCCAGCCTGTTCTCTGTGTTGAGATCACACCCTGCCTGTTCTCTGTGTTGGGATCCCACCCTGCCTGTTCTCTGTGTTGAGTTCACACCCTGCCTGTTCTCTGTGTTGGGATCACACCCTGCCTCTTCTCTGCACTGAGTTCACACCCTGCCTGTTCTCTGTTTGTGATCACACCCTGCCTGTTCTCTGCGTTGGGATCACACCCTGCCTGTTCTCTGCACTGAGTTCACACCCTGCCTGTTCTCTGTGTTGAGTTCACACCCTGCCTCTTCTCTGTGTTGGGATCACACCCTGCCTGTTCTCTGCGTTGAGTTCACACCCTGGCTGATCTTCATCCCGGATGCTTCACACTCAGCTGCAAACCACCCCAGTGCACGCTGAAGGTCCTGATTTGACGAAGCCCACAGAACCACATCGTCCGCAAACAGCAGAGACGAGATTCTGTGGTTCCCAAACCAGACCCCCTCTACACCCTGCTGCGCCTAGAAATTCTGTCCATAGAAATAATGAACAGAGTGCAGCCCTGGCGGAGGCCAACGTGCACTGGAAACAGGTTTGACCGGCAATGTGAACCAAGCTCCTGCTGCGGTCGTACAGGGAATGGATAGCCCTTAGCAAAGGACCCTGGACCCCCTACTCCCGGAGCACTCCCCACAGGGTGCCCCAAGGGACACGGTCGAATGCCTTCTCCAGATCCACAAAACACATGTGGACTGGTTTGGCGAACTCCCATGAACCCTCGAGCACCCGATGGAGCATGTAGAGCTGGTCTGAGGTTCGACCATCGTTCGAATTCTCCTCTCCAGTACTCTGGAATAGACCTTACCGGGGAGGCTGAGGAGTGTGATCCCGCTATAGTTGGAACACACCCTCCGGTCCCCCTTCTTAAACAGAGGGACCACCACCCCGGTCTGCCAATCCAGAGGCACTGTCCCCGATTGGCACGCGATGTTGCAGAGGCATGTCAGCCAAGACAGTCCCACAACATCCAGAGACTTAAGGTACTCAGGACAGATTTCATCCACCCCAGGAGCCTTGCCACCGAGGAGCTTTCTAACCACCTCGGTGACTTCGGCCCGGGTAATGGATGAGTCCGCCTCTGAGTTCCCAGTCTCTGCTTCCTCTTCGGAAGACGTGACGATGGGATTGACGATCATGTAAAGTCTTATATTGTTTTTTAAACTTTGATGTCTCCCATCAAGAGTTTTTGTAAAAATAAGAAATGTAAATAAAGATTGAAAAAAAGCTTCTGTTTACATTTTGCTTCTGGAAACACAAGTCCGACGTGTGGTTTTTGAACGTACAATGTGAGCAGTCAGATGGCATCAGAGTATCGGGCTGTATAGTGCGAGAACATAAATCGTGTGCTCTGAACTTTTCCACCATGCAGTTTTGTCGTACAGTTTGAGCTGGAGCTGAGTACAATGATTGAAAATATCGTAAAGTGTCTGCCCAGCTTTAGGGCGAATACTGCCATGAACCCTACTGGCCAGTAGATGCCAGTAGAGACCGTGAAAAGTTGCCAAAATAAAATTCCAGATAATCCATGTCTGCTACGTTTAAGATGCATGGAATTTAATAAATGCAAACTGAATTTCAGACATCTTATATATATTACTCTGGAACAGAGACGACAGACAGTGTTTGACAGACGTGGCATCCCCAGGGTACAGTCTGTAGTACGCCTCCAGCTCTAAATAGCAAACAGGACTCTACAAAGAGGACTCTAAATAGCAAACAGGAATCGATTGCAATGATTCCAATTGAAAATAATGGAGGAGCAACCTGTGCTTCTTCTGCCATTTTTACATAAAACAAACACAAGAACAATGTCTATAAACCCAGAGAATATATTCACAAGTTTTAGGCACAATATACAAAGAGTTTAATGCTGTTGTCTGTGTGGAGCCTGATCAGAGCATCTCAAATGCATTTCTTTTGTCGTGAATGTACTGGCATTACCCATAATGCACTGCTGCTGGGCACAGCATGTCCACACAAAAACCTTCAAAATTAGTGCACTTTATAAAACTTCAGACATGACGTTAATTTAAATAACTTGTGCGAAATTAGTTTGGTTAAAATTTTAACCATAAGTTAAAACTGTAGGTGTTGTGTGGGCCGCCAAAGAGGAGGTACTGCTGGCCCACCACCAGATGGCGCTCTGCCACAATGGCACTTTGTGGCCCTCAGGGGGCGCATGGACCTGGTGGTACCGCCAGGTGTGCCCCGTTAGGCCGTCCGCAGCTGTCTCACTTCATCCATCACTCATCCATAAAAGCCTGGAAGAGACACCATAACTCTGCCGAGTTATCAGCTTACCACGCAGGTAAACCGACTCAGCTGTTTTGTGCCATATGCACATGTTTTTGCTTCTGAACTCTTTCCAGTCGTAACCTTTTCTATACTTGCAGCTTGGAGCTGGTTTTGTGGAAGTTTGGGAGGAGCTAGTGTGTCCACTCCTTACTTTCATTTTTCTAAGTATTACATTAGGCACTGCACGTACTCAGTTTTTCCTGCTCTCTGGGAGTGGAGGTTTTTCCCTCAGGAAGGAACTGTGTTTTTGCTGACTGTTTGCTGGGTGTACACACACCCACCTGAACCTGTTTTTGCTCCTGCCAGCAGTACTGGTCTGACAGCCTCGAGCGGTGGCCACCTGGGGGTACCAGGACTTGGCGGCTCTGGTGTGTTGCAGGTCTCCTACTGGCGGTGGAACTTCGTGGGTCCCGGCTCTTCTCTGGATAGACGTCTCCTACCCTCGGGCCTGCCCACGTGTCACCAGCAGTATTGATTGGACTCATTATATTTGGCTTTGTTTGTACCTTTGCACAATAAATTGTGATTTATTCATATTCTATTGGCTGTTCATTTACGCCCCCTACCGCGGGTCCATATATTCACTTTCCCAACAGTATGCCTCTGGATAACTTGGGTGATATTGCCAGCGTATCAGTTTGGGGTCAAAAGAAATTTGCTTTTTTTCTATGACCAGTTCTCCTTTGCCTGCAGAGGAGAGAGCAGTTTCTTCTAGAATCAGCTCTTCTTTGTTTGCAGAGGATAGAACTACACATCTACTACAAAATATTTAACATGTAGGTACTCAAGTGATTTTAGATTTCATATGTTTGTAACTATTCAGCTTTGTTTACCACATCTACAAAAATACATTAGCTAATCCAATAATGAAAACATTATCTTCGATAATTAGCAGTTAGCGGATTAGCGGAACTGTGTCCACCATTGAATTTAGTCCTTTTGCGAGCACATCCTTTTCTGTCTTTGTAAGAACCCTGTCAGAGAGATTGTTTACCCAATTTTCCCCATTCTCACTAAATTGTCTGGGTGTATCTTTATAAATACCCCCACTGCTCGTGAAAGTAAGCCTTTTCTGCACTAAAAGGTTGTGAAACTTCCTGATTTGCTGCTCCTTACTTTTTAAATGCTCAGACATTTGAATTTTAACTATGAACTTTGTGATCTTATTTTGGGCCTCTTCCCACACTAAAGTTTCTAACCTTTTGTGAAGACTATCAAAATCATTTTGGAGATCTAAAATGAAGCCTTATAATTCGAAGACCCAAAATCCTCCCAAGGTAACTGTGCTGGATCTTTTTTGCTGTGTGACCTGCTTCTAGTGCCTTTTGCCTACATCTCAGGTTAAATCTTAAGTGGTTTCTAAAGTTAGCTATTTTTTAGCAGTATTTTCCAGCTTACGTACCAGTGCCAGTGCCTCATACCCACAGTTGGTTGCAATGTTTCTGTGAAGTCTCTCAGTTGTCCAGGTGGTTCCATAGTAACTCCAGCAAAAGATGGAGTTTTAAACCTAACCAGAACCCTCCTACCAAGAGGCAGACTGCTTCTGTTATTCTTCTCTACAAGCTTCTCTACCGCTAATCCACTGACTGACAAGTTAACTTTTACAGTGATAAACCGATAAACTGGTAAAAAAAATTAAGCAGAACCGATAATTGCTAATTGAGTATTGACTCCGGAACACTGTCACCGACTGACCAGCCAGTTTTGAGTTTAAGCACCGCCAATGCTTCTGAGTAGAATCAAAGGTGATCACAAACCCAGCACAAGCAATGAGTCAGAGCTCCTGTCTTTGTGCGCCCTGCTCACTGCTATAAGTCCTTTACATTCACAGCATACAGTCCACCAGACGTGGGCAAAAGGCTTAAACAGAAAAGCAGGTTTGACTTATGGTTTGATTTAAAAACCAGACTAATTCCGGATGGTTTATTAATATTAATCATTTTTACAAACTGAAAATATCACAAATATCTTTTAGTTTTAAAGTGATGCACTGATTCTGAATGTTTGAGCATTATACAATTTTTGCCAACTGCTTACACACCCAAAAAGCAAATGCTTCGACTTAAGCTTCAAATCCAAAACTTCTTGCAACAAAAGCTAAAACACAATGACAATACCTTAAACACATTTTTACACACAGTTTCCTACTTTAGACACTGAACTCAAAGATAAAACAAGGACTGCACGCAGTCATATATGGGCCCTCGTTCTGCGTAACCGCCTACTCAGGTCTGCACGTCTCCTTGTGACTGGATGTGTGTAGGTGCATACAGGGGCTGACCCTTATTACACAGTTCAAGTTTCAAGCAAATCAGACAATGCATGAATGAGTTAGAGGAAGTTGATTGTTCATCCACTAGGGGGCGCTCTGAGCACAAACAGAGGGGCCAGGTGTGTTCAGGGGCCAACTATCATCACACAGTTTCAAGTCAATCAGGCAAAGCATGAAGGAGATACCATGACTTGATGTTCCATGGCAAAGGGTCAAAATGGTGGCGCCATAGCGGCCACACCCTTAAACAGAGAAAAGCTTTTGATAACTTTTGATCAGTATCATGTCTGGATGCTGTGAAAAAAATTTGAAGTGCATTGGACAAAATCCCAAGGAGGAGTTCGTTCAAATACAACGTGTGGAAATCACGACAAAATGAGAAGAAAATTCAAAATTGCTGACTTCCTGTTTGGAGTAGACCCATGGTGCAAGAGACTTTTTTGTACGTCTATGCAAGGCAGTCATTTTAAAAAAAAAAGCCAAGTTGTAATTAGATAACTGTCTGATATAACCGGTGTCAAAATAAATAGAAGTGTACCAATTTTCATCTCCCTACTCCAAAAAACCCCTATGGGGAGGGGTTTTTGAAAGATTCAAGGGGGCGCTATTGAGGCATTTTGCCCCGCCCATGGGCGACGCCCCTATGAATTGTAAGAGGTTGTTGTGCTTGATGTGTGTATCAATTTTCATGATGATATGACAAAATTAAAGCCATCAAAAGGAAGAACATAATTTCATGGCGAATGGGCAATATTCAGCACGCCGCCACACGGACGCCGTTACTCGTAACTTCACGGCGATCGTTGCCTACGTTCAACAACTTGTTCTGCATGTTTTAGAAGTGGAAGGAAGTTGATGGTGTTAAATATGTGACATCAGTGCCTGAAGAGGATGTTCGAGCTTTCGAGGACTTTTGATCAGCATCATCTCTGGATGCTGTGAAAGAAATTTGAAGTGCATTGGACAAAATCCAAAGGATAAGTTCGTTCAAATACAACGTGTGGAAATCATGCCAAAATGAGAAGAAAATTCAAAATGGCCGACTTCCTGTTTGGAGTAGACCCATGGTACAAGAGACTTTTTTGTACGTCTATGCAAGTCACACGTGTTGTTATGTGGGCCGCTGAAGAGGAGGTACTGCTGGCCCACCACCACCAGAGGGCGCTCTGCTTGGAGTGCGGGCTCCAAGCACGAGAGGGCGCCAGACCCAGAAGAAGTGACAGCTGTCACTCATCCTCAGCTCCAGCTGTCACTCATTCCTCATCATCACCATCACCATAAAGGCCGGACTGCAACTCCACCTCCTCGCCGAGAAATCAACTACCGAAGAGGTAATTTTCTCTGCTGACTCAAATCATTGAGTGATAATCTGAACCTCTTTTGCAGCCGTTTTCCTGTTGTGTCTGCCTTATCTGTGGGATTGGCGTTTGGTGTGATCAGCGATGGCTTCGCTTCACACTCCAATCAGATAAGTGGTTAAACAGGAGCTGCACGAGTGTGTGATTGGAGGTGGAGGTGCTCCCTCCTAACTGAGTGCAGACTGTGGATTACTGAGTGTGCGGATTCACACTCATTCATCTTGTCTTTGTTTTCTGCCAGCAGTACCAGGGTCGACAGCCGAAGACAGAGGCCACCTGGGGACTCGGGACTTGGCGGTTCCGGTGTTCTTCAGGCCGTTGGTGGTGGAAGCCATGTGGGACGCGGCTCATCTCTCGTCAGGGGTCTTCTATCTTCGAGCCTGCCCACACGTCACCTGGTGTTAATTGACTTTACAGATCTTGTGTGTTTAGTTGTGTGTTGTCACAACATTAAATTGTTACTTATTGACTTATTCATTGTCCGTTCCTTTGCGCCCCCGTTGTGGGTCCGTGCTACGACACCTTCCCAACAGGATTTCTCGGCCATTCGTCATGGATCCCGAGGGGCGTCAACCCGAGCTTGAACGGCCAATGGAAGAGCCAGGAGCGCAGGCGTCAGCGGGAGGCGTGTTGAGTGAGCTGCAGCAGATCTTAACCGCCTTCACGGCTCGGCTGGATTTAGTGACCGAGCAGAATGTTCTCCTTAACCGGAGGGTGGAGGCTCTCACCACCAGGGTGGAAGCGCGTGATCAGGGCGCTGCTGAAGCCACTCCTCTTGCTGGTCCTGGGCCTGTAACAGACGTTCCACTGGTCGTTCAACGACCCCCCCCACCGTCCCCTGAAGCATACATAAGCCCTCCGGAACCGTACGGAGGCTGTGTTGAGACGTGCGCAGACTTCCTCATGCAGTGTTCGCTCGTCTTTTCACAGCGTCCTGTCATGTACGAGTCAGACACCAGCCGGGTGGCTTATGTTATTAATCTGCTTCGAGGAGAGGCACGCGCCTGGGCTACGGTGCTTTGGGAGCAGAATTCACGGCTCCTAACGTCTTATGCTGGGTTTGTACGGGAGTTCAAACACGTTTTTGACCATCCCAACAGAGGCGAGACCGCTTCGAGCGTGCTGCTGTCAATGAGACAGGGGCATCGCAGCGCAGCCGAGTATGCAGTCGACTTCCGCATCACGGCAGCGAGGTCCGGCTGGAATAACGTTGCACTCCGCGCCGCCTTCGTAAATGGACTGTCTCCGGTCCTGAAGGAGCACCTGCTGGCTAAGGAGGAACCGCGGGATTTTGACGGGCTTGTCGATTTGGTTATACGCTTAGACAACCGTTTGAATGAGCATCGTCGGGAGCAGGCCGGAGGGTGTGACCGGGCACGAGCCGTCCCTCCCCCTTCCGGTTCCGAAAGGGTGACGTCGTCCCCACGCTTCACTGACAGAGAGCTCCGTGTGGTTACAGCTCCCCCTGCTGAGGAGGCTATGGACACGAGCAGGGCCAAAGTAAAGACAAACGTCAGACAAAGGAGGCTGGCCCGCGGGGAGTGTTTTGTCTGCGGCTCTTGTGAGCATATGCAGAAGGACTGCCCCAAAACGGTCAAACTACAACGCCCGTCCTTAGAAACTGGGCTAAGGGTGGGCCATAACATGCACGCGGGGAAATCCCGCAAATCTGCACGAATCCCAGTAACGATCCTTTGTGGGGATCTAACCCTTCACGCCCCAGCACTGGTAGACACGGGGTCGGAAGGGAATCTGCTGGATAGCAGATGGGCAAAGGAAGTAGGGCTCTCCCTGGTGGCTCTGCCGGCACCATTGCAGGTGCGAGCACTAGATGGCACCCTGCTTCCGTTAATCACACATCAGACACAGCCAGTGACCTTGGTTGTGTCTGGAAATCACAGGGAGGAGATAGTGTTCCATGTAACACCTTCTACCTCCCGAGTGATTTTGGGATTTCCATGGATGGTGAAACTCAATCCCCGGATAGATTGGCCGTCCGGGGTTGTGACGCAGTGGAGCGAAACCTGCCACTGGGAGTGTTTAGGATCCTCGGTTCCTCCCGGCATGATGGCTAATGAGGAGGTTAAAGTCCCCCCCAATCTATCGGCGGTGCCAAAGGAGTACCACAATCTTGCTGACGTCTTCAGCAAAGATCTGGCACTCACTCTTCCCCCGCACCGACCGTACGACTGTGCCATCGATTTGGTCCCGGGCACTGAGTACCCGTCCAGTAGGTTGTACAACCTCTCACATCCGGAACGCGAATCAATGGAGACCTACATCCGGGACTCTTTAGCTGCCGGGCTGATCCGGAACTCCACCTCCCCGATGGGTGCTGGTTTCTTTTTTGTGGGCAAAAAGGACAGCGGACTCCGTCCATGCATTGATTACAGAGGGCTGAACGAGATCACGGTTCGCAACCGATACCCGTTACCTCTGTTGGATTCAGTGTTCACGCCCCTGCATGGAGCCCAAATTTTCACAAAATTGGATCTTAGAAACGCGTACCACCTGGTTCGGATCCGGAAGGGAGACGAATGGAAGACGGCATTTAACACCCCGTACCTGGTCATGCCGTTCGGCCTCACTAACGCCCCCGCGACGTTCCAAGCTTTGGTAAATGACGTCTTGCGGGACTTCCTGCATCGGTTCGTCTTCGTATATCTGGACGATATACTCATCTTTTCCCCGGACCCTGAGACCCATGTCCAGCATGTACGTCAGGTCCTACAGCGGTTGTTGGAGAACCGGCTGTTTGTGAAGGGCGAGAAGTGCGAGTTCCACCGCACTTCTTTGTCCTTCTTGGGGTTCATCATCTCCTCCAACTCCGTCGCCCCTGATCCGGCCAAGGTTGCGGCGGTGAGAGATTGGCCCCAACCAACAAGCCGCAGGAAACTGCAGCAGTTCCTCGGCTTTGCAAATTTCTACAGGAGGTTCATTAAAGGCTACAGTCATGTAGTTAGCCCCCTGACTGCCCTGACCTCCACCAAGGTCCCCTTCACCTGGTCGGATCGGTGCGAAGCCGCGTTCAAGGAGTTGAAACGCCAGTTCTCGACTGCACCTGTTCTGGTGCAGCCTGATCCTGATCGCCAGTACATAGTGGAAGTGGACGCCTCTGACTCAGGGATAGGAGCCGTGCTGTCCCAGAGCATGGAGGCTGATAAGGTTCTCCATCCTTGTGCCTATTTTTCCCGCAGGTTGACCCCAGCTGAACGGAACTATGACGTCGGCAATCGGGAGCTCCTCGCGGTGAAGGAGGCTCTTGAAGAGTGGAGACACCTGCTGGAGGGGGCGTCATTGCCTTTCACGGTTTTCACGGACCATCGGAACCTGGAGTACATCCGGACCGCCAAGCGGCTGAACCCCAGGCAAGCCCGCTGGTCTCTGTTCTTTGGGTGCTTTGACTTCCGGATCACGTACCGCCCCAGGACCAAAAACCAAAAATCGGATGCATTGTCCCGGGTGCACGAAGAAGAAGCCAAAGCGGGGCTGTCGAACCCCACCGAGACCATCATCCCCGAGTCCACTGTCGTGGCCTCCCTCACCTGGGACGTGGAGAAGACCGTCCGGGAGGCCCTGGCAAGGAGCCCGGATCCGGGGACCGGTCCCAAGAACAGACTGTACATCCCACCAGAGGCCAGAGCTGCCGTATTGGACTTCTGTCACGGATCCAAGCTCTCCTGTCATCCCGGAGTGCATAGGACCGTGGCAGTGGTCCAGCAGCGCTTCTGGTGGGCGTCCCTGGAAACCGACGTTCGGGACTATGTCCAGGCTTGTTCCATCTGTGCCAGGGGCAAGGCAGACCATCGGAGGACCTCGGGACTCCTCCAACCACTGCCGGTGCCTCACCGCCCCTGGTCTCACATCGGCCTGGACTTCATCACGGGCCTCCCGCCGTCCCAGGGCAACACCACCATTCTCACGATAGTGGACCGGTTCTCCAAGGCGGCCCACTTTGTGGCCCTCCCGAAGCTCCCGACGGACATTGTATCAGATCGTGGTCCCCAGTTCTCTTCGCAGGTTTGGAGGAGTTTCTGTAAGGAGCTGGGGGCCACCGTGAGTCTCTCGTCCGGGTACCACCCCCAGACAAACGGCCAGGCAGAGCGGGCTAACCAGGAGTTGGAACAGGCCCTTCGCTGCATCACCTCCACGCACCCGGCGGCCTGGAGTCACCATCTGGCCTGGATCGAGTATGCCCATAACAGCCAAGTCTCGTCTGCTACCGGCCTCTCCCCTTTTGAGGCATGTTTGGGGTACCAGCCCCCATTGTTCCCGCTGGTGGAGGGAGAGGTAGGTGTGCCCTCGGTCCAGGCCCACCTCAGGAGGTGCCGCCGGGTGTGGCGGACCGCCCGCTCTGCCTTGTTAAAGGCCCGGACGAGGGCCAAGACCCATGCGGACCGCCGGCGTTCCCCGGCCCCCACATACCAGCCCGGGCAGGAGGTGTGGCTCTCGACAAAGGACATCCCTCTCTGTGTGGACTCCCCAAAATTAAAGGACAGATTCATAGGACCCTTCAGGATCCTCAAAATCATCAACCCGGCCGCAGTGAAGCTCCAACTCCCAGCTTCACTGCGGATCCACCCTGTGTTCCACGTGTCCCGCCTCAAACCACACCACACCTCGCCCCTCTGTGCTCCTGGACCTACGCCGCCTCCTGCCCGGCTCATTGACGGGGAGCCTGGTTGGACAGTCCGCAGGCTCCTGGACGTCCGTCGTAAGGGCCGGGGGTTCCAAGATCTGGTGGACTGGGAGGGGTATGGACCTGAAGAACGCTGCTGGGTGAAGAGGAGCTTCATCCTGGACCCGGCCCTCCTGGCCGATTTTTACAAGAGACACCCAGACAAGCGTGGTCGGACGCCAGGAGGCGCCCGTTGAGGGGGGGGGGGGTCCTGTTATGTGGGCCGCTGAAGAGGAGGTACTGCTGGCCCACCACCACCAGAGGGCGCCCTGCTTGGAGTGCGGGCTCCAAGCACGAGAGGGCGCCAGACCCAGAAGAAGTGACAGCTGTCACTCATCCTCAGCTCCAGCTGTCACTCATTCCTCATCATCACCATCACCATAAAGGCCGGACTGCAACTCCACCTCCTCGCCGAGAAATCAACTACCGAAGAGGTAATTTTCTCTGCTGACTCAAATCGTTGAGTGATAATCTGAACTTCTTTTGCAGCCGTTTTCCTGTTGTGTCTGCCTTATCTGTGGGATTGGCGTTTGGTGTGATCAGCGACAGCTTCGCTTCACACTCCAATCAGATAAGTGGTTAAACAGGAGCTGCACGAGTGTGTGATTGGAGGTGGAGGTGCTCCCTCCTAACTGAGTGCAGACTGTGGATTACTGAGTGTGCGGATTCACACTCATTCATCTTGTCTTTGTTTTCTGCCAGCAGTACCAGGGTCGACAGCCGAAGACAGAGGCCACCTGGGGACTCGGGACTTGGCGGCTCCGGTGTTCTTCAGGCCATTGGTGGTGGAAACCATGTGGGACGCGGCTCATCTCTCGTCGGGGGTCTTCTATCTTCGAGCCTGCCCACACATCACCTGGTGTTAATTGACTTTACAGATCTTGTGTGTTTAGTTGTGTGTTGTCACAACATTAAATTGTTACTTATTGGCTTATTCATTGTCCGTTCCTTTGCGCCCCCTGTTGTGGGTCCGTGCTACGACACCTTCCCAACACGTGTACCAATTTTCATCTCCCTACTACAAAAAAACTCTATGGGGAGGGGTTTTTGAATGTTTTAAGGGGGCGCTATGTGACATCAGTACCTGTTAAAGTAAAAATAGGACATTTCCTGTTACCACCGGGGGACGCTGTGGTGGAGGTGGGAACTTAATATATGCAGACGTTGAGAGCGGAGCCCTCATCATGTCCAGCAAGTTTGAAGGATCTGCGATGAAGTATGTGGGCGTGACAGCAGTTCGAAGTGAAACGGCGTGCTCCAAAAAGCTCGCCAAAGTTTGACGACCCCTAGCAGCCACGCCTTTTAACCTAATTGCATTGTTTTGATAACTTTTGATCACCATTGCTTCATGATGATGTGGACCAAATTGGAAGATGATTGGATGAAATCCCTAGGACGAGTTTGTTCAAATGTAAGTAGTGGAAATGGCCAAAAATGGCAAAAAATTACCTCAAAATTGAAACTTAAAATCAAATTGTCCGACTTCCTGTCGCCATTTCACCATGACGTTAAGAGACTTTTTTGTGTGTTCCAGCATATGTGTACCGAATTTCATGAGGCTATGATGAAAAAACCCCTATGCAGAGGGTTTTTTGAAAATTTCCAGGGGGCGCTATTTCGCTGCGACCATGTGCACAGTGAAATGGCCAAAATATTGAATTTTGGATCTGGCCAGACAACTTTGCAAAGTTTGGTGAGTTTTTGAGCATGGGAAGTGGCTGAAATCCAGGCTTTGATCCCTTTTTGCCCCTTTCTTTGTTGCATCTTCTGTTCCCACTTTGATTTATTAGTGGTTTATTTTCATCATGTGTTTCTTCTATGTTCTATTTTGCTTTGTCACTTTGTTTCTTTGCTACTTTTATTCTTCAGCCATGTTCCAGTTCCGTTCTAGTTTTGTTCTATTAGTCTGTGTTTTCATGGTTTATCATTTAGTTATTTTTTGCTGTTCTCATTTCTGTTATGTAGTACTGTTATGCCAGGTTTTGTTATCACTTAGTTTCTGTTTTTCTTATAGTTTTGTCTGTCTGTTCTGGCTTAGTTTTGTCAGTGTTTAATTTCCTATTGTTCTGTTTATCATCTTCTGGTTTGCTTTTAAGTCCTGTTCAAGTTTAGATTCCTGTTCATGTTTTCTTTGTATGATCTTTAGTTGTCTTGTCGGTAATCTCTTCACTCCTCACCTGTCTGTCTCATCCTGTCCTCGTCTGCTCTGTGTCTGCACTCTTCTCAGTCTCACATGTTCACACCCAGCTTCATTTTTATCACAGTCTTCTTCTGATCACGGCACTCTCTTTCTGCACCTGCACTTTCTCATCACTGTTGGCCACGCTCCATTCATATGTCGTTTTCTTGCCCATTTGTCACCGCCTTTCTGCATCTCTTTTGCCGCTTAGTTTTCACCTGTCCACGCCCTCTTCCAGGCCCTTCCTCCACCGCGTGCACCTCATTATCCTGTTACCACTTGTTCTTATTTAAACTGCTTCAGTTTACTTCCTCGCTGCTCGTTTGTTGAGTTCACTCACTTACCAGCACTCTGTCTCGTCCTATTTTGCCAAGCCGTGTTTTTGACTCTGCTCTCACTACATAAAGTTATTTCAACTTACGTAACTAGAGAAGTCTTGTGGCATTATGAAATAACTAAATTCAAATAACAAAAGAAAAAATGTAATTGTTACATCAGTTTTTCTCATTGAGACAGCACCTTTTTTCGAGTGCAGCTTCCCTCAGTGTGAGGCCGTGGTGATCACATGGTCCACCAAAGTTGCTTGAGTTTCATCTGAAACATTTGTCCTTCTTGCTCTTCCTTCTTCTTTGTCCTTGTCCAGGTATCTCTCTGTGTCTTCCTTGTCCTCTTCTTCTTTTTCTGTGTGTTACCGCCTCCACGATTGCAGTTTTGTCTAAATGTCTTACATGAGCTCTATTTGTAGTGCCAAATGTCAGACTGATTCATAGTGAGTTTTCTGTGTGAGTGTTTTCAGATGTTTGCATAAGTGTTTCCAAATTCTGTGGAGCTAAATCCAGGCCAAAAGTTTTGTAATCTGAAAATAAAAAAGATTGAAAAAATACATTTTGAAACTGAAAATTCAGTGTTTGTTCTTGAAATTTATAATCATTTAAAAAGTATTATCAAAATAAAAATAAGTGTAAGATATATATTTTTCAGTTTAAATATATTTTTGATTCAGCTCTGTAATTATTTTGATCAAATAATTTATTTTCATTCATATTTCTTTTTTTCACCTTCAGATCTTTTTTTCACTTTCAAATCTTTTTTTTTTTTTTTTTTTTTTTCAGTTTCAAACTTTTGGCCCCATTCTGGCGTGGGAGGGCGTGGCTTCGATTGAAAGGGCTGTGGAATTGTGAGTGACAAGAGCAATCAGTCCTCACATGATGTTGCTTTCAGGAAACGTGGGCAAAAACTGTAATGCTCAAACATTCAGAATCAGTGCATTACTTTAAAAC
This sequence comes from Thalassophryne amazonica, assembly GCF_902500255.1. NCBI lineage: Eukaryota > Metazoa > Chordata > Actinopteri > Batrachoidiformes > Batrachoididae > Thalassophryne > Thalassophryne amazonica. The sequence continues at coordinate 1,802,543 of NC_047108.1, forward strand.
TAAAAGATATTTGTGATATTTTCAGTTTATATAATTTTAGCAATAACAACTCATGATTTATAGTACCAAATGCTTTGCATCGATCAATAAACACTCCCACAGTGTACTCTTTTTCTTCAATTGCAGTTGTAATTGTTTCTATCAATTCAATGAGTGCTAAAGCTTGATGATCTTTGAGATCCATATTGTTTTTCGTTAACTTATGTTTCTCAAAAAAATAATTTTTGTGTAAACCATTTCTCAAGAACCTTAGAGAACTGTGAAAGCAGCGACACTGGTCTATAGTTGTTAAATTTGTGTTCATCCCCACTTTAGCCACTTTCATTTGCTCAGGAAAAATACCAGTTTGTATGGAGATATTAAAAATACAGGTCAGTGGTTTGAGAATGCAGTCAATAGTTCTTTTAACAACTTCACAGAATAAATACTCATAAACATTACTTGTATAATAGTCTACTTTGATGTGAGGACAGTAAAGCGTAATATACAAGCCCAAATGTGAAAATATTCCACACTCTAAAGATTCTTTTTTACAAAAGAAAATTCTGAAATTTAAGAACCTCAGTCATACTGATTTAGCAGCAGAATGAAGCTGCTGTGATATCAAACCATGTATAGAGAGGCCAAGGCTGCCTACAAGAAAAAGATAGAGGACCACTTCGCTTCAAATGACCCCAGAAGGACGTGGCAGGGAATAAATCATATAACCAACTACTGAAGCAGCAACCCAGGAAATGCTAGGTCTCATGCCACGCTGGCAGAGGAGCTGAACCACTTCTTTGCCCGCTTCAAAGCAGACAGACCAGCAGCAACTTCACACCCACCACCCTCCAGCACTAGCACGCTAACACTTCAGGAACACAAAGTGAGACATGTGCTGAAGGCGGTGAACCCCAGGAAGGCAGCCGGCCCTGATGGTGTACCTGGAAAGGTACTGAAAGCGTGCGCTGAACAACTGGCTGGAGTTTTCACCTGCATCTTCAACCTGTCCCTGTCACAGGCCATCATTCCACTCTGCCTCAAATCCTCCACCATCATCCCAGTCCTAAAGAAGTCACCAGTGGAGAGCATAAATGACTACAGGCCTGTTGCACTTACGCCTGTGGTCATGAAGTGCTTTGAAAGACTGGTCTCTCAGCACATCAGAGCCTGTCTGCCTCCCACTCTGGACCCCCACCAGTTTGCCTACAGGGCAAACCGCTCCACAGAGGACGTTATCACCACAGCTCTCCACACCGCGCTGAGCCACCTGGAGCACCAGGGGAGCTATGTGAGGATGCTCTTCCTGGACTTCAGTTCAGCCTTCAACCACATCATCCCGGAGATCCTGGTCCAGAAACTGACACATCTGGGCATCTCCACCCCCATCTGCCAGTGGATCAAGGACTTCTTCACAAACCGCCCACAGTCCATGAAACGTGGCCCCCATTTTTCCTCCACCATCACACTCAGCACCGGTTCCCCTCAAGGTTGTGTACTGAGCCCCCTCCTGTTCACCCTTTACACACACGACTGCTCTCCGACCCATCCCACAAACACCATCATAAAGTTTGCGGATGACACCACCGTGATTGGGCTCATCTCAGGGAGGGATGAGACCGACTACAGAGACGAGGTAAATCGACTGACAGCGTGGTGTTCATCTAACAACCTGCCGCTGAACACCACAAAAACAAAAGAAATAATCCTGGACTTCAGGAAGAACTGGGCTGACCCAGCCCCACTCTACATCCAAGGGGACTGTGTGGAAAGGGTCAGCTCCATCAGGTTCCTCTGAGTGCAGCTCTCTGACAGCCTCTCCTGAACTGCCAACGCCACAGTGGTGGTGAAGAAAGCCCAGCAGTGACTCCACTTCCTGAGGGTGCTCAGGAGGAACAATCTGGAGGAGAAGCTGCTGGTGTTGTTCTACAGAGCCACCATCGAGAGCATCCTGACGTACTGCATCACAGTGTGGTACGGGGAGTGCTCAGCTGCAGACAGGAGAGCGCTGCAGAGGGTGATCAAAACGGCCCAGGGGATCACTGGCTGCTCTCTGCCCAGACTGGAAGACATTGCCAGCTCTCGCTACCTCAGCAGAGCTGCCAGCATCAGCAAAGACACATCCCACCCCAGCAACCACCTGTTTGACCTACGACCCTCCGACAAACAGACTCAGGGACAGCTTTCTCCCCAGAGCGATCACTGCACTGAACAAAAACAAATCACTCTAATCCGCACCTTCAAGTTTCTTGTGCAATATCTGTAAACCATGTGCAATATTCCTGTGCAGTATGATTCCACAGTTGTATATAATTCTCGTTTTACATTTTACTTGGTCCACATTTCATTTTATTTCATTTTACCTTATGTCTATATTAGTTGTACATATACTCTGAATAATTTACCGTTAAATTTCACTATCTTTTATATTGGCTAAAAATTACTCGCACCACAAAAAGCACCTTTTTGGAGCTGCACTCAAATTTTGTTGTAATGCAAATTACAATGACAATAAAGGTGATTCTGATTCTGATTCTAATATTACAGTGCATCTGGAACGCATTCACAACGCTTCACATTTTCTTGTTACAGCCTTATTCCAAAATTTAGTTAATAATTTTTTTTCTCAAAATTCCAGTTAACACCCTGTAATGACAACATGAAAAACATTTTTTTTTTTTTGCAAATTTAAAAAAAAAACAAAAAAACAAAATATCACATGTATGTAACTATTTACACCCTTTGCTCAATACTTTGATGCTCCTTTGGCAGCAATTACAGTCTCAGCTCTTCTTGAATATGATGCCACAAGCTTGGCACACTGATTATTAGGCAGTTTGGTCCATTCCTCTTTGCAGCACCACTCAAGCTCCATCAGGTTGGATTGGGGACATCGGTGCACAGCCATTTTCAGATCTCTCCAGAGATGTTTAATCGGATTCAGGTCTGGACTCTGGCTGGACCACTCAAGGACATAAGCAGAGTTGTCCTGAAGTCACTCCTTTGATATCTTGGCTGTGTGTTTAGGGTCATTGTTGTACTAAAAGATGAACTGTTGCCTCAGTCTTAGGTCAAGAGCAGGAGCAGGTTTTCATTCATGATGTCTCTGTATAATGCTGCATTCATCTTTCCCTCAACACTGACTAGTCTCCCAGTTCCTGCCTCTGAAAAACATCCCCACAGCATGATGCTGCCACCACCATGCTTCCCTGGAGGGATGGTGCCTCGTTTCCTACAAACATCTGGCATTCATGCCAAAGAGTTCAATCTTTGTCTCATCTGACCAGATAATTTTGTTTCTCATGGTCTAAGAGTCGTTCAGGTGTCTTTTGGAAAACTCCATCTGCTATGTGCCTTTTACTAAGGAGTGGCTTCTGTCTGGCCACTCTACCACACAGGTCTGTTTGGTAGATGCAGAACTGGTTGTCCTTCTGGAAGGTTCTCCTCTCTCCACAGAAAAATGCTGGAGCTCTGACAGAGTGACCATCTGGTTGTTGGTCACCTCCCTGGCTAAGGCCCTTCTCCCCCAATTGCTCAGTGTGGATGGGCGCACAGCTCTAGGACGAGTCGTGGTGGATCTGAACAACCTCCATTTATGGATGATTGATGCCACTGTGCTCATTGGGACCTTCAAAGCAGCAGAAATGTTTCTGTACCCTTCGCCAGATTTTACTTCGAGAAAATCCTGTCTCGGAGATCTACAGACAATTCCATTGACTTCATGCTTGGTTTGTGCTCTGACATGCACAGTCAACTGTGGGACCTTACATGTAGACAGGTGTGTGTCTTTCCAAATCACATCCAACAAACTGAATTTGCTTCAGGTGGACTCCAATTAAGCTGTAAAAACATCTCAAGGATGATGAGTGGAAACAGGATGCACCTGAGCTCAATTTTGAGCTTCATGGCAAAAGCTGTAAATAACTCATGTACATGTGAATTCTTTATTTTTTTTTATTTTGAATAAACTTGCAAAAATCCCCCCCCCCCCCCCCCCCCAAAAAAAAAAATCATAATCATATTTCATCCATCCAAAATCCACATAACAAAATGTGGAAAATGTCTACCACTGTGAATACTTTCCAGATGCACTGTAACTGTTATACAATGTATGCAAAAGTTTGGGCACCCTTGATAATTTTCATGATTTTCCTTTATAAATCATTGGTTGTCTGGATCAGAAATTTCAGTTAAATATATAATATAGCAGGCGAACACACTGATATCTGAGAAGTGAAATGAAGTTTATAGGATTTACAGAAAGTGTGCAATAATTATTTAAACAAAATTGGGCAGGTGCGTAAATTTGTGCACCCTTGTTATTTTATTGATTTGAATACATTTAGCACCAATTATTGGAACACAAAATTGGTTTGGTAAGCTCATTGACCCTTGACCTCCTTACACAGGTGAATCCAATCATGAGAAACAGTATTTAAGGTGGCCATTTGCAAATTTTTCCCTTCTTTGCATCTCTACCCAGACAGCAAATAGATCCGGGCCGGATGTAGTCCAACATGGGGAATGGACCAACAAACCTGGGAGACAATTTATGTGGAGTCCCACGGAGAGGCAAATGAAAGTTTTACAGAGTTTGTAACTGTGTTACAAACTCTCCTGCATCAGCAGCTCAATGTGTGAATCTATGTCGGGAGAGAAGATCAAAATATCATCCAAATAAACAAATACAAATTTATTCAGGTATTGCCGCAATCCCCTTGCTTGGTTCTGATCAGATGATAGGCGTTTCAAAGGTCCAATTTTGTAAATACTTTGGCGCCCTCTAGTGACTCAAAGGCAGAGGACATCAAGGGTAAGGGGTAACGATTCTTGACTGTTATTTCATTTAAACCCCGATAATCGATACAGGGCCGAAGCGTCTTATCTTTTTTCTCCACAACTGGGTCCAGTACACAGTGAAGCAATCCAACAAGCGTAACAAAAGCAGAATCATCAGGCAGAAGGCATGGTCAAGGATACATGCAGGTAGCCGTAACACACTTGAGGCTAGCAGGTCGAGAATACAAAAACAGAGCTGGAAAGAAGGCACAGGGCGCATCAATCTGGTGAAGAACAAGGAGAACTGAGGAGCTTAAATACACTCAGGTGATGAGGTGCTGATTAGGAACAGCTGTGCATGGAACGCAGAGAGAGAGGGAAACACCCACCACCAAGAGTCAGCAGAGAAAGACAAGAGAAAAAGGGACAGACAGACCCCAACAGGAAAAAAACCCCAGCAAGAGACTCAACAAAACCAAACCAAAACCAGAAAACAAAACCCCAATCCTGACAGTTGTTTGTTTTAATTATCCTCATGTCTCTCATCTAGGCACGAGGAACCATGGTGCGCGGAGTGCACATTTGAGTCGCCACCTCCTATTAAAAGGCCATTGCTTTGTCCATGTTTTCGTTGGCCTTTAACAGCTGTGCGCATTGCTTCACAGAGGGCGCCCTCTGCCGGCGCGGTTGGTGCACTGCATGGGACTGACTACCTGTTCTGATTGATATGGTGGGGTAAGGGTTTTATTCCCTTTTGGTTGAGTTCCTTTGTTTTAATTTTATGCATGTTTTGGTTGTTCTTTTGTTGGTTTGTTGCTTATGTTGTTTTGTTTTGTTTTGCAGTGTTTATTTGTATTTAATTTGTTTTTTTTGTTTGTTTGTTTTCATTTGTGCCTATTAATCAGGATGAAAGGTAAACAACTTAAGTTGGTGCTAAGTGCAATATTGAAAACTGGTTAAAGGTGAATAACTTTGTAACTTTGTGCTAAGTGGTTAAAGCTGAACATTGTGAGTTTGTGCCAAGTGCAGCATTTAAAGGTGAACAATTAAACTGCCATATAATGCCTGATGTGTATGTGCAATATCAAGTTGTGAAAAGCAGTGTCATGAAATGTGTAATTTGTGAAATGTTTTATATTTATTTTAAATCAATTGAAAGAATAAGTCTCCCTTGTGATAAACACACCTCTCTGTTTCCCGTACCTAGCGCAGCCTATTATAACAAATTTGGCTTTGAATGGTCCCGGGGCCATATCCCCAGGTGGCGTTGTCGGTTCTTTTCTCTAAAATTGAAATTAAATTATAGTTCTTTTTTAATCAGAACAACAAACTAGCCCAACTCGACTTCGCTACGCCACACATTCATCAACTTTCCCAGTCTTTTGTTGCCCCGTCCCAATTTTTTTGAAATGTGTTGCAGGCATTCATTTCAAAATGAGCAAATATTTGCACAAAAACAACAATTCAGTTGAATATAGGTTGAAGAGGATTTTCAAATCATTCTGTTTTTATTTACATTTTACACAAAGTCCCAACTTCATTGGAATTGGGGTTGTAAAAAACATGTTCTGTAAAACAGTTCCTTTAATACTGTGATCAAAAACACTGACTGTCAATTATGGGGCTGTTCTGTAAATATTCATTGACACACTTAAGAATATTCATGTTCTGAGTTCATAAAATACTTGTTCTGTAAAGAGTTGTCTGACTTTTGTGATCAAAATCATTGATTTGAATCTCAATTATGAGGCTGTTCTGTAAATAGTTTTCAAATAAACAATAAATATAGCAACTTCTGATCAATCCATATCAATTTCAGACATAAAATAATGTCCAGATGTAAGCCCCACCCATTTGTGGTTAAACCACGCCCATTTCTGGTTTAGGACCGCCCACTCCAAGTACAGATACAGATCATTTAGACGGTTGAACAGATACAGATATAGATACAGACAGTGGTGTACTCGCTCATCCCTAACGAGAACAGTCATAGTCAACCCACAGACCTGCTCCAAAGACCTACAACATGATCTTGCTGCAGATCGACAGCGTGCTGGGTAATCGGGAGAGTCGGGAGTTTTCCCAATGGGCTGGTCCAACCTGGGGCCGTTATATGACCACCACTAACTGTTAGGCTACACAGCAAGACACTTGGGCTGCTGTATCTTAAAGAGAAGACATTAAGTGTTATAAATGTTTTACAATCACGAAAATTCACAAGAAAATAACTTAAGACTGCTTCTTTTGCAACGCTGTTATCTTTTCCAAAGCCTAAGGTGGGGACATATCATTACATGTTTAACACCCCTATGCATTCATTACAGTTAGTTCAGTCCAGTCAAGCCCTGTGCGCCCAGATGGGACTTGCGCTACTAGCAAGTATAGGAGGAGTGACCCATGAGTGAAAAAATGGACAGGAAAAAAGCCAAGTGGAGCTGAAAAAGCTCGATTAAGAAAAAGAAAAGCTTTGGAGGAAGATGCTGCCAAGTGTTCAAAGCTCACAGATATTTTTTTCAAGAAGAGGGAAATGATAAATAGGGCCAGGCATAACAGGCTAATTAATATATGCTAAGATGCTGTGCATAGACCACGTGCTATTTAAGTAATTCACATATTGGAGATTGATAAACTGTATATTGTTTTATTGGTGATAAAAAAAAAATAATAATAATGCAACAATGCATATTTGGGATGCTAAAGTAGACTACTAATCCTTTTAATTGCATTTTTGGTTAAAACACACACACACACACACACACACACAAACATTTAATTAAAATATCCAATTGTGTATAAAATGCATTTAAATTATATTTAAGTAATTAACAATGTTCTAATACATCATTTTGAAACTAAAGTTATCAACCTACTAACCCACTGATTGCATACTTTTTGTAGAACTTGAGCAGCAGCAAAGTCCAATTGAAAGCAGACCTACAGATGAAGCTGAAGTTACAGAAGGGACAAGCACGTCTGAGCATGTTAGGTCAAACTCTATACACAAAGTGTGTATATTATACTATATTATGTTATTAATAAATACTGCTCTCTGCCTGCATATTTCACAGGTGAGCCAGATGTTGAGAGAAGGGACAGTGAACAGGAGACAGAGGCCAAAGAGACCACAGAAGCTCATCAGGGACAGGAAGAGTCAAATGTAGACGAGATGGAAGCTTTTGATTATTTTGTTCACCCTCAATCCAAGGATTTTGTCATGTTTTTGTCACTATCTCGTTACTACTGCTGTCTGACAAGTAGCGGTACTTCTGATGGTTCGGTGTACATTTATGGAGTCATTGGAATTGGTACTACCTCTGTTGTGTCCACCTTGTGGTCCAAAACATGGACATTTTCATCAGTCGCTGGAGCTACGTGCATGAGTGCAACGCCAGCTACATGCCTGCTGATGCCAGGATGTCAGCCGTATCAACTTTTGTAGTACCACCTCTTCCAGCTACTTACAGTATGGGACCTCACTGCTTAGGTGGTGTACTGGTGAGTTAACAATACCGTTCTTGTTTTAACTAACTAACTTTTACTTTCTTTTATAAGCCACCCAATTTTCACAGTCAGTCAGCATATAAATGCTGGATTTAAATGCCACAGCAGAACTCTTATTATCCCTGTGCTCTGGCGGTTTGTGGGCCAGTTGGATATGAAACTCCCGGGCTGAAAAATGTTCCCAGCACACCCCTGCTGCAGATAGTGTCTCTGTGCATCGTTCAACTATACAGCGCACTTTGCACAGAGATGCTGTATGATGCTGTAATGCAGAGGAAGCCTTTTCTGCGTACACGTCACAAACAGAGTTGCTTGAGGTATGCTAATGCATATTTGGACAAGCCAGTTTAATTTTGGAATAAGGTGCTGTGGACTGATGAAACTAAAATTGAGTTATTTGGACATAACAAGGGGCGGTATGCATGGCTGAAAAAGATCAGAGCATTCCAAGAAAAACACTTGCTACCAACACTAAAATTTGGAGGTGGTTCCATCATGCTGTGTGGCCAGTGCAGGTACTGGGAATGTTGTTAAAGTTGAGGGTCACATGGATTCCAGTCAGTATCAGCAGATTCTTTAGAACAATGTTCATGAATCAGTGACAAAGTTGAAGTTGTGCCAGGGCTGGATTGGCCCTAAACACTGCTCAAAATTTACTAAGGCATTCATGCAGAGGAACAAGTACAACATTCTGGAATGGCCATCTCAGTCCCAAGAACTGAATATTATTGGAAATCTGTGGTGTGATTTTAAGTGGGCTGTCCATGCTCAGAAACCGACAAACCTGAGATGTTTGGTAAAGAAAAATGGTCCAAAATACCTTCAACCAGAATCCAGACTCTCATTGGAAGCTATAGGAAGTGTTTAGAGGCTGTTATTTCTACAAAAGGAGGATCTACTAAATACTGATGTATTTTTTCTGTTGGGGTGCCCAAATTTATGCACCTGCTTAATTTTGTTTAAAGAATTATTGCACACTTTCTGTAAATCATATAAACTTCATGTTGTGTGGGCCGCTGAAGAGGAGGTACTGCTGGCCCACCACCAGATGGCACCCTGCCATGTTGGCAGAGTTTTGACCCTCCAGAGGGGACACTGGTTGTTTTTGGTACCACCAGGTGTGCACCATTAGACTGTCATCAGCTGTCTGTCATCATCCATCACTACATCCATAAAAGCCTGGGAGAGACACCATAACTCTGCCAAGTTATCAGCTTACCACACAGGTAAACTTTCTCAGCCGTTTTGTGCCGTATGCACATTCATTGTTTTCTGAAGTCTTGCAGTTGTGATTTATAATTGCAGCTTGTAGCCGAGTTTGTGGAAGTTGGAGGAGTTGGCGTCTCCACTCCTAACTTCTTACTTACTAAGTATAACATTTGACACTGCACGTCCTCCAGTTTTTCCTCTGCACTCTGGGAGTATCTGGATTTATTCTTCCAAGAGGATAACTGTGAGTTGCTGACTGTTTGCTGGGTGAACACTCACCCACCCTAACCTGTTTTTGCTCCTGCCAGCAGTACCGGTCCGACAGCCTTGAGCGGTGGCCACCTGGGGGTACCAGGACTTGGCGGCTCTGGTGTGTTGCAGGCCTCCGGCTGGCGGTGGAACTTCGTGGGTCCCGGCTCTTCTCTGGATAGGCGTCTCCTACCCTCGGGCCTGCCCACGTGTCACCATTTATTATTAATTGGACTCTGCATATTTTGGACTCTGTTTGCACCTTTTTGCATAATAAATTGTTATTTATTGGTATTCCTATTGACCGCTCATTTACGCCCCGTAACGTGGGTCCATGCATTCACTTTCCCAACGCTTCATTTCATTTCTCAAATATCACTGTGTTTGTCTGCTGTATGACATATTTAACTGAAATTGCTGATAGAAATAACCAATGATTTGTAAAGGAAAATCATGGAAATCATCAGGGGTGCCCAAACCTTTACATACAACTGTAAAGGGAATGGTGGACACAAAACAACCAAGGAAGCACATGAAAAGTTCAGGGCTTTTACTGTCACCAAAGAGGAAAAAATAAAACTGAAAAGTCCAACAGCAGTTTGATTTTGTTGTTAAATGGGAAGTTCTCACTTTTTTTTTCCTTCATACTCTCTCACAGAGAAATACTTACATTTTGAGGAGCGTTTATTACACCAGTGTTGTACCCAAACTGGAGAGAGCCAATCACAGCTGTGCACACCGCCAGCATTAGATGACCTGTCACCTGTTGCAAAAACACATGGGTGAAAGTCAACAACAAAGATAACCTGCACAGGAACTTATGAAAACCATATTTTTCTTTTTTTAATTTTATTTTTATTAAGAAAGGACAGATATAAAAGTACAAAGCATATACACAGATGCATTCCCTTTCTCTCTTTTTTTTTAAAGAAAAGACTGAAGAGTGTGCTCAGTATCCCTCCAAGTGAATCCGGGTCTCTTTGGAGGAAAGCAGCAGGACCTGATGGGATCCCCCCCGAGGCTGCTGAGGACCTGTGCAGATGAGCTCTGTGAGGTCCTCAGCCACATCTTCAACAAGAGCCTCAGCCTGGGGGTGGTCCCCACCCTGTGGAAGACCTCCTGTGTGGTCCCGGTTCCCAAAACACCGCACGCCAAGGAACCAGCCCACTACATACCAGTTGCCCTGACCTCCCACCTCATGAAGACCATGGAACGGCTCGTCCTGTCTCACCTCCACACCGTGGTAAGCGACACCCGGGACCCACTGCAGTTCGCCTACAGGCCCAACATTGGGGTAGATGACGCTGTCATCAACCTGCTGCAGCGAGCGCTCACCCACCTGGAGACCAGCGGGAGCGCTGTGAGAGTCATGTTCTTTGATTTCTCCAGTGCTTTTAACACCTTCAGTCCAGTGCTGCTGCTGGGGAAGCTGGAGGACGCAGGAGTGGATGGACATCTTGCTGCCTAGACCATCGACTACCTCACTGATCGCCCGCAGTACGTGTGGCTGCGCGGCCGTCAGTCTGAGGTGGTAAGGTGCAGCACCGGGGCCCCCTAGGGCAATGTCTTCTCGCCTTTCCTCTTCACCCTCTACACCTTGGACTTCACCTACAACACAGACAGCTGCCACCTCCAGAAGTTCTCTGATGACTCCGCCATTCTGGGTCGTGTGTCTCAGGGGAACGAGCTGGAGTACCGGTCGGTCATCACAGACTTTGTGGACTGGTATGAGCACAACCACTTGTGTCTCAACACCAGTAAGACGAAGGAGATGGTGATCGACTTCAGGAGGAAACCACTACCTCATCCACCGGTGAACATCCAGGGGGAAGACAGTTGAAACTGTGTTGAAACTGTGAAATTTGAAACTGTGGACAGTTTCAAATACCTGGGTGTTCACCTCAACAGCAAACTGGGCTGGACTCACAACACCGACGCCCTGTACAAAAAAGGTCAGAGTCGCCTCCACCTCCTGAGGAGACTGAGATCCTTTGGAGTGAGCAGGCCTCTGCTTAAGACCTTCTATGGCTCTGTTGTGGCCTCTGCTCTCCTCTATGCTGTCGTCTGTTGGGCCCCGGGCAGCACAGAGCGGGAGAGAAAGACACTGAACAAACTGGTCAGGAAGTCCAGCTCTGTCCTGGGCTGTCCTCTGGACTCTCTGGAGGAGGTGGCTGAGAGGAGGGTGTTAGCTAAGTTCAAATCCATCATGGACAGCTCCTCTCACCCTCTGCACCGGACTGTAGTGGAGCTGAGCAGCTCGTTCAGTGACAGGCTGAGGCACCTTCAGTGCAAGAAGGAACGATACTGCAGGTCGTTCCTCCCTGCTGCTGTCAGACTGTACAATAACACTGTGAAATAACCACATGCAATAATATGTCCACAAATCACATGCAATATTAATATGTCCACATATCATGTGTAATAACAACTCGTTTACAAATCCCTGTACTAATGTCACCCCACCACACCTAAACTCCATCTCACATATTGTAAATAAGATGCTCCTATCCCTTTCAATCCCGACCGGGACGACGGTGGGGATCGAACCCACGCAGCTCGCACAAAAGACCATTCCTCTACCAGGTCAGCCAAAGGGGAACTCCCCCTTAGCCAAGCTAGCAGGAACATCTTTTCAATTGGGACCCGGGACTTTCATCCCGCTACACATCTCCCCACCATTTTTGACTTCGTCCCGAAGTCACAGGTGCATGTTAGCATACTCTGTAACCACATCGTGTTCGTGACGCCAGAGTGAAGCAGCAGGACCTTCGTGGCTGGGACGACGGTGGGGATCGAACCCACGCGGCTCCCACAAAAGACCGTTCCTCTACCAGGTCAGGCAAAGGGGAACTCCCCCTTAGCAAAGCTAGCGGGAACGTCTTTTTAATTGGGACTCGGGACTTTCAACCCGCTACATATATATACATGTATATGTACATATATATATATACAGTGAGGAAAATAAGTATTTGAACACCCTGCGGTTTTGCAAGTTCTCCCACTTAGAAATCATGGAGGGGTCTGAAATTTTCATCTTAGGTGCATGTCCACTGTGAAAGACATAATCTAAAAAAAAAAAAAAATCCAGAAATCACAATGTATGATTTCTTAATTTATTTGTACGTTACTGCTGCAAATAAGTATTTGAACACCTGTGAAAATCAATGTTAATATTTGGTACAGTAGCCTTTGTTTGCAAATACAGAGGTCAAACATTTTTTGTTTTTTTGTTGTTTTTTTCCCCCACACACTGCAGCAGGGATTTTGGTCCACTCCTCCATACAGATCTTCTCCAAATCTTTCAGATTTGGAGTTTCAGATCCCTCCAAAAATTTTCTATTGAGTTCAGGTCTGGAGACTGGCCAGGCCACTCCAGGACCTTGAAATGCTTCTTACGGAGCCCCTCCTTAGTTGCCCTGGCTGTGTGTTTGGGGTCATTGTCATGCTGAAGACCCAGCAATGACCCATCTTCAATGCTCTTACTGAGGGAAGGAGGTTGTTTGCCAAGATCTCGCAATACATGACCCCATCCATCCTCCCTTCAATACGGTGCAGTCGTCCTGTCCCCTTTGCAGAAGAGCACCCCCAGAGTATGATGTTTCCACCCCCATGCTTCACGGTTGGGATGGTTTTCTTGGGGTTGTTCTCATCCTCTAAACATGGTAAGTGGAGTTGACTCCAAAAAGCTCTATTCTGGTCTCATCTGACCACATGACCTTCTCCCATGCCTCCTCTGGATCATCCAGATGGTCACTGGTGAACTTCAAATGGGCCTGGACATGTGCTGGCTTGAGCAGGGGGACCTTGCTGCCCTGCAGGATTTTAAACCATGACAGCATCATGTGTTACTAATGTAATCTTTGTGACTGTGGTCCCAGCTCTCTTCAGGTCATTGACCAGGTCCTCCTGTGTAGTTCTGAGCTTTCTCAGAATCATCCTTACCCCACAAAGTGAGATCTTGCATGGAATCCCAGACCGAGGGAAACTCACAGTCATCTTGTGTTTCTTCCACTTTCTAATAAATAATCATAACAGTTGTCTTCTACCAAGATGCTTGCCTGTTGTCCTGTAGTCCATCCCAGCCTTGTGCAGGTCTACAGTTTTGTCCCTGGTGTCACAGCTCTTTGGTCTTGGCTATGGTGGACAGGTTGGAGTGTGATTGATTGAGTGTGTGAACAGGTGTCTTTTATACAGGTAACAAGTTCAAACAGGTGCAATTAATACAGGTGAAGAGTGCAGAATAAGAGGGCTTCTTAAAGAAAAATTAAGAGGTCTGTGAGAGACAGAATTCTTGCTGGTTGTTAGGTGATCAAATACTTATTTGCAGCAGTAACATACAAATAAATTAAAATAATCATACATTGTGATTTCCGGATTTTTTTTTTTTTAGATTATGTCTCTCACAGTGGACATGCACCTAAGATGAAAATTTCAGACCCCTCCATAATTTCTAAGTGGGAGAACTCAAATACTTATTTTCCTCACTGTACATACGCATGTATGTGAGTGCGTGTGTGTGTGTGTGTGTGTGTATATATATATATATATATATATATATATATATATATACATACATACATATTCTATTTCTACCTCATTTTCTTATGTCTTGTACTGTTACAAGTATTATTATTATTATTGCTTATCGATGAACAGCGTGTGCATTTGAGAGAGGGAGAGAAGGGACATTTGAGAATGTCCCTTCTCTCCAGTATTCCAGGCCAATGGCTCACACATTCAAAAACAGAAATCTGTTTTCAAAAAGGGAGAAATCCAAAAAGAGAAAACACATTCCACATGGTAAATCATAGACAATCTTGTTCTGAAGCACACAACTCGACCTGCCTTTACACAATTCCACAACTTAAATCATCTATGTACAAGAACAACAAAAGGCAGTGCTCCGCCAGGCGCTGCCAAAAAAAAAAGAAGAAGAAGAATACATTACAGTAAAAAGAATAAAATAACTGTAATCATACACTGATGTTGTCCATTGGAATTTCCATATCACATTCCAAGTTGCTTCACTTAGGTTAATACCTGCTTCCCTTTCCCATTTTTCTTTCACATAAAAGGTGTTGTTGCTATCCAGAGATAGAGCAGTGTATAGACTGGAGATGGATTTGGAAGGAGTCACTGAGAAAGCAGATTTAATAGTGAGGAAAAACTTTGATTCTACCTCAGAGAAATCTGCTAATTTACATTCATGTTTAATATAAGATCTTACTTGAAAATATCTGTGTAGGTCACTCCATTTGAAACCATGCTTTTCCTGTAGAAATTCAAAACAATGTATAGAACCCTTTTGTGTAAGTGAGAGATAAGTTGTTAGACCTGTATTAGACCACAGTTTAAAACAGGAATCGCCTCTGTTTGGAATAAAATCTAAGTCATAAGCCACCCATCTAAACAGTCTCATCATTTTATGGATTCCACAGATGTTAATCACCTTCATCCAAACCTGAAGAGTGTGAGTTAAGCAGGGGTTCCCCACCTTCTCAAGGCGACACATCAGACCCCCATCAGCTAAAACAGCATGGAGAGGGAATTGTGTAGAATTGTGTATCTCCTTCCACCTTGCCTGGTAAGATTCATTACACCAATAATGAAGTGAGGCTACTTGAGAAGCAAAATAATAATATTTCATGCAAGGGAGACCACCCCCCGCCCCCTTAGCCAATTGAAGAGTCAGATACCTCAGGCTCCTCTCCTGTGGAACCAGCTCCCAATTCAGATCAGGGAGACAGACACCCTCTCTACTTTTAAGATTAGGCTTAAAACTTTCCTTTTTGCTAAAGCTTATAGTTAGGGCTGGATCAGGTGACCCTGAACCATCCCTTAGTTATGCTGCTATAGACGTAGACTGCTGGGGGGTTCCCATGATGCACTGAGTGTTTCTTTCTCTTTTTGCTCTGTATGCACCACTCTGCATTTAATCATTAGTGATCGATCTCTGCTCCCCTCCACAGCATGTCTTTTTCCTGGTTCTCTCCCTCAGCCCCAACCAGTACCAGCAGAAGACTGCCCCTCCCTGAGCCTGGTTCTGCTGGAGGTTTCTTCCTGTTAAAAGGGAGTTTTTCCTTCCCACTGTAGCCAAGTGCTTGCTCACAGGGGGTCATTTATGACCGTTGGGGTTTTACATAATTATTGTATGGCTTTTGCCTTACAATATAAAGCGCCTTGGGGCAACTGTTTGTTGTGATTTGGCGCTATATAAAAAAATTGATTGATTGATTGATACCTAATTCTTGGGTTTTTGCCCTGCCATATAAATCTAGAGAACCATTTGTCCCACTCATCAAATTGAGTGTCAGGGACCTCAGTTGGTAGATTCCCGAACAAGTAGAGCAGACGCGGGAGGATATTCATTTTAACTGCGCTCATTCTTGAGCTTGAGCTTAAGAAGGTCACCAGAGCCCATCGGTATAGATCTTCTTTTATCCTTTGAGATAGTGGAACATAGTTCACAGACCCGTAAGGTCTCTAGTTAAATTTATCCCCAAGTATTTAATTTCATCATTCTCCCAGTTTAAATTAAATGTATTCTTCAAAATTGCAGAGGGATTATAGTTAACAGTCATCACTTATGTTTTTGAAATATTAACTTTATATCCAGATCATTTGCCAAATTTTGACAATATAGTCATAAGTTCAGGAAGAGACCTCTCAGGTGGCGCTTTTCTACTTCACAAAAGTAGCACTACTCGGCACTACTCAGCTTGACTCTACTCGTTTTTTTGCTTTTCCACTAGGGTTAGTACCTGGTACCGAGTGCTTTTTTTAGTACCTGCTCAGGAGCGGTTCCAAGCGAGCCGAGCCGATACTAAAATGTGACGTCAACAGGCTACTGGCCACTGATTGGTCAGAGAATGTCGTCACTGGATGAGTCATGAGTGCACCATCCGAGACGAAAATCAAAACCCGCCATTTTTAAATAGTCACAGCGGTGTTACAGTGACCGTCCTTTTCTTTCATTTCACGGCAAGTTTTTTTTTTTACTCCCATAAAACCACACAGTGGTCCATGGATGAGCACTACTCAGCGTTTGTGTTTGGTGGCGGAGGAGAGATGAAATGATCCGAATGGAGAAAATTTCCCGGTCTTTGGCCGCTCACGGTTACCGGACATTACAGCAACACAGAGAACAGCTGAAAAAGCTTAAAAGTGATTACAGGACCACAACGACCGGAGTAGGTCGGGCCGTAAGGGCTGGAAACGGTCTGACCGCAATCTATTTACGGAGACCGACCGGCGAACACCCAGAGGCAGGATGACCGCGACTCGGCTTTGTTGGAAGTGACGGATGTTAAGTGTTTTTGTGACTGTAGTCTGTAGTCTGCTTGAAAGCACCGTTTAATGTTACTTATCCCATTGGTGGGAAGCACACATTAACAAATGAAGATTTTGAGTCTAAACTTGTGTTAAAGTAACATCGTTGTCTCATGTATGTGGACACAGTGAGCTAGCTGACTGCTAACCAGCGAGGTAGCTAACTCCATGCTCCGCTTTAAAGTATTAACTTCTAACAGAAAAACACCTCGTCACGTGTCTCACATCACGTAACTTTCCTAAATACGATATATACAGGCTGACCGCCCCCCCCACCCCCCACCACCACCACCAAAAAAAACAAAAACCCAGAACCCATAAATATTGTAATAAATCCCACAAAGGTCCAGCAAAGTTATCTTGGTCGCTTTGCATGAAAGTCATGTTCTTTCAAAAATATACTCCAAATGGTCTGATTTGTTGGAGGATAATTTTGAAAGAACATAATTTTTATGCAAAGTGACCAAGATAACTGAAACTCTGGGGAATGATCATACAGAGACTGAAGGTTTTTTTTTTTTTTAAGTTTTTTAAACTTTCTTTCCCATTTCTACCTTCATTATTGTCCAGGCAAGAGAAAAAGGAGCCTGTTCCGGCAGGAGAATCTGTCCATCTTGAGTGATGTTGAGGCTGAAGCTGAACTGGGTTCAGTGTGATCGACACATCTGACTGATCCTTGAGGAAACAACGGTGGTGGAAGCTGCATTTAATCAGGCTTATCTTGGCGTGCTGGGTGACCTTGTGCACGCGATGCGTGACCAGGGCATGTGACCTGCGCCCCCAACCCAGACTACAGACACATGAAACTTTTGTATAGTGTTGGGAAAGTGTAGGAACACGGACCCACAACAGGGGGCGCAAATGAACGGACAATGGAGGAAGTCAAATAACACTTTTACTGTTGTGAAATAAGCACAACAAACACAACCGATTACAATAACAGACAATAAAGCCGAATCACAAAGGTGTCATGTGGGCAGGCTCGAAGATAGGAGACGTCTGTCCAAAGCAGAACCGGAACCACACGATTTCCTCCGCCACCGAACCCCGGGAATACTGGAGCCGCCAAGTCCCGAACTCGAGGGGGCCACTGCCTCCGCTTGTCGGATCCGGTACTGCTGGCGAGGAACAGAAACAGTCAGATGTGGGTGCGCCTGCACCCAGCAACACGTATGGTGGAAAAACCACCTCCACCTCTCGTCAGGAAAAAACACTGTAGTGCAGGAATGTGAGTACTTATCCAAAATACAGTCTCCTGCTGTTCTTTTCTCTTTCTGTGTAAAGGCAAAAAGTATTTAATGGTCAAAAGATACTCTGTTTGGCTGGATACGTTACCTCCTTGGTAGAGCGATATCTCGGCAGAGAAGTGGAGATGACGTCTTGCAGATATACCGCTGCGGATCAGAAGATTGGTAACAGCTGTCGTAGGTGACAGCTGTCACCCCGGCTGCTCCTGTGAGATGGCAGCGCCCTCTGGTGCCTGGAGCCCGCACTCCAGGCAGGGTGCCCTCTGGTGGTGGTGGGCCAGCAGTACCTCCTCTTCAGCGGCCCACACAACATATAGTTTGTGTTGCTTTTTTTTTTTTTTTTTGTAAACAATATGACTCATGTGACTGTATCATAATTTGTCATTTCAGGCTGAGTCAACAGTAAAAAACATTTTGTCATTGATGTTTTGGTGCAATGAAGGTTCATTTCTAAGAATTTTTAATTTTGGTTCTGCCGCTCCAGAAGACACTGCACATGACACCTGGCTGAATCTTTACACAGATGCTGGAATAACCATGTCTAAACTGAGATTTTACCAAATGGGATTTAACATAAAAAGGTTTAGTCACTTCAGTGACGGCATCATTACATCAAGGAATTTTGAACAACCAGTTTTACTGTCTGTTTACTTCAATTTACATTTTTGACCCCATTAAATGTAAAACTTATTTTACTACTGGATTTTGCTTAAACAGCTTTTCAAACTGTTAGCCTTTAAATCAGTAAACCTTGGTAACTTTTACAAATCAAACTGATGTTACACAAAAGTGGAGACATTTTAGCAAAAAGTACAAACATTTATTCAAAATTCACAGTGAAACATAACCGGTGTATAACATGATGATGACAAAGGTGTCCCATTCCGTGGCAGAAAACCATCTGAAACACACACACAGCATACATATTTTAATTAGTGCTGTCAGGTTATTAAAAAATAATGTAATTAATTACAAGGTCTGTGATTAGTTAATCTAAATGAATCATTTAATTGCAGGTATATTAAAAAAAAAACCTCAGATCTGTGTGTGTTTGGGGTATTTAATAATCAGGTAAAAAAGGATCAGGGTTACTTTTGTTACATATCAAGGAGGTATTAAACAAGCTGTAAATTGATCTTTAATTGGGAGAACTGTTTAAGTGTAATTTGAGTGGGTTAAATGCAGACAAATTTCATTGTATTTATGTGTACAATGACAATAAAAGGCTATATTATAAAACATATCTATAAAACAGAATTGTGGGAGTTTGGAGGCTGATTCTTTCTGCACAATATGACTCCTTTAATAATTATCTTAGATTTCATATTTAAATTTGTCTATTGAACATTAAAAGCTGGATGAAAAACAAACGTTTTTAATGTGTTTTAAACCTGTTCGAGTTCAGTGATGATGTTAATTAAAAACGGTCATTAAAACCGAATCAACATTTTGTGCATGAACGTCAGTAAACACACAAACTCCCACATTTGAGATTTAACAATAAGTTATCAAAGCAAGTTACTTTGGTGAAAAAAAAGTATTGACATTAACACGTTTATTGCTCTCAGAAATGCATCTTTATTTACAGACTAAGTCACTGACGTCAAAACAAAACGTAGCAAAGTGTGACTGAAGGCCTGATAGGTATTGTAATTAATTAATCTAAATTAACGCTTTATTTTGACAGCCACAATTTTAATAGTTAATAGCAACAGCCTGCAGTTATTACTTATTTACGAGCTACTTATGAAGCTATCAGTTAGGTTACCGTCATGCTTTGTCGCTTCGTCTTTTCAGCTTGTATCTTATCATCTTCGTCTTCATATTGTTGTATGAATTCCCAAAGTCTTCTGTACTTTTCAAGCGTGTTTCATCTCGCCGCCAGCAGCTTTCTCTTAAAAACTCACAGAGCAGTAAACACACAAAAGTCCGCCATTGTTTATGTTTATGTTGCGTATAAAACGACATCACTGCAGTTTGCTCTGCTGACCCCGCCCACATTGAAGAGGTATTATTTGTAGTAGAAAAAGACGAGCTTGGAACCAAATCGAGTAGAGCCGAGTAGAGTAGAGCCAAGTAGTGCTGGAGCTTTGTAGTAGAAAAGCGCCTAGGGTCCCCCAGGCAAACCAGAATGTCATCTGCAAACAGCTCCACCTTATGGACCATTCCCACCATTGTAATGCCTTTAATATTTGGAGTCTGCCTTATCAGTTGACCTAATGACTCTATAAATAGATCAAATAGAAGGGGGGAGAGTGGGCAGCCCTGTCTACAACCACGTTCCAGGACAAAAGAGGCCGAAAGGTCTCCATTAACTTTAATACGGGCTGAGGGTTCATTATAGAGAGCTTGAGTTATTTTAATAAAACTATCCTGAAATCCAAATTTCCTCAAAACCTTGTATAGAAAGGACCATCTGACCGAGTCAAAGGCTTTCTCAGCGTCTAAACTTATAAGGATGGATTTGATTTTATCTTTATGTAAATGGTTTTAAAATGTGCAATATTCTTCTTATATTATCTGAAGTTTGTCTATGATGAATAAACACAGTCTGATCAATATCAATAATGTCAGGTAATAATATTTCCAGTCTCCGTGTTAGAATGAAAGTAAACAGTTTATAATCTAAATTGAGAACACAAATTGGGCGGTAGTTCCCACACTCCTGAGCATCTTTTCCCTCCTTAGGAATTACAGAGATGATCGCCTCTCTCCAGAAGGTGAGGGGACCCCTCCCTTTTGTACAACCCAGTTAAACGTTTTGTGTAAGAGTGGTGTTAGATCAGCTCTAAAGGTGCGGTAAAATTGAGAACAGTAACCATCTGCCCCCACTGCCTTCCCACTTTTTAATCTAGAAATGGCTACATTTATTTCCTCAATAGAGATTGGTTTACTTAAAGCATCATTTTGTTGGTCTGCTAGAAAGGGCAGATCCAAGGAACTAAGAAATGAATCAATAAAGAACTCCTCAGAAGAGTTGGAACAAAGACACAAGGAACAATGAGCTGGCAAAGGCATGGGGAAAAAAAGAAGAAAAAAGTTTAGGGCAAATGAGATATAGGTGTGGGAGGATAACCAGGAAGAGGGTGTGGCAAACAAAAGGGACCAGACACACCCAGATCCCAACCACCAGACAAGAGAGTGCAGTCAGACAAACACCAAGCAAACCAAAACCAGAACACAGAGAAAGACCACAACATGAATACAATGAAAATACGTAAATCCCCACATAACACAACCACCCACATGACAGGTTTTCACATTTATTATTTGGTTTACCAGCCTAAGAAAGCAAGGTGATCACTGCTCCTCTCAAGAAAAACTACCCTGGTCAAAGGATTCCCTAAACATTTCCAAAAGTGGCATCAGCAAGCTACCTTTAATGTTTTTACAAATTTCTATTGGTATACCATCTGGCCCGGGTGTTTTTCAGACTGGCAGTAGCTGCAGATATTTCCTCTAAAGTTATGACTTTGTCTGGTTAGTTCTAAACTCTTCTGGGACTGTTATATGGCTGGGGGGGCCTGGCTGCCGGTTTGTTTGTCTTTTTGTTTTCCTCCCAGGTGGCGTGCGTTTGGGACTGAGTGGCTGTGTTGCTGAGGCTGTCAGGACCTCACCCTGATCACCTGCGACTCGTCAGGACTCACAGCTGTGGTGCATCTGGATGGATTGGAGCATGTTAGCATTTAAGACTGGAGTATACAGTGTGTATTTGCCAGAGACTCGACCTTGTGACCAGACGGGTGAGATCGTCGTCTCGGGAGCCATCTCATCAGCAGCGGATGCTGAGAAACGTCCAGGTTTGATGCACAGTCTGTGAAAGAGGAGGGGGTGAGGTCTCACGCTCGTCAGCACACTTCCTGAGGTACGTTAGATTTTGTGACTAACAGTTATACAGTCAGTAAATGTGGTGTCCCTCACACCTTATTGTATTGAGCTGTTTGTTAGTCATGTATCAGCTTCCACTGCGGTGGAGTTTTGTGAACTGGATGTTCCATGCCTGCAGGTTGGAAGCTGATCAGCAATCAAGCCAGGAAGTGTTTGCTGTTTGTACACCTTTAAGTGTTCTGTGTGTAGAGTGTGGACTCACATAATGGTTCCTTCTTTCACAGACTCGGTTGTTGCGGCCACCTGGGGGGTGTCGGCGGGGTCCTTGGGTCCGAAACAGCTTCTGGCTCCGGACCGTTAGCGCTGCTGGGAGCGCACCACGCCAGACCGCACCTTTCTGTATTATCACTGTTATGTATTAAATTCAGTTAGCCTTTGTACCGTGCTCTGCTTATTTCATACTGGGTCCTTCAAACGCTGGTCGGTTCTCCGAGCTGCGTCCGACACATAACAGGGACTACTGAATTCCATTTAAAAAAAGCATCGACTTCTGCTGTCTCATTATTATCTCTGAACTGTAAAGCTTTTTGCAGGAATCTTTAAATATTTCATTTATTTCAGTTGGGTCTATATTGGTCTCTCCTTTGTAATTCTTTAGTGAAGTAATAAGCCTCTCACTCTGTAACTGCATAATCCGCCACCTCAGCACCTTCCCAGCCTGTTCACAGAAGGTTTGGTTAAGACATACAAGACCAGCCATTACTTTTGATGCTGATATAATTTGTTTTGTAGTGCTCTTAGCAAGAGTAATTAGTTATGATCTTCAGGTGAACCTGAATGGTAGTATTTTTTTTTCCACACATTTGATTTTTCTTTCCTGCATTTTGGCCTTTTGATATGTCAGCTTAGCTTTATAGCTAGTGATATTGATTTTTTGACCCCTAATAAAGGCTTTGAAGGCTTCCCAGCTGACACGAGCTGAAGTTTCAATTGAATTCATCTGAAAAAAGAATTTTAACTGGTCATCCAGGAAAGTAAAAAAGTGTGGATCCTCCAGCCAACTATATTATAATAGCCAGGTGGCCTGTGTGTGTGTGTGTGTGTGTGTGTGTGTGTGTGTGTGTGTGTGTGTGTGTGTGTGTGTGTGTGTGTGTGTGTGTGTGTGTGTGTGTGTGTGTGTGTGTGTGTGTGTGTGTGTGCGCGTGCGTGTGCGTTGCGTATGGCTTCAATCATGTAAAAACCAAGGAGAGCTGACATTGCCATGTAGTATGCTTATGTATTTTGGTCAAGGACGAATGCTGCGAAAATGGAAAGCTAATAGGACAAATATTTTTGGAGAAATTAGCAATTTTAGTTAACCAATAAACAATGGGTGTTGTGCTGCAATGCACCATGGGAGTTTGGGGGTTTAAATGTTGTTATTATGGTTCATGTTAGTTTAACAGTGTTGTTAGTGTTAGTGATTTATTGTGTTTTTGTAGTTCAATTAGTTTAGTCGGTTTAGTTAAGTGTTATGTTTCTGTTACCATAAGTGAGTTAAGTGTCATGTTGGCACCATGAGTGAAATGTGTAGTACTTTTAATGTTTGCCACAATTTGGTATGTGCTACAGTCACTGTCCAGCACCATCTCTGTTTGTCAAATTAAAAGCACCTGCTTACAGCAGAATGCAGATAAGACAAACAACTGTGCATGTGTGCAATTTTAGTCACACACAAACTGAGGACATTAGCCATTTAATATGTTTGTATTTTGTGTCAAGATGAAGGAGAAAGAAGATTTCTGGAGCGAGTAAGATGAGGTGGTGGAGAGTGTGCCCAAGCATGAAAGAATGGTGACTGGAGCGGACTTCAATGGGCAATGGTATTTGATTTTGCAAAAAGGATGGAAATGGCTTGGTGAATACCTATTTTAGGAAAAGGGAGAGGCACAGAGTAACAAAAGAGTGGAGGAAGGTGCACATAGGTGGAATACATTCTGTGTAGGAGATCCAAGCTAAAAGAAATTAGAGACTGTCAGGTGGTAGGAGAGTGTAGCTAGACAGCATAGGATAGTGGTTTGTAGGATGACTTTAGACGTAACAAAGAAGAGGAAAAGTGAGAGCTCAATAAAGGATCAAATGGTTGAAGCTGAAGGAGGAAGACTGTTGTTTGAAATTAATTGAGCAGGTGAGAGAGGCACTGGATGGACTGGAAGCAATTTTGTACAACTGGAAAAGTACTGCAGATGTGGTGAGGGAGACAGCTAGGAAGGTAATGGGTGTGACATCTGGGCAATGGAAGGAAGAGAAGGAGATTTGGTGGTGGAACAAAGATATCCAGCAAAGCATAAGGAGAAAGAGGTTGGCAAAAAAGTTTTGTGATAGTCGGAGAGATGAAGAAGTACAAGAAGATATGACATAAGATGAAAAGAGAAGTGGCAAAAGTTAGGGAAAAGGCATATTGCGAGCTGTACAAAAAGTTGAATAGTGGGGAAGGTAAAAAGGACTTGTACCGATTGGCCAGACAAAGGGACAGAGCTAGAAAGGATGTGCAGTAGCTTAAGGTGGTAAAAGATGCACATGGTAATGTGCTGACAAGCAAGGAGTGTGTGTTGAGAAGGCGGAGGGAATATTTTGAGGAGCTAATAAATGAAGAAAATGAGAGAGAATAAGTAAATCAGGAAGTACAAGAAATTAGTAAGGATGAAGTGATGGTAGCTATGAAGAGGATGAAGACTGGAAAGGCAGTTGGTCCAGATGGCATTCCAGTGGAGGCATGGAAATGTGTAGGAGAGATTGGCAGTGGAGTTTCTAACCAGATTGTTTAATAAACTCTTGGAAAGTGAGAGGATGCCTGAGGAGTGGAGACAAAGTGTGCTGGTTCCTATTTTCAAGAACAAGGGTGATGTGCAGAGCTGCAGTAACTACAGAGGCATAAAGGTGATCAGCCACATTATGAAGTTATGTTAAAGAGTACTCAAAGCTAGTCTTAGAAAACAGGTAAAGATCTGTGAGCAGAAATATGGTTTCATGCCAAGAAAGAGCACTACAGATGCAATGGTTGCTCTGAGAATACTGTTGGAGAAGTACAGAGAAGGCCAGAAGGAGTTTTGTTTGTGGATTTAGAGAAAGTTTATGCCAGGGTGCCATGAGAAAAGATGTGGTATTGTATGAGAAAGTCTGGAGTGGTAGGAAAGTATGTGAGGATAGTACAGGACATGTACAAGGATAGTGTGACAGCAGTGAGATGCACAGTAGGAATGACAGACTCATTCAAGGTGGAGGTGTGATTATGCACTGAATCCTATCTGCCAGGTTCTGCCCCGGCCCGGAGTTTATGACTGGGTTTATCCCTGTTCCATATACAGGTTTTCTCTAATGATGTTTTATTTTTTCATACAATTATACTTTTGTCATTTAATTCTTAGTTTGGCTCTGTTAATTTCTTTTCTTCATGTTATGGTATTCTCTGGTTTTGTTTCTCACTTATCTTTTGTGTTTTATGAGTATTTTCTGGTTATGTTCCTATTGTCAATGGTCTTGTTCTCTATTAGCGTTTATCTTTTGTTTTATCATTTATTGCATTGTTTACCACCATCTGTGGTTTTGTTCTCTGTTCATCTATTCTCTATTTAATCTTTCATTTGATTTACTACTTTATCATCGTTTGCTGCAACTTATATACTCCAGCCATGTTCAGTTCTGTTCTAGTTTTGGTTATAGTCTTTTATTTCTCTTGCTGTTCTGTTTTTATGTAGGTCCCTTCATTTCTTTGTTGCCGGTTTTGATTCGTCTTTGGGCACATTATATTCACCATTGTTTTTTTTTTTTGTCACTTATTCCTCTTGCTTTGCAGTGATTTGTTTTTCACACACTCACTCTCTTGCCTCGCTTCTCTCTTCTTTGATTCACCAAACCACACCTCTTTCCAGAACCATCTCTACTGATTCCATCACCTGTGACATTTAAGCCCCTCACTTCCCTCACTGCGGTGCCAGTTCATTGTGATGTAGTTATCCTCATTCCAGCCTTAGTTCCTTGACCTGTTGCCTCACGGTATTTAGACCTCACTCTATGTTTTTGGATTATGCCTGTCTTTGCCCTTGTACTTTGTCTCGCTGTGTTTTTGACCTCGGCTTGTTCGGACCACGCCCCTGCCTCTCAACTGTTTGTACCTCCACCTCTCTGCCTGCCATACTGTGTACTGTATCTCTGCAACGTCTTAAGATAAAGCCTTTTATTATTCCTATGTCTGTGTTCTGGAGTCCTGCATTTGTGTCCAGCCACATTACACCTGCAGTCCTTGAAACTTTCTTGTTTGCAATGGCGATGGACAGGTTGACACATGACCTCAGACAGGCATCTCAATGGACTATGATGTTTGCAGATGACACTGTGATCTGTAGTGAGAGTAGAGAGCAGGCTAAGTGTAGCCTGGAGAGATGGGTGGAGATGTGTGTGAATGAGAGGGAGCCTAGTGGAATAGTGCAGTTACAAGGAGTAGAAATGGTGAAAACAGATGAGTTTAAATACTTGGGGTCAACTGTCCAAAGTAATTGGAGAGTGTGGTAGAGAGGTGAAGAAGAGAGTGCAGGCAGGGTGGAGTGGGTGGAGAAAGGTGGCAGGAGTGATTTGTGACTGAAGAATATCAGCAAGAGTGGAGGAGAAAGTTTACAAGACAGTAGTGAGACCAGCTATGTTGTACGGCTTGGAGACAGTGGCACTAACAGAAAGACAGGAGGCAGAGCTGGAGGTGGCAGTAGGAGAACAGACCTGAATAATGAAACACTATGATGATTTAAACTTTTAAAGCACCACTCGACCATGATGAGGTGTGATCTGTTGGTGTGATAGCAGACAGATCACACTGACAGCGAAAGTCAAAAAAGTTTAAAGTGTCTGTGTCTGTAGCACAGCACCGAGACACGTGGGCCGCTGCAGCCTTTTTCGTCAGTGGAAAACTGTCTGCTGTGACGCAGGCGGTGCCACACGCACAAAGGCTGCTCAGGCTGCTTCTTGACTGTGTGCCTCCTCCTCCTCTGATTACTTTTGCTTATACTTATAATTTTGCTTATACTTTTGCTTGACATGCTTTACACAAATTTTAGATATATCGTTACAAGTAGCCTATTATGCTAATTTTTCACAAGCTTGTTTTTTTTGCAGCCCCTCAGGCAGCATGGTGCCCTCTATTTCTAACAATCAGCCTATATTGGAACTTCAAATATAATAATCAACAATACTAAATATTCCTATACTAATAAGAATTACATGGTCTTTGGTGATGGACCCATTTCAATTTGTTTGCAACACTTAGCCTCACTTATTAAACCTTATAAGGAGAGCATAAAAATTATACATATATATATATATATATATATATATATATATATATATATATATATATATATATATATATATATATATATACACACACACACACTACCCTAAATAATAACTATTAAATGAAAATCACAAGTGTTTGGCCAATTTCAAGACAAGTGATCACATTAATTCATACCAAAACACCACAAGTGTTATTTTACATGTGGAAAGCCTGCTGGACCAGAGTTGTAAATGTTCACAATAGAACACCTGAAATCTTAGTCACTAGTTCCCAAAAAACTGGATTTATTGAAAGAAAATGGCTAAATATTACTCATCATCCCATGAATATACCACATATGTAGTATAATGTATTCATATAAGTACAATGTATTGATTTAAGTGTGTTGTAATGATTCTGTGTTTATTTTTGGATTTTTTGTGTGATTTTTCAGTGGTATATTACATAATAATGTGAATTAGAATAAAATATTATTATTACAGTATGGTAGCTAATTTTATTGTGTGATTTGTAGGTAAATTTAAATGCTAAAAGTCTTTTTAATTTAAACCAA
The DNA here is from genome assembly GCF_902500255.1 of Thalassophryne amazonica. Taxonomy (NCBI): domain Eukaryota; kingdom Metazoa; phylum Chordata; class Actinopteri; order Batrachoidiformes; family Batrachoididae; genus Thalassophryne; species Thalassophryne amazonica. The sequence goes on from NC_047108.1 coordinate 1,830,543, forward strand.
TAAATCTGGTCCATTAAAGGTATAATATATGCAGTAATATAGTGTGTATATACAGTAATCGTTATGTTTACCTAAAAGGCAGGTACCATTTTGGATACTATGGTATCCAAAAGGGAGCTAGGTCAACCCTCAATGTTGTCTAATATTTTTCAGTCCAATGTAGTTCCAATATAAGTATGCTTGTTTGGTCACAAGAGTTCAGCCTTATTCTGGGTTTCTAGTTTCTCCTTCTTTGTACATTCTTTTAATGTTGCACTGCCCCCTCTGGCGACCAACTGTAAGCAGCAGGCAAGGTGGTCTGTATTACACTGTCTGCCAGTTATTTGTTTGAACTGTAATTTTAAAAACTGGAATGTTAAGCACTATTTTTCTGTATGCTTCACAGTTTTACAAAAAAGAAATAAGATGGAGAGAATGCACAGTAAAGACAAGAAAGAAGAGAAACAGTGTCCTGTTGTTGCTCGAGCCATCTTTTCATGTGTTTAGCTCGCTGTTTGGGTTGAGCAGCATTACACTTAACCGAGGGCAGAAGAGTAAAAAGATTATCCCCACATCAAGTCCCCAAGATGTCCAAACCAGAGGTTTCGCCACCTTTCTCTCAAGTTGTGACCAGGTCAGAGTGCAACTCACATTCATAGCGGCGGTCAAGCACCAGTCAAGCTGCTGCACAAGCCTGAGCAGAAGCAGAAGCTGCCTGCACCAGAGCACAGTACGCCAAACGCCAAATCGACACTGAGGTTGAGAAGGCACATATTGAGGCAACACTAAACGCTCTGATGAAGGAGGGTGAGGCTGAAGCAGCGCTCGCTGCAGCTCAAGTCCTGGAAGCGACAGCTGATGATGAGCACCACGCCATTGATCTCACCGAGCAAGGCATCCCTTCAAAGACCCCATCTTCAGTCAGACGTGCACAAGAGCATGTGAACGCTGACTTTAACAAACAGTTTACAAGCTGATGAAGAAGAAAAAGCCAGACACAGTGGAACTGACCAGCCACACTGACTTATACCACACACACCAGAGCCAAATGGCAGTCACCTCCTTTCCTGTTCAGCATCTCACCAACTTTGCAGACAAGGAGCAGCCAAATCATCGACCTAATCGCATTAAAATGAACTCCTTTACCCAGCCTGTACCTTCAACAGCTCCACAAACTGAACTGTCGCATCTAGCAGCCTACCTGGCATGCCGTGATCTCCTGTCAGTGGGATTCAAGGTTTTTGACAACCGTCCATAGTCGTATTTGTCTTGGAAGTCCATGTTCTTCAACGCCATAGAAGGCCTCAACCTCAAGCCCAGCGAAGAACTCAACCTTCTCACCAAGTGGCTCGATGGGGAGTCACTTCAACATGCTCTGAGGATCAGGGCAGTCCACGTGAACAACCCACAGGCAGGACTCCAGCGCCTGTGGCAGTGTCTTGATAAAAGTTATGGCTCTCCAGAGGTAATCGAAGCATCGCTTTTTCAACGCTTACAGACTTTTCCAAAGGTATCAAATAAAGACACTCACTCATTGCAGGAGCTTTCAGATCTTCTGCTCAAGTTAGACTATGCTAATAGTGAAAGGTATCTGCCAGGTCTTAGCTTTCTTGACACCCCAAGAGGGATAAACCCCATAGTTGAAAAGCTCCCATACGGTCTCCAGGAGTCATAGATAAAACAAGGGACAATGGTGCAGTCTACCCACCTTTCTCATTTTTTGTTCAGTTTGTAAATGACCAGGCTGAAATGAAAACAGACCTAGCTTTATGCTACAAGGTTCAAGCATAATAGCTCCAAAGGTTAACAATCCACTGGTAAAACACACCAAATACAGAGCTCCTGGTGCCGTGAATAAAACAGATAGCCAAACTGACCGCACAGCTAAGACACTTCTCAGTCCGGATAAGCAATGTCTTATTCACCACAAGGCCCCATTCACTCCCTAATTGCAGTGTGTTTAGAGCAAAAACACTGGATGAAAGAAAAGTTATTCTCAAAGAACATGCTATTTGTTATAAATGTTGTTCCTCCACAAGTCACAGGGCCAAAGATTGTAAAGCTGTTATTCAATGTTCAGAATGTAATAGTGATGCACATGTGTCCGCTATGCATGCTGGTCCTTCTCCATGGTTAACTAAAGACTGAAACCCTCCGACACAGAGCCACTGCGGGGAGCTTGACCCCCCCAAAGCCCAGTAACCACAGCCAGTTGCACAGAAGTGTGTGGCCCAGGCCTCAAAGGTAAATCTTGCTCGAAGATTTGCCTAGTGAATGTGTATCCTCGCACATCCCCTGCAAAGAAAAGGAGAATGTATGCCATGCTGGATGATCAAAGCAATTCATCCTTAGCTAGGTCAGCCGTCTTTGACATGTTTATTGTGCAGAGCACCATACTCCCGTACACCATGAGAACATGTACCGGTTTATCAGACACAAGGGGGTGCAGAGCGAATTACTTTGTCATAGAGAATGTAAATGGTGATGTGTCCATGTTGCTGCCCACACTAATAGAATGTGATCAGATTCCAGATAACAGGGACAAGATACACACCCCCGAGGCTGCGGCAGCTCACCTTCATCTTCAAGCAGTTGCATTGGAGATCCCTCCCCTGGAGCAATCAACAGACATTCTTCTCCTCCTTGGTAGGGACATCATTCGAGCTCATAAGGTCCGCAGTCAGGTAAACGGTCCAAACAGTGCACCCTATGCTCAACGCCTTGATCTGGGATGGGTAGTCATAGGAGATGTTTGCCTGTCAGGGACCCACAAACCTGCAGTGAACTCTTTTAAGATAAATGTTCTAAACACTGGGCGCCCTACCTTCCTCATGCCCTGTGAAAACAAAATCTGTATCAAAGAGAAATACACAGAGAGCTGTCCTGTTCTTGCGAAACCACAAGTTGAAGCGGGCACACACATTTTTCAACAGACAGCAAATGATGATAAATTAGCACTTTCAGCTGAGGATGCTTTATTTTTGGATATTATGCACAAAGAGTTTGCAAAAGATGAGGCAAATAATTGGGTGGCCCCACTCCCATTTCGATCCCCTAGAGAATGCTTGCCTAACAATAGGGCACAGGCCCTCGTTCGTTTGATGTCGCTCCGCAAAACCCTAAAAAAGAAACCCGAAATGAGAGAGCATTTTGTTGACTTTGTGGACAAAATCTTTAATAAGGGTCATGCTGAACCAGCCCCTACACTCACGCTAGACCAAGAATGCTGGTATCTCCCTAGTTTTGGCGTTTACCACCCTCAAAGGCCAGGGAAAATTAGAGTGGTATTTGATTTGAGTGCTCAGTGTGATAATGTATCTCTCAATGATGTGCTACTTAAAGGGCCAGATCTTAACAACACTCTTGTGGGAATTCTGATGCGCTTCAGGTCTGACCCTTATGCAGTAATGGCAGAGGTAGAGCAAATGTTTCACAACTTTGTGGTCCGAGAGGATCACCGCAACTACCTTCGCTTCTTGTGGTTCAAAAACCATGATCTGGATGGAGAAGTGCAGGAGTTTAGAATGAGAGTCCACATTTTTGGTAACTGCCCATCCCCTTCAGTTGCCATTTATGGACTTAAGAGAACAGCAATGGAGGGAGAGAAAGAATATGGCAGTGATGGGAGAGAGTTTGTTAAATGTCACTTTTATGTAGATGACGGACTAAAATCATTCTCTTCCATAGATGAGGCCATTAATGTTCTCAGTCAAGCCCAGAAAATGCTGGCCCAAAGGAACATATGCCTGCACAAGCTCTCATCTAACTGCCCCATCATCACGAGGGCCTTTCCTAATGAGGACCTTGCTACTCACATGCAAAGCATTGAGCTTGGCCAAACTACCCCACCCATGCAGCGCAGCTTAGGCTTGGGCTGGGACCTGTCCACAGACCTGTTTAAGTTTCTGGTAACAGTCAATGAAAAGCCCTTCACCAAACGTGGTGTACTTTCAGTTATTAACACACACAAGGCCAAGGACTGGTCAAATGACCAATCTACCTCTAAGGCCCACAGTAGAGTCAAATGACCCCAAGATCCCCTGTGGAGACCTACTTCTGTTATGTAAACAAGGAAGTCTCAGAACACCTCAGGGGAGGGGCTGACTTGGCTAGCCACATTCTTGTGTTTGCATATTTGCTGTCTGTGTGCCTGCTTAGCTGAAAGGGCTGCTGAAATGTACCAAAAAACACACCAAAAGAAAACTTTGTTTTCTGAATTTTATTGAAATGTACCAAAAAACACACCAAAAGAAAACTTTGTTTTCTGAATTTTATTGAAATGTACCAAAATGTACCAAAAAACAAATACAATACAATAGGTACAGGTTACAGTCACTCACAATGACTAACAGTCCCCACACTGCCATGGAAGGTCTTTTCTGCATTTGCCACAAGTATACCTGTCGCATTTCAATACAATTCAGAAAACAAAATTTCATCTCTCTTATCCACCTAAGCACAAATCAGCAGCCCTTTCAGCTTAGCAGGCACACAGACAGCAAATATGCAAACACAAGAATGTGGCTAGCCAAGTCTGGGCGTCTGAGTGAGGTGTTCTGAGATTTCCTTGTTTACATAACAGAAGTACAGAACAGTACATAACAGAAGTAGCTCTCCACAGGGGATCTTGGTGTCATTTGACTCTCCCTGGGCTTTACAGGTAGAAGAGAAAAGCTTGGACCTCCCAGTGTTAATAGTATGTACGACCCACTTGGCTTTGCCATACCTGTCATTGTAGAGGGCCGGGCTATACTAAGAGACATTTCCACTGACATTCATGAATGGGACACCGAACTGCCTAAAAACAAACTGGAACAGTGGCTCCAGTGGAAGGACTCTCTCAAACACCTGCAAAAGCTCGACATCCACAGAATGTACACCTCAATACCAATATCTGCTGCTCAAAGAAAAGAGATTCATGTTTTTTGTGACGCCTCCACCAAAGCAGTGGGAGCCGTTGCGTACCTCAAACTCAGATGCAGAAGGACAAAGTAAAGTGGGCTTCCTTCTTGGCAAAGCACGGCTCGCCCCTAAACCAGACATGACCATACCAAGACTTGAACTGTGTGCTGCAGTCCTGGCTGTTGAGGTGGCGGAGTTGGTTCTTGAGGAGTTAGACATCACAGTTGACCAGATGAGCCTTTACACAGACTCCAAAGCAGTGCTCGGTTATATCTCAAACACAAAGAGGCGCTTTTATGTGTATGTGCACAATAGAGTGGAACACATTAAGAGCTTTATACAATATTGCCACTGGTGAGCACCAGTGGCATTATGTGCCCACTCACCTGAATCCTGCTGATCATGCCACACGAGCATTACCCGCTGACCAGCTCTCTGACTCTACATGGCTCACCGGCCCCACCTTCCTTACATGTTCCGACCAAAGTCAAACGCAGACACAGCCACCACTGGACTGACAGTATTGCACACCGGGCATTTGCCCGCTGGCCTGATGGCCTACTGGCCTGCAGATTTTTATTTTTTTTTTTTTTTACACGAAGTAAAGCGAGCTGTGAGCTTTTCATCTGCGTTTTTTTTTTCATCGTCACCTCTTAAAGCGCTGTGATAACAGCACACCTGCACTGAGCTTTACAGAGACATTTTTATGCTTTTTTTTTCTCCTTTATTTAGGGCTGAGCTGAGCCACTCTGTATCTGCACGTTAAAACAGCTGATCCTCTGCGACACGTCAACAATTAACACTATTTTCCACTCAAATGCACCTAAACTCTCTTTCTGAGGACCACATGATGTGAAAAGGCAATAAAACTTTCTTACCTGTAAATCTGGTCCTGTTTTCTGCATAAATAAATGTTATCCATTCTTTGTGCTCAAACGCCAAAGCAGGGGCGAATCCAGATGGAATGGGGGGCGTGGGGCAAGTATGTCCCCCCCCCCCCCACAACACCCATAAAGGTCCAGTTTTGAAGCCTTTTTTTTACTACAACTACTAATACTACTTATAATAATAATAATTTCGACAAGTAAAATGTTTAGAGAAAATTTAAATATTAGAAAAAGTTAGAATTTAATAGTTACATTTATTAACAATGTAGGTTAGAAATTGCAAGTTTTACTGTTACAGTGCTGTCAACAGTTAAATATGAGGTCAAGAAAGAGGTCTTTATTTTACTTTTTATAAAACAAGTATTTATTTTCATTGAAGTCAAGAAAGGGTGACTATAAAGTGAGTTTTGGCAAAACAAGTATCATTGTCATGTTGAGGTGGCAGAGGGTTGTTGTGGGCAGCTGGGGAAAGTAACTAAAAAGTAACTAGTAATCTAACTTAGTTACTTTTACAATTGAGTAATCAGTAAAGTAACTAAGTTACTTTTTCAAGGAGTAATCAGTAATCAGTAATTGGATTACTTTTTCAAAGTAACTGTGGCAACACTGGATACCGGTATATAAACCCTCCTATTGGTGCATAAACTGGTAGATCGGCCCTTTAGTCGTGATTGATTGTGGCCTGGACCAATGAGGTGAGGAGCAGGCCAATTACCCCTCCATCTCGGGCCTCGGTTGGGCTACACAGTGCACCAGTGCCGGACAGAGCGATAACGAGCGATATGGATGGTGGCAAGAAGAGGAAAGGTGGCGCTGAAAGAGCCAGGGATCAGAAGAGAGTAGCCCTTCAGGCAGATGCTGCAAAATGTCTTAAAATAACAGACATGTTTGCTTCTCGTGGACGCGGAGCATCCACATCTGCGGCAGGCAGCCTCAGCAAGTGGTGGAGAAGAAGTTCAACAGGTGGACGAGGCAGGGACCACTACGGCCATGACGGTAAGTGAAGGTTAACTTCAGCTATTAATTGATGAACAGCAACCTAACTTGTTCATAAATCAGACATCTGTGTGTGAGAGAGACATTCTGATCTTCTGGTCCGAAGTAAAGTGCTGTCTAACTGGGTCACTCAGATATGAATTAAGGTTGGATATAATTTTCATTCTTGCTAACTCTGCCAGTCACGTAACTTAGCCTAGCAATGTAACCTGTGCAAATGGTGAGCATGGCTAGCTACCATGCTGTCGCCGCCAGGTTGTTTCTTTATTCTTTATTCTATTTGTGTGTCGGTCATACGAAGTATGCTGTTTTGCACAGTCTGCGGTGCGGTGGCGTGGTATAATGGCGTCCCTGTCTAAAATGTACTTTCCCAAGTCCTGGCATAATTTCACATACCTAACATTTTACTTTAAATTGAGAGTCATTCTCTAAGTTGATTAGCAACACAAATTGGTAATAAAAGAAATCCTTGATGTTGCTTGTAGCTTGTGGTGAGATAGACAACTGTCTCCATCTTGTGGCCTTTTTGTGTATTGCAGTCTCAAAAGTTCAACCTTTGTATCCAGTCATTGGTCCAGTCATCCAGTCATTTCTTGCTTTATATGATGAATTGTATCACACAAATAATGATATATTATTTATATTATAGCCTACAGTATTTCTATAACAAATGTTTTTATATAATTTCTATTTCTAAATTTAAGTAACAAGGCTGAATGAAATGACGGCTTATTATGTCTAAAAAGTAATGTGACCTACTGTCAGTAGATCGTACTTTTGATAAGTCTATGATAACTGTATTTCGGGAGAACTTTTCATAATGCTTCTTATAATGTTAAAATGTATGTGTCTCCTGGTGCACATTGATCGGTTAAGGGACCAAAAAAAAAACACTGTCACAGCAGGCTTAATTTTTTTCCCCTTTGATACCTGATGGTGGCCTGGTCTTGGTTAAAAATGCCCGGCCTGAAAAATTTCCCCAGTCCAGCCCTGGACACAGCCATTTGATCTTGTAGATCCAGAGATTGACACTGAACTATGCCCTATGGCTACTGCATGTACCACTACTCTGTCAAAAGATAAACTTGACAGTGCCAGATTTGCCAAGTTTTCAAGTTGGAATGTATTACTTAAGACTATTGCTAAACTCCAACATAATGCACAGTCATTTAAGCGGAACAGTGAGAGCACCTGTCATGGCTGGCAAAACTGCAATGAGAATTTAATGGAAAAGCAACTCAACCAAGCCCAGACCACTGTGATTTGATCTGAGATCTTTCCAGAGGACTGGGGATAAGTTGAAAAAGGTGCACCCCTCAAAAACTCAAGTCCACTTAGAAAACTGAGCCCATTTATTGACTCTGATGGACTTTTCAGAGTGGGTGGCAGGCTAAAAACAGCAGAGTTGACATCTCATGAGACAAACCCTATACTCATCCCTGAAAAACACCCCCTTGCTCAGCTCATAATAAGACACTACCATGAGAAAGTGTGTCACCAGGGCAGGCATTTCACTGAAGGAGCTGTCAGGGCTGCAGGTTTTTGGATTGTAGGCGGCAAAAGAGCTATAAGCAGTGTGATCTTTAATTGCATCACATGCCGCAAACTAAGAGGCAGACAACAGGAACAGATAATGGCTCAGCTTCCCGAGGACAGGACTGACTCTCCTTTCACACATATAGGCCTTGACGTATTCGGCCCCCGTCAGAAAAACTTGCGGTGGGCACGCAGATGCAAAAAGGTGGGCTGTCATATTTACATGCATGAGCACAAGTGCAATTCACATCGAAATGATTGAATCAATGGACACATCGTCATTCATTAATGCTCTCCCTCATTTTTTTGAAATCAGGGGTGCAGTCAAATTACTCAGATCCGATTGTGGGACGAATTTTGTGGGTGCCTGCAAAGAACTGCAAATAGACAAACAGGGTTGCCACAACAACAAAATTGACAACTTTCTCAAGGACAGTGGTTGCAAATGGCTTTTTAACCCTCCACATGCATCTCATATGGCTGGCTCTTGGGAGCGCATGATTGGGGTCCTTGATGCAATGCTCCTAGAACACAGAAATGCAAAACTCACGCATAAAATATTGGTAACATTAATGGCTGAAGTGACTGCAATTGTAAATGCACGACCACTCTCTACAGTCTCCACAGACCCAGACAACCCACTCATCCTTACCCCTGCCATGCTACTCACACAAAAGGTTGGCACACCACCTGTTCCGCCAGGTCAGTTTGAAAACAGTGATCTCCTCAGAGTTCAGTGGAGACGTGTTCAATACCTGGCTAACATTTTCCTGGACCGATGGAAAAAGGAATTCATCTCAGGGCTCCAGGTCCGTCGCAAATAGAAAACCGTAAAACCAAATCTACAAACAGGAGATGTCACTTTGCTGAAAGAGTGACTTGAGCGTAGGAACAACTGCCCACTTGGACCAAAACCTTCCCTAGTGAAGATAAGTAAACCTTCCCTAGTCAGAAAAATAGAAGTGAAAACCTCTCGTAAGGGTGAAAACAGGTTTTACATTAGACCTGTCACAGAGGTTGTGTTATTGGTGTCCAAAGACAGTACTTAAAACAAGGTACAATCGTACCATTGACTTTTATCTTTTACAAATTTTACAGACATTTTACAGATGTCAGGCGGTGTCATGTTCTGTGGTTGCTCTTTTCTTCTGCCATGTTTGATTTTAGTATTAATTTGGTGGTTATGTCTTCTGTGTGCCTTCCCTGTCTCTTGGTGCTGGGTGGTGGGTGTGGCACAGTCTTGACCACGCCCACTTCTGGATCCTTCTGCACAGGTGTTTCCTATCAGCAGCTCATCACCAAGGTGTATATAAGCCTCACTGGTTGCACTTGTTATTCGCTTGATCGTTATGCTTTGTGCCTTCACTTCTAGCTCTGAGTTGTGTGTTTTTCCAAGTCCTGTTTCCACGTAGTGTATTGTCAGGAAAGATGACTTTAAGCTTGCTTTCAGCTTGTTTTCATCTTGGAATATAATACGAGCCATGGAATTAATATACATGCTGTTGGATGAAACTGCACAGTTTTTGGTACCTTCCAGAAGTAAGCGAGGTCATACCGGACTTTTCCAGTGTAAATGGGGAGGCCCACGGAATGAACTCGGTGGTGAAGACGAGGGAATATATCTAAGAATGATTCTAACATGACAAGTATGATCAAATGAAATATTAATGTGTTCAAATTAAGAGTTGATTAGAAAATGTATTTTACGAATAAGTGAAATGAATGATTATATGAGTTGTTTTTCATAAAGAGTGCAGAGTCAGAGAAAAAGAGGAAGTGAAGAAGATGTCGCAAGCAGGGCAAGAAAAGCTGATGTTAAACAACTGATCAAATGATTAAGATGGTAAAAATTAAATGAATAATAAGGAATGAAAATGTTTGTATATGATCATATGAATTGTTTTTATGTGAAAGAGAGTGTTATGTGGGCCGCTGAAGAGGAGGTACTGCTGGCCCACCACCACCAGAGGGCGCCCTGCTTGGAATGCGGGCTCCAAGCACGAGAGGGCGCCGGACCCTGAAGAAGTGACAGCTGTCATTCATCCCCTGCACCAGCTGTCACTCGTTCATCATCATCATCACCATCTTAAAAGCCGGATCGTGACTCCACCTCCTCGCCGAGAAATCGACTACCGTGAGGTACTTTCTCTGCTGATTAACACGTTGTGTAGGATTCTGAACTTCTGTTGCAGCCAGTATCTTGTGGTGTTCACCCTTATCTGGGAAGTGGCGTGGAGCGTGACGACGACAACCGCGCTACAGATAAGTGGTCACACTAGGAGCTGCACGAGTGTGTGATTCGGAGGTGGAGGTTCTCCTCCTAACTGTGTACAGACTGTAGACCACTGAGTGTAAGGATTTACACTCATTCATCTTTTCTCTGCTTTCTGCCAGCAGTACCAGGGTCGACAGCCGAAGACAGAGGTCACCTGGGGATTCGGGACTTGGCGGCTCCGGTGTTCTTCAGACCGTTGGTGGTGGAGGCCGTGTGGGACGCGGTCTCTCTCTCGTCGGGGTCTTCTATCTTCGAGCCTGCCCACACGTCACCTGGTGTTCATTGACTTTGCAATTTCTGTACATTTAGTTGTGTATTGTCACAACAGTAAATTGTTACCTTTTGGCTTACTCATTGTCCGTTCATTTGCGCCCCCTGTTGTGGGTCCGTGCTACGACACCTTCCCAACAGAGAGTTGTAATGAAATGATTGAATATGATTGATGTGATTCTAAAGAAATGATTTAAAAGAATGAATTCTCAGAAAAGCTGAAGTGTTAACAGAAAAGAGGAACTTGAGAAATAAGTTACTGGTAAGGGCTGCAGGGATTTCCAGTAAAGTGGAAGGAGAAGGGAGGAGGTTTTGCGTCAACAGCGTCCCCATGGTAACCAAGATCATCTGAGGACAACAAGAGTCAAGCACATATATAAACTGTGAAACACCAGAAAACGGGGTTATTCTTCCAGGGAGAGGTGCTGTTGCCACTACTCCCCTGCTACGGGGAGATCACAAGACTTGACCATCTTGTGAGCAGCAATTGGAATCGTGGAGTGAGAGGACTGGAGCCATAAAAGATCATTTGAGAGAGATTTCAACTCCCACTCAGGCTGTCCAGTCACGGAGTAGCAGAACAACGGAGAGTAACCACTGGCCTTAAGTCTGAGTGGGGAATGTTCAACGATTTCTCTCTCAAGGAACATCACCGCATACCAGAATGGATTAGATCAACTTTTGGTTGATTGAAGACGGAATAAATTCTTATGTGGATTAACTTCCTGAAGGATTACGACATCACACAAGGATCGTGGTCAGCTAACGATTAACAGCTGATGAAGAGGAAATCAAGTTCATCGAGCTGGGGACCTTAACCTCAAAAACCTCCTTCCCTCACTCCTAGAAAAAATTATTAAGAAGTCAATCCAGTCCCAGTCAAAGTAAGATCAGTCAGAATTATTGAATTAAAAACAAAAATCTCTGCCAATCATTATTCTAATTATACTTGAATTACTGTTGTGAAATTATCACCATATAATCTATGTTGATTATGTTATTGGCACTTGCAAAACCTGCAATAAATTTCCAAGCATGCAGTTAAAGTGTTAAGGCTCGGACATTGGATTATTGATGCTTCTTAAGGTGTAATAGTTAAAGTTTATTGGGTGTACAACATCAAAAAGGCTCTAAAAGGTTAGTCTGTTTTTTTAATGAAAATAACACATCCTGGGGACTCGCTGTACGAGTCACTAAATTCAAAATCTAGCAACATTCCAAGAGCCCTGATCCATAAGAGGAGAGCTGCCGTTAACGGGCGTGGCCGGTTCGTATCCTGGTTCCTGAGAAGGCTATTCGACCGGGGTGCGAGATCAGCTTCAGCGGGGTGGACGTCCGGATGGAGGCAGTGAGCAGCTAGACGAATCTCCTCGCCACCAGCTTGAACAGCCTTTGTGCAGCCCTGCCGGGTAATACCCGTGGAGACACGAAGGTCGGACCCCAGAGACGGAGAGCTGGTTTTTACACAAACACACTCATCGGAGGGTGAGCGTGTGCCGTGTATCTAAAAAGCGGGATCTGACACGTGGCGCCCAAACAGGGACCTGACAAAGTGTAGTCGGGTCCGAGGAAGAATCCTGGTCAAAGGAGAGTCTTTGCCATTGGGCAGGTGGAAAGCCCCTGAGTGGATCACCAAAGGAGACAGTGTTGTGGAGAGTGTCAGCTGATGGCCTGTATAGGTCCAGTAACGGCTTGAAACATATCTGTCCTCCAGAGGTGTGAAAATTTGTAGGTGACCACCAGAAGGATGAAGTAAAGACAACAGGAGTAAGTATCCCAGGGAGCTGGGATCAAGGACGAGAAGCAGACATGTCACTGCTGGATCGTCTGGACTGGGACGAGAAGCAGACGGGGATAGCCTGCTGGATTGTCACGAAACGACGAGGAAGGGAAGCAGGCGAGGGAGCCTGCTGGATCGGATCATCAAGAAAGCAGGTATGAGAGTATACCGTGCAAAATGGTGATCTACAAGAGAGAATAGGATCATCAACCCGTGAGGTTCCTGAGGGGAGAAGCGGGAAAAGGAGCAGCTGATTTGGAATTAACCTCTGGAATTAGTGCTGAATAGCCAAGTAGTCTGTCACTCATCCCTGACTCAAGGCGCCAAGAGAGGCTTTGAGAGGCAGATGACTCAAGATGACAAGGACCATAGCTGAAGTCAAGGAGACGACAATGGTGGAATCGACAATCTCAGCAACCGAGAGAATAAAGGGAGGACAATCAGTACGAAACAGTAAGGTTAGTACTAAGAATAAGCAGTGAAAATATGGCTGAAGGAGAGCCAGGACCGTAGCAAACCCTGAATCCGAACATGAAGGGGGAAAAGAAGTGGATTTTCGGCCACACAGAGTGGTATTGTATGGACGAGGATATGATACTTGGGCAGAAACAGTTCAAAAATATGTCATAGATCAAAGTGTGGAAACTGATGAAGAATGTTTCAAAGAAGACATGGCAGGAACTATACACACATTAGGGATATATTATCCAGGTAAGCATAAGGAGGGGCAGATCCTGGCCGTTTTGAGGAGCCCACCAGTCCCAAAGGACAAAATGGGGACCAGAGAGTGGCTTGAATGGTGGTGCAAACTTCTCGGAGAAGAGTGAAAAAGAGGACAAATCACCACCTTAATAAGCCCTGAGAAAAGTTATGACTCCGTAGTAAAAATGACAGCTGGGTTGTTGGGAGTAGAGACGGTCCTGGTTGATGTTAAAGCAAAATCAGCGTCCGTATATGCTGAGTTTAAGTCCATGGCAGAACGGCTAAAAGGGTTAGGAAGAATGCTTAAGGAACAATATCCTATAATGGAAGATATGAGTGGAAGTCAGATCCTCAATAATGAAGATGAAGGCAAGATAGACTCCCAGGCCGAATCCGAACAAAGTGATGAGGAACACAAGCCAGAGGGAAGTGGAGATGAATCGATATCCCCGGGAGGTCCTAATCCTGGGGAAAATGGTCAAGAATATAAAAGCCCGGACCAGCTCCACACAAGCTTTGACCCAGAGTGGCCAAAATTGCCCTTGGGAAGTGTGAGAGGAACAACCTCAACAGTTAGAAAACAGACAGAGCGCCTGGTTGAGCAGGATAAAAGACGAAGAAGCCTTCAGGGAGTGTCTGGACAGATATTCCATCAATCTCTGGAATGTGGGCCCAGAAGCTTGGGACAGCTTAAAGCTGAAGAATGTGTTGCTGGACCGAGTTACCATATTAAAGAGGAAGGGCGTTCGCAGGAGATCTTTAGAAAATCTAAAGCAAAAACCCACCATGTATACATTGAATCTGACTACATGGAGGAATTGGACCCTATGCCTGAAGGAACTAAAAAAATGGTGGCCCAAGATGGAAGACGGGCATATCATTATTTTGGCAGTCCTTGGGATATAGATGGAGATAGTCTCATTGTCTTCACAAATCCCAGACTGAAAATTGCCAACCGAAAATTCAGAGCAAAGCTCAAGGAGTGGACAGGCAGAGAATACCAAGAAGAGCTTAAGAACATAAAGCGGAGAGGTCTGGACGGAAGATCGATGGTGATAACAAGCGCACCATGAATGGCTTATCATGCACTCATACATGTGCCCTTTGAAAGCTACCCAGGGAGAGAAAATTCAATCGAATACATGGAGGAAATGCTGAAAACTCTGGGAACAGCTATTGATTTGGCTAAAGAACGCCAGCATCGGCGGGTGGTGATATGTGTGGACGGATTAAGATCTGGACATATGACATGGGAAGAGGCAGAAAAGGTTGCCATGGCAGCCGTGAACCTACACATGCGTACCCCAGGAGTATGGGGATCAATGAGAGAAATTGTGGTGGTCACTAGCAATGAGCAGGAGCAAGATCGAGTGAGAAGGGCACTTGAAGCGGTGAACATAGGACCAAATAGAGGTCCAAGGAAGGGTGCAGTTGGAGCAAGTGGAGTGGCAACTAGTCCCCCGCTAGTGATGCAGTCCCTCCCCACGGCGACAAGTGAGAAAAGATCAGTTCATGCTGTGGGAGTGCAGCAATTAAGGATTAAAACCCCACGACCAACATTAAAACGAGTTACAAGTGGGTTCCAGACTATCATACACCCCACAAGCTCCCAATCTCGGATGAGAGAGCCTTTCCAGGCTCCTCCACCGGATAATGGAGAAGAGGATCCTATACTCATTCCGCTACCTGTCGGAAATACCGAAGCAACCGGGTCACCCCAAAGGTCAGAACAAAACAGGGACCCACAACCACAAGACCCACGTCCTTCCCATGAATCTGATATGGATGAGGATCAGGAAAGAGAGTCTGAAGAGGAGATCAATCCACAAGACTCGGAAGAGGATGAACCGCTATCTGTGGTAGGGGAAAGAGAAGTCTCACGCCCAGAACTACGAACTGGACGCTACAGAGGATGAAAGAAAGAAGTTGGGGTGTATAATGTGCGTGTAGCATCAGAGAGAATTGCAAGAGATGTCAGGGTCAACCCAGTGGAGACCCGAGATAAGCGACAAACCTATGCTCCAGAAGTTGGACAAACTGGGTATGACATCCCAGAAGAGTGGATTGAGCGACAAGATGAAAAGAAAACTCTCGAGGTAACAGCCACTGTTGGAGAGTGGGCTAATATACTAATGTGGCCCTTCTATCCTACACTGACTGCCTGTAAAGAGTTAACAAATAACTTCAGAGTCGCCTATTTAGGCGTTGCCCATGATGTGATGTTGAGAAAACTAAAAACAGCAGCTTTACGCTGGTCACGGCAAGTGTTGAGAGAAATTAATGAACAAAATCTGGATGATGAAGGAGAAACAATTCCACCAGTCAGGATTACAAGCAAGCCTCCCAAATCAGGACTTTCCTGCTGGATCTAGAGAGCAAAGTCTGCAAGCAATTCAAGCTGAAATCCAAGCAGACGGCAGGGAATTCCGTGAATTCAAGAAATTAAAGATGCTGGTGAGAGAGAAAGAACCAAATGAAGACCTAAAGAACTGTTTGAAAGAAGTGTGGCCCCTTACTGACAGAGCTTCTAACAGCGAAGAGGGTAAATCTATGTGGCTGGCCCAAGTTACCAGTCAACCCATCAGTCGGGGTGAACCAGCACGAAACCATTATGCCAGGTTAGTGTTGGAAGATCCCAATGATGAAGATTCCCATATTGCTGGAGCTAAAGCTGGACTAGACAAATGTCAAACATTAGTTCAAGTATGGCATGGGCTAAAACAGACGATTTTGCCACAACGCTATGTTAGGGCACTGAGAGAGGTCACTAAGGGAAGAAGAGGGGAGATAACCTTTGTGAAAATGCCCATAGACGGCACTACAGTCCCACAAATGGACGCGGTGGTGAAGAGCTGGGATCTGGAGCAGCAGTTCTATGAGGAAAAGAGGAAGAAGGAGAGCACACCGAGATCAGGACAAAAACCGGTGGGAGTGGAGAAAAGAAATTCAGTGCCAAAACCACCACCTCCTCAGCCGCATCAAACACCACAGAGGAATAATCAAAGGCCTCCAGCTGGACAATGGAGCTCTCGGCCGAGAGGTCCACCACCTCCACCACCACAATCGCGACCTACACCTGCACCTCGTAGTGGTGGCTATCTCCCGAAAGAGGAGTACGACAAATTAACTGCAGAACAAAGGAAAGCCCTCCAGGAAGTCCGCCAAGCCTCAGCGGCGGCTGGAGGGCAGAAGAAGTAATGGCTTTGGAGGCGCGGGTCACGCTAGACGATGCCTACTGGGAGGGGGACAATATCTACACTGATGTGGATGGAGAACCGTACCTGGTGGACACGCGAGCATAGGTGTCCATGACCCGCAGAAGCCTCGAGACCAAAGGATACCTACTGATCCAGTATGCAAATGCGGCAACGGAGAAAAGACCATTTGGAATATGGAAAGGGGTAGTTTGGATAAAAGGCCCCTTTAATTTGATAACAGTCAAGGATTTGAGAGAATTGCATCGGCCCAAAAGGCTTCGAACTCTAATAAGACGACAAGTGAAAAAATTACTGGCAAGAGTTGTACGAATGGATATGACTCCAATTGGAAAGAGTCCGGTAAGCTGGTACAAAGAAGTGGATGTACCGGCTGTCACAGAAGAAAAGATTGAAGAAAGTGATTTCTCTGAAGCAGGGAAAGAAAAATTGAGGGAAATTATCTCCGAAGCTAAAGTAGCACGATTTAAAAATGACTGTGGAGATTTGGGGGCTAAATACATTCATGTCATCGAAGGAGGAGTACATCCACCGGTGCGACAATATCCCTTGAACCCTGGAGCGGTTGAGGAAATGGATAAAATAGTAAAAGAATTGGAAGCTTTGGGGATCATTCGAGTGGAATTGAATCCGATCACTAACAGCCCCATCCAAGCAGTTAAGAAGCCTGAGTCGGCAGGAGGAGGCTGGAGACCAGTAATCAACTTCAAGGCTCTCAATCGACGAACAATAGCCAATAGAGCGAGTTTGATAAATCCCCAAGGAGCACTGAAAACGCTCCAAATTAAGAGATACAAATCATGCATTGATCTGGCAAATGGATTTTTTTCCCTGCGATTAGCAAAACAGTCACAAGGGAAGACAGCATTCACACATAAAGGGAAAAGTTATGTGTGGCAACGACTCCCGCAGGGATACAGAAATTCACCAAATGTGTTCCAAGCAGCAGTAATGGAAATATTAAAAGATCTGGGAGTAACAGTCTACATCGATGATGTGTTTATCGCAGATGATGATGAAAATGAACACCTAATGCGGCTGCAAAAGGTGATTCAGAAGCTCACAGAAGCTGGATTAAAACTCAAACTGAAGAAATGTCAGTTTGGACAATTCAAGGTTAACTATTTGGGATTCCAGGTATCATCAGACCTGGGACTCTCAGAAGTATACCGAGAAAAATTCAGTCAGATAAAACCACCGCAATCTGAGAATGACCTACAGAAAATATTGGGATTGTGTAACTATGTGAGAGATCACGTTCCACACTATCAGAGATACGCAAAGCCCCTTTATGCTCGTCTCAAGAAGAAACCTAATGGACAAGAGAAAAAGCAATGGATTTGGACAGCTGCAGATCAGGATTGCTTGGAAAAGCTAAAGAAAGCCATTCAAGACGCAGTTAGGCTGGAGCCGCGTAGTCTGACTACTCGTCTGTTAGCCGAAATAAGCTGTGAAGAAGAGGATTCGGTGGTAAAAGTGAGCAACGAAGGAGGGGGTATGGTAACATTGTGGAGCTATACTCTGTCTTCGTTTGAGAGAAAATATCCACCGGAAGAAAAAGAACTGGCAGTCCTGGCTAGATATTGGAGTGCATTAAAAGAACTTGCACAAGGTCAGGGGAAAAAAGTTATCACTCAAAGCCAAGTCCACCGGTTCCTAAGGAAAGGAACTATTGAGAGTACTAAAGCCACAAATGCCAGATGGGGAAGGTGGGAGGACATCCTGCTAGACCCTGAGCTGTAAATTGGGCCAAAACAGTCGGCGACAAAAAAGTTGCCGAAGGAGAGGCAACTCCCTATGGAGCCATACGACTGGACTATGTACACTGATGGGTCGAAGAAGGGTACAGACAATATAGCTTATTGGGGCTATATTCTGAAGTATCAAGATAAGGAGAAATATCGTCGGAAAGGTCAAACGCCAGGGAGTGCCCAAGCTGGAGAAGTTACAGCAATACTGGAAGGACTCTTGGAGTTAAACAAGAGGAAAGTAAAAAGGGCTAAAGTGGTTACAGACAGTCATTACTGCGCACAAGCCCTGAAAGAGGACTTATCCATTTGGGAAGAAAATGGATTCGAGGGAGCTAAGGGGAAGCCTGTAGCTCATATGGATTTGTGGAGGAAAATAGCCGAGCAGAGGCTAACAATGGACTTAGATGTGGTACATCAGAAGGCCCATGTAAAAGAAGGAGCACACTGGAGCGGGAACAAAGAAGTGGACCGCTATGTGCAGCTGAGAAAAGTCGTAGTTGTCGGGAACAGACACCCAAGGGAAGGGTAGTTCCAAAAGAGTCCGTGAAAGAAGTGGTGCTGGCCGTACATGAAGCGCTTGGCCATGCAGGCACCATTCACACACGGAAGGAGCTGGAGAAGCTGCAACTTTGGATTCCGAGAAACCAAGTCTGCCGAGTCCTCAAAGACTGTGAAGTATGTGGTCGATACAATGCAGGACGACGAGGACAAAGGGTGGATGGTTTCACCATAAAGAGTACTGTTCCATGGGGATCAGTATGCATGGATGTTGCCGGGCCCATGGGGGTGACCGGTAAGAAAGGAGAAAAGTATCTGTTGGTGCTTGTGGACTCTATGTCGGGCTATGTGACTGTTAAGCCTGTGAGAAAAGCCAACGGCAGCAGTGTGATCAGCATGTTGGATCAAGTGTGTTCAATTCTGGGGATACCTAGGGAGCTGAGAACGGACAATGGGACACATTTCCGTAATGCTCAGGTCGACCAGTGGTGCCAGAAAAGTGGAGTAATGAGAATTTACTCGCCCCCATACACTCCTCAAGCAAATGGAGTCATGGAAAGGTCTATTGGACTGGTGAAAAACTGGATTGGGAAAAATGCTAACACGAGGGAATGGAGTACTAAGGCCCTGGAAACTGGACAGGCCCTGAATGACCGCCATCATGCCGGCAGGCCCACCCCTTCGCAAGAACTGAACCAACGCCCATTTTCGACACCGGAAGTGGGGCGGAGTCAGCCTAAAAGGGACAGAGAACCAGAACCAAAGATCCCATTTAAGGTTGGGCAGAAGGTGTGGGTGAGAGCTCGAGATCACCTAACCAACACTGCTGTTAAACCTAAGTATGAGACCACAGATACAGTAGTGAAGATACTGGACAGTAACACAGTAGAGTTGAAGAAGAAGGGAATCCAAGGAGTGGAGCAGCTGAAGCCAACTCATAACTAGATGAAACCAGGAGCTAAATATGGCCAAAAACACCCAAGATCTTCCACCCTTCGTCAGAATGGCCACTGTCAATGGGGTGGTTGCCTTAAGAAGAACAAAAAATGACCTCTGGGCAGGCAGAGCCCTGAGGATACTATATCATGCAAAGAAAGGATTTTTATCTTGTGAAAAGGAGATATTACAGTGGAAAAAAGTTGAGAATCACTGTGTGATTTGCCGCGAAGAAGTACCGCTGATGGTCCAATGGTCAGGACCTGGGGTTAGAAAACCCCCAATTCCAAGTGGGGCAAAACATGAGTTCAAGCAAATACTTCACAAGCAGGTGAAGGTTTTGGATGCACTTGTATGTGGGTTATGCCGACTAACCCAGTTGCCAAGAATGGTCTTTTACACCCAGTGGGATATATGTGGAGACGATGTGGATATGCAGGTGTGTTCATGCTATTGGAATGGATATGCGATCGAGTATTGCCTGGTGTGTTAAGCAAGAACTCATATGGGAAGACTACTGCATGTGGCAAGAGCAGAAGGATGGCAAGTGAGAAGGTTTTTGGACCCCCTGAGGACCTTTCACACCGATGAAGCCTGTTGGGCTAATCCTGCAGCAACAGTTGCGCTTGATCAAGCTGAAGGGAATCAAGGCAGCGGTGACGTGAGTCCAACGGCACCAAGTGTCTATTTGATGTTGGAAACAACTAGAGCAGGAGGAAGTGACCAAGCTGCAGGAGGTGGTGAGCGAAAGCCGTCTTTGTTGCATGAAGCTATACATCAAAGTTGGTCCCATGGTCCAGAGTATGGGCAAACTTATGACCCTCCAATAGACACAATGCAAATTCCACTGGTGTTCAGAGTGTATAGAGATCCGGAGCGACCCGGATATACAGACATGTTGGGAGGACTGACAGATGATCAACAGCAAAAAGCCCAAGAAGAAGGATGGATCGGCCCTTGGGAATTGACAACTTGGGCCAAATTGATAGAAGAAGTTCTAAAGAATCCAGAAGTTCTGCTGGAAGATGCAGAAGAGGTGCCACAAGAAAAAGGGGGCAGAGAAACCCTCAAGTATTATTTTACCACTGGACTAGACGCCTGGTGAAATAAAGCAGCAAAACCGAAGAAGAAGTCAGCCGAGTACCACGTGACACCTGAAGAATGGGTGAGAAAGAGGAGGATACAATCTATGGGGGGAGTGGCTAGCAGAGCAGACACTCCTAGTAGGCCGGACCAAACAATTAAGGTGCGGCTCACAGTGCTGATGGTGTTGGTCCCCTATGTGGGGGTTTACTCTGTCGGAGCACATGTTGACCTCCTGGAGGAACAGCAACAGTCGTTACACCAACCGACTCAAGGTGAGGAAAAATCAAGAAAGTCTCAGAGTCGCTGGATGTTTCCCTCCATTTTCCACGGGATAAGGAAGAAGTAAAAAGAAACGACTGATAGCATAAAGTCGGGAAGAGGACTATTTCTGAGATCGACTCCTCTGTACTCTGTGATGGCGCAGTATGTCTACAGTGGAACGGCATATTGGGACGCCTATGAGGATATCTTGCACCTACGTAGAGAATTGAATCCTGCATCTTCACAGTGTTTCTACACACCCCAGGGACCACCGCCTGAAGTGAAGGAGGTGACAGTCGTCACTTGGAAATGGGCGTGGCGAGGACTAGATATTAGACTCCCATGGCCATCTCCCTTGTTAGTCACCCTTCTTCAGCAATGAGCATCAAGCGTCTCTGTTGGGAGCACGAGACAAACAACAGCACCTAAGATCATCTATCTCCGAGATGGAAGAACCACGGGAAGACAGCGTGATCACCAACGAAAGACCAAGAGAAGAAGAGTTTGGCATAGAAATGCCACTACTGCAACAACCCCAAAAGATGGAGCCGCTGCCACCAGTACCAAATGAATTCTACTACGAAAATGTTGGAAGAAAGCAGCAGCAACAAAGCCAGCCGCGAAGAAAAAGTGCCCCTAATGTTGGAGTTGGATGGCCAGAATTATAGCATTATTAGTCGGCGTTGCTGTACTTCTAGCTATCCTGTATTACTATGGTAGTACGCCCTGGACCTTAACCCATATCAGGGTCCAGTACGCAACAACTAAAACTTTCCAACAGACGTGTTGGGGAGTTGAATCAAGAAACACCTACATGATATGGGACCAGAATTCTACAGAGAAATGGGCAAAGATGAAGAACCTAACCCAGCAGATGCTAAATAATAAGTGGCTGCAATACTTGAACGACAGTGGGGAATTTCCAACCGTCACCACCAATTACAATCTGACCACCGGAGCAGACATCCTTCAAAACCTACAAGTGAGGGATCAAGAGATTATCGTGGCAACCATCTTATGGTTAAAACAAAGAGAGCGAAGAGAAGTAGGCTGCACTTGGATAAGACCTGAACCTGGTGAGCCAGCCTGGTATTGCTCATGGGGATGCAGAGTACTGCTGGGCTATCGAGCAGGATATTGGGAAAAAGAAGCTGTTTTTCCAGCATTACCAAGACATGATGTTTGCAGAATGATAATGCCTACCTGGAAACATTGGGGTAATTATAACCTCACCTGTGACACCACCTGCAGCAGAATGCCGAAAGTGGATACTACATCTACAATAGTCCCTCCGTTGAACAACGCTACCGGCATGGGAGCAGGGATACTATATTCCAAACCAACCGCCATCTCACCAGCAGCGTTGGTGGGATCCACAAAGATATCACCAACACAGGGAAAAACCAAACCACTCCCTACATCGCCAACACAAGATACCCAGCAAGTATTAGAACCAAAAGTTAAAAGTATTGGTAATGCGGCTACAAAAAGATGGAAGAAGATTCATGATTATTGTGTAAAAGAAAAAGTGGCAATATTAGATAGATGTTATTGGAATCAACCTACTGGATGTAAATCTCAAAATTACATGGTGCTTGCACCAGTCATCGATTTGATAGACAGGATTACTTGGAAACAAAAACAGGAGGTAAAACATGATGAATGGCTTAACGACACCTTTCCGTGGGTCTGGAGCGTTCCACTGATACATTTTGAGGGGAATTTTCCAAGGGGATACACGTGGACTGGGCATAGTTTGCGGGGTCCACATAAAGCAAAATTCTATGTGCAAAAACTACCAAAGCCTGATGAGCTATGGTCAGTACCTCAGGAAGATTTTAGCTAAATTGATCAATGCGTGGCAAATAGAATTTATGAAAGCTTACATGAGACAGAATACCATAATAATTTGGCTGAAGGTTCTGGTAAATCCCCCCGATGTCCCATAGACCAAATTAAGACAGGGAATTGGCTAAGATGGGTATATAACTGTACACAGTTATTACAGATTCCAACCATTAAGGGGACCCTTCAAGAATGGCAGGAAGGAGTAGACGTAGTAAGGACGTCACCTGGTGGGGAATGGAGAAATATGAAGTTGAAGATTGGGTATTCCCCTGTTTGGATCAAAGTAATAATTATTGGGTTAAATATCAATACATCGCCACGGTTTACTCCAGAGACAGAGCTACTTGGTCCAGTGTACTCTGGAGACCAAACCCTTATGTTACGCCACGGCCCTGGAAAATGATTTGTAATAGATGTAATACCACATGCACAATAAGCCTTGCCCGCCAAAATTGTAGAAATGTTCCTGGCTGGGAAGAATATTGTGACGCTTACTATGACGGCGAGTATGACATTTACGGCCATCAAACCGTTTGGGAGAAGAACAATGCTGGCATATGGATAAGAGCTTTTCCACCCAACGTTGGATGTGCCAAGGCTGTCCTGGGACATGGAATGTCAAAAAGGAAGCAGGTCCTAGGCCACATAGTGCCATTTGTTGGTGATGCTTTGATAATGCTTGAGGAAGGATACGCCTTCAAGAAAAGTCTATGTGAAGGACGAGAAATTGTCGGTTACGAATGGCTGGGACCCAATCGAATTTACAATAATGGTACGTGTGAATCGCCTGCAGAACATTGGTTGAGCTGTGGAAAAGGAAGAGGTCGGCATGAATGTTCTTGGTGGGAAAGAACGCAAATAATAGCTGGAGGAATCATCACCACTTTCGCTGCAGAGACCGGAGAAGTCATTAAAGAAGGTCTCGAAGTGGTGACTGGTTGGATTGGACATTTGTTTGGATATCTTTGGCCCTATCTGTTAATCATAATAGGACTTATTATTGCTGCAGTGATTGGATATGTTTTGTTAAAAGGAAGTTTCGCAGCCGCCCTGCACTTGTGTGGGAGGAGCACACAACGCAGTGATATGGAGCCCCTCCTCCGTTAGGGGAGGAGCGATGAAGGCTACAAAGCTCGACGCCGAGACACACCCTGTTCATTCTGACTTGGGGGAGTGAAGGAAGAAGAAGCATCTACATAACAGCGTACAAACTTAAGGAGATAAGTAAAAAGAATAAGAGAGCACAAGGTCCAACAATACTGGCGGCATAAATGACACCATCTTCAAAGTGAGTAGAGTGGAGTTTATTGCACTACTGTTAATATGGCTGCTATACTGCTGTGTCGCCTGTTGGGACTTACGACAACCACTGCGAATAGTAACGCTACTACATGGATGTGTCAGATTGGCGATCATCAATCTGCGCTACGGTCAGAGTGACCTAGGGTTGTCTTTATTCATCACTCACGTCCTCGGTCGCTTTACTCTCCAGTTTGACTGTTGGGGAATATGGCAGTACACATCAATTACAATTTGGATGACAGCAATCTTTTATGCCCCAGCAGTGATAGCTGACATTGTGTGCGAAGCTGTGATGGCCTTGACCCTGTTGGCGTACATAGCTACATTAACTGGAGCCATACAACGTAAGAAACCTTGGCTCTACAAACTTGGACTTATCATAATTTGGGCCTTAGGATGGGGAATGTTATCAGCTTTATACTGGCTGTCCATGGTTAGTCAACTACTCCTGCTGTTATGGTTTACAACCTATGATGCTTGCTTCCCACGTACGGCTCCTTCAGCTACAGCGGGAATGGCAACGTCACCACAGTCCCACTCTCCTACGGTGATCATGAGGCATCTCTGGCGTACATCTGAATAATCCCGACGAACACTTTTGCTTGCTTGCAATATAATAGTTAAAAGACTAATGTTTCCTCTTACACTATAGGGGGATATAAGATGTATTCATTGTCAAGCCACCCTGGAACAAGCGCTCTACTTCTGGGAGATAACACCGACTCTGTGGTGCCCGATGTGTTACCGCAACAACTTCCCTGTTCAAGTGGCACGGGGAATAGTGGGACGGAAGGATACTTCTTTTCTGCCCCAGGTACCAACAGAAGCATACCTAAAAATTGAGATTGAGGCAGACATGATCTGGCATTCCCTCTTGATTGATCAAATACGAGCTGACACTATAGTGTCTCCAGAGGGATATATGTATTGCCCCGTGTTTACCAAAATGTGGATGTATCCTACGGGAATAACATTCTCCACAGCTCATCTTGCCGATGGCCGGATCGTGGCTATTGGTCCTTCATTACCACCAGTTCCACGTTCATCTCCACAGCGCACTGCGGAGGTTGGGGTGCAAACCGAGGATATGAACTGGTGTTTGGAGGCCCTCACGCAGGTGTTCCTGGATGAACACATTCAACAGCCCGAGCCTGAGGATATTCTCGCTGAAGCTTCACCTCAAACGAAGGATGCATCACCTATCTACACCAGTTACATCGTGTTATACACCCGTCACCCCCACTTCACCATGCGCACCATCGTTCCCTGACGGATTATCATCTCAGGAATATGAGGCAAATCCGTCTCCATTGGGATTACCATCACAATCACCACTACTGGACGAGCAGCCTTCTGATGGCGACGGCAATCTACAGGTGGGCAGAGAGGAGTACGTGGTGCTGGATGAGTGTCGCTCAACTCCAGGTCCTCCTGTTCTGTCTCCAATGGTGGATGAAAAAGAAGTGCTCACCCTTCATCCTGTCGACGACGACGAGGATGTTTTTATGGAGGTATAGAGAGATCGGCGGAGCTTCAAGTCATGGAGGGGGTGTCAGGAAAGATGACTTTAAGCTTGCTTTCAGATTGTTTTCAGCTTGGAATATAATACGAGCCATGGAATTAATATACATGCTGTTGGATTAAACTGCACAGTTTTTGGTACCTTCCAGAAGTAAGTGAGGTCATACCGGACTTTTCCAGTGTAAATGGGGAGGCCCACGGAATGAACTCGGTGGTGAAGACGAGGGAATATATCTAAGAATGATTCTAACATGATCAAAGTATGATCAAATAAAGTATTAATGTGTTAAAATTAAGAGTTGATTAGAAAATGTATTTTACGAATAAGTGAAATGAATGATTATATGAGTTGTTTTTCATAAAGAGTGCAGAGTCAGAGAAAAAGAGGAAGTGAAGAAGATGTCGCAAGCAGGGCAAGAAAAGCTGATGTTAAACAACTGATCAAATGATTAAGATGGTAAAAATTAAATGAATAATAAGGAATGAAAATGTTTGTATATGATCATATGAATTATTTTTATGTGAAAGAGAGTTGTAATGAAATGATTGAATATGATTGATGTGATTCTAAAGAAATGATTTAAAAGAATGAATTCTCAGAAAAGCTGAAGTGTTAACAGAAAAGAGGAACTTGAGAAATAAGTTACTGGTAAGGGCTGCGGGGATTTCCAGTAAAGTGGAAGGAGAAGGGAGGAGGTTTTGAGTCAACAGCGTCCCCATGGTAACCAAGATCATTTGAGGACAACAAGAGTCACGCACATATATAAACTGTGAAACACCAGAAAATGGGGTTATTCTTCCAGGGAGAGGTGCTGTTGCCACTACTCCCCTGCTACGAGGAGATCACAAGACTTGACCATCTTGTGAGCAGCAATTGGAATCGTGGAGTGAGAGGACTGGAGCCATAAAAGATCATTTGAGAGAGATTTAAACTCCCACTCAGGCCGTCCAGTCACGGAGTAGCAGAACAATGGAGAGTAACCACTGGCCTTAAGTCTGAGTGGGGAATGTTCAATGATTTCTCTCTCAAGGAACATCACTGCATACCAGAATGGATTAGATCAACTTTTGGTTGATTGAAGACGGAATAAATTCTTATGTGGATTAACTTCCTGAAGGATTACGACATCACACAAGGATCGTGGTCAGCTAACGATTAACAGCTGATGAAGAGGAAATCAAGTTCATCGAGCTGGGGACCCTAACCTCAAAAACCTCCTTCCCTCACTCCTAGAAAAAATTGTTAAGAAGTCAATCCAGTCCCAGTCAAAGTAAGATCAGTCAGAATTATTGAATTAAAAACAAAAATCTCTGTCAATCATTACTGTTGTGAAATTATCATCATATAACCTATTTTGATTATGTTGTCGGCACTTGCAAAACCTGCAATAAATTTCCAAGCATGCAGTTAAAGTGTTAAGGCTCGGACATTGGATTATTGATGCTTCTTAAGGTGTAATAGTTAAAGTTTATTGGGTGTACAACATCAAAAAGGCTCTAAAAGGTTAGTCTGGTTTTTTAATGAAAATAACACATCCTGGGGACTCGCTGTACGAGTCACTAAATTCAAAATCTAGCAACATTCCAAGAGCCCTGATCCATAAGAGGAGAGCTGCCGTTAACGGGCGTGGCCGGTTCGTATCCTGGTTCCTGAGAAGGCTATTCGACCGGGGTGCGAGATCAGCTTCAGCGGGGTGGACGTCCGGATGGAGGCAGTGAGCAGCTAGACGAATCTCCTCGCCACCAGCTTGAACAGCCTTTGTGCAGCCCTGCCGGGTAATACCCGTGGAGACACGAAGGTCAGACCCCAGAGACGGAGAGCTGGTTTTTACACAAACACACTCATCGGAGGGTGAGCGTGTGCCGTGTATCTAAAAAGCGGGATCTGACAGTATCTGACCACCTGCCTGTTTGTACCGACCACGCTTTTGCCTGATGATCCTGATTTGTTTGCTCCTTTTGGACTGCCTTATTGTGTACCGAACCCCACTGAGTGACTCAGTAAACGCTTTTCTCAACCACAAGAAAGTTGTTTTGCTTGCCATCCAGGTATAAAGAACTCTGCACATATAATCCAGGAGAGGTTCTGGTGGCCTCGGCTGCTCTCCGACGTGAAGGATTACATCAGGGCATGTCAGACATGTGCCATGTATAAATCATCCACCCAACCACCTTCCGGTAAACTCCACCCATTACCCATTCTGACACGACCATGGTCACACATTTCAGTGGATTTTGTTACAGGCTTACCGCCTTCTCAGGGTAACACAGTTATACTCACCGTAGTCAATCGACTTTCCAAGATGGCACATTTTGTGCCGCTTCCAAAGTTACCGTCCACCAAAGAAACCGCCAAAGCATTATTAGCCCACATTTTTAGATTGCACAGGTTTCCACAGGACATTGTTTCTGACCGAGGGCCAAAGTTTATTTCTTAGTTTTGGAGGGAGTTTTGTCATCTGCTGGGGGTCTCTTCCAGTCTCATTTCCGGTTACCATCCACAGGCGAACGGACAGTCAGAGAGAGTCAATCAGGAGTTGAAGAAGGGTCTGCAGATCCTCGCCTTGCAGCACCCAGCCTCCTGGTCCTCCCAGCTACTTTGGATTGAACTTGCTCACAATTGTTTGCCCTCTACATCCACGGGCTACTCCCCGTTCCACGTGACTCATGGTTTTCAACCTCCTCTGTTTTCTTCTGCAGCCTTAACCTCCCATGTAGCTACGGCTTTGTCCCTCATCCTCCGCTGTCGACGGACCTGGGAGCGGGTCCGTCAGGCCTTACTGCAAGCATCAGTGGCTTACAAGGTAGCAGCGGACAGGAAGAGGTCACGAGCCCCAGATTATTCCCCTGGACAACGGGTCTGGCTCTCAACACATCACCTGCCCATCCATGGTCAGCCGAGGAAGCTCGCTCCCAGGTTTGTTGGTCCGTTCCTCCATCACGAAAGTCATAAACCCAGTTTCTGTACGCCTTCGGTTGCCCAGGTCGTTGAGGATTCACCCCACCTTCCACATCAGCCAGGTGAAGCCTGTCCACACCAGTCCATTGTGCCCTCCGGCCATTCCCCTGCCGGCCGCCCGGTTCATGGGCGGTGGGCCGGCCTTTTCGGTGCGCCACCTCTTGGGGTCTCGGCGGCATGGGAGGTGGTGCAGTACCTGGTGGACTGGGAGGGATACGGACCAGAACAGCATTCATGGTGTTAAAGATTTTGTATATATGTTATCACTGTTAAACATTTGTACCTTTGTCTTCTTTCTCATGAGAACGGTGTTGTGCTGTTTTGCACCTAACCCTGAGAATGTACGTGTTATTCAACCTTGTTTTAGCATGCTGGGGTCAATCTGAACTGGGAATGAAGAGCTGGATGTACTTATTATTATTATACAACTTGTTTTTGTAGCCGCTAACGACTGGGAGTGAAGCATGACGGGGTCAGGCTGAACTGGGAGTAAGAGAACTGAAGGTTGTTTTGACTGTTGTGATGTGATGCTTAGTGTGAAGGAGTGTGAGGGACAGGACACTTCAGGCAGATGCAGAACAGCTGATAACTGCAACAGACGAACGAGATGTGCTGACCTTCGACGATAAGAGTAAAAGAAAGAAACTGTTTTTCCTTACAGCTGCACTTATTGACGTATGTGTTTATGTTACGGGAAGAAACTTGTCTCGCGTTGTCCCCCCCCCCCCTTAGGACAAGTTTTATGATGTAATGAGGGCTTCTCTAATAAAAAGAGCGGGAGCACAGGCCAGACTTTAGTGTAGCCTTGGTGTACAGTCTGGCTGCACTCCGCGCGTGATTAATTTGACTTTCTGTCTCACTGGTGTTTCTTGACTCTGTTTGTCTTATCAAAGGTTTTAAGAATGTTTGGAGGAGAAAATACCCAACATTGACTGGGGGCTACGTCCGGGAGCTCAACAACACCGGAGATGTCCGGCGGAGGTCGTCAAGTCCAGACGTAAATCCTTGGCCAAGGTCCGATCAATTGATCGTGTCTGCAATTGTCGACCACCG
Organism: Thalassophryne amazonica; assembly: GCF_902500255.1. Classification (NCBI taxonomy): domain Eukaryota; kingdom Metazoa; phylum Chordata; class Actinopteri; order Batrachoidiformes; family Batrachoididae; genus Thalassophryne; species Thalassophryne amazonica. The sequence continues at coordinate 1,860,300 of NC_047108.1, forward strand.
TTGGCATCGTCTGGTTGACGAGATTTTCCCGAAGAAGACAGACAGGAGGTCGAGTCAGTGAGTAGAATTTCTTTGTAACAGTACTGAGTGAGTGGTGATCAGATCACATAAAACAGTTAAACTCCGTAAGCGATGATACAGAATCGTCTGTTAATGAAACACAGTTAAACTCTGTAAGGAGGGCGGACTCCTCTACGGTTGCGAGGGACGCACGTAGTTAAATTCCGGAAGGAGGGTACGGACTCCTCTGTTTTAATACGTAAAGGAAATCCCGGGTAGAAATACGTGCACTGTAAAAAGGCAGTTAAATCTAGCAGGGACGGCGGAGTCCCCTAATGCAGGACATTAGTTAAATGTCCAGTACAGCCAGTACGCTTTCAGCACAGTGCATGTGTTTGCAAAACTGTGGGAAGAGCGTGGAATGGTGACATCATCTGGAAAGCCGGTGACTCATGCCACTCTCCTAACTGCACTACTGCAAGCTGTGAAATTGCCTCAACAAATTGCTATATGCAAATGTGTGGCTCACGCCAAAGGCTCTGACAGTGTTTCAAAAGGGAATGATTTTGCTGACAGAGTAGCAAAAGAGGCAGCAGCAGCTTCTTCTATTTTTGTTGTACAGGAAACCACTCCAGATTTGCATTTAGGTCGTACACTGCTTGCTGACATGCAACAGCAGGCAACTGACAGAGAAAAACAAATGTGGATAACTAAAGGAGCTACATATGCAAATGATTTGTACGTGTGACCACAAAGGAAACCCATATTGCCAAAAAATGTTTAAATGGGCGGCTATTATGAGCCATGGCGTGACGCATGTCTCATCAGGGGGTATGATATCGCAATTGCAATCTATTTTTTGTCTTTATGGGTTTGATGCATATGCAAAACAGCATTGTAGAGCATGCATGACATGTGCAAAACACAATTCACAAGGCAATTTGAGACCCCAAAGAGGCAAATTTCCAACACCACAATATCCCTTTCAAGTGATTCATATGGATTATATACAGCTGAGTAAACATGAAGGGAAGGAATTTTGTTTAGTCATAATTGATGCCTTCTCAAAATGGGTAGAATTGTTCCCTACAAAACATGCAGATGCACTTACAGTGGCTAAGGCATTGTGCAAAGACATCATTCCACAATTTGGAATACCAGAAACAGTTTATTCAGATAATGGAGCGCATTTTGTTAATACAATAGTGCAATACGTAGGAGAAGCGCTACAGGTCAGTCTCAAAAATCATTGTGCTTATCATCCACAAAGTGCCGGATTAGTGGAAAGGATGAATGGAACAGTAAAAAACAGATTTAGAAAGACAATGGAGGAAACAGGCAGACCATGGACACATTGTGTAGATTTGGTAAAAATGTATATAAACATAACTAGTACCATGGGGTTGACACCGTATGAAACATTGTTTGGCAGAAAATATCGATTGCCATATTATGGGCAAATTTGGGATGTACCTGAGGAAGCCAATTTGGCAGATTACATGAGAAAAATGTTAGAAGGACAACGAGGGAGAGTTCCAAACTCTGATGATCCCATTTCTCCACAGGAGGACCCTAAAGTGGTACCTGGAGACTGGGTGTTGATAAGAAGCATCAAGAGAAAACACTGGCATTCACCTAAATGGGAAGGGCCCCATCAAGTACTACTCACAACACCCACAGCCTTGAAAATTGGGGAAAGAAGTACATGGATTCATTTAACTCACTGTAAGAAAGTCATTTCTGCAGACACAGACAAACAGTAAGAACAGTAGGACAAGACTAGTAATAGTGTGTGAGCTTGGTGTTAAGATCCAGGTTAGACATGAAAGCTAGCAGAAGACATTAAGAAGCCACTGTTCTGAACATAGGTGTGCTGTAGTGTGCAGAAATGGCGAAAGAAAAAAAACAAAAAGAACGAGGGTTTCTGGACCCCATGGACAGTCCTTGTTATGCTACTTTTCTTTTTCGGATTGGGCTTATTATTAAAAGCCATAAGCACGGGACATGATAATAAGGATCACCTCCGCAGATTGCAGAGACCAAAAAGAAGTAACGAAGACCCCAGTCCGATAATAAATGCCACAGTACATAGCTGTGATAGGAACAATGCGTACCGATTTGGTGTACAAGCCTGCATTCCTAGAAATGCTTCTGTGGTCATCTCTGTACCATATAGTGCTCTTACCCATGGAATGCAGGATGGTGACAGAGGGACTAATTACGGACATAGTTTCTCATGGTATATGACCAATGATCAACAAGATAAGAGATGGGAAACGTTGGTAGCCGATGAATGGAGTAGATGGACGCCAAGATGGGCACAAACCGAGTGGGCTAAGTACCAGAGTCAAATTCTCAAAATGTATCAAACAGAGGATAAGCTGTCTATAGTGGTGAATACCACAGGAAAAGGAACCATATTCCCACCTGATATAGAGGGAGACTGTTGGTTGTTCCTCCTTTGGGTATACAAACCAGGAAAAGATCCGTATTTCCATTTTTTCCTCTGTGAAACAGATAGAGTACAGCAACCAATATTGACAGAATTGAGTACGTCAAAGGGGGTGTCCATACAAGCAAAGGGGGTGCCCATACAAGCAAAGGGGATGTCCGTACAAGGCACAAAAGACATGAAGGCAGATGACTGGTTCCTAGTAACTACAGGAATTAGTGGACAAAATAACAATTGGCTGTTAATGGCAGAACAAGCAGGACTAGCAGCAAAGAAGGACTGTGTTGTATGTATGGGACCCAGACCTATATTACAGGTAATACCGGCAGCATTACCCAAAGACTGTCTGCTGACTGTTATGACACAGACATACATTGCAGCAAACAACAAATGTTCTAAGTGGGACAAGATCTATCCATTGACCAAATTGACTAAGATTAAACCTTTATTTTCAAGCAAAGTTGGGCATGCTAACCATACATGTGTACACTTGACAGGGACAAGTAAGACTTTGGGTAGCTTAAACCACACTGCCTGGTGTAAGAATGTGGTCCATAGTACTCCCACATTCAAACCTGTCGGTAGGAGTGACGTATGGTGGTGGTGTGGTGATAACAGAATCTTTGACAGATTGCCACGAAATGTGTCAGGTTATTGTGCATTAATATCATTATTGTTACCAGTTAAAGCTATACCCATGACCACTGAAGACGTTACGACATATGCAGCCTCTCTTATTCCTGAAGATTGGCAGAAAGGCATAGCCAGACATAGAGTAAAAAGAGATTGGAAAGGAGTAGGAAATCCAACATATATTGACGCAATAGGAGTCCCCAGAGGAGTGCCTGACGAGTATAAACTGGTTGATCAAATAGCAGCTGGATTCGAATCTTCCATCTGTTGGTGGTGTTCAATTAATAAAAACGTGGACAGAATAAACTACATCCACTACAATGTACAGAAATTAGGAAATTGGACTGAGGAAGGATTTAAGGCTGTCCATTCACAGTTAGAAGCCACGTCCCTTATGGCCTTCCAGAACCGTATTGCTCTGGATATGTTGTTGGCAGAGAAAGGAGGTGTTTGTGCCATGTTCGGAGAACAATGCTGCACATTCATTCCCAACAACACGGCTGCAGACGGCAGTCTCACTCAAGCCATCGACGGGCTGAGGACGTTGAACAGGAAGATGAAAGAGCACAGTGGAGTAAACACCGAAGGCTGGGATTGGTGGCTGGAAGGGATGGGAAAATGGAGGTCTTTGATTTCTTCACTATTAGTGTCTATAGCAGTATTTGCTGCAATTCTAACATTGTGTGGATGTTGTTGTATTCCATGTCTCCGAGGCCTTGTAAATAGAATGATAACCACAGCAATAAGTCCAGGACCAGGAGGGGGTCCAGCATCATATCCACTCCTGGGGAAAGACGACACCGAGGAGGACGATGACTCCCATGACCTGTACCCAGACCAATGGAAGTATGATGACCCAGACACCGATGATGGTGACAATGATGACATCACCTCTGGGGTGTAAGCCTATAGAACATACCATGATGAACCTCTTAGTGAAAATCTCAAAAAGAAGTGCTAAGCTGGGTGATGCCTACTGTATGTTTAACAGGCGATAAACAGGAGGGGAATGTTAAAGATTTTGTATATATGTTATCACTGTTAAACATTTGTACCTTTGTCTTCTTTCTCATGAGAACGGTGTTGTGCTGTTTTGCACCTAACCCTGAGAATGTACGTGTTATTCAACCTTGTTTTAGCATGCTGGGGTCAATCTGAACTGGGAATGAAGAGCTGGATGTACTTATTATTATTATACAACTTGTTTTTGTAGCCGCTAACGACTGGGAGTGAAGCATGACGGGGTCAGGCTGAACTGGGAGTAAGAGAACTGAAGGTTGTTTTGACTGTTGTGATGTGATGCTTAGTGTGAAGGAGTGTGAGGGACAGGACACTTCAGGCAGATGCAGAACAGCTGATAACTGCAACAGACGAACGAGATGTGCTGACCTTCGACGATAAGAGTAAAAGAAAGAAACTGTTTTTCCTTACAGCTGCACTTATTGACGTATGTGTTTATGTTACGGGAAGAAACTTGTCTCGCGTTGTCCCCCCCCCCTTAGGACAAGTTTTATGATGTAATGAGGGCTTCTCTAATAAAAAGAGCGGGAGCACAGGCCAGACTTTAGTGTAGCCTTGGTGTACAGTCTGGCTGCACTCCGTGCGTGATTAATTTGACTTTCTGTCTCACTGGTGTTTCTTGACTCTGTTTGTCTTATCAAAGGTTTTAAGAATGTTTGGAGGAGAAAATACCCAACACATGGGTTCCCTCCCATTTCATCCTGGACCCGAACTTGATCAGGGACTTCCATGCTCGGCATCCTGGTTCACCTGGGCCGTCAGGTGCCGGCCATAAGGTGGGGGTTCCTGTCATGTTCTGTGGTTGCTCTTTTCTTCTGCCATGTTTGATTTTAGTATTAATTTGGTGGTTATGTCTTCTGTGTGCTTTCCCTGTTTCTTGGTGCTGGGTGGTGGGCGTGGTCAAGACTGTGCCACGCCCACTTCTGGATCCTTCTGCACAGGTGTTTCCTATCAGCGGCTCATCACCAAGGTGTATATAAGCCTCACTGGTTGCACTTGTTATTAGCTTGATCGTTGCACCTTGTGCCGTCGCTTCTAGCTCTGAGTTGTGTGTTTTTCCAAGTCCTGTTTCCACGTAGTGTATCTGACCACCTGCCTGTTTGTAACAACTACGCTTTTGCCTGATGATCCTGCTTTGTTTGCTCTTTTGGACTGCCTTATTGTGTGCTGACCCCCACTGAGTGACTCAGTAAACGCTTTTCTCAACCAGAGCTATCGTGTCGAGTCCTGCACTTGTGTCCAACCATTCCTGTCTGACGCTCCTGATAGGCAGGGAGTGTTCTGCCCTCAATGTTGTCTAATAATTTTTCAATTCAATGAAGTTCCAATATAAGTATGCTTGTTTGGCCACAAGAAGTCAGCCTTATTCTGGGTTTCTAGCTTCTTTGTACATTCTTTTAATGTTGCACTGCCCCCTCTGGGGACCAACTGTAAGCAGCAGGCAAAGGCAGTTTGAGTCCAGCTTTGGAGGTGTTCAGATGTTACACACCTCTCCCTCTGTACACTCTTGGAAACACTTGATATATCATAATCTGTAAGTTTACAAGTGCTTTATTCTTTTCGTGTGTTTCGCTCAATGTCTAGGTTGAGCAGCATTACACTTAACCGAGGGCAGAAGAATACCATCTTGAATTTGACCATGGTCTACATGTAGAGTCATATCAAAACCATTTATGGATGAGTGTCGCTCAACTCCAGCTCCTCCTGTTCTGTCTCCAATGGTGGATGAAAAAGAAGTGCTCACCCTTCATCCTGTCGACGACGACAAGGATGTTTTTATGGAGGTATAGAGAGATCGGCGGAGCTTCAAGTCATGGAGGGGGTGTCAGGAAAGATGACTTTAAGCTTGCTTTCAGCTTGTTTTCAGCTTGGAATATAATACAAGCCATGGAATTAATATACATGCTGTTGGATTAAACTGCACAGTTTTTGGTACCTTTCAGAAGTAAGTGAGGTCATACCGGACTTTTCCAGTGTAAATGGGGAGGCCCACGGAATGAACTCGGTGGTGAAGACGAGGGAATATATCTAAGAATGATTCTAACATGATCAAAGTATGATCAAATAAAGTATTAATGTGTTAAAATTAAGAGTTGATTAGAAAATGTATTTTACGAATAAGTGAAATGAATGATTATATGAGTTGTTTTTCATAAAGAGTGCAGAGTCAGAGAAAAAGAGGAAGTGAAGAAGATGTCGCAAGCAGGGCAAGAAAAGCTGATGTTAAACAACTGATCAAATGATTAAGATGGTAAAAATTAAATGAATAATAAGGAATGAAAATGTTTGTATATGATCATATGAATTATTTTTATGTGAAAGAGAGTTGTAATGAAATGATTGAATATGATTGATGTGATTCTAAAGAAATTATTTAAAAGAATGAATTCTCAGAAAAGCTGAAGTGTTAACAGAAAAGAGGAACTTGAGAAATAAGTTACTGGTAAGGGCTGCGGGGATTTCCAGTAAAGTGGAAGGAGAAGGGAGGAGGTTTTGAGTCAACAGCGTCCCCATGGTAACCAAGATCATTTGAGGACAACAAGAGTCACGCACATATATAAACTGTGAAACACCAGAAAATGGGGTTATTCTTCCAGGGAGAGGTGCTGTTGCCACTACTCCCCTGCTACGAGGAGATCACAAGACTTGACCATCTTGTGAGCAACAATTGGAATCGTGGAGTGAGAGGACTGGAGCCATAAAAGATCATTTGAGAGAGATTTCAACTCCCACTCAGGCTGTCCAGTCACGGAGTAGCAGAACAACGGAGAGTAACCACTGGCCTTAAGTCTGAGTGGGGAATGTTCAATGATTTCTCTCTCAAGGAACATCACTGCATACCAGAATGGATTAGATCAACTTTTGGTTGATTGAAGACGGAATAAATTCTTATGTGGATTAACTTCCTGAAGGATTACGACATCACACAAGGATCGTGGTCAGCTAACGATTAACAGCTGATGAAGAGGAAATCAAGTTCATCGAGCTGGGGACCCTAACCTCAAAAACCTCCTTCCCTCACTCCTAGAAAAAATTGTTAAGAAGTCAATCCAGTCCCAGTCAAAGTAAGATCAGTCAGAATTATTGAATTAAAAACAAAAATCTCTGTCAATCATTACTGTTGTGAAATTATCATCATATAACCTATTTTGATTATGTTGTCGGCACTTGCAAAACCTGCAATAAATTTCCAAGCATGCAGTTAAAGTGTTAAGGCTCGGACATTGGATTATTGATGCTTCTTAAGGTGTAATAGTTAAAGTTTATTGGGTGTACAACATCAAAAAGGCTCTAAAAGGTTAGTCTGGTTTTTTAATGAAAATAACACATCCTGGGGACTCGCTGTACGAGTCACTAAATTCAAAATCTAGCAACATTCCAAGAGCCCTGATCCATAAGAGGAGAGCTGCCGTTAACGGGCGTGGCCGGTTCGTATCCTGGTTCCTGAGAAGGCTATTCGACCGGGGTGCGAGATCAGCTTCAGCGGGGTGGACGTCCGGATGGAGGCAGTGAGCAGCTAGACGAATCTCCTCGCCACCAGCTTGAACAGCCTTTGTGCAGCCCTGCCGGGTAATACCCGTGGAGACACGAAGGTCAGACCCCAGAGACGGAGAGCTGGTTTTTACACAAACACACTCATCGGAGGGTGAGCGTGTGCCGTGTATCTAAAAAGCGGGATCTGACAGTATCTGACCACCTGCCTGTTTGTACCGACCACGCTTTTGCCTGATGATCCTGATTTGTTTGCTCCTTTTGGACTGCCTTATTGTGTACCGAACCCCACTGAGTGACTCAGTAAACGCTTTTCTCAACCAGAGCTATCGTGTCGAGTCCTGCACTTGTGTCCAACTGTTCTTGTCTGACGCTCCTGATAGAACGATCAAGCCAACTATGGACACAGTGGACTCGAACAGCTTCCAGTCGGCAGTACGTTACCATAGCCGCCAGCTAGCGGAACAGGAGGACCGTCTCACCGCAATGTCCTCCAGTATCAGCGACCTCGCCAAGCAACAGGATGCATTCATGACCTTGGTGAGCACGCAGATTGATCAGCTAGTTGCTGCTGTTTCACATGAGGCCTCGTCTGTCTCGGCCACCATCGACCAACCACTTCCGGGACCGAGTGCTGCCCCGCCGGCAACCATCGCAGCTCCCACTTTCTGCAACCAACTGTCACGACCCGAACGTTTCTCTGGGGAATTAGGAGATGTCAAACCATTTCTCACTCAATGCGAATTACATTTTGAGTTAATGTCAGTAATGTTTCCGTCCAATCGGACGAAGATAGCATTCATAATAACTCACCTAACCAGCTGGGCAGCAGCGTGGGCTTCGGCACAGTGGAGCAGGCAATCACCAGCATGTGCTTCTTTCCAGGCATTTCAAACCGCTCTTCTCCAGGTTTTTCAGCACACGTCACCGGGGTGAGAGGCAGCCCATTCCCTGATGTGGCTTCGGCAAGGAAACCGACGAGTTGCCAATTATGCTATCGACTTCCACATCCTGGCAGTGAAGAGTGAGTGGAACTCGGTGGCCCTCCAAGACATGTTTTTCCAGGGCCTCTCCACTCACATCCAGGAACAATTGATTGCCGTCGATCTTCCGGAAAATCTGGATGAGCTCATAGCGCTCGCTATCCGCACTGACCGTCGGCTGGCAGACCGGCCTCAGCGAGACACGCACCTATTGACCCAGTGCACGGAGACGCCTTCAGCTAATCAAGTCAGATCTTCACCTCCCGGTTCCGGTCTTCTCCACACTTCCTCTGAGGAGCCCATGCAGCTGGGTCGCTCACGGCTCACCAATGAGGAGTGGCAGCGCCGTAGAGACAAGGGCCTGTGCTTCTACTGTGGGCAGGCAGGGCATGTGGTCACTCATTGACAATCCAGGGGTGCCCCCGCACGGCCAAGATCGGAACTGCGGGTGAGTCAGAATTCTATTCCTTCGGTTACGCCGCAAAATGTGATCGCCACTAAGTTCATATCTGAAAATTCCTCATGCTCTGTCCCAGTTTTCATTGATTCTGGTTCAGACGCGAATCTGATGCAATCCTCGCTTGCCCGGTCCCTACACTTGTCGTTATACCGCATCTCACGTCTGTTGTTTATGTATGCCGTGGACGGCCATGAGCTTGGTCACATAACTCATCGCACTCAGTCAGTTCAGATGATTATTGCAGGAACTCATTCTGAAACAATAAGCTTTCATGTGTTTGACAAAATGACTCACTCCGCGATTTTGGGGCATCCCTGGTTAAAAGAACATTGTCCACAACTAAATTGGGCAGAGGGACAGATCAGTTCATGGGGACCAGACTGTGCGGGGCGCTGTGTTTCCAAGGCAACCGAGATTGTTGCCTTCTCTAATCCTGATTTAGGGGGGTACCTCCTTGTTATCATGATCTAGCATAAGTATTCAGCAAATCCAAGGCTAAATCACTACCTCCACATCGAGCATATGACTGTGCCATTGATTTACTCCCAGGTGCCAATCCTCTGTGGGCAAAGCTGTTTTCTCTGACTGCCCCTGAATGCACCGCAATGAACGAATACATTCAGGAATCTTTGGAGGCAGGCTTGATTCGTCCCTCGTCCTCGCCTGCTGGGGTGGGGTTTTTCTTTGTTGAAAAGGACAAGTTGCTGTGGCCCTGTATTGACTATCGCGGCCTTAACGACGTCAATTTAAAGAATCGTTATCCCCTGACTTTGATTTCCACCGCTTTTGAGAGGGTGCCAAAAGCTTTACAAAACTCGACCTCTATAATGCATACCATTTAGTGCGGCTCAGACAGGGAGATGAATGGAAAATGGCATTCAAAACTCCCACCGGCCACTACGAGTATTTAGTCATGCCATTCGGTTTAACTAATGCACCTGCCGTTTTCCAAAACTTGGTTAATGACGTTCTACGTGAGTTTCTAAATAAGTTTGTATTTGTGTATCTGGATGATATTTTGATCTTTTCTGCCAATGAAGAAACACACACACAGCATGTGCGCATAGTTCTCGAGATGCTGTTGAGGAACCAGTTGTTTGTAAAAGCAGAAAAATGTGAATTCCATAAATCCTCAATCTCGTTTTTGGGGTTCGTAATTGCTCCAGGTAAGATCCAAATGGATCCCGGAAAGATAGCTGCAGTTCATGATTGGGCAACCCTGCAGAGTCGTGAGGAAGTCCAAAGATTTTTAAGCTTTGCGAATTTTTACCATAAATTCATTCGAAATTTCAGCACTATTACTGCTCCACTGCACAGAATCACCTCATCCTTCCAGACCTTTCACTGGTCACCGCAGTGTGATCAGGCATTTCAGGTCCTAAAGAAGCGCTTCACTGCGGCCCCAGTTCTACTCCTCCCTGACCCCGCCCGACAGTTCATGGTCGAGATAGACGCCTCCGACGTTGGTGTTGGAGCCGTTCTGTTCCAAATTGATCCAGCGGATGGAAAGTTACATCCTTGTGCATATTTGTCCAGGAAACCGTCTCCGGCCGAACGTAATTACCACATCGGTGACCGTGAACTGTTGGCGGTGAAAGTGGCCTTGGAGGAGTGGCGCCATTGGCTGTAAGGGGCACAAGTACCATTCTTAGTGTGGACTGATCATAAAAACCTTGAATACTTGCGCTCGGCCAAACGACTCAATTCCCGCCATGCCAGATGGTCAATCTTTTTTAGTCGCTTCAACTTCACCCTGTCTTACTGTCCCGGTTAGAAAAATGGCAAACCAGATGCTCTGTCTCAAAGCAAAGACCCATCAGAAGCACCGACAGTACCCAGTACAATCTTGCACGCAGCGTGCTTCATCTCGGCGATCACCTGGGACATCAAGACTAGGGTACGGTCTGCGACACTTCACGTTCCCACAAGAAAGTTGTTTTGCTTGCCATCCAGGTATAAAGAACTCTGCACATATAATCCAGGAGAGGTTCTGGTGGCCTCGGCTGCTCTCCGACGTGAAGGATTACATCAGGGCATGTCAGACATGTGCCATGTATAAATCATCCACCCAACCACCTTCCGGTAAACTCCACCCATTACCCATTCTGACACGACCATGGTCACACATTTCAGTGGATTTTGTTACAGGCTTACCGCCTTCTCAGGGTAACAGTTATACTCACCGTAGTCAATCGACTTTCCAAGATGGCACATTTTGTGCCGCTTCCAAAGTTACCGTCCACCAAAGAAACCGCCAAAGCATTATTAGCCCACATTTTTAGATTGCACAGGTTTCCACAGGACATTGTTTCTGACCGAGGGCCAAAGTTTATTTCTTAGTTTTGGAGGGAGTTTTGTCATCTGCTGGGGGTCTCTTCCAGTGTCATTTCCGGTTACCATCCACAGGCGAACGGACAGTCAGAGAGAGTCAATCAGGAGTTGAAGAAGGGTCTGCAGATCCTCGCCTTGCAGCACCCAGCCTCCTGGTCCTCCCAGCTACTTTGGATTGAACTTGCTCACAATTGTTTGCCCTCTACATCCACGGGCTACTCCCCGTTCCACATGACTCATGGTTTTCAACCTCCTCTGTTTTCTTCTGCAGCCTTAACCTCCCATGTAGCTACGGCTTTGTCCCTCATCCTCCGCTGTCGACGGACCTGGGAGCGGGTCCGTCAGGCCTTACTGCAAGCATCAGTGGCTTACAAGGTAGCAGCGGACAGGAAGAGGTCACGAGCCCCAGATTATTCCCCTGGACAACGGGTCTGGCTCTCAACACATCACCTGCCCATCCATGGTCAGCCGAGGAAGCTCGCTCCCAGGTTTGTTGGTCCGTTCCTCCATCACGAAAGTCATAAACCCAGTTTCTGTACGCCTTCGGTTGCCCAGGTTGTTGAGGATTCACCCCACCTTCCACATCAGCCAGGTGAAGCCTGTCCACACCAGTCCATTGTGCCCTCCGGCCATTCCCCTGCCGGCCGCCCGGTTCATGGGCGGTGGGCCGGCCTTTTCGGTGCGCCACCTCTTGGGGTCTCGGCGGCATGGGAGGTGGTGCAGTACCTGGTGGACTGGGAGGGATACGGACCAGAACAGCGTTCATGGGTTCCCTCCCATTTCATCCTGGACCCGAACTTGATCAGGGACTTCCATGCTCGGCATCCTGGTTCACCTGGGCCGTCAGGTGCCGGCCATAAGGTGGGGGGTCCTGTCATGTTCTGTGGTTGCTCTTTTCTTCTGCCATGTTTGATTTTAGTATTAATTTGGTGGTTATGTCTTCTGTGTGCTTTCCCTGTTTCTTGGTGCTGGGTGGTGGGCGTGGTCAAGACTGTGCCACGCCCACTTCTGGATCCTTCTGCACAGGTGTTTCCTATCAGCGGCTCATCACCAAGGTGTATATAAGCCTCACTGGTTGCACTTATTAGCTTGATCGTTGCACCTTGTGCCTTCGCTTCTAGCTCTGAGTTGTGTGTTTTTCCAAGTCCTGTTTCCACGTAGTGTATCTGACCACCTGCCTGTTTGTAACGACTACGCTTTTGCCTGATGATCCTGCTTTGTTTGTTCTTTTGGACTGCCTTATTGTGTGCTGACCCCCACTGAGTGACTCAGTAAACGCTTTTCTCAACCAGAGCTATCGTGTCGAGTCCTGCACTTGTGTCCAACCATTCCTGTCTGACGCTCCTGATAGGCAGGGAGTGTTCTGCCCTCAATGTTGTCTAATAATTTTTCAATTCAATGAAGTTCCAATATAAGTATGCTTGTTTGGCCACAAGAAGTCAGCCTTATTCTGGGTTTCTAGCTTCTTTGTACATTCTTTTAATGTTGCACTGCCCCCTCTGGGGACCAACTGTAAGCAGCAGGCAAAGGCAGTTTGAGTCCAGCTCTGGAGGTGTTCAGATGTTACACACCTCTCCCTCTGTACACTCTTGGAAACACTTGATATATCATAATCTGTAAGTTTACAAGTGCTTTATTCTTTTCGTGTGTTTCGCTCACTGTCTAGGTTGAGCAGCATTACACTTAACCGAGGGCAGAAGAATACCATCTTGAATTTGACCATGGTCTACATGTAGAGTCATATCAAAACCATTTAACTGAGTTGCTGGTGTCCTAAAATGGTTTCAAGTGCATTTCTACTACTTTGTCAAACAAATCACTAGTGTTGTATGTTTGTGTTTTGTTTTGTTTATAGTTTTGGCCGCCATGTGGGCTGCCATCTTGAATTAGAGCAGGATGCACACATGATGCCAACCGGTCTCAATGAATTTTTCATGTTTTAAAATGGTTATATACAAATTTTCATGACTTTGTCACAAAATGCACAATATTGCTGAGATCTGACTCTTAACAGCTGAACTACCTGCTGAGCAGGAATGGAAAAACTGCACACATTGAATCTTTATGGAAGGACTGAGAGGAAACTGGTCCAGAGGCAGTCAGATGAATTCCATCCTGAGTTTCATCCTCTGTAACAAGTAGTACTTGTGCTGTGGTGTAGTATCATAGGGCTTCATAAGTGTGTGTTGACTTGTTTTGTACTGATTTTATGGCACTATCCAAACATTTTGAGCTCATATACTGTAAAACATTTAAAATTGATGACAAACTGCTCAATAACTAACCAGGATAAGGAGTTCAAATGTTTGCCATTTTACAAGTTAAAGCAACTTAAAGATCTTTCATAGAAATTGGCTGGTTTTTGGCACATACACAGGATCGGTGGCACAGTATCAGCACATATCAGTTTTACAATAAATGGTTCAACTTCAACAAAACTCGGAGAAACATTCATTTTTGCATTTTGGATGCTGGTTCAGTTCAGGATTACCATAAGTCAGTTAATCACAGGCATTACCTTGTGGCTGGACTCCATGCTGATTAACACTGTACTGACAGGCTGTACACAAACAAACAAACAAACATACGGTTAACAACCACAGGAATCACTCTGGAGCCCCGTCCGTCACCAGCATTCACTTTTATCTGAAACAGTTTAAAGAACTCTGGTCCATTGAGCTGCTGCAGTAATCCTCTTAGTGACGTCACATCTAAGCAGTTCTTAAGGAGCAGCGCCAGTTCTGAAAGAGGGCGTGGTTTATGTGCTGACAGACCTTTAACATATCTATGAGCAAACTTAGAGTTACTTGCAAAATATAATTAAAACTCAACCAGCTGACGACTTCTTTATGTCTATTGAAAAACCCATAGGCCTATATGTCTGAATTTATTACACTGATGTGTCATAATACTTTTAATATTTGTCATTTAAGAAATGTGAACATTACTGTCTTAGTCTGTTGTAGATATTGTAACAGAGTAGGTTAGTTATGATAGGTAAAAGTAGGTTTAGATTTGTAATTTATTGTACATTTTGTTATGTGTCGGACGCGGTCGGAGCACCGACCCAGCGTTTGACAGGACTCAGCATAAAATAAGCAGAGCACGGTTCAAAAGATAACAGAATTTAATAATCATAGTGAGTTTAGTGATAAACAACCAAAAAAGTCCACGGTCTGGTGAGGTGGAAACACGGCGCGCTCTCAGCAGCGCAAACGGTCCAGAGCCACAGCAGTTCGGACCCAGGGACCCTGCCGACACCCCCCAGGTGGCCGCGACAAACCAAGTCTGTGAAGAAAGAAAACATGAGGTGAGTCCAACACTCTCCACCCAGAGAGACACAACTCAAAGATGCACACAATCAGCAAACACTTCCTGGCTTAAATCTATACATCAGCTTCTCACCCTGCAGGCACGGAACAACTCAGTTCAAATCTCCACTGCAGCAGAAGCTGATTAGACAATTAGCATAACGTGACAGCTCAATAACACAAGGTGTGAGGGACACCAAATCCACTGTCATTACTTCATAAAAGTCACCAAAACCAAATTACCTCAGGAAGTGTGCTGAAGAGCGTGAGACCTCACCCAATCCTCCTTCACAGACTGTGGCGTCAAACCTGGAGCGGTCTCTGCGTCCATGATGGTGAGATTGTTCTCCTGACGCCGATCTCACACGTCTGCTCACAAGGTCGAGTCTGGCAATCACACACTGTGCATTCAAGGTTTAAGTGCAGCAATCTCTGATTATGACAAAATACACCACAGCTGTGAGTCCTGATGACCTGCACGTGAAAACAAGCCTCAGGTGTTCAGGGTGAGGTCCTAATGCTCAGCCACTTAGTCCTGAATGCATACCACCTGATGGGAGAAACAGAAAACAAAAACCAAGCCAGCCAAACACCCCAGCACATAACACATTTGCTGTATTTAAATATTAATGGGCCCCAATCATAAGCTATGGTCTGCTTAAAGCAATAGAAGCACAAATAAAGCCCAATAGGGTGTCCCAATTACAAAATGTATTTATTAATCTGTATGAAACTGTATGGAATGTTTTAATGTATTCTTTGAATTTTGTAATAAACCAAACTAAACTAAATGGCAGATGCATGACCATAATTTAAGTATTACACACACTAAAGCATTTAACTGGTCTCTTCCACAAGATTTTTGTTTGCATGTATGTTTGTTTGTTTATGTTGGAAAAGCGTCTGAAATATTTACAGGGCACCGCAGCCTCGTTTGTACCCGACATGACATTGCAGGATTTGACCACTTACGCGGACATCTGTTCCCGTTGTTCAATATATACACAACATATACATAGTCACTATACAACCACTCACATGGTTAAATGGTGTACCGTTTTGTTTTTGGCTGCAAACATCAAAGCAGTCGCGAAAAGTGGCGTTTTTTTCAGTTCTCAGTGGAGAAGGAAAGACGAGGCAAATGGGAGACGTCATGTCAGTAACTGTTAGCCTACACAGCTAACTAAAGTAGCTCCGTTCTCTCGCCTGCAAAAACCTCGACGCGTTTGTGCTCCAAGTCAGAAACAAACCACATGTCCACTTTTGAATCATAATTCATGATGATGTATTCACCTTAATTAATGTGTTGTTCATGCATGAGGTCATGCATTTAACACTGAACACATTTTAATTCCTGATGATTCATGAGATTCTACTGCTTAAAGTAACACATGGGTCAGGTATGACTTCATGAATGCTTCATGTAAAGAGGGATGCACCGATCCCGATACCAGTATTAGGTATTGGCCCAATCCCGTATTCATTTCATTCAGATTTGTAATCATAAAATGTCTCCGATACTCCGTGACCTGATACCTCTTTACAGCAGTGTGATGTCAACCTCTCACTGTGGGATTTTCATGTTCATGCTCTGTAATTTCCGGACTATAATCCATTACTTTTTTCATATGTTTTTGAACACTGCAGCTTAAACAATGATGGGGCTAATTGATGGATTTTTACAGGCTTTCATGTAATTTACTCATAAGTCGAAATACGTCCATCAATGCTGTCCATCATGCTGTCCACATGAGGAGTCCTCATGCGGAGTAAATTAACACACACACAGTAAATAAAAAAGTCTTACTTGTTCATTTCAGTGAAATTCATCATCTTATGATCTTGAAGAAAAAAATGTCAAAATTACTCCGTTTTGCCTCCATGTGACGCGGAGATGCCGCCTGACACTGTGTGTGTGTGTGTGTCTGTGTGTGTGTGTCTGTGCGCGTACACACACGTGCACACATGCGCAACACCATACTCATCAATATTACAACTTCCACCTTTGGGAGAAAAAAAAACATTTGTTGCGGGTACATATTTAATTAAAAGCTAAAAAAAACAGTGTGGAGAGTGAAAGGTTGTTTAGCTCTCCAGTCCTGCATATTATAGATAAAACAGAAATAGGCTCACAACTGATAATACAGGGAAGCTTCTTTTCATCAAAAGGAATCTGTCCCTCATGTTTTCAAAAAAGGCTTTTAGTCCTCACAGACATAAACAAAGTTAGTGATGGGCAGTTTCAGTTCTGTTCCTGGTGTTGTATATTTTGTAGTGCTGAAGTCCACAGGTTACATTTAAGTGAGATGTCTGGCAGTTGTTGGGAAAGTGTAGTGACACGGACCCACAACAGGGGGCGTAAATGAACGGACAATGGAAGGAGTTAAAATAGAACACTTTACTGTTGTGAATGTCACAACCAAACACAGCAGATTACAGAATGTACACAAGTCAATTAATAAAGGTGTCGTGTGGGCAGGCTCGACAATAGGAGACGCCCGTCTGGAGACGAACCGGAACCACACGATTTCCACCGCCACCGAACCCGAGGGATACCGGAGCCGCCAAGTCCCGAAGTCCCCAGGTGGCCACCGTCTCAGTGTGTCGGATCTGGTACTGCTGGCAGAAAGCAAAAACAGTCAAGTGTGGGTGTGTGTGCACCCAGTAACAATTATGGTGGGAATTCCACCTCCACCTCTCACTCAATACGTGTTGCAGCGATCCCTCAGAGGAAAAGAGTGCCGTCCTGCACAGCCTCCAAAAATTAAGGGCCGGTACTCCTGCAAACACTCACAATAGATAGATTTAGAAAATTACCACAAAGGCTGAGGATATTACCTCTTGATGAAGATGATATCTCGGCAATGTGGTGGAGGTGTCTTTCTGCTTTTATTCCAGATGTGGAGTAGATGATCAGTGACAGCTGTCATGGTTGATGGGTGACAGCTGTCACCACGGCTTGTTCCTGGAGGCGGCAGCGCCCTCTCGTGCCTGAAGCCCGCATTTCAGGCAGGGTGCCCTCTGGTGGTGGGCCAGCAGTACCTCCTCTTCTGGCGGCCCACACAACAGGACCCCCCCCCCTGACCAGGCTTGTTCGGGTAGCGACGGCAGAAATCGGCCAGGAGGGCCAGGTCCAGGATGAAGCTCCTCTTCACCCAGGAGCGTTCTTCGGGTCCATACCCCTCCCAGTCCACCAAATACTGAAAGCCCCGGCCCATTCGATGGACGTCCAAGAGCCGGCGTACTGTCCAAGCCGGCTCCCCGTCGATGATACGGGCAGGAGGCGGTGCCGGACTGGGTGCACAGAGGGGTGAGGTGTGATGCGGTTTAATCCTGGAGACATGGAAGACCGGATGGATCCGCAGTGAGGCCGGGAGTCGGAGCCTCACTGCGGTAGGACTGAGGACCTTAAGGATGGTGAATGGTCCGATGAAACGATCTTTTAACTTGGGCGACTCGACCTGGAGTGGAATGTCCTTGGTGGATAGCCATACCTCCTGCCCGGACTGGTATGTGGGGGCCAGGGACCGTCGACGGTCTGCATGGGCTTTTGCCCTCGTCCGGGCACTTAACAAGGCCGAACGGGCGGTGCGCCACACACGACGGCATCTCCGCAGGTGGGCCTGGACCGAGGGCACACCGACCTCTCCCTCCACCAAAGGAAACAAAGGGGGTTGGTACCCCAGACACACCTCAAACGGGGAGAGGCCGGTGGCAGAGGACACTTGGCTGTTATGAGCGTACTCGATCCAGGCCAGATGTTCACTCCAAGCTGTTGGGTGTGCGGAGGTAGTACACCGAAGGGCTTGCTCCAACTCTTGATTGGCCCGTTCGGCCTGTCCGTTAGTCTGAGGGTGATACCCAGATGAGAGGCTCACGGTGGCCCCCAGTTCCCGGCAGAAACTTCTCCATACCTGCGAGGAGAACTGGGGACCGCGATCTGAAACGATGTCTGTAGGTATCCCATGCAGCCGGACGACATGGTGGACCAGGAGATCCGCCGTCTCCTGGGCCGAGGGGAGCTTCGGGAGGGCCACGAAGTGGGCTGCCTTGGAGAATCGGTCCACTATCGTGAGAATGGCGGTGTGTCCCCGGGACGGCGGGAGGCCCGTGACAAAATCCAGACCGATGTGGGACCAGGGGCGATGAGGCACAGGAAGTGGCTGTAGGAGTCCCTGTGCCTTCTGGTGGTCCGCCTTGCCCCTGGCGCAGGTGGTGCAGGCCTGGATGTAAGCCCGGACATCAGTCTCCAGGGACGCCCACCAGAAGCACTGCCGGACCACTGCCACGGTCCTACGCACCCCTGGGTGGCAGGAGAGCTTGGACCCGTGACAGAAGTCCAGGACGGCAGCCCTGGCTTCTGGTGGGACGTATAGTCTGTCTTTCAGTCCAGTTCCGGGATCCGGGCTCCGTGTCAGGGCCTCCCGGACGGTCTTCTCCACGTCCCAGGTTAGGGTAGCCACGATAGTGGACTCCGGTAAGATGGGTTCCGGTGGATCCGACAGCTCGGTCTTGACTTCCCGTTCGTGCACCCGGGACAGGGCATCCAATCTCTGGTTTTTGGTCCCGGGGCGGTAGGTGATCCGGAAGTCAAAACGGCCGAAAAACAGTGACCAGCGGGCTTGCCTGGGGTTCAGTCGCTTGGCGGTCCTGATATACTCCAGGTTCCGGTGGTCAGTAAAAACCGTGAAAGGCACTGATGCTCCCTCCAGCAGCTGTCTCCACTCCTCAAGAGCCTCTTTCACTGCAAGGAGCTCTCAATTGCCCACGTCATAGTTCCGCTCTGCTGGGGTCAACCTGTGGGAAAAATAGACACACGGGTGAAGAACCTTATCGGTCTCTCCGCTCTGGGATAGCACGGCTCCTATCCCTGAGTCAGAGGCGTCCACTACTTGCTAAAAACGTCAGCAAGATCGTGGTACTCAACCGGCACCGCCGACAGATTGGGGGGAACTTTGACCTGCTCCTTAGCCTGGGAACCGGGAGGAACCGAGGATCCCAAACACACCCGATGGCAGGTCTCGCTCCACTGTACCACCACCCCGGACGGCCAATCAATCCGGGGATTGTGTTTTAGCATCCAGGGGAACCCCAGAATCACACGGGAGGTAGAAGGAGTCACAAAAAACTCAATCTCCTCCCTATGATTCCCTGACACTACCAGAGTTACTGGTAGTGTCCTGTGTGTAATTAAAGGGAGTAGGGTGCCATCTAGTGCTCGCACCTGCAATGGTGAAGGAAGTGCCACCAGAGGGAGCCCTACCTCCCTGGCCCATCTGCTGTCTAGCAGATTCCCTTCTGACCCTGTGTCTACCAGTGCTGGGGCCTGAAGGGTTAAATCCCCGCTAAGGATTGTAACTGGGAGCCGTGTGGAAATGTGTGTGTGTCCCACGTGAATTTCTTGGCCCACCCTAAGCCCAGTTTCTAGGGGCGGGCGTTGGTGTTTAACCGTTCGGGGCAATTGCTCAATTGGTGCTCCATTGAGCCACAAACAAAACACGCCCCGCGGGGAAGCCTCCTCTGTCTATTCGGTGGTCTGAATGTGGCCCTGCTCGTGTCCATAGCTTCGTCAGCAGGGGGAGCTGTCGCCCCACGGGACGTAGAGGCCAGGGAGCGTGGGAAGGGCGGACCTTTCTCGGACCCGGAAGGAAGAGGGACGGCGCGCGCCCGGCCACGCCCTTCGTCTCGTTCCTGACGGCGTTCCTCCAACCGATTGTCTAACCGTATAACAAGATCGATAAGCCCATCTAATTCCCGCGGTTCATCCTTGGCCACCAGGGGCTCCTTCAGGACCGACGACAGTCCGTTTACGAAGGCGGCGCGGAGCGCAGCGTTATTCCAGCCGGACCTCGCAGCCGCGATGCGGAAGTCGACTGCATAAGCGGCTGCGCTCCGGCGTCCCTGTCTCATCAACAGCAGCACGGTTGAAGCGGTCTCTCCCCTGTTAAGGTGATCAAACACTGTTCTGAATTCCCTCACAAACCCAGTGTACGTGTGAAGGAGCCGTGAATTTTGCTCCCAAAGCGCCGTAGCCCAAGCGCGTGCCTCTCCCCGAAGCAGAGTATTCACATAAGCTATTTTGCTAGCGTCTGATGCGTACATGACGGGACGTTGTGCGAAGACGAGCGAACACTGCATGAGAAAGTCCGCGCACATCTCCACACAACCTCCGTACAGCTCTGGAGGGCTTATGTATGCTTCAGGGGATGGTGGGAGGGGTTGTTGAACCACCACAGGAACATTCATATCCTGCACGGGGTCGGCAGGAGGAGGAGCTGCAGCAGCGCCCTGAGCGCTCGCCGCCACTTGCGCGGAGAGACCCTCCACCCTGCGGTTCAGGAGGATGTTTTGTTGTTATATTATATGTTATATTTTAACTTTGTACAAATGACAGAATTGACATTAATGGAGTTATTCTATCAGTATTCACACAAAACCATAAGTCAGTATGACTTTATTTTTCAAGACCTCCGCCTCACCAGAGCATTGTGATTGGTAGAGAGCTGGCTTTGTAGCTGCTCTCAGGGTGCTTCTGTGCTGTAGCTGTGTAGCTTCCAGCAGGGGGCAGCATGTTCAAACATACGAGTATTGGCTCATCGTTTGGGTCTTTTGTTGCTTTTGATGCTTCTAAAAGCAATTGTGGTATTAACTCAAATTCAGCTTGTTAGTAGTTGCAAATGTACCAGAGACAATACTGCAATTTATCAGTTATCTGTAACTTCCAATACATTTTTGGGTGGTTTATCTTTATCAAAGATAACTTTTCAGTTATCTGATTATCTTTTATCAAAGTTAATTTTTTGGTTATCTGTGCCCACCACTGGTTAGAGGTCCGAACGGGACCGGACCATTACAGGTGATGGACTTAAACTCTGGAAGGAAGGAACAGAACTGGTTAAAAGCGATTTATTTACAATAAACAAATGAACAATGCTGTGCTGGTTAGACAGCCTGCTGAGCCAAGACAGGTTCCGCTTGTAGCAGTGGAACATCTGGGAGCTGCAGTGTACACACGGACAGACTTAGGAGTTTGAACAGAACCAGGAATCCTGGGGGTATATGCAGTGGTGGGCACAGATTACCAAATAATTAACTTCAAAACAGATAATCAGATAACTGAAAAGTTATCTTTGATAAAGATAAACGATAAACCCCCCAATCGGAAGTTACAGATAACTGATGAATTCCAGTATCGTCTCCGGTACACTTACAACTACTAACAAACTGGTTTTGAGTTTTAACACTAAGATTGCTTTTGGAAGCATCAAAAGCGACAACAGACCCAAACAATGAGTCAGCACTTCTGTCTTTGAGCATCCTGCCCCCTGCTGGAAGCTTCTGTTTACTACATGGCTTCCAGCACAGACACAACTGGGAGGAGCCACAGAGCTCAACTGTCTACTCAATCACACCGCTGCTGTAAGGCGGAGATCTTGGAAAATAAAGCAGTGCTGAGTTATGGTTTGGTGTATAAATAAAATGAATACTGATAGAATAACTCCATTAATGTCAATTCTGTCATTTGTGCAAAGTTAAAATATAACATATATCTTTTAATGTAGAGGCAACGATTTTTGGTTTCAAATCTGGGCAAATGCAGTCCCAGAAAATTCAGAATGTGACAAACAAGAAACAGCTGCTAAAAATACAAACTTGCAGAAACAAAGATACTATTCTGACATGGTTTGCACATAAGACTGACACAGCATGTTTCAAGTACACACATATATGTCAGAAGGTGGGGGGAGACATACCATATTCTGTCCCCGCTGGTTGAAAAGGTGGGGGGGACATGTCCCCCCTATCCCCCACCAAATTGCGTCCATGAATAGAACACTGCCATTCACCCTATTGTCGTATCCCATAATCCCTTGCGCGTCAGAGTCAAACAACATATAGAGAATCCACATAATGACAATTGTAAATTAATATTATATGACAAAAATGTATTTTTTTATGCTTTTCATCACGTTAATAAGAGACTGCTGCATGATACCCTGAAAACTTGCTAAAACAATTATAACAAATAATCCGTGTCTGCTACGTTTAATCTGCATGGAATTTAATAAACACAAACCAAATTTCAGACATATTATATATATTAGTCTGGAACAAAGAGGACAAACAGTGTTGTAAAGAAAACTAATCAAGACGTTAAAGAGCAAACTTCACTTTCCCCCAGAACGACATGATCAGGAAGCGAGCGTAGCTCACAGCAGCTCCCACTGAAAATAACAGAGACAGACTGTGATTCTCACGTTTACATAAAACAAACGCAATAACATCTATAAACCCAGAAAACATATTCATGAGAGTTTTAGGCACAATATAAAAATAGTTTTATGTTGCAATGTAAATGGTGTTGTCCATGTGCAGCGGTTAAAGTGCAGTTTTTGTAAATTAAGTTTGAAAAATTAACCTTTTGTTTACGTTTTGCTTCTGGAAACACGAGTCCAATGTGTGGTTTGAAAATATCAGCCCAGCTTCAGTTTGAGCACTGCCATGAACACAAATGGCCAGTAGATGGTAGTAGAGACCTTGAAAACTTGCAAACACAAAATTCCAGATAATCTGTGTTGCTACTTGCTACGTTTAAGATGCGAGGGATTTAATAAAAGCAAACAAACACAATAACAACAACCCAGAGAATATATTGACATGCGTGTTAGGCACTAGAGTTTAATGCTGTTGTCCTGATCAGAGTGTTTGAAATGCATTTCTCCTGTCGTGAATGTACTGAGATTACCCTATCCCAAAATGCACCAGGACACAGCATGCCCCACTCTAAAACCTTAAAAATTAGCACATTACTTTAAAACTAAAACAAATATCTGAGATTTTCACTTTATAAAACTTCAGAAGTGATGTTAATTTAAATAACTTGTCCGAAATAAGTTTGGTTAAAATTTGAACCATAAGTTAAAAATGTATGCCTCTGGATGACTTGGGTGATATTGACCATGTATCAGTATGGGGTTTAAAAAAAAAAAAAAAAAAGAGTTTTTCTTTTTTGGTGGCCAGTTTCTTCTAGAAGCAGTTCTTCTCTATTTGCAGAGGGTAGAACTACACATCTGTTGACCTTTGTTTACCACATTAACGGTCTAAAAGTTATCGGACAAAAAAAATTTATTGGAAGATAATTAGTCTGATAATGGTTTTCAAAGTTATCTGAAAAGATAACCCGATAATGAAAACTTTATCTTCGATAATTAGCGGTTATCGGATTATCAGAACTGTGCCCACCACTGGGTATATGAGAACTGGATCCGGAGCCAGGGGGTGCACAGAGCCGAGGATGGGAACTAGGAGAATGGAGGACAGGAGAGGTGAATGACTGCACTTGTAACACTGATGCCTTTAACAACAGAAAGTTCACAGAGGGCTCAAAACAGTGTTCATAGTTCTGGAAATAAGGTTCACTGTCTAAATTCAAGAATGATTCCTGAACAGCAATAAGGATTGCTGTTCAGGAATCATTCACAGTTCATGAGTTATCTTCAGAGGTCAAATGCTGGGCATCTTGTGACACAGTTCCAATTAAGCAGTACTTGACTTAGAAGCGACTTGGAAAGTTCTTGTGGTTCAATATCAGAGTTCATGCAGTTCTTGGTAAACAGTTCTTGGAATAGTTCTTGGTACTAGTTCTTGGAGACAGTTCTTGGAAACCGTTCTTAATCACGCACAGTCACAGACAGGAGTTGTGTGAGAACAGAATCCCACAGAACATGAAGGAACATAACTGAAGTGTGGCAGAGCTACGTGCTCTGTAGCTGAGAGCCAGAGAGTTCCAAAGTGACGTGGTGCAGATAGTCATGGAGACAGGAGCATATGCAACATGGGAACCATGCTGACACAAATCCATGGAACATGGAGAATGAGCAGGGGTGGCCATGTGTGCTACACACACACACACACAAACAAACACAAACACACACACACACACACACACACACACACACACACACACACACACACACACACACACACACACACACACACACACACACACACACACACACAGCAGGTAAAAGGTATTGAGGCATCTTGAAGCTGTCATTACCAGCAAAAGGCTTTTGTACAAAGTATTTAATACATTTCAGTAAGTGTGTTTAATAATGTTTCCCTGTGCCATTTCATATTATTATGCATAACATAATTTCTGTACTTATTTGTTTTGTTTTCTTTGTATGTGTGGATTACTTGGGCTGTTCCCACATCTGGTGAAAATTTCCTGTCAATAACACCTTTAGAAATATATTTACTGAGAAAAATGGTGAATGGTGATCAATACTGATCTAACTATATAATTATATATACAGTGAGGAAAATAAGTATTTGAACATCCTGCGATTTTGCAAGTTCTCCCACTTAGAAATCATGGAGGGGTCTGAAATTTTCATCTTAGGTGCATGTCCACTGTGAGAGACATAATCTAAAAAAAAAAATCCGGAAATCACAATGTACGATTTTTTTTTAATAATTTATTTGTATGTTACTGCTGCAAATAAGTATTTGAACACCTGTGAAAATCAATGTTAATATTTGGTACAGTAGCCTTTGTTTGCAATTACAGAGGTCAAACGTTTCCTGTAGTTTTTCACCAGGTTTTCACACACTGCATCAGGGATTTTGGTCCACTCCTCCATACAGATCTTCTCTAGATCTTTCAGGTTTGGAGTTTCAGCTCCCTCCAAAGATTTTCTATTGAGTTCAGGTCTGGAGACTGGCCAGGCCACTCCAGGACCTTGAAATGCTTCTTACGGAGCCCCTCCTTAGTTGCCCTGGCTGTGTGTTTGGGGTCATTGCTGAAGACCCAGCCATGACCCATCTTCAATGCTCTTACTGAGTGAAGGAGGTTGTTTGACAAAATCTCGCAATACATGACCCCATCCATCCTCCCTTCAATACGGTGCAGTCGTCCTGTCCCCTTTGGAGAAGAACACCCCCAGAGTATGATGTTTCCACCCCCATCCTTCACAGTTGGGATGGTTTTCTTGGGGTTGTTCTCATCCTCTAAACATGGTAAGTGGAGTTGATTCCAAAAAGCTCTATTCTGGTCTCATCTGACCACTTGACCGTCTCCCATGCCTCCTCTGGATCATCCAGATGGTCACTGGTGAACTTCAAACGGGCTTGGACATGTGCTGGCTTGAGCAGGGGGACCTTGCTGCCCTGCAGGATTTTAAACCATGACAGCATCATGTGTTACTAATGTAATCTTTGTGACTGTGGTCCCAGCTCTCTTCAGGTCATTGACCAGGTCCTCCTGTGTAGTTCTGAGCTTTCTCAGAGTCATCCTTACCCCACAAAGTGAGATCTTGCATGGAATCCCAGACCGAGGGAGATTGACAGTCATCTTGTGTTTCTTCCACTTTCTAATAAATAATCATAACAGTTGTCTTCTACCAAGCTGCTTGCCTGTTGTCCTGTAGTCCATCCCAGCCTTGTGCAGGTCTACAGTTTTGTCCCTGGTGTCCTTAGACAGCTCTTTGGTCTTGGCTATGGTGGACAGGTTGGAGTGTGATTGATTGAGTGTGTGAACAGGTGTCTTTTATACAGGTAACAAGTTCAAACAGGTGCAATTAATACAGGTGAAGAGTGCAGAATAAGAGGGCTTCTTAAAGAAAAATTAAGAGGTCTGTGAGAGACAGAATTCTTGCTGGTTGGTAGGTGATCAAATACTTATTTGCAGCAGTAACATACAAATAAATGATTAAAAAAATCATACATTGTGATTTCTGGATTTTTTTTTTTTTTTTTTAGATTATGTCTCTCACAGTGGACATGTACCTAAGATGAAAATTTCAGACCCCTCCATGATTTCTGAGTGGGAGAACTTGCAAAATCGCAGGGTGTTCAAATACTTATTTTCCTCACTGTATATATATTAGAGCTGGGCAACAATTAAAAATTTAAATTGCGATTAATCGCATGATTTCCACGATTGATTGCGATTATTAATTGCATTGTTATACGCAAAATCCAAAAATGAATTCAGAAGTAGTGCATTTTATTTTAAATGTTCAGCCATATGAACGAAAGTTCCTTGAGGCACGAAGGAAGAGATTTTATGTTCACAAGCTCAGGAAAACAGGTGAACACATCTGACTTGGCTTGTAGGAGCTGGTCGAGAGTTGACAGTACATGACATCGGTTCTGGCGACTCAGATTGTCCTGGTACTCAAAAAACAAGTCCTGTATTTTACATGGCACCGTAGCCATGTCCTGGAGCCCTAACCGCTCTGCCTCTGATATATCATCATCACCACAATCTCTCCACTCAGAGTCATCATTGGTGGACATGTGTTCAGAACACAGGTGAGCCACAGGATGTTCAACCCAGTCGGGAAGTCTTTCCCCAGAAAAAATAGTGTCCAGATCCTGTAGCTTTTGCTTCCACAAGTTCCCAAGCCTGCTCCAGAAAGTGACATTTCTCCCATGGAGAATAGCAATCCCGGAAACACACAAAGAAAAAAAGTGATGTCAAAAATCCTTCGAATGGCATTGAGGTCCAGGTCCCTGGCAACAGGGTTTGAGCCTGCTACATCCATGTCTGGCTCGTTTGTTCTGTTAGGCTGGGTGGAGGCAAGGCACAGACAGAGGCTGGGCACAAATGCAGGCTCTCAATGCAGGACGCATGAGTAAAAATATAGGTCTTTATTACAGGCAGGGGTTCGGTAAACAGGTAGGCAGTCCGCGGAGAAAAAGTATCAGGCAGGGGTGAGACAGAAGACGTGGTCAAAAAACAAGCAGGGTGAGCCATGAGCAAATCCAGACGCAGTTTAAATAAGGAAGGCGGTGACAGGAAAACAAGACACGTGAGGATGAAGGATCTGGAAAGGGGCGCGTGGATGACAAATGAGGAACAGGTGAGGGAGAGAGAGTGAGGGAAGAAAAAAACGCAATGCAGACAAACCAAAAGAACTAAGTGACTGGAAAATTAATAGTGAAAATTAAGGCCGACAATAATTAAAGTGAGCAAAACAAAAGATAAGACTTTATTGATCTCACAGTGGAGAAATTCACATGTTACGTCAGCTCTTAAAAAACACACAAGATGGATGCGAGTAGAGGAAAATGTGCATCAAACATCAAAAGGGGAAAAACTAGGAAATAATGTGACTAATCTAACAAGTGGAAAAGTAGGAGATCAATATAATAAACAAGACTAGAACAGAACTGACACTGAATAAAGTATAAAAATAAATGCAATGGCAATACAAAATAGCTAATAAACAGAATGCAATGAATCACAAACGGAATATAATCAGATACAAAACACTGAAGATAAATAATAAGCAAAACCTGTGACTAAAGCATAATTACAACTGAAGATAACCAATACAAATATGAAAAATAAAAGTTAACCCAGAATGAAACTTGTACCACAGCTAACATAAAGAAAAGCAATAAATGACTGAACTGAAAATGCAATACAGAGAACCAAGAATACAATAAAGAACCAAAACCAGGGAAAACAGAATAATACAAGAACCAGAATACGAGTGAACAGAAACTAGAATGAACATAATCAAGAGGCCAAAAAAAAAAAAAAAAAAAAAAAAACTATAAAGTCAAGATCAAAGCAAATGGAAAGAAAAGACAAGGGGACAAAATACAAACTGGAACCCAGACAGGGCAGAAACATGACATAAATAAATTAGCAGTTCTGATATTACTGACACACATCTACACTATTCTGTGTTTTGGCCTGATGCCTTGTTTCTTTTGGCTTTAAAGTAAGGCTGTTATTCTGTCCTCACACAGGCTTTTCCTTGGATTGTGACTGGGGCAGCAAACCCGAGGGGATCACAGAGGCTATTGACAACAGAAAGTATTCCTCTGCAAGTGAAAGGCTTATTGTCTTTAGCTACTCTGAATGTGAAACAGTCGTTTTCTAAGTTTCAACTTACGTCAAGACTCCATTGAAGAGGCAGAGGGTCAATATCTAGATCTAAATCTTTAAGAGTTGTTGCTCTCTCTTCCAGTGGAAATGCATTCATTACCTGACCAACATTTGAGGCTATTTTGTGAAGCCTTATATTTGACTCTGCCATCATGTTTCTCGCTGCTGTCAAAAGTTCAATGGCTTCACTTTCGCTAGACACAGAGGTTAGTCCATCATCCACATAAAAATTGCGGTAGACAAACTGTTTTGCATTGGAGCTATACTCCTCTTCTCCAAGTTCTGCGGCCCGTCTGAGACCATAGATAGCGATGGCTGGGGATGGGCTATTCCCAAAAACAGGGACCTTCATGCGAAACTCACTGATTTTTTTGCTGAAGTCATTCTCCTGGAACCACAAAAACCGGAGATAATCTCTGCGGCTTTCTTGGACTCTGAAGCAGTAAAACATCTGCTCAACAACTACAGTAACTGCAACGTGTTCTCGCCTAAAGCGCAGTAGAACTCCCAGCAGTGTATTGTTTAAGTCCGGTCCCTAAGCAGAATGTAGTTTAGGGAAATACCATTGAATGAGGCACTTGAGTCAAACACAAGTCATATTTTGCCCGGCTTTTGGGGATGGTACACTCCAAATGTTGGAAGGTACCAGCATTCTTCACCTGGTTTGAGTGGTGGTACCTTTTCTGCCTTGCTCTCTCATGCCTTTCTTTTTTCTAGTGTCTGTAACAGAGCAGTGAGATGCTTCAGAGCCTGTTCTCTGTTGTTGGGAAGTAGAGGACGTGGTGTACGGAATGGTAATGGAGCCACCCAGTGGTTATCATTGTCCATATGAACTTCTCTGTCCATTAGCTCAAGAAAGATTTTGTTCTCAATAGACAAACTTGTTTTGTCATCATCGGGATTTCTTCGGAATACATTAAGCCCCAAGTTGTCTGTCGATTTGAGTGGAGCTGTTTGCATGTCATAGAATGTGTGGTCCATAGTTCGCTGTATAGGAGCACTGAATTTCTCCTTTATGTGGATTGCACCAGGACAAGGCTCAAGAAATGAAGTGTGGCCATTATTTAGCACATTAGTTTTGTAAACGTTCACTCTTGTTTGTTTGTGTACCCCTCCAAGGCACACCTCACCGACGATGACCCAGCCCAAATCTAGCCGCTGGGCATACGGTGTGTTGTGTGGACCATTGTACTGTTTGCGTACCTTGTGTACACACAAGACATCTCGACCCAATAAGAGGAGGATGGGTATGTCTGGTTCAACTGGTGGGATTTTATCTGCTACAGGAGCTAGGTGAGGAAAATGCTTTACAGTGTCAGGTGTGGGGATTTCTGAGCGATCATCTGGCATGGTATTGCATTCTAAAAGAGGTGGCAGTGCTACATGAGTCTTTCCATCTAGAGATGAGACAACAAAATCATAAGCTTTCCTACCTGTTGCCTCTTTTATGCCTGCACAGGTCTTGAGAGTATAGGTGGAGGGGGCTACACTGACGCCAAATAGATCAAAGAAAGCTGACTTGGCAAGAGATCGATTGCTAAGACCACATACATTTTTGAGTTTTGTTGGGACAGTTTGCAGGGTACACATTTACAAGGGAGATTTTTGAACAAGACCTGAGTCCAAGAGACTTGTCACAGATTTCTGTGCATTTTGAGGTGACTTCAGGAGATGAGCTATTGTCTTGCTCCCCGCCATGCTCTTGCTGTGTCACTTGGCCATCTGTAGACCAAGGAGCAGGGCCAGGGTGTAGAGCAGAAAGGTGCTTGTTGCTATTACACTCCTTGCACTTGACAACAACTTTACAGTCTTTAGCTAGGTGCTTAGTAGACGCACAACAGCGAAAACAGATAGAGTTCTCTTTTTGATAAGCTTTTCTTTCATCTAAGTGCTTGATTCTAAACCCACGACACTTTGCTAAGGGGTGTGGCTTATTGTGTATAGGGCACTGATCAGCTGGCTCATCTGATTTCTTTTTGGTACACTATTTGTGACTGAAGGCGTAACTGCAACTTCAGTTTTTCTCACTGACACTGTTTTGTAATTGTTGTGTCTCACAGGTTTCTCTGGCTTTACATGGGTCATAGCGCTGGATGTAGAGAACATAAAACTTGGATTATTACGGGTTTTTGCCTGGCTACATATGAAACTTACAAAGTAGCTAAATGGTGGAAAGGAAACACTATGTTCTTCCTTGTACTTAGAGCGTTTCGGAGTGCCAGGGGACAAGTTGGGACATGCCCAGCTCTCCACAATTTCTCTTATACTCACTGGGCTGGTAAGCACTGAAAGCCAAGATAGGCATGTCCCAACTTGTCCTCTAACACTCCGAAACGGAGGTGTTCCTTTGTCTCGCTCGATCAGCGAATCGGTCCTGACGCGCGAAGCCTCCGCGCGGCTTTCCATGACAAAATCTCTTGTTAAAAGTGAAATCTGCCGGAAAATGGCTGATGTCCAGCTCTTGTGATAACCAGAGAAATTGCACACGACAGTCCCAGCTCCACACAGCCATCCATTTAGAAATGATGTGGTGTTTTCTGCCTCTCGATGGCGGCTCGGAGCGCGGTGCGCCGTGCACCATTGTGGGGCGTCCTTAAAGCTGTAGTAACAGTCCTTATTCTCTGTGAAGCCTGTAAAATTTTCACCGAAAGCCAGATAAATTTTTCGAATGGTTTCCAGCTGCTTGTCTCTAACAGTTTCTGAAAAAATTCTGATGGAAAAAAAGCCCAAATCATTCCGCCATTTCCTTGCAATGAAACAACGATGAGAGGGGTGGACCACTCCTCCCACAAGGCGTGCTCACAGGCGAATGACGCAACCGACAGGTGTGGAAAAACTCACACATGCGCACGAAGGTTCAAGCTTGGCTGACGTAAAACATATGAATCAAATCCATATGGTTTTTGAAAAAAATAATAAGGTCGGATACTTTTCTAATAGACCTCAAATATATACTAGAGTTTATTACTGAGTTGCCCATGGGGATCTGCAGGCTCTCGATTAGCTCTTATTCTTCTTCTTGGTAGTCCATTGGATCCAGTGTGTGTGCGAAGTGTCAGTAATGAGAAGAAACTCCAGGTTGGAAACTCTGTCCTGTCAGCAGATGCACATGATTGCACAGAGCGACCTTGTGTGGAATTGTTCAAGTTGTTTGATGTGTCACCGGTATAAAGTCCATATTTCCCATCCATACAGGAGTGTAGACAGGATGACACCTTTCTAACTCTTCAGCTTGGTAGTCAGATGAATGCCGTTCTGCTGGAGTACCTTCACTCTCAGATGATCTCATGCTTGGCTTGCTTTCTGAATCCTGGAGGTGGTTTCTTTGTCCAGTGAACCATCTGAGGAGACTGTGCTGCCCAAGTATGTAAAGTTCTCAACACATTTTAGTTCTACTACATCAATGGTGACAGCTGATTGGGGTTTGGTGGTGTTTGGGGCTGGCTGAAGTAAGACCTCTGTCTTCCCCAGGCTTATGGTCAGACCGAAGAGTCTGGACACTTTGGTAAAACAGTCAACGATGACTTGGAGATGGTTTTCCAGGTGTGCCATGAAGGCAAGTCATCCGCAAAGAGGGCTTCAATGATGAGTTTCTCTTTGATCTTTGTCTTGGCTGACAGGTGGTGTAGATCGAACACAGAGCCGTCAGTTCTGTACTCGATGTACACATCCAGATCAGCGTTCTTCACAGCATAATGGAGGACTAGCATGAAGAACAGATGGGGTGAGGGCACAGCCTTGTTTGACTCCATTTGAGATATTGAAGGAATCCGTGAAGTCCCGTTAGTGTTGTCGTGGAAGAGTCTGACGAGGGTGGTGCACTTGTGTGGGGATTCAAGTTTGTTGAGGATGACCCACAAGGCTTCTCTGTTGGTGTTTAATATATTTATTGAATTTTAACCATATAAAAATACAAATAAAAAACACAAAACAAATACAAATTAAAAAACCCATACACAAAAAAGAACTCCCCGTCCCTACTGTCACTTAGAAATGAAAACAGCTAATAAAAAAAAAAAAACAGACATGAGGAAGAAATCACCCAAAATACCAGACAAAAATAAATTATTCAGGTCAAAAACGGCCTCCAGACCTTATAAAACTTCTTTTTAGAGGCCTTCATGATGACAAAACAAATCTTTTCCCATTTAAGATGAAACAACACATCCTTAATCCAGTGTGATACTGCGGGTGGGGCAGCATCTTTCTACTTGAGAAGAATAAAGAGCCTTTCACGCCGCACGCTTTGGAAGTCAGAAGCGCCATGAATTGGTCTAAAAAGCATTATTTTCAATGAGATGTGTTGCTTTTTAGAAGTGTCGTGTCAAAAACCGAGCTAAAGCTACGCTTCTGACAGGAGCGCACATTCCCGTTACTCGTAACTTCACAGTGATCATCGCCTACATTCACCAACTTGTTCTGCATGTTTTAGAAGTGGAATGAAGTTAATTGGGTTAACTATGTGACATCAGTACCTGTTAAAGTAAAAATAGGACATTTCCTGTTACCACCGGGGGGGCGCTATGGTGGAGGTGGGAACTTAATATATGCACACTTTCAGGGCAGAGCCCTCATCATGTCCAGCAAGTTTGAAGGAACTACGATTAAGTATGTGGGCGTGACTGCCGTTTGAAGTGAAACGGTTTTCTGAAGTGTTCCTGAGCCCACGC
Organism: Thalassophryne amazonica; assembly: GCF_902500255.1. Lineage (NCBI taxonomy): Eukaryota > Metazoa > Chordata > Actinopteri > Batrachoidiformes > Batrachoididae > Thalassophryne > Thalassophryne amazonica. Next base: position 1,893,558 of record NC_047108.1, read on the forward strand.
AGTAAGATCCTTTACACAATGATGTTGGTTTTTAATGCAGTGCCGCCTGAGGAATCGAAGGTCACGGGCATTCAACATTGGTTTTTGGCAGTGGTGGGCACAGATAACCAAAAAATTAACTTTGATAACAGATAATTAGATAACTGAAAAGTTATCTTTGATAAAGATAAAACGATAAACCACCCAAACATGTATCAGAAGTTACATATAACCGATAAATTCCAGTATTGTCTCTGGTACATTTACAACTACTAACAAACTGAATTTGAGTTTTAACACCATGGTTGCTTTTAGAAACATCAAAAGTGACAACAAACACAAACAATGAGTCAGCACTTCTGTCTTTGAACATCTGCCCCCTGCTAGAAGCTCTTGTTTACTACATGGCTTCCAGCACAGCAGCAAGCTGCGCGCAGCCACAAAGCCCAGCTCTCTACCCAATCACAACGCTCTGGTCAGGCGGAGGTCTTGGAAAATAAAGCCATGTTGAGTTATGGTTTGGTGTATAAATAAAATGAATACTGATAGAATAACTCCATTAATGTCAATTCTGTCATTTGTACAAAGTTAAAATATAACATATATCTTTTAATGTTGAATAATGCACTAATTCTGAAGTTTTGTAACAAACACAGACAGATTGCAAAGGATTCTGGGTATGTGCCTCTGCTAAACACTGATTGGTTGAGTCATTCATTATGTAAACTAACACGTTAATGTGAGGTGTGTCGTGTGTTGGTGTTTACAGATAAATGTGATTTTGAAAATATATTCCTATTGTTATTTGTAAAAACAGGCATTTTTACAGAGCCCTGGAAGTGTCATCGCAAAATGTTTTGCATGTGGAGAGAATGTGTGCTCATTTTATTATATTGTGCGCACGTTTTATTATATTGTAAAAACGTGCACTCGCTGCACTGCGAGATCTCAGTAACATTGAGAACTGCATTGAGACGCTCTGATCACGCTGCACTTTAACTGCTGCACACAGACAACACCATTAACATCGCAACATAAAACTATTTATATATTGTGCCTAAAACTCTCGTGAATATATTCTCTGGGTTTATAGATGTTGTTATTGTGTTTATTTTATGTAAACATGCAAGAATCACAGTCTGTCTCTCTGTTATTTTCAATGGGAACTGCTGTGAGCTATAATCACTTCCTGATCTTGTTGTTCTGGGGGAAGGTGAAGTTTGCTCTTTAACGTCTTGATTATTGTTCTTTACAACACTGTTTGTCCTCTTTGTTCAAGAGTAATATATATAAGATGTCTGAAATTCGGTTTGCATTTATTAAAGTCCACGCAGATTAAACGTAGCAGACACGGATTATTTGTTTTGTTTTAGCAAGTTTTCAGGGTATCATGCAGCAGTCTCTTATTAACGTGACGAAAAGCATAAAAAATTACATTTTTGTAGTATAATATTCATTTACAATTGTCATTGTGTTGATTCTCTATGTTGCTTGACTGCAGCGACTCTCTGGTATGCAAGGGATTATGGGATAGGTCAAATGAATGGCGAATGAACACTACTGGCCAGTAGATGGCAGTAGAGACCTTGAAAACTTGCCAAAACAAAATTCCAGATAATCCATGTCTGCTACATTTAAGATGCGTGGAATTTAATAAAGGCAGACACAATAACGTCTATAAACCGAGAGAATATATTCACGAGAGTCTTAGGGCAGTAGAGTTTAATGCTGTTGTACGTAGAGCCTGATCAGAGTGTCTGAAATGCATTTCTCATGTTGAGAACGTACTGAGATTACCCTATCCCAGGGGTGGGCAACGAGGACCGAGACACTGCAGGTTTTCCTTGCAACCAATCACCTCAGCAGGTGGGTTGCTGATGAGCTTCTACCTTGAACATAAACACCTGGTCGTCTTGAAATTACCTGCTGAAACACCTGATCATTAATGAAATCACCTGCTGAGGTGACTGGTAGCAAGGAAAACCTGCAGTGCTTTGGCCCTTCATGGCACATGATTGCCCACCCCTGCCCTATCCTATCCATAATGCACTGCTGGGCACAGCATATATCCACACTAAAACCTTAAAAATGAGCGCATTACCAGTTTCACCAATTTCATTACCATTATCACCAGTTCTCCTTTGTCTGCAGAGGATAGAGCGGTTTCTTCTTAAAGCAGCTCTTCTCTGTTTTGTAGATGGTAGAACTACACTTCAGCTACAAACATTTAACAGGTAGGTGCTCAACTGATTTTAAGTTTTATAAATATTTGTAGCTGTTCAACTTTATTTACCACGTTATTGGTCTAAAACTTGTCGGACAAAAATTTATTGTAAGATAATTAGTCTGATAATGGTTTTTAAAGTTATCTAAAAAGATAATCTGATAATGAAAATATTATCTTCAATAATTATCGGTTATCGGATTATCGGAACTGTGCCTACCACTGGTTTTTGGCCTTGCCGCTTACGTGTAGAAAGTTCTCCAGATTCTCTGAATCCTCTGATTATATTATGGACTGTAGATGATGGAATCCCTAAATTCCTTGGAATTGAATGTTGAGAAACATTGTTCTTAAACTGTTGGACTATTTTTTCATGGAGTTGTTCACAAAGTGGTGATCCTTGCCCCATCTTTGCTTGTGAACGGCTGAGCCTTTTGGGGATGCACCCTTTATACCCAATCATTAGTGTCCTCATTTCCTAAACACTTATTGAGTGTTGTTAGAAGGAAAGGTGATGTAACGCAGTGGTAAACATACCACTGTCCCAGCTTTTTTTAAACATCTTGCAGGCATCGATGTCAAAATGAGCAAATATTTGCACAAAAACAACAAAGTTTATCAGTTTGAACATTAAATATTTTGTCTTTTGGTGTATTCAATTGAATATAGGTTGAAGAGGATTTGAAAATCATTGTATTCTGTTTTTATTTACATTTTAGACAACGTCCCAACTTCATTGGAATTGGGGTTGTAGGTGCAGTGAGAAAAAGCATGGGAAGATGACTTCAGCCTATATGTCAACTCTTGATCCTGAAGATTGAAAGTGATATTGTGAGAAATTAAATCATGGAGATGACAGTTGTGAAGGCTTTCAAGTTTTTGGAGGCATGCAATTATTTAATCAGTAGTCACGTGAGGGAATGCTGTTATCAGCCTGCTGCTGCAGATGTTTTTGCCTGCGCTCTTTCTGCTGGTCCTGCTGCATGCACTGCAGCAGCAGGACATGCTTTAAAGTTGAGGGACTTTTTAAATGAAGTCCAAAAAAAAAAAAAAAAAAAAAAAAAAAAAAAAAAAAAGACACTCCTGCACAGTGCGGCCGGTGTGTGCATCCATGCATCAGAAGTCGAAATACGTAAATTGATGCTGTCAATATACATATATATATATATATACATATATATATATATATATACATATATATATATATATATACATATATATATATATATATATATACATATATATATATATATATATATATATATATATATATATATATACATATATATATATATATATATTACATACGTGTATATGTACGAGGTCTGTTAGAAAAGTATCCAGCAGCAAAGCAGTTGAGAGGAGCAGCAAAGCTCAACTCTCTACTTAACAATAAAGCAGAGCTGACTTATGGTTTGGTTTATAAATAAAATTAATAGTGATAGAATAACTCCATTAATGTCAGTTCTGTCATTTGTACAAAGTTAAGATATAACATATCTTTTAAAGATGAAGAATGCACTAATTTTGAAGTTTTGTAACAAACACAGACAGATGCCAAAGAGATTATGGGTAAATGAGCCTCCGCTAACACTGATTGGTTGACTCATTCATTCTATGTAAACCAACATGTTAATGTGAGATGTGTCATGTGTTCCTGTTTACAGATAAATGTGCTTTTGTAAAATACGAGGTCTGCCCAAAAAGTATCGGACCTTTTTATTTTTTTCAAAAACCATATGGATTTGAATCACGTGTGATTGCATCAGCCAAGCTTGAACCTTCATTCAAAGCTCATATTAAATCATTCAAAGCGCATATTAAACAAATATGTAGGATTGCTTTTTTGCATTTACGCAATATCTCTAAAATTAGAAAGGTCTTGTCTCAGAGTGATGCTGAAAAACTAATTCATGCATTTATTTCCTCTAGGCTGGACTATTGTAATTCATTATTATCAGGTTGTCCTAAAAGTTCCCTGAAAAGCCTTCAATTAATTCAAAATGCTGCAGCTAGAGTACTGACGGGGACTAGAAGGAGAGAGCATATTCACCCATATTGGCCTCTCTTCATTGGCTTCCTGTTAATTCTAGAATAGAATTTAAAATTCTTCTTCTTACTTATAAGGTTTTGAATAATCAGGTCCCATCTTATCTTAGGGACCTCATAGTACCATATCACCCCAATAGAGCGCTTCGCTCTCAGACTGCAGGCTTACTTGTAGTTCCTAGGGTTTGTAAGAGTAGAATGGGAGGCAGAGCCTTCAGCTTTCAGGCTCCTCTCCTGTGGAACCAGCTCCCAATTCAGATCAGGGAGACAGACACCCTCTCTACTTTTAAGATTAGGCTTAAAACTTTCCTTTTTGCTAAAGCTTATAGTTAGGGCTGGATCAGGTGACCCTGAACCATCCCTTAGTTATGCTGCTATAGACTTAGACTGCTGGGGGGTTCCCATGATGCACTGAGTGTTTCTTTCTCTTTTTGCTCTGTATGCACCACTCTGCATTTAATCATTAGTGATTGATCTCTGCTCTCTTCCACAGCATGTCTTTTTCCTGGTTCTCTCCCTCAGCCCCAACCAGTCCCAGCAGAAGACTGCCCCTCCCTGAGCCTGGTTCTGCTAGAGGTTTCTTCCTGTTAAAAGGGAGTTCCTTCCCACTGTCGCCAAGTGCTTGCTTACAGGGGGTCGTTTTGACCGTTGGGGTTTTTACGTAATTATTGTATGGCCTTGCCTTACAATATAAAGCGCCTTGGGGCAACTGTTTGTTGTGATTTGGCGCTATATAAATAAAATTGATTGATTGATTGATTCGTGCGCATGCGTGAGTTTTTTCACGCCTGTCGGTTGCGTCATTCGCCTGTGAGCAGGCCTTGTGTGAGCAGTGGTCCACCCCTCTCGTCAGATTTTTATTGCGAATAAATGTCTGAACGATTTGGAGCTTTGCTGCACCAAATTTTTCCAGAAACTGTGAGAGACCTCTAGGTGGACACCATTCGGAAAATTCAGATGGCTTTCAGGGACGATTTTATGGGGATTATACAAATTAAGGAGTGCTCCAGATGGTTTAAAGACCGCCCACAGCGGCTGAGAGCGTGGTGCACTCCGAGCGCCGATCGACAGGCTGCCACCCCCTGAAACAACCAGATTATTTCCAACATGAAGGCTTTGTTGATCCGGGATGTCATCTGACTTCCACAAAAATGGCAGAAGACGTGGACATCAAGGCTTTTTCGGCACATTCCACTGTTACAGGAGTTTTTTTCATGGAAAGAGAAGCAGAGTGATGCACCACGGAGCCGCAAATGGCACGGGACAAAACCACCTCCGTGTTGGTCTCACAGGACGGCTTTCAGGTGGCTTTCAGACGGCTTTCGGTGGCTTTTCAGTCGTGTGACTATCCGAGAAATTGTGCATGAGCTGGACATGCCAGAACATGTCCTGTGAGGCTTCATCACAGCGTTGTTTTGCGCCATGCGGCTCAACCGCGACGCGCGGAATTCCTCCGCACGTCTGTCTCAATGTGCCAAAAAAGTGCAGATGTCCACGTCTTCCGCAATTCCTGTGGAAGTCAGACGACGTCTCGGATCAACACAGCGTCCAGTGTGGAAATGAACGGCACATTTCACTGTTACAGGAGTTTTTGTCATGGAAAGAGGAGTGGAGGAATTCCGCGCATCGTGGTGGAGCCGCATGGCGTAAAGCAACGCCGTGATAAAGCCTCACAGGACATGTTCTGGCATGTCCTGAACTTTTGGATTTTTTTTAAAAACTCCTCCTTTCAATGCACCAGACAGCCAATAAACACAGAGAACACTGAACAGATAAAACATTATAACGCGAACATTATTGCAGGGTTGCTCTACTACCCCCCCTCGCAAAGTTCCTCACCCCGAGGGATCACAAACAACATCCCTGAGGTGGCCCAGGGGACTCCTCTGTTTCCCAGGCTGCCTCAGTGTGAACACTAGCAGCTGCGCCTACAGTCTTGGGACAACGTACTGGGGCAGCCATCATCGGGTCTGGGTGCATGGCTGTCTCGTTTCTCAGGTAAGGTGGTGAGGACCCAGGGCATGGAAGTGACAATCTAGCTTTGGGTACCGCCCCTTCTTCCTCCTTTGACTATACACCCACACCATGCACCCAGCCTTAAAGTCCCTTCCTCTGGCCCTCAAGTCATATTTTCTTTTCTGTCTCACGTCCACTTTCTGCAACTGGTCCCAGGCAAAAGCATATGTGGAGTCCATCCTGTCCTGGAGCCTCCTGGCATACTCTGGACCTGGTGGCACCGCTGGTGAGTCTGGGGGTCTGCCAAAATTAATTTCTGCTGGCATCCGCAGCTCTCACCCCAACATGAGCAGGGCAGGTGTGCATGAGGTGGAATAGTGCGCAGTCTACCTGTAGGCAATAAGACAAGAAAGGGAGGTGCATATCCCAATCACACTGATGGCGAGTTATTTTGCCAAGGTTCTGTTGAATCACTCAACAAGTCCATCACTCTGAGGATGTAACGTTGTAGTCCAAGTCTTCTGCATCCCCAGGCGTGTGCACATAGCAGCAAACACTCCGACTGAAAGTTCCTTCCTTGGTCGCTATGAATGACTTCCACTGTCCCAAACCTGGTAAACATGCCTTCCACCAGGGCGTCTGCAACAGTCTCTGCCCCTGATCTGGTATGGCATACGCCTCTGGCCATTTCATGAAACAGTCCATGGTGACCAGTGTGGCAGGCCCAGCTCCAATGCACCTCCTGTCCTCACCACATGCCGGCTGTCAGCCCAGGTAGTGCGCTGTCACCTTTCTCCTGTGGCCACACGCCCATGCCAAGTTCCTGCTTCCTCCAACAATTAGGCCCGCTCCGTCTGCTCTCCAGTGCTCCTGCTGCTGCCATGAGCTCACTGCCTCTCTCTCTCTCTTTTTCCCCGCTCCTTCTACTGCATCCTTTATCTGGCACACCTGTGCGTCTCCTACCAATTAGCACAGTGTCCTTGTGACTCAGTCCCAGCTGAGTCAATTACGGTGCCTAATTAAAAGTCCACACTCAAATCAAACCGCAACAAAACACTAGTTAAAAATAAATCATTCAGTTAAGATTAAGCAATCAAAAAGAAAAAAAGCAACCTGCTGCATGACACCAGCACGTAGCAGGTTGCTTTTGTCTGTGCGAGGGAACAGGCCCATTATGTCCACAGCCACCCTCTCCACTGGGGCTCCCACTGCCAGTTGTTGGAGCTGGGCATGAGTTATTGGTGGACCTTTGTGTGCAGTGCAGAGGTCACAGCAGCGACAAAAGTCCTTGACATCCCTCCTATGCTGACCCCAGTAGAACCCTTGCCGGAGTCGACGGAGGGTTTTTGAGACTCCAAAGTGTTCTGCCCCCGCAGCTCCATGAGAGGCTTTGAGCACCAACTCTCTCAGTGCCCTAGGAACCATCACCTGCCACCTTACTTCCCCTGTGGCTGGCTCCTTCCAGGCTGTTTGAAGCACTCCATCTTTCACTTGGAGAGCCCCAAACTTTTCAAACAGTCCTTCAGTGGCAGCTGAATACCCAGCGACCTCATTCCACTGTTTTTTTTTTTTTAATCATACATACATTGTTTAATGGTCTGTAGTCCCACAGAACCTCATTTTTGAACTGTTCTTCTTATTGGCCATCACAAACCCTGAGGCCCATGGGCTGTCAGATGGCTCAAAGATGCCAGCTTTCAGCATTTTGTCAGTTGCACTGTCAGCGACTGCCTGGTATGCCAAGGGAAGGCAACAGGAGCACACCTTGATGGGCCATGCATCACAGTGTCAATTTAGTGCTGTAACAGGTGTGTCAGGCCCACTTCCTCCTCTGTCAGGGCAAAAATGTCCTTGTGTTCTAAGAACACCTGCCACAGTTCTTCCTGCTGTCTGGTTTGTAAGTAATCACTGCTACATTTCCATACCCCTCTTACTGCTGCCAATCTGTCCATCTCACATGCTGAGCAGGGGGCTGTATGTAATTGGGGTATGGGGTAGGGAAAACAGGTGTAGGAGGAGCAGCTTGGGGCGGGGAGTCCCTCCCATGTTCTGCCTCTTGCTGTTGAGGTTGGTGGGTGTGGTCTTGGAGTCTGTATGGGTTGTACCGTGTCACTGTGGGACCCCCCTGGGAAGGCCAGTGTGTTCTTTCCCAGATCTAACACACAGTGGGTGGCCCAGAGGAAGTCCAGTCCTAATATGCAGGGGTCCTGCACTTCTGCAACCCACACCTTACAGTCTGCTGACAGACCCTCCCACTTGTATAGTCACCACCCCTCTTCCCAACATAAGGGGCTAGTTCGCCAGTCACCGTGTGTAGTTTCACCACAATAGGTTCCAACTGTGTCCCAACTGGGACCATGTCAGGTCTCATCAGTGTTGTTGTGGAGCCTGTGTCAACAAGGGCTATACATGGAGACCCCGGCAGGATGATAGGGACATGACAAAAATCTCTGAAATGACTCCAGTGGAGCCCTGTTTTCTGGTCCGTGTTGCTGGACTCTATTCCCTGGAGACAAGGTATAGTGGGACACAGGGGCTTGCATCATCCCTTCTACAGAGATCCTGGAGCACACTTATATGGCTAGCCTGGCCACACACCCAACACACAGGGGGGCCCCGGTGAGGACGGTTGCCACAGTGCGGATTAGTTCAGTTAACTCAGCAGCCAAGCTGACTTCTCTGGAGCTGGGCCCTCGTGTGTCCCCATTCTCACTACTGGGCTGTCCCCAACATGGAAGCTCTCTGCAGTCCCTCCTACGACCTCCAAGGCCAGTCCCAGTGCCTCCTGCAGAGTGCGGGGGTGCGTTTTTACTTTAAGTTGGTTACACTGGGTTCTGCCATGTTTATTTACATCCGGCTCGGTGTCACTTTTGGCAGGAGTTCTCGCGCCTGTGCACTCCCGCGCCGTGCTCAACGAGCTGAAGCCAGCATCAGCAGCAAGCCTCCTGGCTGTTCGTCTCAGATGGACCAAGTGCTCTGAAGAATGGCCAAGTGCTGTCATGCCCTGATGTACCCTCATAAGCAATGTCCATCACCTCATTTTTGACTCTCAGACAAGTGTCAGTGTTCCCCCCCACTGCACCACCATAGTGTCTGCAGGCTGTTAATGCAAGTTAGCTGGGTCTGAGCTAGCCGCGGCTAATTGCTATAGCAAACGAAGCTCCGGGGGTTTATGTCTGACACCACTGTAACGTCTGACACATTTAAAAGGTGGCGAAGAGTTTCAGCAGATGGCGCGGCGCTTTATTCTGCAGTTAAATAATGGTTACTGTCGGCTGAAACAACGGCAACAAGACAGCAACGCTCACAGCTTAGCTCTGCTCAGAACTTCTGGGACGTGTTTTTTTTTAATCTCGTGACTCCCCCTCCCTCTTTCGAGGCACAAGACAGCCAATAAACAGAGAACAATGATCAGATAAAACATATTATCACTTTACTGAGGCGTTGCTGGGCCGTTATCGTAGATTTACATCGACGCTATCTAGCTATACCCGCCTGCTGTGCGTAAACAAATGTCATAGCGCGCAGCCCAAGAGCTGTCCGCAGAGGGGAAAAAATAAAAAATAAAACTAAAAAGGCGAGAAGTGTGTGTTGGTCCCAATATGGATATTCCGGATGATTTTCTCATGGATAGTACGACAACAGCAGCCATGAGTAGCCAGCTTGATGAGGACACGCTGGCGAATTTGGAGAGTAGCGAGCACCAGCCGACACAACAAAAGTTAAAGTGAGCCAACTTTTTATGTACGCGTTATGTGTTGTGTATCTCAGTAAAAAGTGATAATAATACAATAACATGCTTTTGGAGGGTGGTGTGCATTTTCTGACTCCATTCATGTCCAGTCACCCAAAATGACAGATATTTGCCCTCGTCTAACTCGGGCGAATATCTGTCATTTTGGGTGACTGGACATGAACGTTGGGCCTCTGAAAATGCACACCACCCTCCAAAAGCATGTTATTGTATTAACACGAACATTATTGCAGGGTCGCTACAATATATCTATTTTTTTTTTCATATATTTTAACAACCTGAAAGCCACCACACCATGTAGAATCAAACCATGGATTCTTGGACAGCTACAGCTGCGCTTCCTCTCGCTGGCTTTATTTATTCCAAAGCTTACTGTCATTTTGACACCGGTGAGTCCAACTTTTCACTTTGTGTACGTCCATCTGTCTGCAAAATTGTTCTTTTGGGTGCTTGTGTTCTACATAAATGCTCATCTTTAGGATTGTTAAACTGTGTTTGATTTCAAAAGAATGAACCAAAAATCAGATTGTTGTTGTTAGTTTGCAGTCCTCATAATAATTTCAGTCACAGCTTATTTCCTAAATGTGGAGCTGCACAGAGAAATCCAAAGCAGAAAAGAAAACACAGGGTGAGCTCATGTGATCCCATCTCCCACCTGTACTGGACACTTCTGAGCCAAACCACATCCAACCCTGGAGGCTAAATGGTTGTGAAGTGAAAATCTTTAAAATGGATCGTCATCTCTCTGGATGTGTTTTTTATGCACGGCACTGAGCTGATCTGTCAGCGTGTGATGGATCACTGAGTGTACAATTTGAACTGCGACATCTTCAAATATTACGCACAGTCAGTGGCTGAATAAGTTTTCTGCCTGCCAGTGTGACCCTGAACCGCATGACATGATTGTGATGCTTTTTATGTGGGGAAGACAAAGGAGCTGGTTGTGGATTTTAGGAGCAGAAACCACACGTCCTCATCCCCATTTCAGCCCAAAAATCAGTCGTTCACACAACAGATCACATTTTATGCTATAACTTCATTACTATTAACTCACATCTTCATGTAAAAATGGATTAACAGCATTATATTCATAAGAACAGTGAACAAGTTTGACTCCAAAAAAAGGTTGCGATTCTTCATCCCTCACATCATATAGATAGATACAGTAGTGCTATGTGACTCAAAAGATTAATCCAGGTTTTGAGTATATTTCTTATTGTTACATGGGAAACAAGGTACCAGTAGATTCAGTAGATTCTCACAAATCCAACAAGACCAAGCATTCATGATATGCACACTCTTAAGGCTATGAAACTGGGCTATTAGTAAAAAAAAAAAAGTAGAAAAGGGGGTGTTCACAATAATACAACCCCTGGCAAAATTTATGGAATCACCGGCCTCGGAGGATGTTCATTCTGTTTAATTTTGTAGAAAAAAAGCAGATCACAGACATGACACAAAACTAAAGTCATTTCAAATGACAAACTTTCTGGCTTTAAGAAACACTATAAGATGGCAGTCAGTAACGGTTACTTTTTTAGACCAAGCAGAGGAACAAAAATATGGAACCACTCAATTCTGAGGAATAAATTATGGAATCACCCTGTAAATTTCCATCCCCAAAACTAACACCTGCATCAAATCAGATCTGCTCATTGACATTGACGCTATGCCATGAAATTGACCCTATGTGTCTTTTTGCAAGGAATGTTTTCACAGTTTTTGCTCTATGGCAAGATGCATTATCTTCTTGAAAAATGATTTCATCATCCTTAAACATCAGAAAAGTGTCCAAAATATCAACGTAAACTTGTGCATTTATTGATGATGTAATGACAGCCATCTCCCCAGTGCCTTTACCTGACATGCAGCCCCATATCATCAATGACTGTGGAAATTAACATGTTCTCTTCAGGCAGTCATCTTTATAAATCTTATTGGAACGGCACCAAACAAAAGTTCCAGCATCATCACCTTGCCCAATGCAGATTCGAGATTCATCACTGAATATGACTTTCATCCAGTCATCCACAGTCCACGATTGCTTTTCCTTAGCCCATTGTAACCTTGTTTTTTTCTGTTTAGGTGTTGATGCCTTTCGTTTAGCTTTTCTGTATGTAAATCCCATTTCCTTTAGGCGGTTTCTTACAGTTCAGTCACAGACATTGACTCCAGTTTCCTCCCATTCATTCATTTGTTTTGTTGTGCATTTTCGATTTTTGAGACATATTGCTTTAAGTTTTCTGTCTTGACGCTTTGATGTCTTCCTTGGTCTACCAGTATGTTTGCCTTTAACAACCTTCCCATATTGTTTGTATTTGGTCCAGAGTTTAGACACAGCTGACTGTGAACAACCAACATCTTTTGCAACATTGCGTGATGATTTACTCTCTTTTAAGAGTTTGATAATCCTCTCCTTTGTTTCAACTGACATCTCTCGTGTTGGAGCCATGATTCATGTCAGTCCACTTGGTGCAACAGCTCTCCAAGGTGTGATCACTCCTTTTTAGATGCAGACTAACAAGCAGATGTGATTTGATGCAGGTGTTAGTTTTGGGGATGAAAATTTACAGGGTGATTCCATAATTTATTCCTCAGAATTGAGTGAGTCCATATTTTTTACTGACTGCCACAATCTTTTTTTCTTGATTTCTTATAGTGTTTCTTAAAGCCAGGAAGTTGCCATTTGAAATGACTTTAGTTTTGTGTCATGTCTGTGATCTGCTTTTTTTCTACAAAATTAAACAACTGAATGAACATCCTCCGAGGCCGGTGATTCCATAATTATTGCCAGGGGTTGTAGTAGCATCTGCTGTTGACGCTATAAACTCAAAACTATTATGTTCAAACTGCTTTTTTAGCAATCCTGTGAATCACTAAACTAGTATTTAGTTGTATAACCAGTTTTTCATGATTTCTTCACATCTGCGAGGCATTAATTTTGTTGGTTTGGAACCAAGATTTTGCTGATTTTCTAGTGTGCTTGGGGTCATTGTCTTGTTGAAACACCCATTTCAAGGGCATGTCCTCTTCAGCATAAGGCAACATGATCTCTTCAAGTATTTTGACATATCCAAACTGATCCATGATACCTGGTATGTGATATATAGGCCCAACACCATAGTAGGAGAAACATGCCCATATCATGATGCTTGCACCACCATGCTTCACTGTCTTCACTGTGAACTGTGGCTTGAATTCAGAGTTTGGGGGTCGTCTCACAAACTCTCTGCGGCCCTTGGACCCAAAAAGAACAATTTTACTCTCATCAGTCCACAAAATATTCCTCCATTTCTCTTTAGTCCAGTTGATGTGTTCTTTGGCAAATTGTAACCTCTTCTACACATGTCTTTTATTTAACAGAGGGACCTTGTGGGTGATTCTTACAAATAAATTAGCTTCACACAGGTGTCTTCTAACTGTCACAGCACTTACAGGTAACTCCAGACTGTCTTTGATCATCCTGGAGCTGATCAGTGGGTGAGCCTTTGCCATTCTGGTTATTCTTCTATCCATTTTGATGGTTGTTTTCTATTTTCTTCCACGTGTCTCTGGTTTTTTTTGTCCATTTTAAAGCATTGGAGATCATTGTAGGTGAACAGCCTATAATGTTTTGCACCTGTGTATAAGTTTTCCCCTCTCCAATCAACTTTTTAATCAAACTACACTGTTCTTCTGAACAATGTCTTGAACGTCCCATTTTCCTCAGGCTTTCAAAGAGAAAAGCATGTTCAACAGGTGCTGGCTTCATCCTTAAATAGGGGACACCTGATTCACACCTGTTTGTTCCACAGAACTGATGAACTCACTGACTGAATGCCACACTACTATTATTGTGAACACCCCCTTTACTACTTTTTTTTTTTTACTAATAGCCCAATTTCATAGTCTTAAGAGTGTGCATATCATGAATGCTTGGTCTTGTTGGATTTGTGAGAATCTACTGAATCTACTGATACCTTGTTTCCCATGTAACAATAAGAAATATACTCAAAACCTGGATTAATCTTTTTAGTCACATAGCACTACTGTTATTCTGAACACTATGTGTGTGTGTATATATATATAAATCAGCATTCTTTATCAAGCATGTATTCAGGAAGGAGTAGAGGTTGGAAATCTGCATGTTAATGGAGCACAGACCACAGCAGCACTCAAAGTGAAATAAAATCATTTATTTATGGAAATCACAACCTTGAATAATGAAATAAGTACACAGGCTGACATTGTGATTATGAAAGCTGTCAATTATGCAGCCCTAATATGTGATCCGTCAGTCACACCATACCAACATGAAAATATCCAGATGAACAAAATATAAGTGCCCTCCAAAAAAAAGGAAGGTTTTTTTTTTCTTTTTTAACAACAGAGAGAGACGAATGTGTGCTTCTGGAGCACGCAAATATACAGCAGGAACTCTGACAGAACATAAAAAGACAGTTAACTGTGGGCCACAAATTACAGCGAAGACAGCTGCATTTAATTAAATCACTGCTACAGGATGGCAAGATTTTCTGACACCCACAGTTTGACTCCATTTTTGTGATACTGGCACTGAAAAGTTTCAGAGTGAGAAATGAATCAATGCTTCCTGCCTGCAGAGGCTACGACAAAATCCAAAGTCAGAATCCAGAAGACTTCAGCAGTTTGCTTTTATGGGTTTAAGAACAATTCTCTGTTTTCACTCAAAAATAAAGACTGTTTAAAGCTCCAAACTCGAGAGCAGGACAAAGAAATGTCACAGATCCCTCACAGTCTCACCCCCAACGTTTGCAGTGGGAACAAGCGCGGTACTATCTTGGACCAGACGCTGTTCCCTCAGTACTGCACACAGTACTACTCACAGCAGAGTATAAACACTGATCATTCCCACTTGTCATGACTGAGGCCCAGTGACACTATTAGGAACAGCCCTTCATCTAAAAAAGTGGTCAGTGAGTGTTCGTGACAATCTCAGCACCTTCAGCTGAGAAGAAAAAATAAGTCAAAAGTCATGAACACATTCTTCTCAGTCATAATCATGTGTATCAGAAAGGGGTGAAGAATTAGTGCATTAAGCAATCCAAATGACAGATTTAACTCTACAGATTATGTTGTGATGGTTCCCACTGAGATATGAAGGAGGACAACTGAATTCATGCTGGTTTTCCATGTTGGCGGGAAACCAACAAACCAGAACATCAACACTCAAAAATTAAGTTCAGCTCCACCCAAAACGGTGAAGGCATCCATGAAGGATATGGGTTAAAAATGCCAGGTAAGCTGTTCCACTATGAAAAAGAAAAACAAAAAAGAAAACAAAAAACAACCAGCGCTCTAGAGAATGGTTTTAGTCCCATGATCCTTTGCTTCAGCTCTCTCGGACTTGGGCAGCGAGTGCAGAGTTCTCTTGTCGAATAGCCTTGTAGTCGTCCAGAATCCTTTCCAGATTGGCCATAGTTTTGTTACCATTTTCTGTTTCAATCTGTGGAATATTTAGAAAGTCAGTGAGATGCAAAATCTGAGATCTTTCTGTCAAATCACAGTCGTGCTCTGTGAAAAATATGACATCAGCACATTAATGCTCAGGACTGGTTGGGCAAACAGTCCTCCTGTATGCATGTGAAAGCAACAACTAACAATGTTTCCATCCATGTGGAACTTAACTGTGAGAAATTTAACTGAAAAAGATCTCCCAAGAGCATGGGGCACTGCCAAAGAGAACACAAAAATATACATCTGAAACAACACTAAAAAGAAAGCAAAATCCTTTGCTTTCTTTTTAGTGCAATTGTTCCTTCGGGGTTGCCAAAGCAAGCGCCACTTGTTTTTCATTTGGATGCCCTTCCTGATGCAACTCCAGTTTTACCTGGAGAAACACCAAACACCTCTTTGGTGTTCCAAAGAGGTCTCAAATCCAAGTACTAACCAGATCCTGCTCTGCTTAGCTTCTGAGATCTGACGGGATCAGGGTGACACAGAACAGACCGGCTGCTCCCACAGCAAGCACCACTCTAGAACTCTTTATGATCCACATATGGATTAGACATGTTTGTATTGGACAAAAGGCACGCAGACACACAAAAGGAGCGTATGCAGATACACGGATGGAGCATACGTAGACCTATTTACACTGAAGTTCCTCCACAGTCCTTGAATCATTTTGTGATATGATATTATGCACTGTAGAGGGAGAATATGCAAATCCATTCCTATCTTTCTTTGAGGTATATTGTTTTAAAGCATTTCAAAAACTTTGTCACATGTTTGCAGGGTTCTTCCTGGAGTGAAATCTCAATGAGACAAAAAAGAATTAACAATAATGCAACACACATATATACATATACATATATATATATATATATATATATATACAGTGAGAAAAATAAGTATATGGAGGGGGCTGAAATTTTCATCTTAGGTGCATGTCCACTGTGAGACAAAATCTAAAAAAAAAAAAAAAAAAAAAAAAAAAAAATCACAATGTATGATTTTTTTAATAATTTGTATGTTACTGCTGCAAATAAGTATTTGAACACCTGTAAAAATCAATGTTAATATTTGGTACAGTAGCCTTTGTTTGCAGTTACAGAGGTCAAACGTTTCCTGTAGTTTTTCACCAGGTTTTCACACACTGCAGCAGGGATTTTGGTCCACTCCTCCATACAGATCTTCTCTAAATCTTTCAGGTTTGGAGTTTCAGCTCCGTCCAAAGATTTTCTATTGAGTTCAGGTCTGGAGACTGGCCAGGCCACTCCAGGACCTTGAAATACTTTTTATGGTGCCCCTCCTTAGTTGCCCTGGCTGTGTGTTTGGGGTCATTGCTGAAGACCCAGCCATGACCCATCTTCAATGCTCTTACTGAGGGAAGGAAGTTGTTTGCCAAAATCTCGCAATACATGACCCCATCCATCCTCCCTTCAATACGGTGCAGTCGTCCTGTCCCCTTTGCAGAAGAGCACCCCCAGAGTATGATGTTTCCACCCCCATGCTTCACGGTTGGGATGGTTTTCTTGGGGTTGTTCTCATCCTCTAAACATGGTAAGTGGAGTTGACTCCAAAAAGCTCTATTCTGGTCTCATCTGACCACACGACCTTCTCCCATGCCTCCTCTGGATCATCCAGATGGTCACTGGTGAACTTCAAACGGGCCTGGACATGTGCTGGCTTGAGCAGGGGGACCTTGCTGCCCTGCAGGATTTTAAACCATGACAGCATCATGTGTTACTAATGTAACTGTGACTGTGGTCCCAGCTCTCTTCAGGTCATTGATCAGGTCCTCCTGTGTAGTTCTGAGCTTTCTCAGAATCATCCTTACCCCACAAAGTGAGATCTTGCATGGAATCCCAGACCGAGGGAAACTCACAGTCATCTTGTGTTTCTTCCACTTTCTAATAAATAATCATAACAGTTGTCTTTACCAAGCTGCTTGCCTGTTGTCCTGTAGTCCATCCCAGCCTTGTGCAGGTCTACAGTTTTGTCCCTGGTGTCCTTAGACAGCTCTTTGGTCTTGGCTATGGTGGACAGGTTGGAATGTGATTGAGTGTGTGAACAGGTGTCTTTTATACAGGTAACAAGTTCAAACAGGTGCAATTAATACAGGTAAAGAGTGCAGAATAAGAGGGCTTCTTAAAGAAAAATTAACAGGTCTGTGAGAGACAGAATTCTTGCTGGTTGGTAGGGGGTCAAATACTTATTTGCAGCAGCTTACTTATTTATTTGCAGCTTATTTTGCAGCAGTAACATACAAATAAATTATTTAAAAAAATCATATATTGTGATTTCTGGATTTTTTTTTTTTAGATTATGTCTCTCACAGTGGACATGCACCTAAGATGAAAATTTCAGACCCCTCCATGATTTCTAAGTGGGAGAACTTGCAAAACTGCAGTTTGTTCAAATACTTATTTTCCTCACTGTGTGTGTGTATATATATATATATATATATATATATATATATATATATATATTAGAGCTGGGCAACAATTAAAAATTTAGTTTATTTTAAGTTTATTTTGTTTAGTGCTTTGATTCTGAGAAAACCCCATGAAAGTTGTTATTATTACTATTATAAATTTTTCTGTATTTAAGTAACACCAGAGTATAAGCTGAAGGACCCCAAGCGAGTTTAAAAGAAAAATCCCCAACATACTCTAGAAAATGTTGTTTATATTTTTACTGGGGAAAAAAAATATCGTATCATATAATTTTAAACTGATAATGCCCATCCCTCGCTGTCATTTGAACTACCAGATGGCACGACACTATGTGGTCTTCCACATTTGTCTCTCCACACTGTAAACGTCTGAGATCAATTATGTCCCATCCCAAAGACTTCTGGTTTTACAAATTACAGGCCAGTAAACACCCAGGGATAAATGAGGATCTGGATTTCATCGTGTTTTAGCATGAGTTTTTGTAAATATGTATTTGCTTCTTGTTTTCTGTAACCACTGTCACTGTATGTATTTTTATGTGGCTATTTAATTCAGTTTTTGATGAATGTGGTGAGTGTAACATCTCCATCAGCTGGAGGTCGACGTATTCACATCATTTCCAGGGCACAGCTCCAAGTGGAAGACTTATTTTTTTGGAATAGGACTATAAAAGTGGCTTTTGGTCTATTTGAGCTGTTTGACTCCCTGGAAACAGCATGAAGTGCAAACATGTTAGCGTGCATTTGTTTTGAGGTCTAAGGTGACAATAAAGGTTTTTTTAAGTTTTAAATCGGAGTGCCCAGTACTGCTTGTTGTAAAATAAATAAATGTGAACTCTTACCTGTTCCTCGAGGTCACGAATCTCCCTCAAGATTGTGCCCGTGTCCTCAATTGTCTGGATTAACTGATTACAATTCTGTAGAAAAGGTTGAAACAGGCATTGCAAAACACTTGAGGATGAGGACAGCACTAAAGGAAGTAAAATTAAATAAACACAATGAGATAATGTTTCACCGTACTTCATGCAAGGCGGCCAGGTACTTGTATGATTTGCGGACAGATTCATCTTTTTTGGCATCCTGACAATTATAAAAATAAAGACATTAATAGATAAACTGGTCCATCCATTAATCCATCCACACATAGACTGAAACATGTGCAACTAACAAATACAAACTCTGTGCTCCAACAAAACAGCAGCTTTGAAAACACAACAAGTGTAGGATCAGGGTGGATTTAAGTCGGCATGTGAGAAGGAGAAACAAGGAGGACCACAGAGCATGAGGACGACAAGAGGGTGAGGAGGACCAGACAACATGAGGACGACAAGAGGGTGAGGAGGACCAGATGGCATGAGGACGACAAGAGGGCATGAGGACGACAAGAGGGTGAGGAGGACCAGACAACATGAGGACGACAAGAGGGCATGAGGATGACAAGAGGGTGAGGACGACCAGAGGGCATGAGGACGACCAGAGGGCATGAGGACGACCAGACAACATGAAGAGGACCAGAGGGCATGAGGAGGACCAGAGGGCATGAGGACGACCAGACAACATGAGGACGACAAGAGGGCATGAGGACGACCAGAGGGTATGAGGATGACCAGAGGGCATGAGGACGACCAGAGGGCATGAGGACGACCAGACAACATGAAGAGGACCAGAGGGCATGAGGAGGACCAGAGGGCATGAGGACGACCAGAGGGCATGAGGACGACCAGAGGGCATGAGGAGGACCAGAGGGCATGAGGACGACCAGACAACATGAAGAGGACCAGAGGGCATGAGGAGGACCAGAGGGCATGAGGACGACCAGACAACATGAGGACGACCAGAGGGCATGAGGAGGACCAGAGGGCATGAGGACGACCAGACAACATGAAGAGGACCAGAGGGCATGAGGACGACCAGAGGGCATGAGGAGGACCAGACAACATGAAGAGGACCAGAGGGCATGAGGAGGACCAGAGGGTGAGGAGGACCAGACAACATGAGGACGACAAGAGGGCATGAGGAGGACCAGACAACATGAAGAGGACCAGAGGGCATGAGGAGGACCAGACAACATGAAGAGGACCAGAGGGCATGAGGAGGACCAGACAACATGAGGACGACAAGAGGGCATGAGGAGGACCAGACAACATGAAGAGGACCAGAGGGCATGAGGAGGACCAAACAACATGAGGACGACAAGAGGGCATGAGGAGGACCAGACAACATGAGGACGACAAGAGGGCATGAGGAGGACCTGACAACATGAGGACGACAAGAGGGCATGAGGACCTGACAACATGAAGAGGACCAGAGGGCATGAGGATGACAAGAGGGCATGAGGAGGACCAGACAACATGAGGGCATGAGGAGGACAAGACAACATAAAGAGGACCAGAGGGCATGAGGACGACAAGAGGGTGAGGAGGACCAGACAACATGAGGACAACAAGACGGCATGGGGAGGACCAGAGGGCATGAGGACGACAAGAGGGTGAGCAGGACAAGAGGGCATTGGGACAACAAGAGGGTGAGCAGGACCAGACAACATGAGGACGACAAGAAGGGGGAGCAGGACCAAACAACATGAGGACGACAAGAGGGTGAGGAGGACCAGACAAAACATGAGGACGACAAGAGGGTGAGGAGGACCAGACAACATGAGGACAACAAGAGGGCATGAGGAGGACCAGACAACATGAGGACGACAAGAGGGCATGAGGAGGACCAGACAACATGAGGACGACAAGAGGGCATGAGGAGGACCAGACAACATGAGGACGACAAGAGGGCATGAGGAGGACCAGACAACATGAAGAGGACCAGAGGGCATGAGGACGACAAGAGGACATGAGCAGGACCAGAGAACATGAGAAGGACCAGAGGGCGTAAGGAGGACAAGAGGGTGAGGAGGACCAGACAACATGAGGACGACAAGAGGGCATGAGGAGGACCAGACAACATGAAGAGGACCAGAGGACATGAGGATGACAAGAGGGTGAGGAGGACCAGACAACATGAGGACGACAAGAGGGCATGCGGAGGACCAGACAACATGAAGAGGACCAGAGGGCATGAGGACAAAAAGAGGGCATGAGGAGGACCAGACAACATGAGGAGGACCAGAGGGCATAAGGAGGACAAGAGGGTGAGGAGGACCAGACAACATGACGACCAGAGGGCGTAAGGAGGACAAGAGGGCGAGGAGGACGACAAGACAACATGAGGAGGAACAGAGGGCGTAAGGAGGATAAGAGAGTGAAGAGGACCAGACAACGTGAGGAGGACCAGAGGGCGTGAGGTGGACCAGAGGGCGTAAGGAGGACCATACAACATGAGGACGACCAGAGGGCGTAAGGAGGACAAGGGGTCGAGGAGGACCAGTGGGCAGGAGGACGACAAGAGGATGAGGAGGACCAGACAACATGAGGAGGACCAGAGGGCGTAAGGAGGACAAGAGGGCGAGGAGGACCAGACAACATGAGGAGGACCAGAGGGCGTAAGGAGGACAAGAGGGTGAGGAGGACCAGAGGGCATGAGGACAACAAGAGGGTGAGGAGGACCAGACAACATGAGGACCAGAGGGCATGAGGAGGATGACAAGAGGGTGAGGAGGACCAGATGGCATGAGGAGGATGACAAGAGGGTGAGGAGGACAAGATGGCATGAGGAGGATGACAAGAGGGTGAGGAGGACCAGAGGGCATGAGGAGGACCAGAGGGTGAGGAGGATCAGACAACATGAGGACGACAAGAGGGCATGAGGAGGACCAGACAACATGAAGAGGACCAGAGGGCATGAGGAGGACCAGACAACATGAGGACGACAAGAGGGCATGAAGAGGACCAGACAACATGAGGACGACAAGAGGGCATGAGGAGGACCAGACAACATGAGGACGACAAGAGGGCATGAGGAGGACCTGACAACATGAAGAGGACCAGAGGGCATGAGGATGACAAGAGGGCATGAGGAGGACCAGACAACATGAGGGCATGAGGAGGACAAGACAACATGAAGAGGACCAGAGGGCATGAGGACGACAAGAGGGTGAGGAGGACCAGACAACATGAGGACGACAAGACGGCATGGGGAGGACCAGAGGGCATGAGGACGACAAGAGGGTGAGCAGGACCAGAGGGCATTGGGACGACAAGAGCGTGAGCAGGACCAGACAACATGAGGACGACAAGAGGGTGAGCAGGACCAGACAACATGAGGACGACAAGAGGGTGAGGAGGACCAGACAACATGAGGACGACAAGAGGGTGAGGAGGACCAGACAACATGAGGACAACAAGAGGGCATGAGGAGGACCAGACAACATGAGGACGACAAGAGGGCATGAGGAGGACCAGACAACATGAGGACAACAAGAGGGCATGAGGAGGACCAGACAACATGAGGACGACAAGAGGGCATGAGGAGGACCAGACAACATGAGGACGACAAGAGGGCATGAGGAGGACCAGACAACATGAAGAGGTCCAGAGGGCATGAGGACGACAAGAGGGCATGAGGAGGACCAGACAACATGAAGAGGACCAGAGGGCATGAGGACGACAAGGGGACATGAGCAGGACCAGAGAACATGAGGAGGACCAGAGGGCGTAAGGAGGACAAGAGGGTGAGGAGGACCAGACAACATGAGGACGACAAGAGGGCATGAGGAGGACCAGACAACATGAAGAGGACCAGAGGGCATGAGGACGACAAGAGGGTGAGGAGGACCAGACAACATGAGGACAACAAGAGGGCATGCGGAGGACCAGACAACATGAAGAGGACCAGAGGGCATGAGGAGGACCAGACAACATGAAGAGGACCAGAGGGCATGAGGACAAAAAGAGGGCATGAGGAGGACCAGACAACATGAGGAGGACCAGAGGGCATAAGGAGGACAAGAGGGTGAGGAGGACCAGACAACATGAGGAGGAACAGAGGGCGTAAGGAGGATAAGAGAGTGAAGAGGACCAGACAACATGAGGAGGACCAGAGGGCGTGAGGAGGACCAGAGGGCGTAAGGAGGACCATACAACATGAGGACGACCAGAGGGCGTAAGGAGGACAGGGGGTCGAGGAGGACCAGTGGGCAGGAGGACGACAAGAGGGTGAGGAGGACCAGACAACATGAGGAGGACCAGAGGGCGTAAGCAGGACAAGAGAGCGAGGAGGACCAGAGGGCATGAGGACGACAAGAGGGTGAGGAGGACCAGACAACATGAGGAGGACCAGAGGGCATGAGGAGGATGACAAGAGGGTGAGGAGGACCAGAGGGCATGAGGAGGACAAGAGGGTGAGGAGGACCAGATGGCGTGAGGATGACAAGAGGGCGAGGAGGACCAGAGGGCATGAGGAGGACCAGAGGGCATGAGGAAGACCAGAGGGCATGAGGAGGATGACAAGAGGGTGAGGAGGACCAGACGGCGTGAGGATGACAAGAGGGTGAGGAGGACCAGACAACATGAGGACGACAAGAGGGCATGAGGAGGACCAGACAACATGAGGACGACAAGAGGGCATGAGGAGGACCAGAGGGCATGAGGACGACAAGAGGGTGAGGAGGACCAGACAATATGAGGACAACAAGAGGGCATGAGGAGGACCAGACAACATGAGGACGACAAGAGGGCATGAGGAGGACCAGACAACATGAAGAGGACCAGAGGGCATGAGGACGACAAGAGGGCATGAGGAGGACCAGACAACATGAGGACGACAAGAGGGCATGAGGAGGACCAGACAACATGAGGACGACAAGAGGGCATGAGGAGGACCAGACAACATGAAGAGGACCAGAGGGCATGAGGAGGACCAGACAACATGAAGAGGACCAGAGGGCATGAGGACGACAAGAGGGTGAGGACGACAAGAAGGCATGAGGACGACAAGAGGGCATGAGGAGGACCGGACAACATGAGAACGACAAGAGGGCATGAGGAGGACCAGACAACATGAGAACGACAAGAGGGTGAGCAGGACCAGACAACATGAGGACGACAAGAGGGTGAGGAGGACCAGACAACATGAGGACGACAAGAGGGCATGAGGAGGACCAGACAACATGAAGAGGACCAGAGGGCATGAGGAGGACCAGACAACATGAGGACGACAAGAGGGCATGAAGAGGACCAGACAACATGAGGACGACAAGAGGGCATGAGGAGGACCAGACAACATGAAGAGGACCAGGGGGCATGAGGATGACAAGAGGGCATGAGGAGGACCAGACAACATGAGGGCATGAGGAGGACAAGACAACATGAAGAGGACCAGAGGGCATGAGGACGACAAGAGGGTGAGGAGGACCAGACAACATGAGGACGACAAGACGGCATGGGGAGGACCAGAGGGCATGAGGACGACAAGAGGGTGAGCAGGACCAGAGGGCATTGGGACGACAAGAGGGTGAGCAGGACCAGACAACATGAGGACGACAAGAGGGCATGAGGAGGACCAGACAACATGAGGACGACAAGAGGGCATGAGGAGGACCAGACAACATGAAGAGGTCCAGAGGGCATGAGGACGACAAGAGGGCATGAGGAGGACCAGACAACATGAAGAGGACCAGAGGGCATGAGGATGACAAGAGGACATGAGCAGGACCAGAGAACATGAGGAGGACCAGAGGGCGTAAGGAGGACAAGAGGGTGAGGAGGACCAGACAACATGAGGACGACAAGAGGGTGAGCAGGACCAGAGGGCATTGGGACGACAAGAGGGTGAGCAGGACCAGACAACATGAGGACGACAAGAGGGTGAGCAGGACCAGACAACATGAGGACGACAAGAGGGTGAGGAGGACCAGACAACATGAGGACGACAAGAGGGTGAGGAGGACCAGACAACATGAGGACAACAAGAGGGCATGAGGAGGACCAGACAACATGAGGACGACAAGAGGGCATGAGGAGGACCAGACAACATGAGGGCGACAAGAGGGCATGAGGAGGACCAGACAACATGAGGACGACAAGAGGGCATGAGGAGGACCAGACAACATGAAGAGGTCCAGAGGGCATGAGGACGACAAGAGGGCATGAGGAGGACCAGACAACATGAAGAGGACCAGAGGGCATGAGGATGACAAGAGGACATGAGCAGGACCAGAGAACATGAGGAGGACCAGAGGGCGTAAGGAGGACAAGAGGGTGAGGAGGACCAGACAACATGAGGACGACAAGAGGGCATGAGGAGGACCAGACAACATGAAGAGGACCAGAGGGCATGAGGACGACAAGAGGGTGAGGAGGACCAGACAACATGAGGACAACAAGAGGGCATGCGGAGGACCAGATAACATGAAGAGGACCAGAGGGCATGAGGAGGACCAGACAACATGAAGAGGACCAGAGGGCATGAGGACAAAAAGAGGGCATGAGGAGGACCAGACAACATGAGGAGGACCAGAGGGCATAAGGAGGACAAGAGGGTGAGGAGGACCAGACAACATGAGGAGGAACAGAGGGCGTAAGGAGGATAAGAGAGTGAAGAGGACCAGACAACATGAGGAGGACCAGAGGGCGTGAGGAGGACCAGAGGGCGTAAGGAGGACCATACAACATGAGGACGACCAGAGGGCGTAAGGAGGACAAGGGGTCGAGGAGGACCAGTGGGCAGGAGGACGACAAGAGGGTGAGGAGGACCAGACAACATGAGGAGGACCAGAGGGCGTAAGCAGGACAAGAGAGCGAGGAGGACCAGAGGGCATGAGGACGACAAGAGGGTGAGGAGGACCAGACAACATGAGGAGGACCAGAGGGCATGAGGAGGATGACAAGAGGGTGAGGAGGACCAGATGGCATGAGGAGGATGACAAGAGGGTGAGGAGGACCAGAGGGCATGAGGAGGACAAGAGGGTGAGGAGGACCAGATGGCGTGAGGATGACAAGAGGGCGAGGAGGACCAGAGGGCATGAGGACGACAAGAGGGTGAGGAGGACCAGACAACATGAGGAGGACCAGAGGGCATGAGGAAGACCAGAGGGCATGAGGAGGATGACAAGAGGGTGAGGAGGACCAGACAACATGAGGACGACAATGAGG